>NC_091636.1:45197625-45822625 GCF_027580195.1 Bos mutus | reverse complement strand
TTTCAAATGAGTCAGCTCTTCACATCAGGTGGCCAAAGTATTGGCGTTTCAGCCTCAACATCAGTCCTTCCAATGAACACCCAGGAATGATCTCCTTTAGGATGGACTAGTTGGATCTCCTTGCAGTCCAAGAGACTCTCAAGGGTCTTCTCCAACACCACAATTAAAAAGCACCAATTCTTCAGCACTCAGCTTTCTTTATAGTCCAACTCTCACATCCACACATGACTACTGGAAAAACCATAGCCTTGACTAGACAGACTTTTGTTGAAAAAGTAATGTCTCTGCTTCTTAATATGCTGTCTAGGTTGGTCATACTTTCCTTCCAAGGAGTAAGTGTCTTTTAATTTCATGGCTGCAAAAACAATCTGCAGTGATTTTGGAGCCCCAAAAATAAAGTCTGTCCTGTTTCCACTGTTTCCCCATCTATTTGCCATGAACTAATGGGACCAGATACCATGATCTTCGTTTTCTGAATGTTGAGCTTTAAGCCAACTTTTTCACTCTCCTCTTTCACTTTCATCAAGAGGCTTTTTAGTTCTTCCTCACTTTCTGCCATAAGGGTGGTGTCATCTGCATATCTGAGGTTATTGATATTTCTCCCGGCAATCTTGATTCCAGCTTGTGCTTCTTCCAGCCCACAGTTTCTCATGATGTACTCTGCATATAAATTAAATAAGCAGGGTGACAATATCTAGCCTTGATGTACTCCTTTTCCTATTTGGAACCAGTCTGTTGTTCCATGTCCAGTTCTAACTGTTCCTTCCTGGCCTGCATACAGGTTTCTCAAGAGGCAGATCAAGCGGTCTGGTATGCCCATCTCTTTCAGAATTTTCCTCAGTTTATTGTGATGCACACAGTCAAAGGCTTTGGCATAGTCAATAAAGCAGAAATAGATGTTTTTCTAGAACTCTCTTGCTTTTTTGATGATCCAGTAGATGTTGGCAATTTGATCTCTGGTTCCTCTGCCTTTTCTAAAGCCAGCTTTAACATCTGGAAGTTCATGGTTCACATATTGGTGAAGCCTGGCTTGGAGAATTTTGAGAATTACTTTACTAGCGTGTGAGATGAGGGCAATTGTGTGGTAGTTTGAGCATTCTTTAGCATTGCCTTTCTTTGGGATTGGAATGAAAACTGACTTTTTCAGTCTTGTGACCACTGCTAAGTTTCCCAAATTTGCTGGCATATTGAGTGCTGCACTTTCACAGCATCATCTTTTAGGATTTGAAATGGTTCAACTGGAATTCCATTACTTCCACTAGCTTTGTTAATAGTGATGCTTCCTAAGGACCACTTGACTTCACATTCCAGGATGTCTGGTTCTAGGTGAGTGTTCACACCATTGTGATTACCTGGATCATGAAGATCTTTTTTGTACAGTTCTGTGTATTCTTGCCACCTCTTCTTAATATCTTCTGCTTCTGTTAGGTCCGTACCATTTCTGTCCTTTATCAAGCCTGTCTTTGCATGAAATGTTCTCTTGGTATCTCTAATTTTCTTGAAGAGATCTATAGTCTTTCCCATTCTGTTGTTTTCCTGTATTTCTTTGTATTGATTGCTGAGGAAGGCTTTCTTATCTCTCCTTGCTATTCTTTGGAACTCTGAATTCACATGGGTATATGTTTCCTTTTCTCCTTTGCTTTTCACTTCTCTTCTTTTCACAGCTATTTGTGACCTCTCCTCAGACAGCCATTTTGCTTTTTTGCATTCCTTTTTATTGGGGATTGTCTTGATCCCTGTCTCCTATACAATATCTCAAAGTGTCCATAGTTCCTCAGACACTCTGTCTATCAGATCTAGTCCCTTAAATCTATTTCTCACTTCCACTGTATAATCAGAAGGGATTATACAGAGGAAAGGAAGGGATTATACAGAAGGGAACTGAGAAAACTAAAGCTAAATGATAAACATGCTCTGTTGGAATTGGTCTCCCCGAGTTCCTTTCTAACTAGGATGTAACCAGATTAAATTTTGCAGCAATCTTTGATGTTAGTATGACCATGTGACTGAATTCTTTTAAGTGGAGTAAGAATAGATTCGGAGTATGAATGCCACTTCAAGGTTTGGTTCATGTATATCTGGGTAGTCCTCTGCTCCTAATTCTACTCTAAATTATTTCCTTATACTTTTTTTCTTGTAGGAATTTTGCTCTTATTGATATTTAAATTTGATTCTTAATATTTATCCCTATCTTTCTGACTCTAAAGTCACAGCTTTTAAGTTATGTTGGAAGTACTTCTGCCTTTATTGCTGTTCTGTCACTCTGTTGTTTCTGTCATCACTAGCCCATGGACTGCAACACACCAGGCTTCCTTGTTCTTCACTATCTCCCACAGTTTGCTCAAATTCATGTCCATTGAGTCAGTGCTGCTATCTAACCAATGCACCCTCTGCCAACCTCTTTTCCTTTTGCCTTCTCTCTTTCCCAGCATCAAGGTTTTTTCCCAGTGAGTCAGGTCTTTGCATCAGGTGCCCAAAGTATTGGAGCTTCAGCTTCAGCATCAGTCCTTCCAACGAATAGTCAGGATTGATTCCCTTTAGGATTGACTGGTGTGATTTCCTTGTTGTCCAAGAGACTCTCAAAGGTCTTCTCCAGCTCTACAATTCAGAAGCATAATTCTTCAGCTCTCAGCCTTTGGTCCAACTCTTACATCTGTACATAACTGCTGGAAAACCCATAACTTTTACTATATGGACCTTTGTTGGCAAAGTAATGTCTCCAGTTCTTAATATGCTGTCTCATAGCTTTCCTTCCAAGAAAAAAAAAAGTCTTTTAATTTCATTGCATCAGTCATCTGTTTCAACAAAAATATAACCTACTACTTTCATCAAATCACAGTGCCATTTTGATCCACTCCACCAACTTTTTGGTGGTCCTTATTCAGACACTCCAAGTAAAGTGCTCCATCCTTCACATCCCTTTTGCTTCTTTTTTTTTTTTTCTTTTAAGCACTGATTTTCGTACTTGATTTACAGAAATTGTAGAGACTTATTCAGAATAAAAGAAAATAAAACCATAAAGGTTGTGAAGAGATTGAGGAAACAAAATTTAAACAGTCAGAGGTGATATTCATCACTAAACCCATTAAACATATGCTATTCAAGAAATAGGTCATATTTAGGGAAATGAAATATATCACAACAGATAAGGTCAAGTCTATCCCTTTGTTTGTTTTTTTTTTTTTTTCATTCAATTTTTCTTTGCTTAGGATCAAGTATGCAAGGTGAGGATGAAATTTTAACATTTTTTGTCATTTCAAGTATACTTTCTTATTTCTCTGATAAATCAGTATTTTTAATGATAAAACTTTATAAGAATATCTAGTGAGGAAAATGTCCTTAAAATAATTGTAAATGAAGTAATAGAGATAATTGAGATAAATATTTTGATTTTGAAATTAACAAATTGGCATTGTTCATGTTAACGAAAATACTATTTTTCCACATAGTGTCATTTTTGTTAAAAAGTAAGTAAATTACATTGAGTTTAAATCCTACATGTTCTATATACTCTTTAAAAGAATGATATTATAGAATACAATTTCATAGGATTAGAAGATTTTAAGTAAGACACTAGTAGAATATTGAAAGAATATATTATTGGGACAGAAAAGTAAGATTTCTATTCAAATTTATTTTCTGGTGAAGCAATTATGCTCCATTAAAAAATAAACATATAAAAGAAACAAATTTACTTTCTGTGTGCTACATACAAAAGTGATTGTGTTCAATTTCTGAAATCTCCTTGAGTTATTTAGAAGACAACCAACCTGATAGCCTTGTCTGCTTGAATGTTTGACATCAGCACTGTAAGTAAAAGTGATTTTTTAGAGAATTTTCATTCAGTATTACCAACTGGAGTCTGGTGGAGTCTGAAAAATATGTTTTTAAAATGGATGATCTATAAAGCACAAGGAAGAATGTTTTGGAAGACCCAACAAGGCTGATGAATAATGCTTACATGAATAAGAAGTTTGATTTTTAGAGTACAATATCCCTATGTTTTCAGTAAACTGTTGAGCCAGACAAGGATTCTTAATTCAGAGTGTATTCAGCATTTATAGAAGCCCAGTTTTGTACTCACTTCTGTTTTTAGAAATGTCTACAATGATTAGTATAAACTCTCCAAACAGTTATACAGTCCAAGAACCTGCAATATAAAAAATAAATAAATGGACCAAACACTTTTTTTAAATTAGATCTAAATATACTGAAAGAGTTAAAGTGTAAGTTATTATTTGTGGCATATAATTATCCATGAAGTATTTAAATTTTCTCATTACTTTTAAAACATACTAAGTTGCTGCGAAAGTCTGACCATAGTGACCAAAGACAGTTCTTCATTAAATGGCACTGGAGTGTCTTAGTTAATTATGATTTCCAACATTATCCAGGAAATTCTTAGAAATGAACTTACGTAATTAAAGTGTATCCACAAAGGACATGTTCATTAGTATGCCTACATTTCTGAATCTAGCAAGGAGTAGAGTGTGGAGGAACTCCTTCACATGGAAACCAGAGGCCTCTTGAGTCAAAATGGGGAGGGTAATCATTGATTACCTACAGCATCTAATCCATACCTTCACATTTCTGCTCTTTCCATTTCCATCCCATACTCCTATGTTCTTCTAATGTGAACTGGCTAACCCACATGAATGAATTGAGGAAAATCTCACAGATCATATAAAACAGTGGTTTCCATCCTGTGATATATGTACATTTGGCATCACAGGAAAACTTTCTAAAAACTCATGCACAGATTCTTCCTGACCCTTTACCTCTGTCTAAACTTTTTTCCTAGCGTGACCTTCTTGACAACTATATTTCCTATTCTAACCTCCTCCACAATTATGCTTCTGTCATTTTCATAAGAATAAGTGCACCTTACGTCGCAATAAGATGCATTGCCCTATAACGTAAAAATCTCAGGACCATTAAGCAAGGAGGTAATTATAAATATAATATCTAAGGACATCCTTATATAAGCTTTATAACCATGCTACACATCTTAATTAACTGCAATTTCAATAAAATTTATTTTATGATTTAACATTTTTAAAAGTTGTAATATATAATGTTATTATGGCCAACAATGAACCACTAATAAATGAAATGCTCTCAAGCCAGAATAAATGTTTTGATAAAGTAAAGCCTATTTGGTACAGGAAATATGTCTTAAATTATATGTAAATTATAAACAATCTAAATATACACAGTATGCTTTGTTTTGAAATATGTGTATAAACATATGTATAAAATATTTATTGTAGGAATTTTTTGGAGAAGTGGAATTGAAATCGAAGTTCAAAGAAAAAAATGCAAAGTATATGACTTTTAAAAAGTTTATTCTTTCAATGAGTGATTGCAGACTCAAAATTATCTGAGTAAATTCAATACGTTTAGGCTGGACAAATAATTTAAAATGTGGTGGAAGATACATCGTTGCTATTATTTTCATCAATGATAAAAGTTTTAGAGGTCAATTTGAAAAATGTGTCAAGTATAAAAGATCATTTATGGTTTCAAGAGAAAAGAAAGATTCATGGTCCAGAGGCCGTTCTCTTTGCCAAATTTGCCTGTTCTCTGTTCTCTGGTTATTGCTTTAATCTTTTTTACAAACATGATGGCTTTGTAGCAGTACCTAGTGTTACTTTTTCCCATGATTGGCAAACGTGTTTAGGTTCATTTTGCAAACCTTGATATGGGTTGCAATCTCTCTTTGAATTTATACCATGAGAAGCAGGTATCTTTTTTTGTTTGTTTGTTTGTTTTTTAGTTATCAACATTTATTTATTTATTTATTTTTTAATTTTTAAAATTAAAAATATTTCAGGTATACACGTGCTCCCCATCCTGAACCCTCCTCCCTCCCCCCTCCCCATACCATCCCCCTGGGCCATCCCAGCGCACCAGCCCCAAACATCCAGCATCGTGCACTGAACCTGGACTGGCATCTCGTTTCATACATGACATTTCACATGTTTCAATGCCATTCTCCCAAATCTTCCCACCCTCTCCCTCTCCCACAGAGTCCATAAGACTGTTCTATACATCAGTGTCTCTTTTGCTGTCTCGTATACAGGGTTATCGTTACCATCTTTCTAAATTCCATATATATGCGTTAGTATACTGTATTTATGTTTTTCCTTCTGGCTTACTTCACTCTGTATAATAGGCTCCAGTTTCATCCACCTCATTAGAACTGATTCAAATGTATTCTTTTTAATGGCTGAGTAATACTCCATTGTGTATATGTACCACAGCTTTCTTATCCATTCATCTGCTGATGGACATCTAGGTTGCTTCCATGTCCTGGCTATTATAAACAGTGCTGCGATGCACATTGGGGTACACGTGTCTCTTTCCTTTCTGGTTTCCTCAGTGTGTATGCCAAGCAGTGGGATTGCTGGATCATAAGGCAGTTCTATTTCCAGTTTTTTAAGGAATCTCCACACTGTTCTCCATAGTGGCTGTACTAGTTTGCATTCCCACCAACAGTGTAAGAGGGTTCCCTTTTCTCCACACCCTCTCCAGCATTTATTATTTGTAGACTTTTGGATCGCAGCCATTCTGACTGGCGTGAAATGGTACCTCATAGTGGTTTTGATTTGCATTTCTCTGATAAGGAGTGATGTTGAGCATCTTTTCATGTGTTTGTTAGCCATCTGTATGTCTTCTTTGGAGAAATGTCTATTTAGATCTTTGGCCCATTTTTTGATTGGGTCATTTATTTTCTGAAGATGGTGGAGGAGTAGGACAGGGAGAACACTTTCTCCCCCACAAATTCATCAAAAGAGCATTTAAACGTCGAGTAAATTCCACAAAACAACTTCTGAATGCCGGCAGAGGACATCAGGTATCTTGATTTCAACATTCTGGCGTTAATATTCTAGGTTCATCAACAACACATCTCTGACTGTCAGGAGAGAGCATCTGAACAAAGGCCACCACTGGGTCATATACTTGAATTACTTTCAAAGTCCCATCTCTCATTGTTGAATAACAACTTTTCCCCACTCTCTCACATTGTAAACTTTGTAGCTTTAAATGAATATGACACTTGTTATTTAGTATGTTCTGGATAGTTTTCATTCACCAGAAAATGCTACTGATAATTACACTACTTGAATTTATGAAAAAAATAAATCAATCATATAAAATAAATGCACATTAGCAATGAATTAGGTATTGGAGATGGAAGGTAAAATTAAACTATTTTTTTAAGTACAGTTTGATTTGGAGATCTAAAGAGATAAAATATATATCCAACTCTAAAAGGAATTGAAGGAGGTGTTCCAGCTCCGATTTGATTAAAAAAAAAAGTAACAATGTCTATCTAGCATTTATTGAATCCTGCAGGTTAGTCCCTCTGTCTTATCTGACTATTTGCAACCTCATGGACTGCAGAATGCTAGGCTTCCCTGTCCATCACCAACTCCCAGAGCTTGCTCAAACTCATGTCCATTGAGTCGGTGATGCCATCCAACTATCTCATCCTGTCATCCCCTTCTCCTCCTGCTTCAATTTTTCCCAGCATCAGGGTTTTTTACCAAATATATTATTTTGGTGGTACCTGTGTTATTACTGCTTTTCTTCCCTTTATGTACATGAGAATTCTAATCTTTGAAAGAGTAAATGACTTATCCAAGCTGTATGAGTTGAAGTCAAAACTCAAGACAATTAGATTTCAGACTACCTTGCTACTATGTCTTGGAGAATTTACCAGTGGAGTGAAATGCATAAACACTGGCAGAAAGAAAGGAAACAAAGTGATATAGTTTCCTGGTACCTAATATTATGGATAATAGAACAATAGACACCATGGCAGTAAAGTTGGATTGAGACTGATTTGACAATGATGCCATGAGTCTGTGATTATCAAGATCAATAGGATTTCAGTCATTTACATCAAAGGGAACAGAATATCTACATTTTATAAATATGACAGACATTTTAATTTTTCTCTGCATATACTAAGTGCTTTTCCAAAAGATTGCTATTTCATTTAAATTATTGTGTGAATTGTTAAAGGCCCAAAGTTTTATGTAATGCAAGATGTGTCTCCCTCAGAAGACATGGGTTGGATACCTGGGTTGGAAAGATACGCTGAAGAAGGAAATGTCTACACACTCTAGTATTCTTGCCTGGAAAATCCCATGGACAGAGGAGCCTGGTAGGCTAGAGTATCATGGGGTCACAAAGAGTCAGAGGCTGAGGATGCACACACGCATTGGGTTTTATACACAGATTGTATCTTAATTAGTAAGTACAGTCTTTGGCTTTCATTGGCATTACCAAAAAGAATAAGAAATTCCAGAAAAAAGCAGTCTTACTGGAGAAATAAGCAAGACAAATATTAACATAGGATTTCTCTACTCTTAGATGCTACCCTATATGAGATTCTTGGAAACACACCTTTATATCTCTGTGTCTTCTAAAGCACTTCCATATTTATCTTTGTACTTACCAGCTACTTTTTTTTTTTTTTTTTATTGAAGTGAGTTTATTTATAATACTATGTTAGTTTCAAGTACAGGACATAGTGATTAAGTTCTTTTTTTCTTTTCAGATTACATTCCATTATAGGTTATTAGATATTGGATATAATGCCATGCACTATGCAGTACATCTTTGTTGCTGATCTGTTTTATGTATCAGTTCAGTCGCTCAGTCGTGTCCGACTCTTTGCGACCCCATGTATCACAGCACACCAGGCCTCCCTGTCCATCACCAACTCCCGGAGTTCACTGAAACTCAGGTTCGTCAAGTTGGTGATGCCATCCAGCCATCTCCTCCTCTGTCATCCCCATCTCGTCCTGCCCCCAATCCCTCTCAGCATCAGTCTTTTCCAATGAGTCAACTCTTCGCATGAGGTGGCCAAATTTATATATATTAATACTGTACTCTTAATTTGTCCCTTTACTTCCCTCTCCCCTTTGGTAACCATAATTTTTATTTTTATGTCTGTGAGTCTTTCTGTTTTGTATATAGATTTGTTTGTATTAGTTTCTTAGATTCCGCATATGAATCATATCATATAGTATTTGATTTTCTCTTCACCAAGTATAATATTGCCTAGGTCTATTCATGTTGCTGAAAATGGCAATATTTCATTCTTTTTTACGACTGAGTGATGTTCCATCGTGTGTGGGTATGGGTGTGTCTGTGTCTGTATATATACCACATCATCATTTTAAGCCAGTTGTCTGTTGATCTGCACTTGGGTGGTTTCCATGTCTTGGCTATTGTTAATTTTGCATTTAGGTGCATGTATCTTTTTGAATTAATCTTTTTTTCTGGGTATATGCCCAAGAGTGAGATTACTGTGTCATATGGTAGTTCTATTTTTAGTTGTTTAAGGAATCTTTATATTATTCAGAGTGGCTGCAACAATTGGTATTCCCACCAACACTGTTGGAGGGTTCCCTTTTCTCTACACCCTTAACATTTTTTATTTATGGACTTTATGATTATGGTCATCATGACTTGTGTGAAATGATACCCCATTGTGATTTTGATTTGCATTTTGCTAAAAATTAGTAACACTGAGTACCTTTTCATGTTCCTGTTAGCCATCTGTATATTTTCTTTGGGAAAATGGACTTTGTCTTCTGTGCATTTTTTTATCTTTTTTTTTTAATACTATGTTCTATGAACTGTTTGTATGTGTATGCTGCTGCTGCTAAGTTGCTTCAGTCATGTCCAACTCTTTGCTAATCCATGGACTGTAGCCCACCAGGCTCCTCTGTCCATGGGGTTCTCCAGGCAAGACTACTGGAGTGCATTGCCATTTCCTACACCAGGGGATCTTCCCAATCCAGAGACTGAATCCTAGTCTCTATGTCTCCTACATTGACAGGCAGGTTCTTTAATGGTGGTGCCAACTGGGAAGTCCTTCTGTCTATGGATTTGACTATTCTGGATATTTCATTTAAATGGCCTTGCTATTATTTTAAACCTTTTCTCACCACTGGATTTTATGCAAAGATTATTTCAATAAAATCCAAAGAAAGTCACTGCACTAAATCAAATTGGCACCATTTTATCATTCTACATAGAAGGAAGAATATGCTCTTTTATATACAAGGAGAAATAGGTAAATGTAATTACTATAAAAATAAAATAGCAAGCAATAAAACATAAAAGGAAAGGAAAAGGAAAAATTTGATTGTACTTACTAAACCTTATTTAGAGCTCCCTAAAGAACAGCTCTTGTTTCTTTTCTGTGATAATCCTTCCTTGCTCATTCATGTTGCTGCTCATGTAACACTTCTGTCCCAGCACTTTAATTCACAACTAAAGATTCCATGCCAATCCCTTTACTTAAAACACTAGGAAAGCATTAACTTATACATTTCAATAATACACAGTACTTAATTCCACTATTCCCCCATTTAAGCTGATTTTCTTAAATATTGCATAAGCCAGAGGTAATTTGATTTCATGTTTTTATTTAAATTATATACATTAGTACCACTGAAATTAATCTCAATACAACATTTAAAAATAATTAGAAGCAGATTGGGAGTAACTTAAACTAAAACACATACCGAAATTATATGGCTTCCTAAGAAAGAATAGTGTTTATAAGTAATTACATTTATGAAGAAAAAAGACTAATTTGTATCCTTTCTAAATTGTGGGCTATAGGTTACCATACTACATACAAGAAGATCCCCTGAAGAAGGACATGGCCACTCACTCCGGCATTCTTGCCTGGAGATTCCTGTAGACAGAGAAGCCTGGCAAGCTATAGTCCATAGGGTTGCAAATCAGACACTATTGGAGCAACTTAGCGTGCATGCATATATATATCTATATCAATATCTATATCTATATATATATCTATATATATATCCCTTTAATTCCTTTATTTTAACTTTGAATTTAATTTTTATTACTTCTTTTGCTTATCTTCAATACTTTTGGAGAATATAGATTTTTATATCCTGAAACTACGTAAATAGCTATGGCCCAGCTGCTCTAATAATTAAAGGCTGTGTGATGTAGTAAAAGTAAATTGACCAAGTCAAGTTAAGTGACTTCTAATCTTCATTGGTACAGCTTGCCGGATGTGTCACTTGATATCTCCCAAACTGTTTCATTTCCAAAATATTAATTTTGTATCCCTTCATCACTTCTCAAGGGCTAATCCATTTTATCCCTCATGTGATATATAACAGAAGACATTTGAAAACATTAGGTGTTCTTGAAATTCTTTGACTTTTATTTTTGCTTGCTAACCTAACTATAATATGTTGGAAAATATACATCCTTAGAACAATTTCTCATCATATACCATAAATGAGAACTTTTTTTTTTAGCGGAATTTCAGGATTAGTAAATGGCTTTTGATATTGTTCACATGCAGAAGATACTGAAAGTTCCCCTTGATTGCTATAAAAAATGACTAAAAGTGGAAAGTGTTTTACTATTTTATATTTGTAGAGTAAGTACATACTTTGTTGCCAAAGCCAGGGCTCTTTTGAGAGGGAGATGAGGTTACTAAAACACACACCAAATAGGCAGTAGCTAAATGAGAGTGTCCTGGTAAATGTGAAGCATATGCTCATCCTATGACTGTGTGGATCACAATAAACTGTGGAAAATTCTGAAAGAGATGGGAATACCAGACCACCTGATCTGCCTCTTAAGAAATTTGTATGCAGGTCAGGAAGCAACAGTTAGAACTGGACATGGAACAACAGACTGGTTCCAAATAGGAAAAGGATTATGTCAAGGCTGTATATTGTCACCCTGTTTATTTAACTTATATGCAGAGTACATCATGAGAAACACTGGACTGGAAGAAACACAAGCTGGTATCAAGATTGCCAGAAGAAATATCAATAACCTCAGATATGCAGGTGACATCACCCTTATGGCAGAAAGTGATGAGGAACTAAAAAGCCTCTTGATGAAAGTGAAAGTGGAGAGTGAAAAAGTTGGCTTAAAGCTCAACATTCAGAAAACGAAGATCATGACATCCGGTCCCATCACTTCATGGGAAATAGATGGGGAAACAGTGGAAAAAGTGTCAGACTTTATTTTTCTGGGCTCCAAAATCACTGCAGATGGTGACTGCAGGCATGAAATTAAAAGACGCTTACTCCTTGGAAGGAAAGTTATGACCAACCTAGATAGCATATTCAAGAGCAGAGACATTACTTTACCAACAAAGGTCCATCTAGTCAAGGCTATGGTTTTTCCAGTGGTCATGTATCGATGTGAGAGTTGAACTGTGAAGAAGGCTGAGCGCCGAAGAATTGATGCCTTTGAACTGTGGTGTTGGAGAAGACTCTTGAGAATTCCTTGGACTGCAAGGAGATCCACCAGTCCATTCTGAAGGAGATCAGCCCCGGGATTTCTTTGGAAGGAATGATGCTAAAGCTGAAACTCCAGTACTTTGGCCACGTCATGCGAAGAGTTGAGTCATTGGAAAAGACTCTGATGCTGGGAGGGATTGGGGGCAGGAGAAGGGGATGACAGTGGATGAGATGGCTGGATGGCATCACTGACTCGATGGACGTGAGTTTGAGTGAACTCCGGGTGTTGGTGCGGGACAGGGAGGCCTGGCGTGCTGCGATTCATGGGGTCGCAAAGAGTCGGACACGACTGAGCGACTGATCTGATCTGATCTGATCTGATGTAGGCAAAAAGCAAAATAATATTACAGGAGAAAGTAGAACTTTAAAGATCACCCAACAGATGTATCAGTGAGCACATAATTTGAATATTTTTTCTTAGTTCCTCAGGGAACTTTGATCTCCTTGAACATAGTGGTTTTTGTTGTTGTTGTTTCACATTTAAACTGTTTCCAAAAGTCACTTGTAACTGACTTTCAATGTAAGTGGCTCACCCAACATAAAGATAGCTAGTCTCTATCTGCAACAATATTTCAAACTAACCACTCATACAAATATATTTACAATTTCCTTGACTCAACATATATATATATATATGTATGAATAATATATATTATTTTAATTGAATTATCTTTAAAATATTTCAGGATATTTATGTGTTCAGATAAATTGTTTTTAATTTTTATATTATAAAAGTCATGTATGATAATGATGCTGTCACATAGAAACTAAAAGAAAAGGGGAAATGTTTCCTTGTTTGTAGATAAATGAATCAGTTCAGATCATCACTCTTGAGAATTAATCCTGCATCTTCAGTCTTATTGACATGTTGTCAGCATGTTGTCAAGGAAGTGACACTCACATAATATGAATGACAAGAACCATTAATGCATTTCAAAATGTAGAATTAAGTGGTAAGGCATAATCCATTGTCTCTCATTGCTGCATGGGCTAGTCATTAAAAGATATAAAGAGGCTAATTAAGAAAGACTAGGGTAAATAATAATTCCAATGTTCTTGGAGGAATTGAGCAACTTAAATTTATAAATAAATATAAAGTAGCTTCTATTCCACTTCAACACATTAATTTGGATTGGAAGGATAAATTACAATCCTCAGCTTTTATGTGAGCATCTTTATAAATTTTGCTCATTGTCATATTTAAGCTTATGTGCTAATATACTCATTTGATATATAAGAAAGAAAACTGAATGATAAGATGAGAGATTATGAGGATGCTTTAAAGAAAATAATAAAAATTAATATAATTTCTATGTTCAGATCAGATCAGAAGAGTTGCTCAGTCGAGTCCGACTCTTTGCGACCCCATGAATTGCAGCATGCCAGGCCTCCCTGTCCATCAGCAACTCCCAGAGTTCACTCAGACTCACGTCCATCGAGTCACTGATGCCATCCAGCCATCTCATCCTCTGTCGTCCCCTTCTCAACTTGCCCCAAATCCTTCCCAGCATCAGAGTCTTTTCCAATGAGTCAACTCTTCGCATGAGGTGGCCAAAGTACTGGAGTTTCAGCTTCAAGCATCATTCCTTCCAAAGAAATCCCAGGGCTGGTCTCCTTCAGAATGCACCGGTTGGATCTCCTTGCAGTCCAAGGGACTCTCAAGAATCTTCTCCAACACCACACTTCAAAAGCATCAATTCTTGAGTGCTCAGCCTTCTTCACAGTCCAACTCTCACATCCATACATGACCACTGGAAAAACCATAGCCTTGACTAGATGGACCTTTGTTGGTAAAGTAATGTCTCTGCTTTTGAATATGCTATCTAGGTTGGTCATAACTTTCCTTCCAAGGAGTAAGCGTCTTTTAATTTCATGCTTGCAGTCACCATCTGCAGTGATTTTGGAGCCCAGAAAAATAAAGTCTGACACTTTTTCCACTGTTTCCCCATCTATTTCCCATGAAGTGATGGGACCGGATGCCATGATCTTTGTTTTCTGAATGTTGAGCTTTAAGCCAACTCTTTCACTCTCCACTTTCACTTTCATCAAGAGGCTTTTTAGTTCCTCATCACTTTCTGCCATAAGGGTGATGTCACCTGCATATCTGAGGTTATTGATATTTCTTCTGGCAATCTTGATACCAGCTTGTGTTTCTTCCAGTCCAGCGTTTCTTATGATGTACTCTGCATATAAGTTAAATAAACAGGGTGACAATATACAGCCTTGACGTAATCCTTTTCCTATTTGGAACCAGTCTATTGTTCCATGTCCAGTTCTAACTGTTGCTTCCTGACCTGCATACAAATTTCTTAAGAGGCAGATCAGATGGTCTGGTATTCCCATCTCTTTCAGAATTTTTCACAGTTTATTGTGATCCACACAGTCAAAGGCTTTGGCATAGTCAATAAAGCAGAAATAGATGTTTTTCTGGAACTCTCTTGCTTTTTCCATGATCCAGTGGATTTTGGCAATTTGATTTCTGGTTCCTCTATCCTTTCTAAAACCAGCTTGAACATCAGGAAGTTCACATTTCATATATTGCTGAAGCCTGGCTTGGAGAATTTTGAGCATTACTTTACTAGCGTGTGAGATGAGTGCAATTGTGCGGTAGTCTGAGCTTTCTTTGGCATTGCCTTTCTTTGGGATTGGAATGAAAACAGACCTTTTCCAGTCCTGTGGCCACTGCTGATTTTTCCAAATTTGCTGGCATATTGAGTGCAGCACTTTCACAGCATCATCTTTCAGGATTTGGAATAGCTCAACTGGCATTCCATCACCTCCACTAGCTTTGTTCGTAGTAATGCTTTCTTAGGCCCACTTGACTTCACATTCCAGGATGTGTGGCTGTAGGTCAGTGATCACACCATCGTGATTATCTGGGTAGTGAAGATCTTTTTTGTACAGTTCTTCTGTGTATTCTTGCCATCTCTTCTTAATATCTTCTGCTTCTATTAGGTCCACACCATTTCTGTCCTTTATCGAGCCCATCTTTGCATGAAATATTCCTTTGGTATCTCTGATTTTCTTGAAGAGATCTCTAGTCTTTCCCATTCTGTTGTTTTCCTCTATTTCTTTGCATTGATCAATTAAGAAGGCTCTCTTATCTCTTCTTGCTATTCTTGGAACTCTGCATTCAGATGTTTATATCTTTCCTTTTCTCCTTTGCTTTTCACTTCTCTTCTTTTCACAGCTATTTGTAAGACCTCCCCAGACAGCCATTTTGCTTTTTTGCATTTCTTTTCCATGGGGATGGTCTTGATCCCTGTCTCCTGTACAGTGTCATGAAACTCATTCCATAGTTCATCATGCACTCTATCTACCAGATCTAGGCCCTTAAATCTATTTCTCACTTCCACTGTATTATCATGAGGGATTTGATTTAGGTCATACCTGAATGGTCTAGTGGTTTTCCCTACTTTCTTCAATTTAAGTCTGAATTTGGCAATAAGGAGATCATGGTCTGAGCCACTCTTGTTTTTGCTGACTGTATAGAGCTTCTTCATCTTTGGCTGCAAAGAATATAATCAATCTGATTTCGGTGTTGACCATCTGGTGATGTCCATGTACAGTGTCTTCTCTTGTGTTGTTGGAAGAGGGTGTTTGTTATGACCAGTGCATTTTCTTGGCAAAACTCTATTAGTCTTTGCCCTGCTTCATTCCGTATTCCAAGGCCAATTTTGCCTGTTACTCCAGGCGTTTCTTGACTTCCTACTTTCGCATTTCAGTCCCCTATAATGAAAAGGACATCTTTTTTGGGTGTTAATTCTAAAACGTCTTGTAGGTCTTCATAGAACCGTTCAACTTCAGCTTCTTCAGTGTTACTGGTTGGGGCATAGACTTGGATTTCTGTGATGTTGAATGGTTTGCCTTGGAAACAAACAGAGATCATTCTGTCGTTTTTGAGATTGCATCCAAGTACTGCATTTCGGACTCTTTTGTTGACCATGATGGCCACTCCATTAATGAAATTTAAATGTGCTCTAAAATTTAGTAGTAAAGAGTTGGTGGCTTCTTGATTAGAATATATATATATGCAGTGTTTCTCCTAGCTCAGGGTATCATAGATATTTTTTTGGTAATTTCATGTTCTTATATTTGTTGCCTCAAGTAATTTCTTCATTTTACAGTGTATTTGGACACACTATGGACAATCAAATAAAGAAAAAATAGCCTGGCTGTATTGTGTGTTAGATGATTGGAGGGTATAAATAACCAAGAAATCTTTTCCATTAATTTGTTTCTTTAATCCTGTAGTCACAAGAGTCATATATACTGTATTTCTAAACTTTTACCAGAAGTGATTGTCTGGTGCTCTCTGGTAATGGGTTTAACTACTTCTCAAGCTAAAATTATTTTATTATCACTTAATGCTTATTGTTGTAGTGTCTTATGTGTGTCATTAGCTAGAAATGAGAAGAAACACTGTTCCTGTTGGTAAATAACTCAAAATTTCATAGGAAATCATACATGCAATCAAGTCAGAAAACACTGTGATATTCACGATAATAAGGGTAGCCCAAAGAGGACAAAAAATAACTTTGCCTTAACAAATTATATTGTTCAGTGCATATAAGCCTCTATCTGGAAAAAAGATATTTAAACTATGTAAAATCCATCAAGAACCATGATCCAAAAACTAATAATATCTACTACATATTATTGAGGGGAAACAAATAAACCCACCTACAGGGCAAAAATTATGATCACATAGTGCACAGGAGAGAATATCTGAAATCCCAGTGAACATATGAATAAATGAACTTCACTAGTAATCAGGAAACTGCAAATTAAAACAGGAAGAAGTATAATTTCTCACTTAACTGATTAGCAAAAACAATCAACCACCCACCAACAACAAAAAAGTTGACAACAGAAATGTTGCTCTAGTAATACTAACTGTGGCAGTAACAAGAAGCAAAAAGACTTTCTATGCATTCCTGATGAGTTTGAAAATTACTAATTTGAGGAGCAATCTAGCAATACCACATTAAGTTGGAGAATTGCATTGCCTACTCATATAGGCTTCCCTGGTGGCTCAAACGATAAAGAATCTGCCTGCAATGTAGGAGACCTGGGTTTGATCCCTGGGTCAGGAATATCCTCTGGAAATAGGAATGGGAACCCACTCCAGTATTCTTGCCTGGAGAATCCCAAGGAGAGAGCAGCTTTGTGGGCTACAGTTCATGGGGTCGCAAAGAGTCAGACATGATTGAGAGGCTAACACTCTCACATACAAAAAGACAAGTACAAGATACATTTGTAATAGTTGTAAATTGCAAACAGCATTAATGTCCATTAACAACAGAAGCTATATATACACAGCTGTATGCCTGTGTATTTGGAATGGGATAGTATTCCACAGTTAAGCTAAAAGTAACCTACAACGTATTTAGAGAAATGAATAGCACAAGTATAGAAATATTTTTGCTTCTGATTCCATTTATATAAAGTAATAATATATGAAAAATACTAATAATCTATTCTATCTGATCAATATATACATACGATAAACTACAAAGACATTCATGGAAATAATTTATTTTATATTCCTAGGGATGCTGCAGCAAAGTATCTTGAACTGAGAAGCTTAAAATAACAAAAATTTATTCTCTTGCAAAACTGATAACTAGAACTCCAAACTCAAGTTGTTAGCAGGCTATGCTCCTTCTGAAAACTCTAGGGAGGAACACGTCATGTCTTCTATCTTCTGGTCATTGAAAGCAGTCCTTGACATTTATTGGAACTGTATCACACCAGTTTCTGCCTTGACCATCATGTGGTCTGTGTGTTTGTATGTTTGTGTGTGTTTTTCTCTTTAAAAGGAACCAGTCATTACATTTACAGCCCACCTTAATCTCCTGTTAACTTGATTCAAACATTTCAAAGACCTTATTTCCCAAAAAGGTTTCATTCATGGGAAAAGGAGGCTTCTGTATCTATTTTGGGGGATACAATTGAATCTACAATAACATTTATAAACTCCAAATTTAAAAAAGAGAGGAAGTTAGGATTTGAGAGTGACTAAGGTATTTCTAATGTTTATCATTAACGGTATGGTTATCCATTAACTGAACATGCGCTCATTTTATTTAGGGTGATCAAATAATTTATTGTCCAAACTAGACCACTTAGGCTTCCCTGGTGGTTCAGAGGGTAAAGCATCTGCCTGTGATGCGGAAGACCCAGGTTCGATCCCTGGGTCGGGAAGATCCCCTGGAGAAGGAAATGGCAACCCACTCCAGTATTCTTGCCTGGAGAATCCCATGGACAGAGGAGCCTGGTGGGTTACAGTTCATGGGGCCGTAAAGAGTTGGAAATGACTGAGTGACTACACTTAGTCTTATGCCACTTCAAGGAGTGAAATGGATATAGTTAACCATTAACAGTCCTAAATCAGAATCATCCCTGGCAACCCAAAATGTGTGAGCATCTTAGCTTTTTTTTTTTTTTTTTGTGTTCATAATGTTTCAGAGTATTAATATGAAGATAATTTTATTCAGATTAATTCATAACAGTGCTTCATGGGTTTTTCTAAAATGAGGAAAAATTCGGAAAATGCACTTTGACACACACAGTCATACATCATTTGTTTCGAACCTTCATTTGTTGTTAACTTCATAGCAAATCAAGTAATAAAAAATACCTGAAAAAATTGTCCTTATATAAAATTTTAGAGCCAGATTCTATTAAGTGTATCAATCTTCAGGGCTAACCAAGCATTACAATGCTTTGAATATCTTTCAATTCTCTTGTCACTAACTCTTTGTTGTTGTTGCTGTTAAAGACAACATTTAGGAAAGGAAATAAAGTTAGAACCTTGCTCAGACTTACAGCAGAAATGTCTGTAATAATTGACTGTTATCCCTTTAACTAGCACTTTGATAGATAATAGCTTACCTTTAAGACCACTTACATAGGGAGGATACACATATATAGGCTAGTAAATTTCCTTCTTGAAAGATCTAAGCTAGTATTCCATTTTGTATTCATATTTAACCTTCCACTATCAGTCGAAAGTGTTTATTAAACAGTTAAAACTGATTATCTGGAATAAAAGCAAGCATCTGTTTCTCCATAAGTCTGTCTTAACAATTACAGGCTAAAGTTTCACTGCCTCATTTAGACTCCCAAAGCGTGCTGTGTTGTATACTTAATGAATTTTGTTTAATGCAGTAGTTCTTTATGTAATATTCTATACCCATGTAAATTCTTGAGATGATTTAGTTTAGTGTAATAATGGATTCATCCTTGTATTCTCAGAAACAATAGATAGAGTATTTTGCATAAGGAAGGTCAATAAATGTCAGATGCATATTGTTGAGTCAATACAGGTGAAAGACCACATACAGCACAAAAAAGTGGGAGTCTGGTGCTTCATTTTGCTCATCTAAAGTAAGGCCATAAAATATTCTTTCCATAAGTATAAGGAATAAGAACTTGTGCATTACTTAGAAATTTAGTATTGTTTTAGAATATAATGATGATGATTCTGAACCACAGATATATAACCATTTGAGTTATTATTCTATCTCCTTAAACATTCCTTTAACTGTCTCTTCTATTAAATGAAACTTCCCATCACAGGTCAAAAATTCTCACAAACTCCAAAACTTCTCTATAGTTTGGTAATGAATTTGTTAAAGATAATGGAAATTTATTCAGATAGTTTCATCTCAGCAACATTTTATTCAACATATTCTAGTGGTATTGTCTACATCTTTTGATATTCCGTAACCCCTTAGAAATTTCTTACTGAGTAAGCAGACAAGACAATTCTAGACGCTTCTAATTAACTAGAAGTTGATCTTTGATGAGTATGTATTGGGGGAGTCCAGACAGGAGAGAAGTTGGCAGGAAGGAGAAAAAGGATATGTGAATTCAAATGATGCATAAACTCAAAATAGCATCTAGTCAAAGGTTATACACTGATTGGACTTACTAAGGCTGAAAGAAACAATTTAAGAAAATTGAAAGCAAGACCATAAAGCCTGTAGAGAAGGCAGTCAAAGCATGGCACCTTTATATTCAATTGTTACCTTTACCAACTATGGAGAAAATCCTATATGCTTAACTTCACTGGATCATTTGTGGAGGTTTTCTGTGATGTTGGAACCTGGCCATACTTAGACAAATATTTATTTATCCTTGATGGATAAATAAGAGATTTTCATACATGATCTGATACCATTGGGAAAGTCCTTCTCTCTCATCTGAGTAACACTGTGAAGGTAATTTATAATTGGTCATATTTTAAATTGAAGGAATGTTTTTTAAAAGACTATTTCTATCTGAAAATGTGATATGCCTAGTTTGAGAAGGCTATAACCATATAGATGGCTATAGCCATCTATTTACTGTCCTCATTCACCTTCAAGCACATGTACACATGCCTTTTCAGATTTGCAGAATGGTCATTTGAGTATTACTCTCTGTCAGGAGCAAATAGAAAGGAAACTGTCTCATTTTCTTCTCTCCTGTTTTCTGATTGCTCATTAGTAGCTTAACACTTTATGTATTCACACTTGTATCTGTAAAGAGGTAAGCATCCCTGGTCTCAATTAAGAGCAATTACATAGATTTCTGTCTGATTTTGCTAAGTGCATTTTTCTGCTAAAACCTTTTTTCTATATTTAGAACTTCAAAGGCTAGCTGACCTAAACTTCTAAGGGAACATGTTTATGTGTCGAACTGAGCAATAAGTGTAGAGGTGCATTATTCTAATTATGTTGACAAGTGAATTTGTAATCAATGAATTAATTCAATTTCAGATAGCTAGAATCAAAAGTATGGCTTTACATAAAATAAAAACTCAAGGGAAAAATATGAACTACTAAGAGCACTGAGAATAACTAATTGGTATTACACTTTCGACATTATTTTCAACAGCAATTTGTGTTATTTAAGCATTTTGTTATTTAAGTATCCATCAGCATTATCTCAATTATGTTATTTCTACATAATCATATCTCCAAATTTATGGTGAATCACAAAATTAAGTTCAATGAAATTTCTTCTGCAATTAAAAATGTACGTTTTTATTGTTTACCTTTTGTTGTTTTGAGGTTTGTAGATACCTTGAAATAGGTCAAATTGCATTAAAAAAAAATGCAGTGAGTCTTCTTTTAGTTCAAAGGAAATACCAGCATGTAAAAGTTTATTCAAAAGTTTACTCATGTTTCTCTGACCATGATAATATCTTATATTTGAATAGAATTTGACTAAAACTAATAATGAAATCCATATTTTTGTGGCAAAGCTATTTCTGCACTTCTGTAAAGTGATCAGTACGTGTCTATAAATCTACAGAGAATGAGGGTACTGCAGTTATGGACATTTTTGTTATGATGGTTCTTGACTCTCATCTTTTTATGGCATTGGAAACTCACAAGAAATTATCACAAGGTTGACATAGCAGAAGATGGCACACTTCCTGGAATTGGTTGATTCATAATCTTTCTGTGGTTTTTTTCACTGGCAAGAATGGGTTAAAAAAAATAATTAGCAACACTAACTAACCGAGTTAGTAAAATAATTATATCACATGTTGTTCTAAGCCACCAAGTTTGTGTTGTGGTGATTGTGAAGCAATAGGAAATCAGTACACTTGTATACATAATAATTATGTGTGTGTTTGTGTGTGTGTGTGTGTGTCCACACTAAAGTGTAACATGCGGGAACATATCCAATAGATTGGGTTCATGTGTACACAGGTAATTGTTTTCATATCTTTGTTGATAATCAGTACTCCAAATGGGTTTAATAAAAAAGTTGATTTGTTTCAGTCATCATGAACACACATGCTTGACCAGTCCACAAAAACATCAGGTCTATAACACCCTGAATCCAAAGAGATCTCATAAAGCTGCTTGGTGGGAGAAGGAAAATGGTAGAGTGGGAAAGGTCACATGTGTAGGGCAAGTATCAAAAAATATAGGCTTGCCAGGTGATGCAGTGGTAAAGAATCCACCTGCCAATGCAGGAGATGTGGGTTTGATCCCTGGGTCTGGAATATTCCCTGGAGTAGGAAATGGAAACCTATTCCAATATTCTTACCTGGAAAATTCCATGGGCAGAGGAGCCTGGTGGGCTGCAGTCCTTTGGGTCACAAAGGAGTCGGACATGGCTTAGCACACACGCATATGCACCAGGAATACACCAAGTGGAAGATTAAAAAGCTGCTTGGAAACTGCTTTGCCCATCCGGCACTCAGCCCAGACCAAACATTTAAGCGGAAAATTTATGTACCCAGTGTTCTGGAACTTGAAACTTCATGGAAAAGAATCCATTTTCTAACAATCTGTTAATAAATAGGTCCATGTAGGTAAGAATAAATTCATAGTTTAATAACTTACCAAGAACTATTTTGAACTCCCAGTAATGAAAATTAACCTACATAAAAATGTAAATTTTTAAAGTAGAAGATTATTATTTTGAGTATGATATGTTGAGATATCCAAAGATATATTTACAGATGCTAGTCTACTGAAGATCAATATATTTTAAATGTGTCCATCTCAAAAAACAGACTGTGAAATAAACATGGATTGGCCATCAAAGCAACATGTGTTTCCTTCAAATTAGGCTGTTTGATGCAGTAGTATCAGCTTCTATACATGCTACAGATCAGCTAAAATATACTGTATAATTGGAGAATGCTGTGTTGTTGTTGCTGTTCAGTTGCTTGGTCTTATTTGATTCTTTGAGACCACATGGAATGCAGCACACTTGGCTTCTATGTCCTCCACTGTCTCCTGGAGTTTGCTAAAATTTATGTTCATTGAGTTGGCGATGTTATCAACCATCTCATCCTCTGCCGCCTTCTTCTGCTTTTGCCTTCAATTTTTCCCAGCATCAAGGTCTTTTCCAGTGAGTCAGTTCTTCGCATCAGGCAGCCAAAATACTGGAGCTTCAGCTTCAACATCATTCTTTCCAATGAATACTCAGGGTTGATTTCCTTTAGGATTGACTGGAAAATGCTATAGAAGATGAATGGCCTTTGAAAAACAGTGCGATTACAGTACAGCTGACCTGCTAACCAGACTATAGAATAGCAGTTTTCTGGTGTACTTTGCATTGCAAATTTTAAGAAGAAAAAAATGAAGAGTGTGAAACTGATGCTACCTATATTTTTTGATGTTGTTGTTGGAGGAATTTCTGCCATATGTTCTGTGTTCAGTGTCCACATGAATTGATCATTGCTATTTCTTTGTCTCTATCCAACTTACTGGGCCATACCAGAGCAAATCTACATACTCAGGACTCTCCAACAAGCTTTAGATTTTAATCCAGTGATCCAGTTTTTTTGATCTGTGAGTGAATGTTGTACAGTAGCCTTTCTTTTGATCAACTGCTTCTTTTCTTTTGTAAAAATTTCCAGGAATATGTTTTGCAAATTTTCCTTTGTGAGGAAATTTACTGAATAAATTTAAATTTTCTAAAGTAAATGAAATATGTAGAGAGTATATATTAAAAATTTTCAGAATCCTAAAAGATTTTTAAATGAAATAAATCCATTTATTTTGTTTTATTTCTAAGTAAAATCATGTACTTTATTTGAATGAAATATATTAATTGACATCTTTGATGTCATTGTAATATTAATAATAATATAAAGGAATAATAAGTTCTAATGAGGTGGATGTAACTGGAGCCTATATACAGAGTGAAGTAAGCCAGAAAGAAAAACACCAATACAGTATACTAACGCATATATGTGGAATTTAGAAAGATGTTATCAATAACCCTGTATATGAGACAGCAAAAGAGACACGGATGTATAGAACAGTCTTTTGGACTCTGTGAGAGGGAGAGGATGGGAAGATTTGGGAGAATGGCATTGAAAAATGTATAATATCATATATGAAACAAGTCACCAGTCCAGGTTCGATGCACGATACTGGATGCTTGGGGCTGGTGCACTGGGATGACCCAGAGGGATGGTATGGGGAGGGAGGTGGGAGGAGGGTTCAGGATGGGGAACACATGTATACCTGTGGCAGATTCATTTTGATATATGACAAAACCAATACAATATTGTAAAGTTAAATAAAATTAAATTAAAAATATTTTTAAAAAAGTAAATGTTAAAAAAAGAAAAATCTGAACAGAAGAGTAATTTAATTGAACAATTACTATGGAGTATCATCATAAGATAAAAAATTAGTTATTATTTATATACATTAACAAAGCTAGTGGAGGTGATGGAATTCCAGTTGAGCTATTTCAAATCCTGAAAGATGATGCTATAAAAGTGTTGCTCTCAATATGCCAGCAAATTTGGAGAACTCAGCAGTGGCCACAGGACTGGAAAAGGTCAGTTTTCATTCCAATCCCAAAGAAAGGCAATGCCAAGGAATGCTCAAACTACCCCACAATTGCACTCATCTCACACGCTAGTAATGCTCAAAAGTCTCCAAGCCAGGCTTCAGCAATACGTGAACCATGAACTTCCTGATGTTCAAGCTGGTTTTAGAAAAGGCAGGAACCAGAGATTAAATTGCCAACATCTGCTGGATCATGGAAAAAGCAAGAGAGTTCCAGAAAAACATCTATTTCTGCTTTATTGACTATGCCAAAGCCTTTGACTGTGTGCATCACAATAAACTGAGGAAAATTCTGAAAGAGATGGGAATACCAGACCACCTGACCTGCCTCTTGAGAAACCTATATGCAGGTCAGGAAGCAACAGTTAGAACTGGACATGGAACAACAGACTGGTTCCAAATAGGAAAAGGAGTTCATCAAGGCTGTATATTGTCACCCTGCTTATTTAACTTCTATGCAGAGTACATCATGAGAAATGCTGGACAAGACGAAACACAAGCTGGAATCAAGATTGCCGGGAGAAATATCAATAACCTCAGATATGCAGATGACACCACCTTTATGGCAGAAAATGAAGAGGAACTAAAAGGCCTCTTGATGAAAGTGAAAGTGGAGAGTGAAAAAGTTGGCTTAAAGCTCAACATTCAGAAAATGAAGAGCATGGCATCTGGTCCCATCACTTCATGGGAAATAGATGAGGAAACAGTGGAAACAGTGTCAGACTTTATTTTGGGGGGCTCCAAAATCACTGCAGATGGTTTTTGCTGCCATGAAATTAAAGGACGCTTACTGCTTGGAAGGAAAGTTATGACCAACCTAGATAGCATATTGAAAAGCAGAGACATTCTTTTGCCAACAAAGGTTCATCTAGTCAAGGCTATGGTTTTTCCTGTGGTTGTGTATGAATGTGAGAGTTGGACTGTGAAGAAGGCTGAGCACTGAAGAATTGATGCTTTTGAAGTGTGGTGTTGGAGAAGACTCTTGAGAGTCCCTTGGACTGCAAGGAGATCCAACCAGTCCATTCTGAAGGAGATCAGCCCTGGGATTTCTTTGGAGGGAATGATGCTGAAGCTGAAACTCCAGTACTTTGGCCACCTCAGGTGAAGAGTTGACTCATTGGAAAAGACTCTGATGCTGGGAGGGATTGGGGGAAGAAGAGAAGGGGATTACAGAGGATGAGATGGCTGGATGTCATCACTGACTCGATGGACGTGAGTCTGAGTGAACTCCGGGAGTTGGTGATGGACAGGGAGGCCTGGCATGCTGTGATTCATGGGGTTTCGAAGAGTCGGACACGACTGAGCAACTGAACTTAACTGAACTGAACTGATGTACATTAAGGATGGATAGGCAGTTGACCATCATCTTGTGCTAGCCATATCATGTCTAAAGTAGAGTAAAACATTATAAGAATTCAAATTGTAATAAAATGACATTAGAACTCCACTCATGCACCTAGCCCACTTCTCTAGGGACCAGGATAATGCTCTTATTTGGGGGTAATATTGAGAAAGACAAAGTATGAATCAGCAAGGTCAGGAAACATGTTCTTCCTGGGAATTTCATCTTGAATGTTCACAAGGTGGTGAGATGGTCCCAGAGTCCCTTTGCTGCTGCTGCTGCTGCTGCTAAGTCGCTTCAGTCGTGTCTGACTCTGTGCGACCCCATGGACTGGAGCCTACCAGGCTCCTTCATCCATGGGATTTTCCAGGCAAGAGTACTGGAGTGTGGTGCCATTGCCTTCTCTGAGAGTCCCTTTAGGTATATTTTTAAAACAGAAGACTATACTGATCTTATTGTTTCAATGCAGTTTCCATCAAATCATGTAAATGGCCTGAAATGATGGTACATTTCTTGGGTTCATCTTAGAACTTCAACTAGCCATAGGAACCAGAAACACTTTTATTACCTAGAGCAACCTCTGGAACACTTGAGCTCCCTGGGTTCTCTCTAGATTTGTATTTAATCTCAGGAAGTCACAAACAAAAATTTTAAAGAATCAAATTTTTTGGTTCTCACTTATTTAAATGGGGCCTGATATATTTAGAAGGTTTCCCAAGTGGCTCAGAGGTAAAAATTTGTCTACCAATTCAGGAGATGAAAGAGTTGCCAGTTTCGGTCTCTGGGTTGGAAAGATCCCCTGGAGTAGGAAATGGCAACCCACTTCAGTATTACCTCAAGAATCCCATGGGCAGAGGAGCCTGACAGGTTCCAGTCAATGGAGTCACAAAGAGTCGGATATAACTGAGCAACTGAACGTGTACATACTCAAAATATTAAGAAGAAAGTTGAAAGAAAAGCTATTTAGACTATTCAGATATAATATCTTTGATTCTAAGAAGTACAACACAAAATTTATATTGATAGAGAATTTGTTTTGAAATAAACATTCTAGTAACAATATTATATAGAGTTATTCTTAGAAGTAATAATTTGAGTAACCTATAATTTAAATTGATGAGTGAGAGACTAACTGACTATTTCTCCAAAGATTGTGTGGAGGAAAGTTCTTAAACACTGGTTAAAGTGGATTAGATGAGTGCTCTCACAAGGAATCCTATTCCTGATGGTTTATGTTTCTTGTGATCTGAAATCTTTAAGATGTTAGTGTAGGTAGAACTTGTGAAATTGTTTAAAGGGAAAGTAGGATTCTGATTTCTTGAACAAAGTAGAAAGAAAAGTTCTTGAAGGTTTAAGTTAAATAAACATGATTTAAAACCCTAATTCAGTCATTTTCAAGCTAAGAGATTCTAGGCAAGCTACTTAAAGTCTTGTGAATTAAGTTTCTTCATCTATAAAATGGGGATAATAAGATAAAATTACAGAGTTATCACTAGAATCACATGAGAACATGATTATGAATGACAATCACGGGCTGTAAAATCTCAATCACAGTAGAGAAATGTGGCAAATAACACAAAAGATCCATCATACTAAAAACTGAAAAGAGTTTAACTAAACTATATAAAATATACAGTAAATCCAACATAACTATTTGGAACAAAGTGAGCTCTTGGGGTTGGAACTGTTTCTTAGGTATTTACTATCATATCTGTATTGAATTGTTTTCTGTACTTGAACTAAGGTAGTGAAACATCCCACTGGAGAAGGGAATGGCAAACCACTTCAGTATTCTTGCCTTAAGAACCTCAGTATGAAAGTATGAAAAGGCAAAAGGACACTGAAAGATGAACTTCCCAGGTTGGTAGGTGACCAATACGCTACTAGAGATCAGTGGAGAAATAACTTCAGAAAGAAGGAAGAGTCAGATCCAAAGCAAAAACAATACCCAGTTGTGGATGTGACTAGTGGTGGAAGTAAAGTCTGATGCTGTAAAGAGCAATATTGCATAGGAACCTGGAATGTTAGGTCCATGAATCAAGGCGAATTGGAAGTGGTCAAACAGGTGATGGCAAGACTGAACATAGACATTTTAGGAATTAATGAACTAAAATGGACTGGAATGGGTGAATTTAACTCAGATGGCCATTACATCTACTACTGTGGGCAATAATACTTTAGAAGAAATGGAGTAGTCATCATACTCAACAAATGAGTCCAAAATGCAGTATTCGGATGTAATCTCAAAAATGACAGAATGATCTCTGTTTGTTTCCAAGACAAAGCATTCAATATCACAGTAATCCAAGTCTATGATCCGACCAGTAATGCTGAAGAAGCTGAAGTTGAATGGTTCTATGAAGACCTACAAGACCATCTAGAACTAACACCCAAAAAAGATGTCCTTTTCATTATAGGGGACTGAAATACAAAAGTAGGAAGTCAAGAAATACCGGGAGTAACATGCAAATTCAGCATTGGAATATAAAATGAAGCAAAGAAAAGGCTAATAGAGTTTTTCCAAGAGAATGCATGGGTCATAGCAAACACCCTCTTCCAACAACACGAGAAGACTCTATACATGGACATCACCGGATGGTCAATACTGAAATCAGATTCATTATATTCTTTGCAGCCAAAGATGGAGAAGCTCTATACAGTCAACAAAAACAAGACCAGGAGCTGACTGTGGCTCAGATCATGAACTCCTTATTGTCAAATTCAAATTTAACTTGAAGAAAGTAGGAAAAACCACTAGACCATTCAGGTATGACCTAAATAAAATCCCTTACAATTATACAGTGGAAGCAAGAAATAGATTCAAGGGATTAGATATGATAAAGTGTCTGAAGAACTATGGGCAGAGGTTCATGACATTGTACAGGAGGCAGTGATCCAGACCATACCCATGGGGTAAAAAATGCAAAAAGGCAAAATGGTTGTCTGAGGAGGCCTTACAAATAGCTGTGAAAAAAAGAGAAGCGAACGGCAAGGAGAAAAGGAAAGATATACCCATGTGAATGCAGAATTCCAAAGATAGCAGAGAGAGATAAGAAAGCCTTCCTCAGTGATCAGTGCAAAGAAATAGAGGAAAACAATAGAATGGGAAAGACTAGAGATCTCCTCAAGAAAATTAAAGATACCAAGGGAACATTTCATGCAAAGATGGGTTCAATAAAGAATAGAAATAGTATGGACCTAACAGAAGCAGATGATATTAAGAGGTGGCAAGAAAACCCACAAAAACCATACCAAAAAGATCTTCATGACCCAGATACTTACGATGGTGTGATCACTCACCTAGAGCCAGACATCCTGGAATGTAAAGTCAAGTGGACCTTAGGAAGCATCACTATTAACAAAGCTAGTGGAGGTAATGGAATTCCAGCTGAACCATTTCAAATCCTAAAAGATGATGCTGTGAAAATGCTGCACTCAATATGCCAGCAAATTTGGAAAACTCAGCAGTGGCCACAGGACTGGAAAAGGTCAGTTTTCATTCCAATTTCAAAGAAAGGCAATATCAAAGAATGCTCAAACTACCACACAATTGTACTCATTTCACACACTAACAAAGTAATGCTCAAAATTCTCCAAGCCAGTATTCAACAGTATGTGAACCGTGAACTTCCAGATGCTCAAGCTGGATTTATAAAGGCAGAGGAAACAGAGATCAAATTTCCAACACTTGTCGGATCATTGAACAAGCAAGAGAGTCCCAGAAAAACATCTATTTCTGCTTCATTGACTATGCCAAAGCCTTTAACTATGTGGATCACAACAAACTGTGGAAAATTCTGAAAGAGATGGGAATACCAGACCACCAGACCTGCCTCTTGAGAAACCTGTATGCAAGTCAGGAAGCAACAGTTAGAACTGGACATGAAATAACAAACTAGTTCCAAATAGGAAAAGGAGTCGTTAAGGCTGTATATTATCACCCTACTTATTTAACTTATATGCAGAGTACATCATGAGAAATGCTGGGCTGGAGGAAGCACAAGCTGGAATCAAGATTTCTGGGAGAAATATCAATAACCTCAGATATACAGATGATATCACACTTATGGCAAAAAGTGAAGAAGAACTAAAGAGCTTCTTGATGAAAGTGAAATAGGAGAGTGAAAAAGTTGGCTTAAAACTCAAAATTCAGAAAACTAAAGATCATGGCATCTGAGCCCATCATTTCATGGCAAACAGATGGGGAAACAGTGACAGAATTTATTTTGAGGGGCTCCAAAATCACTGCAGATTTTGACTGCAGCCATGAAATTAAAAGACGCTTGCCATTTGCAAGAAAAGTTATTACCAACCTAGACAGCATATTAAAAAGCAGAGACATTACTTTTCCAACAGAGGTCCGTCTAGTCAAAGCTATGGTTTTTCCAGTAGTCACCTATGGATGTGAGAGTTGGACTATAAAGAAAGCTGAGCCCTAAAGAATTGATGCTTTTGAACTGTGGTGCTGGAGAAGATTCTTGAGAGTCCCTTGGAGAGCAAGGAGATCCAACCAGTCCATCCTAAAGGAAATCAGTCCTGAATATTCATTGGAAGGACTGATCCTGAAGCTGAAACTCCAATACTTTGGCTACCTTATGTGAATAACTGACTCATTTAAAAGACCCTGATGCTGGGAAAGATTGAGGGTAGGATGGAAAGGGGACAACAGAGGATGAGATGGTTGGATTGCATCACTGACCAAGGGACCTGAGTTCAAGTAAACTCTGGGGGTTGGTAATGGACAAGGAGGCTGGCGTGCTGCAGTCCATGAGGTCGCCTAGAGTCGGACACGACTGAGTGACTGAACTGAATGAAACATCAATAAATGCTGTTTGTGTTGATTTATTTTAGGAATAACTTGTGATTTTACCTTTATGATATATACATATCACATAATGGACAAAATGGTGCTGTTTTAATTCTATTGCTTAATATGATCTTTCTATTACTTATTTCTTTTGCTTGATATGATCTTAATTTTATATCTATTGCTTAACTTGAAACCATGTATCTGTTTCATGTTTTCTGCTGATAAAACATCACTTGTTAAAAATTTAGGCACGCCCATATTTTGTTCCATAGGTTTGCTAAAGCAAGAAAAATACAGCAATTAATCCTAAGGAGCAGATAGCTACAAACAGATTCTGTGGACTTCCTTAGACTGATCATGAAAATCACAGGCATGTTGAAACAAGTTGTAAATGACTCTCTCTGAACCAGCAAGGTGGCTCTCAATATAAGTCTACCTTGTGCCATGCCCGGTGAAAAAGAAATCTAAATTTTCTCAGGAAATCACTCTTGGTTGTTTCCTACTCTGATAGTTTGAATAATTTGCTTGCTTTCGCCTTCTCTTATCTGAGAGTTTTTGCCTTGACAGAGCCCAAATGATCTTCCAAGAATCCTTTGAGATAAACAATTTAAAAAATAAGAATAGAAAAAATAAGTAATACATACTTTTTTAAGTAATAAAAAGTAATAAAGGGAGTTCATAATAATGAAATTGAAATATATGGGTAGTATATGATGGTTAGGTACAAGTAAAATTATAAATATTGCAGTTTTCTCCTATTTATCCTGCTACTCATCTGTTTCTTCTCTTCATGCTATTTCTTTTCTTCAAGTTTGGTGTGATTCTTTGGTCTGTATACATAGTTAATTAAAGTTGTAGATTACTCATTATTCGCTTCATGTAAATAATCGATATTCATTTTCACACTAAGTGCTTAAGTCATTGAAAATTTACTCAGAATTAACACTTGGAGGATCTAAATATTCTACTTGTGCAGTGTGTGTGTGCTCAGTCTATCCTGTCATGTCAGACACTTTTCAACTCTATGAATTGTAGCATGCCAGGCTCCAGGCAAGAATACTGGAGTGGGTTGCCATGCCCTCCTCCAGGGGATCTTCCCAACTCAGAGACCAAAGCTGCATCTCCTGCATCTCCTACATTTCAGGTGGATTCTTTATGGCTGAGCCACTAGGGAAGCTCAAATATCCTATTTACTGCAGTTTAACTGAAGAGACTGGGTCTTACATCCCTTTCCAATGGGCTTCCTAAGAGTAAATTTTGTATTTGGAAAGATTCCCTCCTCCCATTTCACACATCATCCTTAGGCCCAGGCAGTCTGCTAAGAAAGCCCCAGCTTCCCTCCCTGGTGGTTGATTCTTTGAAGCTGACAAGACAGAGTGCATGATTCCTAATACATCGGCAGTATGATTCCCAAAGAGGAAAAATGGGACTCACACACCATTTCTTCTAAATGTATGGTTGAGAATAAACCTTGTCATGTACTCAGAGATGAATGAGCAAACAAGAGGACAGAGGGGAAGAGGGTTGGTGTACCAGTGTTCTCTCCAAGTGGAATGAAGCCAAGGGTAAGGAACAAATGCACTCCTGCCCAACCAGAATTGTAGTAGACTATAATTCTTGAGCTTGAGTGGAAAAGCCCTCATTTCCCAATAAAGATTTTCTCTGTGAGTTGACCAGTTTTGCTGAACTGTGAGACTCACTTTGTGGTAATGAGGGAGCAATATGATCATTTCATCCTGAGGCACCCAAATATATGTTTTCCTTTTTTTCCTCATCCCATTATGGCAGAATATACTTACCAAGGTGACTAAATTCTGGCCACGGAACATTACGAGGGAGTTGGTATCTAAATTATTTAATATTTCCAAGTTCATTTATTTAGTCCATTTCCATGAGTTCAACTTTTTTTTTTCATCCAAAATATAAACTCCTATCTTCTGTTGTGAATGGTGAAAAATCACTTCATTGCTGAATTCAGATGTATTCGTTCTCTGTTGAGTAAAAAGTTACTATTGAATTAGAAAATTAAACAAAGCCTATTTAATATCTCACAGTTCTTAATCAGAAGTGTAGACAAGCTCAAATGGGTTCTCTACTTAGAGTCTCCCTGACTAGTCTCTGTTTTGGGTCTTGTAAGATTGGTCTTGCAGGCTCACAGGCTTAGGGTTCCCTGACGATCAGTGATGTTGATGACTTTTTTATATACCTAGTGATCATTTGTACGTTTTCTGTAGGAAAATGCCTGTTCAGGTCTGTTGTTCATGTTTAATTGGATTATTTTATTTTTTTTCCTATTGAGTTGGAAATAGGTATTCCTATTAAGTAGGAAATTATTCTGGATATTAACCACTTATCAGATATATTATTTCCAAATGCCATCTCTCTTTCTGTAGGTTATATTTTCCTTTATTTAATAATGGAAATTTAATATTTAAAAATATCATTTATGAATTAATTCCTGTGCTGTGTGGAAGCTTTTATATTTTGATGTAACCTTCTTTTCCTTCTTGTTTTTTAGCCTGTTTTTGTTTGTGCTTTTGGTGACTTATCCAAGAAATTGTTGCCAAGACCATTATTAAAGATATGTTTCCCAAGTTTTCTTTTGGACTTGCAGTTGCAGGTCTTTTATTTAAGTATTCAATGCATTTTGAGTTAACTTTTGTGAGTATTGTAAGATAGGGGTCCTACTAAGCTATATTTCACTGCAGACCTGTGTTTACATTTTTCTTACAATTCATACTTCATGGACTGGTACATCTGATATATCTGATATGTATGATTTTTAGAAATCAGAAATCTTATGGCAGGACATTGAATAAATAGATGTTTTATTTGTGGCAATGGTTTTCTGGATAGGTTAGATTAAAAAGCTTTTTTCCTTCTTTCATCTAAATTCTAAAATAAGTTATAGACTGAATACTTTTCTATTTCTATAAAATAATTCATTTATGTATTTAAAACACATTTACTGGGATCTGACAATGTCTGAATACTATTCTAAATGGTGGGGATTTTAAAATAATAATAGCAATGATAACAGTAATAACAGGAGCAAAAACTATCAGTTGGAGAATCACTGATTATATGCAGTCTTCAGACATCACACTAAGCATTGGGAAAATGCTTAGAGTTTCATATTTTCTTCTTTATTGAGAAAACGGAGTTTAAATGAATTAGCAGTTTGCCAGAGGGCTTGGATGGAGGATACAGCAAAATATGCTGTATCATTCATTACTCATATTTACATTTTTTAAACTAAGTTCTTCTCAACTCACATGGCTAAAATACCAAGATGTAATTACTCTAATGTCAAACTAAAATGCAATCACTGACTTGCTTTCTCCATATCCCCTGAACTGTGAGTCAAGAAATAAGGCTGTATCTTTTGGACTCTGTGGGAGAGGGAGAGGGTGGGATGATTTGGGAGAATGGCATTGAAACATGTACAATATCATATATAAAACGTGTTGCCAGTCCAGGTTCAATGCACGATACTGGATGCTTGGGGCTGGTGCAATGGGACGACCCAGAGGGACGGTATGGGGAAGGAGGAGGGAGGAGGGTTCAAGATGGGGAACACATGTATACCTGTGGTGAATTCATTTTGCTATATGGCAAAACCAATACAATATTGTAAAGTTAAAAAATAAAATTAAAAAAAAACATTAAAAAATAAAATTCTTCAACAATAAAAAAAAAGAAAAGAAAGAAAGAAATAAGGCTGTAGAGAGTTAAGGGATAAATTAGCCTGAGTGAGCTAACTCAACAATAACTCTGAATTTACTTTCTCACTGGAATTAGCTCTTTGCAGTGCATAGATGTGCATAGGGAATTTATGAACTGTACTTTGCTGATTAACTGAAGTTGTCTTTTAAGGTTTCAGGTAATTTGTTCTTTTTTGAATTGGTTTAAAGCAAATCAAAGAACTGAAGACTTACACCCATAATTACTTATCAGTTGAAAGTAAGAGAGAAAATAAAAGAACATTTAATTCTCCTCTTAGTCTCCATGCCCTTTCATCTCTGTCTTATTGATGTGATCCTGTTTCCTTGGACTGAGAAGGAGCTTATAATATATTCTGCTTTCATGTAATCAACATAAAATGTGAAAGGAATCAAAACTCTTTAGTTAAAAATTGGTATGCTTTATTCCCTGACTCAAGTTAAGCAAAGTTTAATGTAATGCTATTTCAATAGATAAATAACCAAGAATTTTCAGTTCCTTCATACAACAAATATTTATCAAACACCCATTTCTGTCCCAGGCTTCTAAGTATTCAAGAAGTAAACAAAGTAGAAAAAAAAAAAATGTTCCTGACCTCATTGAACTTACACTCTAGAGGAGAAATTGAAATGCAAGTAAGTATATTAAGGAGTCAGAAGTTATGCAGAAAAGCAAAACAAAGAAAGGGAATAGGAAAGGCTAGCTCTCTATGTGTATGTCATATTGAGGGGTTATATTTTATAAATGATGGTCAGAGAAAACCTCACAATTAAAGCATTGTTGATTAGACATCTAAAAGAAGTGAAAGGGTAAATTATATAAATATATATTCAAAGTATATTTCAAGAAGAGAAGCAAATGCTAAGGGCCCTGATACAGAAACATATTTGAGATATTCTGAGGAGGCCAATGTTTTTGGAAATAAGTGAGATGTAATAAGAGGGAGTGATATTAGAGAAATATCAGGGAACTGGGTGTTGTGGGACCTTGTAGGCAATTAATTTCAAGAATATTTTCACTCAGAGTGAGATGAGAATCCATTGGAAAGTTTTGAGGAGAGTGAGACTTTTTTTTAAGTTAATTTTTATTGGGGTATAGTTGATTTATAACGTGGTGTTTGTTTCTGCTGTACAGGGAAGTGAATCTGTTATACATACGAATATATCCACTCTTTTTTAGATTCCTTTCCCATAAAGGTCATTGCAGAGTATTGAGTAGAGTTCTCTGTGCTATACAGTGAAAGTGAAAGTGTTAGTCACTCAGTTGTGTCCAACACTTTGTGATCCCATGGACGGTAGCCCACCAGGCTTCTCTGTCCATGGAATTCTTTAGGCAAGAATACTGGAGTGGGTAGATACGTTCTTCAGGGGGTCTTCAAACCCAGGTGTCCTGCATTGAAGGCTGATTCCTTACCATCTGAGCCAGCAGGGAATCCCTGTGCTAAACAATCAGTTCAGTTTAGCTCAGTCATGCCTGACCCTTTATTACTCCATGGACTGCAGCACACCAGGCCTGCCTGTCCATCACCAACTCCTGGAGTTTACTTAAACTCATGTCTATTGAGTTGGTGATGCCATCCAACCATCTCATCCTCTGTCATCCCCTTCTCTTGCCTTCAATCTTTCCCAGCATTAGGGTCTTTTCCAATAAGTCAGTTCTTCATGTCAGGTGGCCAAAGTGTTGGAGTTTCAGCTTCAGCAACTTTTACTCCTTCCAATGAATATTCAGGACTGATCTCCTTTAGGATGGACTGGTTGGATCTCCTTGCAGTCCAAGGGACTCTCAAGAGTCTTCTCCAACACCACAGTTAAAAGCATCAATTCTTCTGCGCTCAGCTTTCCTTATAGTCCAACTCTCACATCCATACATTACCACTGGAAAAACCATAGCCTTGACTAGACGGACCTTTGTTGGCAAAGTAATGTCTCTGCTTTTTAATATGCTGTCTAGGTTGGTCATAACTTTTCTTGCAAAGAGCAAGCATCTTTTAATTTCATGGCTGCAGTCACCATCTGAAGTGATTTTGGAGCCCAAGAAAATAAAGTCTGTCACTGTTTCCGTTGTTTCCCCGTCTGTTTGCCATGAAGTGATGGTACCGGATGCCATGATCTTAGTTTTCTGAATGTTGAGTTTAAGCCAACTTTTTCACTCTCCTCTTTCACTTTCATCAAGAGGTTCTTTAGTTCTTTGCTTTCTGCCATAAGGGTGGTGTCATGTGTATATCTGAGGTTATTGATATTTCTCCTAACAATCTTGATTCCACTTGTGCTTCATCCAGCCCAACATTTCTCATGATACAATAGGTTCTTAAAAACTGCTATATAGTAGATCCTTATAGTTATCTATTTTCCTTATAGTATTGTGTGTATGTTAATCCTAGTTTCCCAATTGATCTGTCCCAAGTTCAGTCCCCGTTGGTAACCATATGTTTGTTTTCTACATCTATGACTCTATTTCTATTTTGTAAACAAGTTCATTTGCACTGTATTTTTAATATTCCACATATAAATGGTATCATATATTACTTGTCTTTGTCTGACTTACTTCACTCACAATGTGACCTAGACCATCTCTAGGTGCATTCATGTTGCTGAAAATGGCATAATTTCATTCATTTTTAAGGTTGAGTAGTTATATACCACATCTTCTTCATCCATTCATCTGTCAATGTACACTTAGATTGCTTCTGTGAGGTCCATGTATTTTTACAAATTATAATTTTCTCTGAATATATGCCCAGGGGTGGACTTGCTGGATCATATGGTAGCTCTATTTTTATTTTGGGAACCTCTGTTCCAGTATGGAGAGCCTCTATCCTATTTTCTAAAATAGCTGTACCAATTCACATTCCTACCAATAGTGTAGAAGGATTCTCTTTGCTCCACACCCTCTCCAGCATTTTTATCATTTGTAGATTTTGAATGATGGCCCTTAGGACTGGTGTAAGGTGATAGCTCATTGTAGTTTCAATTTGAATTTCTTTGAATTTCTCTGATAATTAGTCATGTTGAGTATCTTTCAAAGTGTTTTTTTTTTTGTTTGTTTGTTTTTTTGGCTATCTGTCTTGAGAGTCCCTTGGACTGCAAGGAGATCCAACCAGTCCTTTCTGAAGGAGATCAGCCCTGGGATTTCTTTGGAAGGAATGATGCTGAAGCTGAAACTCCAGTACTTTGGCCACCTCATGCGAAGAGTTGACTCATTGGAAAAGACTCTGATGCTGGGAGGGATTGGGGGCAGGAGGAGAAGAGGATGACAGAGGATGAGATGGCTGGATGGCATCACTGACTCGATGGACGTGAGTCTGAGTGAACTCCGGGAGTTGGTGATGGACAGGGAGGCCTGGCGTGCTGCAATTCATGAGGTCACAAAGAGTCGGACACGACTGAGCGACTGAACTGAACCGAACTGAATGTCTTCTTTGGAGAAATGCTTATTTAGATCTTCTCCCCATTTATTTGTGATTGGGTTGTTTGTTTTTTAAAGATATTTAGCTAAGTTGTATATACTGTTTATATATTTTAAAATAGAGTCTGTGACTGTGGTGCTGTCTGTCTTTGTTGAAGGTAGCTTTCCTATGATTATATTGATATGTTGATAGCACCATCTCCGGCCTCTGTCCACTAGATGTCAGTAGTCCTCCCCCACCCGGTTTTGACTGGAGTCATTTGCAGACATTCCCCAGAGGAGACAAAATGACCACTAGTAAATAACCACTGTTTTAAATGGATTACTTTAAGAAAAGGGGCTAGGGGTTGGGTGGGGCAGGGGGAGTGGGGATGGAGAGGGAACAAGAAGAGAATTCTGTAGCAAGTTTTATCAGTAATTCAAACACACTATGCAGTTGTGGACTTTCATAGTACTGGATATTGATGAGAACTGGCTGAATTCTGGGTACATTTTAAAGATAAGGCCTTAAGTCTTAAGGGATTTGTTAATGTGGAATAAAGGCAAAGAGAATAATCAAGATGTTTACATGTATTTGCTTTAGTCCTTACAAAATCTACACTATTATATAAACGTTTAGCTGGTCCTCAAATATAGCTCAGTTAGAAAATTTATCATATTAATTTCAAGTCTGAAAGTTTAATTTTGAATGAATATAAATATTCCTTGGAGTTGTTGTGTACTAAGTTAATAATATGCTAAGCAAATGTTTTTACATTCAGTCTGTATTAGTTTTTCTTGGATGTTTAATCAAGTCTTCCATACATCCATTCCCATGATTACATAAATGTTTACACGGTTCTCAAATATAGCTCAATTAGAAAATTCACTGTATTAATCCTAAGTCTGAAAGTTTAAGTTTAAAAGGATATGAATATCCCTTGAGTTCTTCATGAAGATCTTAAAAAGCTAGAAGCAATATAGGGTAGTCATTGCTTTAAAGGAAATATGACTTACAGAAGAAAGATCATAAAATAAGGTCTAGTTTAGTACTAAACTTCTGTTGTCTTAAAAGACATAAGGAAGGCATGGAAAGTATCAAAATGGATCATTATTTTCTTGTAAGGACTCTAACAATAGTTTTTTTTTTTTTTTTTTTTTTTTTAGGCCTGAGTGGCATATTTGAAATTAGTCAGTTTATGAGGGTGCTTTAATGAAGAGCTTCACTGAGTAGGTGACATTTGATCTGAATCTTAAAGAATGAATAGTAGACTATTCTGAACACAAAAATTAGAAATTCAAAAGACATGCAATTTTGTGTGGAATGTGAAGGAAAAGAAATTGACTCTGCTTAGAATCACTTTGGAAGGAAGGTAAATAGAGATAAACAGATCCATAGCCAGTACAGATACGTTGATTCTGGACACTGCTAAGGTATTTGAACATTTCCTTTAGTCAATTAGCATGTAAAACTTCTCAAGGCCTCCTGACCATTTTCAAGAATTGCATGATATGATTTCTATTTCCGAAGATTAATGGCATGGAGAGTGGGCTGAAATGGGGATGACTGGGTACAATGAGGTCAATTGGCTGATTAATGTCCTCTGGTAGCTCCTGATGAATGCCAGTGTCAGTAAAGTTGGTGAAAGGAACCAGTTGTAAAGGAACCAGTTGGAGGCCTGGTGACCAGTTGAACGTTGAACTGGACAATGGAGGTGGTAAGTGAGACAGTGGAGCAGGGGCATCTCAATAGCTGTCATTTGAAATTACTGTTCAATGATCTTCAATGAACTAGATCTAGAGGTCTTAGATTCAAGTGAGTCATATTCAAATTTGTGTACCAGGAATGCTATCAAAGCATCCTCACATTTGAATACTTATTCTGTACATTCTCAGAGTGGAGAATACCTAGGTAAATATGTTTTTGACCACTGAGACAGACGTATTTAATAAGTTGTTTAAGGATTTTATCATATCTGTTTGTAGAATGGAGTTAGTTTCGATTGATCACTGAGGAAAAAGAAAATGTTTACATTTCCTTCATTCCTTATGAATCTATGAGTTATAATTTTACTTGAATAACCTGATGTTTCTGTATTTCTAGCTCCTACAGAGCCATCAACTTCAAAAAGTAGCAGTAAATGAAAGAAAAGCCTAGAGCATACAAAACATCCTTTTTTTAGCTCTGTGGCTGATAATAGCCAAACTTTTAAACTAGTAAATCCCTTCTTTGCTAGAAGGGTTAGAGCCTGATCTGGCAGTTTGTATACTAAATCCAAGGACAGTAAATTAAATAGCCTCAGAAAATTAAAAATCACTTTGGGATGGACATTCTTATTGCTAAATAGAACCAGGATAAATAATGGTCCATCTCTATTCTACTAAAGATCTATCCATAGTAATTGAGCAGTATTCATTCCAATGAGACTCATGACTTTTTTTCCCCCTGATGGCATTAATTAAACTGACATGATTTTGTCAACTGTTAATATTTTTTTTAAATCACAGCACTAAAATGATCAGATTATTAATTCTATTTACATCTTTAATTGTAACTATTTTTTTAATCACTGACAATAGACATGCTGCCAGAAATAAAAATGCTACTGAGGATTTATCATCTTATAGATCTGCATGCAAACAGTCAGACAGCTGCATTTTTCACCTTCTCATCAAGCTAAGCTAAACAATTGATTTAAATTATAATCAGGATATTCTGGAACATTTTCCATAAATAATCCCTTTCAATTAATATTATCAGAGAAGTGTTTTTGAATGTAACATTCAGTAAAATATGATCTTCATTTTCTTGATAGTTTATACTAATACGTTTAAAATTTGCCAGCATATGAAAAAGTTTTCAAAATGAACATAAAATAGAATGGGATGAATTTTTCAAAGAGGAAAATTAATTCTTTATAAAACATATCAATTCATAGGCAAGATTAATCAAGATAAATCAAGGTATATTAAAATTTTAATAATTTATTCATCCAAGCAATGATGTGGTTGCCCAGATTTTGTTTTTCTTATGTAGGTAATCACAGCATTAGGGACCCTTTAAACTAATTTAAAACCTGAAAAGCTCCCTAAATAAACAAAAAAATGAAGAGAATAATCAAATGTATCTGAAAACAATGATACTAGTTTTGTTCAATTTATTTCATGGCCTCCATATCTGCATATTTATTGTAGTGAGATGGAAATTATGACAGTTTTAACTTTTTAAATGCATTGGAGCTATAAGATACTGTTAAAAGAGATTTAAAAAAAGAGAAATAAATGGAAAGGTACACACTGCTAATGGATCAGAAGGGTTACTACTAAAATGATCATACTATTCAAAGCAATGTACAGATTTAATGGAATATATGTCAAAATATGCATAGCATTTTTCATAAAAGTAGAAAAATATCTTAAATATATGGATCCACAGAAGACTGAATAGCCAAAGCAATCTTGAGAAAGAAAACAGAAATATGAATTTTTTCCTCTTTAATTTTAAAGTATACTGCAAAGCTATAGTAATCCAAACATGGCACCACTGGCACAAAAGTAAATACATGTAGATCAATGGGATAGAACAGAGATCCCAAGAATAAACCCTTGCACATATGGTCAATTAATCTGTGACACAGAGAGAGAGAATGTGCAGTTGGGAAAAGAGAATCTCTTTTGCAAATGGTGTTAGGAAACCTGGACAAATACATATAAGAGAATAAAACTAGACCATTTCTTATATCTTATACAAAAATAAACTCAAAGTGAATTGACGACTTAAGCATAAGATTTGAAATGTATACCTTCTAGAAGAAAGCAAAGGCAGAATTCTCTTTGACATATATCATAGCAATATTTGGAGGGATCTGTTGCAAAGCAAAAGAAGCTATGGCAAAAATATATGAATGAAGCCAAATTAAATGTAAAAGCTTTTACACAGCACAGGAAACCATTGACAAAGTGAAAAGACAACCTACTGAATGGGAGAAAATATTTGCAAATGATATGACTGATAACAGGTTAATAGTTAAAATATGTAAACATTCACACAACTCAATATTAAAGAAAACAAACTGAATAAAAAAAAATTAGATGTTTTTCCAATGAAGACACACACATGACCAATACGCATATGAAAATATGTTCAACATAACTAATTATCAAATATATCATCCTACAATGAGATTAAAAACTACAATGAGATATCACCCCATACCAGTCAAAATGGATATTATCTAAAAGACAAGAAATGATAAAAGTTGTCAAGGATGTGAAGAAAAGGAGGTCTCCATGCACCTGAAGGTGGAAATGTAAATTGGTTCAGTCACTATGGAAAACAGTATGAGGATTCCTTAATAATAAAAAATAGAATGACCTTAAGATTCAGCAGTTCTTAAGGTCATTCTACTTCTGAATATTTATCCAAAGAAAACAAAAACACTAATTTGAAAAGATGTATGTGCATCCTCATGTTCATTGTAGTATTATTTACAATAGCCAAGATAGCTTAAGTACTCACCCATAAGTGAGTGGATAAAGAAGTTATAAACACACACACACACACACACACACAAACACACACACACACAATGGAATATACAGTAAGTTCAATTCAGTCCAACTCTTTGCAACCCCACAAACTGTAGCCTGCCAGTCAGTTGACTAGTCACCTCTGTTCTCTAGGCAAAAATGCTGGAGTGGGTAGCCATTCCCTTCACCAGGGGATCTTCCTGACCCAGGGATCGAACCCAGGTCTCCAGCATTGCAGGCAGATTCTTTACTGTGTGAGCCACCTATGGCTCAGCTGGTAAAGAATCTGACTGCAATGTGGGAGACCTGGGTTCGATCCCTGGGTTGGGAAGTTTCCCTGGAGAAGGGAAAGGCTACCCACTCCAATATTCTGACCTGGAGAATTCATGGACTGTACAGTCCATGGGTTTTCAAAGAGTCAGACATGACTGAGTGACTTTCACTAATCCTAATTCTGGGGCTTCCCTGGTGGCTCAGAAAGTAAAGCTTCTGCCTGCAATGCGGGAGACCCAGGTTCGATCCCTTGGTCTGGAAGATCCCCTGGAGAAGGAAATGGCAATCCACTCCAGCACTCTTGTCTGGAAAATCCCATGGACAGAGGAGCCTGATAGGCTACAGTTCATGGGGTTGCAAAAACTCAGACAGGGCTGAACGACTTCACTTTCACTTTTCACTTTCGGTTCAGTCACTCACTCGTGTCTGATTCTTTGCGACCCCAGAGACTGCAGCAAACCAGGATTCCCTGTCCATCACCAACTCCCAGAAGTTTCTCAAACTCATGTTCATCTAGTCAGTGATGCCATCCAACCATCTCATCCTCTGTCATCCCCTCCTCCTGCCTTCGATCTTTCCCAGTATCAGGGTCTTTTCCAAAAAGTCAGTTCTTCACATCAGGTCACCAAAATATTGGAGTTTCAGCTTCAGCATCAGTCCTTCCAAAGAATATTCAGGACTGATTTCCTTTCAATGGACTGGCTGGATCTCCCTGTAGTCCAAGGGACTCTTAAGAGTCTTCTCCTAAACTACAGTTCAAAAGCCTCAGTTCTTCAGCACTCAGCTTTCTTTATAGTCCAACTCTCACATTCATACATGACTATTGAAAAAACCATAGCTTTGACTGTATGGACCTCTGTTGGCAAAGTAATGTCTCTGCTGTCTAGGTTGACCATAGATTTTCTTCCAAGGAGCAAATGTCTTTTAATTTCATGGCTGCAGTCTTGAGGCTCAGCTGGTAAAAAATCTGCCTGCCATGTAGGAGACCTGGGTTTGATCCCTGGGTTGGGAAGATCCCCTGGAGAAGGGAAAGGCTACCCACTCCAGTATTCTGGCCTGGAAATTTTGTCCATGGGGTCGCAAAGAGTCAAACACAATTGGGCTACTTTCACTTTCACAATGGAATATTACTCAATAAAGAATGAAGTCTTGTCATCTGAAACAACATGAATGGGTCTAGACCGTATTATGCTGAGAAAGACAAATGTCATATGATTTCACTTAGTGGCTTAGTGGTAAAGAATCCATCTGCCAATTCAGGAGCCACAGGTTTGACTCCCGGGTAGGGAAGATCCCCAGAGAAGGAAATGGAAACTCACTCCAGTATTCTGCCTGGGAAATTCCATGGGCAGAGAGCCTGGTGGGCTACAGTCCATGGCATCCCAAAGAGTCAGATATGATTTAGTGACTAAACAAAACAGAATATAGAAAACAAAACAAACAAAAACCAAACAGAAACAGATTCATAGATACAGAGAGCAAACATGAATAATAGCAACAAGCAAGGTGGGAGGTGGGTGAAACAGCTGAAAGGAGTTAAGAGGTAAAAATTTCCAGTTTTAAAATAAGTCATGGGGATGTAATTTATAGTTTAGAGAATACAGTAATAATTTTGTGATATTTTTGAATGGCAACAAATAGTAACTAGACTCACAGTAGTGATCATTTTGTAGTGTATATAAATGTTGAATCAGTATGTTGTAAAATTGACATTAATATAATATTTGAAGTTAAGTATGCTGCTGCTGCTGCTTAGTCACTTCAGTCACGTCTGACTCTGTGCGACAATATGGACTACAGCCGGCCAATCTCCTCTGTCCATGGGATTCTGTAGGCAGGAGTACTAGAGTGGGTTGCCATGCCCTCCTCCAGGGGATCTTCCTGACCCGGGGATCAAACTGGAGTTTCTTATGTCTCCTGCATTGGCAGGCAGGTTCTTTACCACTAGCACCACCTGGGAAGTAAAGTATATAAAAATTAAAAAGAAAAAATATAGGGAAAAAAAGCAATGGTTATGACAGAAGTCAGGTTCTACTACTAATATTGTTTAATCATTTTTTGTTTCTTCATGAAATCTCTAAAATAATTATTACAGTATTGTGAACCAAAATGAGTAAAATTCATGCATCTTCAAATTTTCTTAAAGCTAAATAATTCTATAAAACTTCAAACATGAGGTGTGGCAATTTTTGGCAGCAGAATGAAATTTTATTTTCAAAATGCAATATATATGTGTCAGGCTTACTTAAAATATTAAACTATTTTTGACTTTTTCATAAGTTTCTCTTCTTCATTTTAAACAGGTAGCTGGGATTTGAAATTCTTTGTGTCATAGAGTTTAAAGAGGCTGATATTAAGTGAATGCTTTTTATGAATATCCAATTCTGTGCAGGAATAATGAAAGCTGTCCTAGAGTGTTTGAAGAGGAGCAGAGTGTTTAGGGGAAGTTACTACAAAAAGAGAAATTCCCAGTATTTGGAAAAAGACTATGAACTGTGACTCCCACTATCTGTGATGACATAATTCTTGATTCCTGGGTATACCTTGTCATTGTTCAGTCGCCAACTCGTGTCCAGCTCTTTGCGACCTCATGGACTACAGTACACCAGGCTTCTCTGTCCTTTACTATTGTCCAGAGTTTGCTCAAACTTATGTCCATTGAGTCTGTGATGCCATCCAACACATTCAAACATGAGGTGTGGCAATTTTGGCCACACCTCATCTCATCTTCTATCATCTCATCCTCTATCAGCCCCTTCTCCAGCCCTCAATCTTTCCCAGCATCAGGGTCTTTTCCAATGGATTGGCTCTTCACATCAGGTGCCTAAGTATTGGAGTTTCAGCTTCAGCCTCAGTCGTTCCAATGAATATTCAGGGTTGATTTCCTTTAGGATTGACTGGTTTAATTTGCTTGCTGCCCAAAGGACTCTGAAGGGTCTTCTCCAGCACCACAATGCAAAAGCATCAATTCTTTAGCACTCAATGTGGTGCAAATCTCAATTCATATGTGATTACTGGAAAAAAAAATACATAGCTTTGACTATATGGACCTTTGTTGGTTATGCCTTAGAAAGGTGGTAAAAACTAATGGAGAAAGGTTAAAAGGCAAACCCAGGGATACTGGATGCTACATTCAGCACTTTCCAGTGTCATCAAAAAGTTATATGTATAGCTGATTCACGTTGCTATTCAGTAGAAATTAAGACAACATAAAGCAACTGCACTCCAGAAAAAAATTTAATTAACAAATTCAAGTCCTTTTGATGGCATGAAAAGAAAAGTGAAACATGAAGGGTTTCCACTTCTCCCCTCCATGATGCGGTGTAATATGAGGTGAAATTAACTTTATATAATATTCTGAACAATTCAATTCTAGTTATTTGGTATTGCATTTATTTTGACCAAGAATTATATAGGCAAATCAAAGATTCAAAGGCAAAGAGTGACAGAAGAAAACATACAAAATGTCTTGCACAATGCAGACCTGAAATTAGATACACATCCACTGCTAAGTACTCAACTTTGTAGCAACTAAAATGCCAATGCATCTAACCCTAGTGTTCAATTCTGCCCTCTTAGAGAAATGTTCAGTTTCTTAATTTGTTTCTACAACTGTGAAACAAATTTCATATTTCATAGTATTATGAATAGATTCTGTGAAATTTTTTCTCTCCTTCAAAGATGATACTGAAAGTCTGAGCTGTAATGCCAAATATGATCTATGTTTACAAGGCTAAAACTGGGAACAGAACAAATTATTTCCTGTCTGCAAATCCTCTGGCTTCTTTTTCACCTTTCTCTTGTTTGGAATACTTTTTTTTCCTTTGTGGATGGCCACACATTATTAAATATGTCCTCACATCTCCTGCAGGGCCAGCCATGAACATTTCCTGTCTGGAAAGCGTAACTGAGGCCTGTATAACAGGGGAGGCGGTGGGAGGACTGCAAAGTGTACATCTTCAAGAGCTACTCATTTTATGTTTAATGAGTTAGGAATCAGATCTACAGTTTCCTCCCTAATTTTCACTGTGACCTTTTACACCAAGCAGTATATAAACTTTTCGAAAGGAAGACAGCCACAATTCAACTGTGCTATTATTGCCAAAAAACACATGCCTTTAAATGAAATATGTTCGTAGTGAAAATGTCTTCTAAAATCCAGGTAGTTCACAAGTTCTTGTTTTGTAAAATTGTGAAGGAAAAGAATGACTTCCAGTATTTAACCTCTTTAGCAGTGTGCATATCACAGGTAATATAATTTCACAGTTCACCCTCTTTTTATAGTTGTGGTTATTGGTAGCAGGAAATATATTTTATTTGGATGTAATTGTCCCTTTGCCTCCTATGGACACACATGAGGACACAATGAAAGTTAGTTAGCAAGTATTTAAAATGTTACTTCTTTATACTTTTTAATACAGTCTACATGTTTCAGCTTTCAAAAGCTTAAAAAGGCAGTGCAGGCAAGTAGGTTCTTTTTCTGCCAAAATGAGCAAGTTCTGTTGTTTGCCAGCAAAAAATTCTGTAGTTTTCAAGATTTTTCCAGCATGAGAAATCTTTTGAAAAATAGTCCTATTCTCATTTGTAGATCACAGAACTATTTTTGTTTCTTGTCCATTCTCACATTTGGATAAAACAATTTTGGTGTTGAATGCATACATAAACCACCTGGCTTGCTTTTTATCCTCAGCCTAATGGGGGGATGGAATGAGACTGCCAGCAGCTTGAAGCAAATCTAGGAAGGGCTGTTCTGACAATTTCTAACTCCCGAAAATAGCACACTGCCTTGCTGATAGTGCATTCAATTTATTTAAATTGTTGTGCTGAAGGAAAATCATTTTTCCTTCTGTTGCTGTTTCCATTACTTTCAGAGTCTTTTGCCATTTGACTTGATTCATTGACTCTGAGATCCCCATCACCTTCCTAAATCCAACACTGAAAACAGATAACTTTCCCAAGAATGGAGATATAAAAATTTTTCACAGATCAAATTAAATGGAATATCCAATTAATTATTAAAATATACATATAAAACATGCATGGATAATTTTGCAAGTGGAAACAAGTTGATACTAGCAGTAGATGGGCAAATGTAAGTATCTTATATAGAATTAGAACCCAAGCAAAATACTCAGCAGTGCTTACTAACAGAGAAATTCCTAGAGAGGGGGAAAAAAAAAAAAAGGATGGGAATCAATTCCCTACACTTTTGTCAAGTATTCATTATTTTTAGAAATGACGTGTTTCCTTCAAGATTTTTAATTTATGTTTTGTAATTTTAAAAAATTATATAGATGTGTCACTTTGTTTCAGAAATGATTTAAAGTGGTTTAAGTACATGCAGTATAAAAAGAGGTGTTGAAAAAATTATTTGGAAAAAAGAGTGACATGAAGAAAAAAACATCAGTGAAAAAGGCAATGCCAGCAGAGCACAATATACGTGCTTTAGCCAAAATTATTTGCCACATTTACTACTAATAGAGGGCTAAAAATGATCTCAGACCAATCTCAAATGTAATGCAAAGAATATGACATGTAATGCAAAGATGTCTGTTAAATAATTCATGATGATAATGAAATCAGATTTATTACATAGGAGAAAGAGAATTACACCATTATTAAAACTAACTTTCAGTTAAAATTCAGTAAAATCAGTTCTTAATGAATCAGAATAAAGCAGTGCACTATTTTTTCCTACTGTTGCTGAGAGTACCTACTTAATTCCACTAGTTAAAAGGTTTTATCATCTCTCTTAACATAAGCCAGTAAAATGTGGGAGTATAGCAATTATCACAGCAACAAAAGCAACACTAAACCCCATGACACAGACTCAATAATTTTTGATATGCAGCCCTTCAATTGATTTTGATTTACGAGTGTAAGAAGATGTAGGATCGCCAGCAGAGACTGTTATGTGATCACAATTTCCACCAACCCTGCTTCTCCCATGAATATTAAGTCTTTCATAAGCATCAGTATCTGGAGGTCTCTATTTGTATCTATCTGACTCATTGGAAAAGACCCTGATGCTGTGAAATATTGAGGACAGGAGGAGAAGCGGGCAACAGAGGACGAGATGGTTGGAAGGCATCACTGATTCAATGGACGTGAGTTTGAACAAACTCTGGGAGATGGTTACGGACAGGGAAGCCTGGCATGCTGCAGTCCATGGGGTTGCAAAGAGTCGGACACGACTTAGCGACTGAACAATTACCACAACAAATTCAACTCTGACTCTTTAATTCATTGTGATTGCTTACCACAAAATCAAAGTCTGAGGAAAAGTAAAAAAATCCCCAATCTCATATTATTCCTAAAAGAAATCTCCACAGGTTTATAAAAAAATATAATAAGGACCCAGTTTTTACCTAGTCTAGAGTAATCCTTCACAGTTTGCAGCATATATAGAATAATTAAACCAATATACAATATTCACTTCCCACATAGAGATGCAGTTTAAAATGTTCTGTATTCATACCATATGATTTCACTCAAAAATATTGTCATCTAAAAATGCTATTAGATACACCTATATCTAAACTGATCATCTGCATGAAAGATATCCAATACTTTCACCAATATTAGGATTTAAATCGCCAAATATGATCAATTCTACCCTGCAGTAAGTCTTCAAAATAATAACAAAAGAGTTCTTAATAAGGGATACTACTTCAGAGATAGTAACATGCTTTGGTTCATAATTCTCCAACTGGGCTTCATATTAGAATCATATTATAATGTCTAGTCTCTGCTCCCAGAGACTCTGATTTAATCACCCTGAGGTAGGATGCATTGAATTAGGTATTTTTAAAAAGCAACTGAGGTGATTTAATAAGCTGAGATTCACCATGTTAAACCAATCAGTTCCAGCTTACCAGGAAATTAAAACAAGTCTAGTGAGAAAGCTCCAGGCTCATAAACTAAAATGATCAGTTCGTTTTCTTAAAGTTTTCAGAGTTAAAGTCAACTACTCAGTTCTTCCAGAATTTCTTTTTTTTTTTTTTCCTGGAAATGTTGATATGGTGAGAGAGCTATTAATAATTATGAAAATGTAAATGTGAAGTTTCAAATATCCAGCAGAAGGTAAAATTACAACACAATTGAGGAACTAAGACATACAGGCTTTAACTTATGGAAAACAAAATATCATAGTTCACTACGCAAATATTTGTCACTAGAATGAGTTCCTAATATAAATCCCTGGATTTAATCTGAAAACATCTGGAGATTTGTCCCACTTACCTAAAGAACACTTCTACATATAACAAGACAAAACCTCTGTGATCTAGAGATAGAATATAAACTTGGTTACATGAAATGGAAACATTTACAGGAATTTTGACTCAGATTGCCTGTGTTGGATTGGAAATTACTGATGAATTAGCCAAATAAAGAGGATTCTTCAAGAGAGAGTTTCAAACACCAAACAAACAATCAATAAAGCCTCTTTCCATGGAGACAGTGTCAGGCAATTGGAAGTCAGTCTCATAGGCCAGTCTTCAATCAAAATGAGACCGAGAAATACCCCTTTCTGAGATGACAGTTAATTGTTAGTTGCTCAGTCATGCCCAACTCTTTGCAACCCCATGGGCTGTACCCCACCAGGCTCCTTTGTCCATGGGATTTTCCAGGCAGGACTACTTGAGTGGGTTACCATTTCCTCCTCTGAATGGATAGGAATTAAGAATGGACTCTAACAAAGCCTTGATGGGACTTGTAAGGAAATAGAGTTTCCCTCATTTGGAGAAAAAAGTACATGAACTTTTTACTTAGAAATTTAGAAATATTCTCATTATGCTCAAAAATCATAAAATCTAGACCTAATTAAATTACCCTTCAAAGTCTTCACTCTTCCTATGCTTTTCTCATTGGAGAAAGACAATAAATTAGTCATTATTTTCAGAATTTTCCTTGCACATCAGTTATCAATGACATTCCTGGTAAGACAGTGTCCACTATATTCTCAAGTCAAAATTTATATCAACTCAATAAGATTAGAGAAAAGATAAAATTTGATGCCTTCCAAATTTTATTTTTGCTTGAGGAGAAAGAAATGTACCTCATGCACCAATAGTTCATAGATATGAAAAATGTTGAAACCTATAAGTTATATACTTTCCAGTTTGTAAAATTAGAGTCAATAATACTCTCCTGAAACATGGAAATGAACTAAATAAATACAATGATTGAGTTTATCTTAAGAATAAAAATTTCAAAAATGTATCAAATTGACAGCAAAATGATAAATTTGAAATACCATAACAATTCATTTCAAGGAAGCAAGTAGTGGATACATTCAAACTGTAGTGAAATAGTCATACAACAAGCTATTTAAAGAATATTGATAAAGATATAAATTTTTTGTCAAATCATTTTTTAACATTTTCTACCTTCCTTTCCATCCCAAATGACAGGGCTTATTTTGAATTGAGAATCACTGAACCAACACAATGTACTGATTGAATTAAAATGTGGACAGGCATTTGGTTTGCTGACAGTAGATAAAATTGAATATATTTGTATTAGAGGGACCAATATATGAAGTCAGAATTCCTGAACCATTGGTGACATTTAGAAAATATCTCTACTTGCCTGACAGTATGGAAAGGACAGTAGAAATTGAAATAAATATTTTTACCACTCCCCCCACACCCAAAGAAGATTTGTTTCATCTTGTGTCAGCTCACTACGTTGTATGTCTGTGTGTGTGTGTCCACGTGCGTGATTTTGAATTCATGCACACCTTTGAGGTTCTCTCTCATCTGTCCTTCCCTGACTCTCCTTTTGGCAGGTTACTGCCTTGCATTGGGGAAAAACCTATTTTCTTTTGGGGAATCTTCTCAGCCTCTGGCAGTGTTCTAATCCCCATGCACTTGGTAAAGGTCTAATGGAAAATTGTAGGATGTTGTTTCTTAAACATCAAATCTGTCATGTCAGCCTATGTGCAGCCACTGAAAGTTTACTAAAATTTGGGCCATTTACTAGTCTCCTTACTGGCTTCTACTTACCCTGTTGTGTGATGAAATGAACTGTATGGCTCGTCTCTCCTAAAGCATGTGTCTCTTTCTGAAATTTATTCTATTTAGGTATTTTTGCACCCTTAGTTCTCAGATGGATTTTTAAAAAACTAATTATTTTGTAAATTTTCTGGACTAATTCAACCATTAGGGCAGAAATAAGGGTTTCTTGTGACATTCTACATCCTTAAAATCAGCAATCAGCAGGGGTCTGCTTTACTGCCATAGACTGATACAAACTTAGTTTGAAACTTCCACACTCTTTCAGCTCAGATAATACTCGTCAGAGAATTTGGGGATTAAGGGTACCTAAATGTAACCTCATGTATTTCTGGGGACATTTCAGAAATCTTAAATAATTGCAAGATTATATGATTTAAAAATTATATTTTTACTTAGGTTCATCTTGGTGTCACAAGGAAAACAATTCTTGAATGTAGGCAGACGGAAAGTCCTGAAATTGTCTGAGAAAAGTGCCTCAAATTGTAGTTATATATTTTGAAATATTTACAAAAATTACTTGTCATGGATTTTGTAACTCCAGGAAAAAATTTAAAAAAAAGTAAATATTTATGAGCACAGTGTGTGACTGAGAGGAGTTAACAATATGTTATAGAATCAAGACATGGGCCATATACACTTGCTTTAGATTCATGATTTGTTTGTTCTCTGATTTTGTGATAGTTACCTTCACATAATTTCTTTACTTAAATTAAAAAAAGAAAACAGAATGGTGTAAGGGTCATTTTGGTAAGAAAATATGAAAATTATAAAAATATCTACTACAATACTTGACAATATTTTTGGTGACTTATTAGCAATAGTTGTTTTTAGTAAGACAACCTGTTTTAGAGAGGTTCACTTTGCCATCACCAGTCAACAGGTGTAAATATATTAATATAAATTAATACCAATAATTTGTAAAGGTTTCTTGAATTTTGTTTTGTGTCCAACTCTGTGCTAAGTGCTTTACATAGATTACGGCATATAATTCTTGCTGCAACCCTGTCTAAAGATATTATCATCCTATTTACCAATAATGGTACTGAGAGTCAGTTTTCCAGATCAGTAACTGATGATATCAGAACTCTATTCCAAAGAGTCTCAATTCATAGCTCTTAATTTTAGGCACCATACTATCCTATTTCCTTGTTACATATTTGCCATTACATGAAACCCATGCTTATCCTGATATTTGCTCTCATTCTTTTTGTTCATATTTTACTTTATGCAGCCTTTGCAATTTCTATACCATAGATACACAGATAACTTGTAATTAAGCTAATAAGATTAATGATTTTTTAAATCAATGCTGTTTGCAGCTAATTTGTTGATCATTATGCATTATTTGAAATAGAAGGAAAAACAACCTAGATATTTGTTCAGCTGTCTTAACCAGCAGCATTATTTTCATTAAAAAAAAAAAAATCCCAAATGATCTAGTGACATTTTTGTTGTAGATGAAATTAGTCTGTTGGCCTCTGATATGCTAGAAAAATTCAGAAAGACTTTTGTGTAAATTCTCCCTTAAAATCCTTAAAAAGAAATGCCAAGTGGCTATAATGGTAAAATAGGGCAGGGATCTCTAAAAATCCATTCCACCAGAAAAGCAAAGAGAACACTAGAAAAAAATCAACTTTTTCAAACTGTGGTAAAGATTTACCAAAGTGTTGCAATAATCTTACAAGAATTTATTTAAGAAAAATAAACTGAATTTGCTGAGTTTAAGCAGCTAGTTTTATGGCATGTTTACTTGCCTATTCCCTTTCCATGTCAGAGTTCTGTAATAACCTTGAAAACCAACAACTTTGTAGCAATAACAGTAGTTAGGAAAACAAGCATTCTAGAATTCACTAGGAGGGGCAGAACGGTTCTGAAGCTCCCCAAAAGCCTCATGTGTGGAAAGCTCACAAAAAGCCCAGCTTCCACTTTTGTGTTTCTTTTATCTGATTCAGAGTTTATAATTATTGTAAGAAAATGAATTTTCATTTGTGAGAAGAGGGTTATCAAAACAAACAATAGTAATTGCTTAACATTGCTATTTCCAGAGGAAGTGATAACCACTGGTGCAAGAGAAAACTACAACCAGAATATTTAAAAGGGAAGTTGGGATCTTGATATGTGTAACAGGCTTCAAAAGCTCCCATATATTCCTTGAAATTGAAAAGCCATGTGCATGTGCAGGACTGTGTTCATTCTCAGTAAAGATGTGAAAAGGCTCTGATTTCTCACTTCTGTCATTCCTTGAAGCTCCACACAAGCAGACAGGGAAGCTTAAGACAGAATTGTAATCTGCCAGCTGGAGTTTTGAAGACATGTCCCAGCATGCACACAGAGCTTCTCAGCTAAATCTTAGTTCAAAACATTGAGGAAGTTTTTGTCTAATAATTATCTGCCCACTAATAAAACTAAACATAGACTTCAGGGCACATACAACAGAGAATATAGAATTTATAAAATTAGTTTAGGAAAGTCACAAAACACGTAAGAGCAGCAGCAGAAAAACATGACAGACAAGAAAAACAAATCCCAAGAAAAGTGAGAGATTTATTTGCCAGATGACCGCATTATTTTATTTAAAATGTCAATTTTTTAACAACAGAAAAATGTGAGTCATGCAGAGAAATGAGAAAATGTGCATATACACGGAACAAATGAAGTCAGTAGATGCTGTCCATCAGGAAGGCCAGATTTTGCACTTATTAGACAGATATTCCAAGTCATTTATTTTAAATGCCTTTAAAGAATTAAAGAAAACCCATGTATAAAGAACTATAGGAAAGTATAAAAGCAATTTCTTGAAAATATCAATAAAAGAGAGAAATACACTACAAAGACTCAATAGTATATTTGAGCCAGCAGAGTAAAGAATCAGTAAACTTGCAAGATAAATCATTAAATAAAATATATATATATAATAATAAAGAACTGAAGAGTGCCTCAGAGACTTTTAGAACATGATAAAATATACAGAATATGCAAAATGGGAGTACCACAAGGATAGTAGACAGAGAAAGGTGTAGAAAAATATTTGGGAAAAAATAATGTCCTAAAACGTCTTAAATTTGATTGAGTACATTATTCTACACACCAAAAAATTTCAGTTAAACCAAGTTGGATACTATGGCTATTCATTCGGCTTGACTGTTATGGATAAAATCAAACATATCTACACCTAGACACATAATAGCAGTAGAGAAGTAACTCACCATGTACAAGTGATCCAAGGTAAGGTTAATAGTGAATTTCTCACCTGTAAGTAGGAAGGACAAAAAACCTTTGTAGCTCTTCATAGATAGATGTATTCAAAGTGCTCAAAGAAAGACTGTCAACCAAGAATTCTGTAAACAGAACAACTATCCTAAGAAGTGAATGAAAAATTAAGTCATCCTTGTTAAACAAAACTGAGAGAATCTGGCACTAGCAGACCTGCCTTGAAAAAACAATAGAGAAGGAACACTAGGGAGTAACTTAAAATACACTTGAAGAAATAAAGAATACTGGTAAAAGTAACTGCATTGGTAAATATAAGAGTATATTTGCCTGGAGAATCCCATAGACAGAGGAACCTGGTGGGCTAGAGTCCAAAGAGTCACACAGAGTTAGACAGGACTGAAGCGAGTAAGTACCCACACACACTCATACATGTTTTTGGTATTTTGGGAGGAAACATTTTTATACTCCCATTTGATGTAAAACATTACTCCATGCATAAAAAACTACATTGATTGGCTTATAATGTATACATATATAATATTATATAAATATTAACACAAAAGAGAGATAATATTGAAGTAGTTGTTGCTCAGTTTCTCAGTCATGTCTAGCTCTTTGCAACAGCATGGACTGAGGCATTCAGGCTTCCCTGTCCTTCATCATCTCCTGGAGCTTGCTCAAATTCATGACAATTGAGTTGGTGATACCATTGAATCATTTCATCTTCTGTTGTCCCCTTCTCCTCCTGCCTTCAATCGTTCCCAACATCAGGGTCTTTCCTAATGAGTTGGCTCTTCACATAAGGTAGCCAAAGTATTGGAGCTTCAACTTCAGCTTCAGCATTAGTCCTTCCGATTTCCCTGACCAAGGATCAAACCTGAGCTCCCTGCAGTGGAAGCTAAGAGCCTTAGCCACTGGGCAAGAAGGGAAGTCCCTAATATGGAAATTAAGTTGCCTTTATTGGAAGTAGATCAATATAAGTTAAAGTGTTAATTGTAATCCAAGTGTGTGCCTGTGTGTGCTTAGTTGCTCAGTCTTGTCACTCTTTGCAACCCCTTGGACTGTAGCCCACCAGTCTCCTCTGTCTACGGAATTCTCCAGGCAAGAACGCTGGAGTGGGTAGCCATTCCCTTCTCTAAGGGATCTTCCCTGCAAGGGATCAAACCCGAGTCTCCTGCATTGCAGATGGATTCTTTACTGACTGAGCCACCAGGGAAATCTAATTCAAGAGCAATCACTAATAAAATAATTCAAATAATAGAGTTAAAATAAAAATAAGGGATTAAAAATGTCATTGTAGAGCACACTTATTTGACACAAAGCTAGGCAGTAAGGAGAGATGAAAGTGAAAGTGACAGTGAAAGTCACTCAGTTGAGTCCGACTCATTGTGGCCCTATGGACTATACAGTCCACAGAGTTCTCCAGGCTAGAATACTGGAGTGGGTAGCCTCTCCCTTCTCCAGGGGATCTTCCCAACCCAGGGACTGAACCCAGGTCTCCTGCATTGAGGGCAGATTCTTTACCAGCTGAGCCACAAGGGAAGCCTGAGAATGTTGGAGTGGGCAGCCTATCCCTTCTCTAGTGGATCTTCCCAATCCAGTAATCGAACCGGGGTCTCCTGCATTGCAGGCAGATTCTTTACTAACTGAGCTATTTAAAAAAATAAAATATAAATGACATGTGGAAAACCATAATAAGAGAGGCTAAATCCTACCTTTTCAGCTTATCAGTTAATTTTATTATAGATAAAGAAAAAAAAATCTTCAATCAAAAGGTCAACAGATGGCTAAAACCACTATCCAACTAAACGCTAACTACTGCTACTGCTGCTGAGTTGCTTCAGTCATGTCCGACTCTGTGCAACCCCATGGACTTACCAGGCTTCTCCGTCCGTGGGATTCTCCAGGCAAGAACACTGGAGTGGGTTGCCATTTCCTTCTCCAATGCATGAAAGTGGAAAGTACAAATAACACTAAATTCAAAGGCACAAATGTATTCAGTAAGCAAATCAGACCAGAGGTGGCTATATAAATATTGGATAAAATAGATTCTGAGACAAAACTCATTATTAGAGATAAAGGGAATTTTATAATGAAAAGGTCCACCATTAAGAAGATGTAACAATTATAGACATAAGCACCTAAACCACCAAAGACCCCATATTTTATGAAGAAAAATTGTGAGATAAGTGAAAAAAGAAACAGCTTTTTTTAAAATTTTATTTTATTTTTTAACTTTACAATATTGTATTGGTTTTGCCATATATCAAAATGAATCCGCCACAGGTATACATGTGTTCCCCATCCTGAACCCTCCTCCCTCCTCCCTCCCCATACCATCCCTCTGGGTCTTCCCAGCTCACCAGCTGCAAGAAACAGTTTTTTAAAAAGCAGTTTGAAGGATAGTGGATACATGTATATGTTTGGCTGAGTCCCTTCTCTGTTCACCTGAAACTACCACAATATTGTTAATCAGCTGAACCCCAATACAAAATAACAATTTTTAAAAAATAAAATTGTAATTGGAGAATTCTATGACCCACTTTTAGTACTGGGTAAAACAAATCAGTATGGAAAGGAAAGTCATGAAAACCATTATGAACTAATTACAACTGACAACCATCCATAAAGGCTCCAACAATGGCCTATTACACATTCTTCTAAAATGCATATGGAACAGTCTACATGAAAAACAATATATTAGATTATAACAAAGCCTCAGTCCATTTAAAAAGATAAAAATCATACAAGATATGTTCTCTTACCACATGGATTAAAATTAGGAATCAAAAAGAGATGGAAATTTGTACTCTGCAAATACATGGAAATTGAGCAAGGCACTACTAAATAATCAATGGATAAAAGAAGAAATCACAAGGGAAATTAGAAATGGTTTTAATTGAATGAAAACAAAACCATAATATATGTGAACTTACAGAAATCCTTAAAGTTAAATTAATAACTATATATGAATATATTAAAAAGAGGAAATGAATCAATAACCTAACCTTTCAACATAAGAAATTATAAAAAGAGGAAAAAAATAAAAAACCTAACCAAAGCAAGCAAAATTAAAATTAAGGGAAGACTGAAACTATTAAAATCAGGAAAGAGACAGGTCTATTACTACCCACTTTAAAAATATGAGAAATATGTATCAAAAATATATAACTCAGATTTAATGAAATTTTTGTAGAAAGACACAACTTTTCTAAAATGATTTAAAGGAGAAACATAAAATTTTAATATGTACCTATAATAACTAAAGATATTTAATTACCAAACAGAAACTCAGTAGAAAGGAAGTACCAGGCCCAGCTATCTCCATTGATAAATTCTTCCAATTGTTAAAGGAGAATCATTGACAAATAGATGATGAGGGAATGAATCGCCTAAAATCACATTTGACCATTTGATCCTATCAATTGCCAGTAACACAAGGATAAAATTTTAATTGTATTGATGACATACAAGTTCTTCAAAATCATATACATATATATATATATGTATATATACATATCTATACACACACACACATATATACATATGACAGGCTTCCCTGATGGCTCTGATGATAAAAAATCTGCTTAAAGTGCAGGAGACCTGAGTTTGATCCCTGGGTCAGGAGATCCCCTAGAGAAGGGAATGACAACCCATTCCAGTATTCTTGCCAGGAGAATTCCATGGACAGAGAAGCCTGGTGGGCTATAGTCCATGGAGTCCCAAAGGATCTGATATGATTTAGCGACTAAACAACAACATATATGATGTCCATTAAATACTATAAGTTGAATAAATATTTTCTTAAAACATTATATATTTTATTTCCCCACACCATTGTAATTGATTGACCAATTGCTATTACAGTCAGATGACATACCATCTCCTCCATTAAAATCCTCTTGTGCCACCACTAAAATTAATGACTCAAGTGTTCTGTGGCACTTACAGTAATTTAAATTCTAATTACTAATAATTTCCTCTAGAGTACGTACTACACCTTTAAGAAGATAATAATTATTCTATAGCACTAGTAGATAGAAAGCATTGCGTTTACTTTTATCTTTCTTAAATGACTAACAGTTGAGTTGCACGTAAGTACATTAAAACTCTATTTGTTGAATTAAATTTAATTTCTCTTTTATCATACATGTGTGGGGCTTCCCTGGTGGCTCAATCAGTAAAGAACCACCTGCAATGCAGTAGACCAGGGTTAATCCCTGTTTCAGGAAGACCCCTGGAGAAGGGCATGGCAACCCACTCCAGTGTTCTTGCCTGGAGAAGTCCATGGACAGAGGAGCTTGTTGGGCTATAGTCCATGAGGTCACAAAGACTTAGACAGGACTGAGCAACTAACACTTTATGATACGTGAGATATTATCAGATATAAATAAAAGCTAGCATCCAGATAGACTAATTCTAGACAAAACTGTAGATTTTCTTTTAGTTAAAATTTTAGAAGGTTTACATGAATCATCATTCTCATTTTTGTTTCCAATTTTAATTGCACATTCTGTTAGGCAAAGTGTTTTACACTCTTAGTTAGTATTGTAGACAACAGAAAGATACCCATTGTAACAAATTCTGGCTGGTCAGCTTAATCCCCAGAAATGGTTTGGTCCATGTTTGGACTCCCTTAGGAGAAGACTCTTGAGAGTCCCTTGGACTGCAAGGAGATCCAACCAGTCCATTCTAAAGGAGATCAGTCCTGGGTGTTCTTTGGAAGGAATGATGCTAAATCTGAAACTCCAATACTTTGGCCACCTCATGTGCAGAGTTGACTCATTGGAAAAGACTCTGATGCTGGGAAGGATTGAAGGCAGGAGGAGAAGGGGACGACAGAGGATGAGATGGCTGGATGGCATCACCGACTCGATGAACGTGAGTTTGAGTGAACTCTGGGAGTTGGTGATGGGCAGGGAGGCCTGGCGTGCTGCAATTCATGGGGTCGCAAAGAGTCGGACAGGACTGAGCGACTGAACTGAACTGAACTGAGTAATTTAAATAGCTTCTTGGAGGTCATAGTTTAATTGTAACGGTTCATCTATTGTATAATAGTTGCCTTACAACCATAATTTATTACTTGAAATTTGGCATTTCCTTTGCTTAAATAATTGTTTTTTGTTTTTGCCATCTTATTTTTTAACTGTAGTGTATATCTTTGCTATGGGTAGAATATAAACAAGTAAAATCAATATCAGCCCCTTAACTCAGAATATCTTCAGTTTGGAAACTACTTTGCTTCTCTCAGTTTTCAATCAGTCATAACTTGAGCCAAAATAAAAGAATACAGTTAAGCTTGTTTGAATTTATTTTTTTTAGGAAATTCATTGTGAATAGTTATAGTAGATGAATGATTTGCCATCACATTTTCCAGATAAGTTGAAAAAAAAATAAGCTTTTATAGCTTTGATTATTACAGTGTTGTGTATTTAAGATCTGCATCTCAATGTGTATTGACTTTTCATGTGCTTTTAAAATGAACCATAGAGGTCTAGGGACTTTTAAATAAAAATAATCATTGCCATAGAAATAAGCCACTTTGATAAGAACCTTTATTTAAATAAATTATTTTTCTGCTCATAAGACTATGGGTGTTTATAAAAATTATGTTACCAAGTATTTTCAGAGGTCTTTTTAGATAAGTATTCTAATCAAACATGAGAAACTTATTTTTTCCCTAGCCTTCTGTCTCTTGTATACTTATCTATTTCACATCCCATTTTGTTTCTCAATTTTTCCCCTCCACTGTGTAAAGCCCACTTATAGCAAGTTGACATTTTTATAAATAATGTGTAGAATATTTTCAAGTGCAAGGAGAGATAAAATAAAATATAATAAACAATCAAATCCCAGCTGCATTTCATGTCTAAACTGCTTTGCACTGCTCATCAACAAGCTTTTTTTGTCATTCAGATGGAACCCTTCTGTCACTCTTAACAATTTTATTCATTTCCCCCCCTGGATCACAGCTATAGATTATAGGGGAGTTAGCTGGAAGCCAAATGAGTGAAATATGCTTGGTTATGGTTGGTTCATTCCTTTTCTCCTCATCTCTTCTACAATTCATGAAGTGCTTTTTGAATTTTGTAAGGCAGTTTTCTGATCAGTTGGAAGTCAGCAAAAATTTAGCATTAATGAGTTCATTTCCTCAAAAAATTGGCTTATTACCATGCAGACTTGCAGTGTTACATGCTAGTGGTTTTATAGTAATTTTCCCTATTCTTTTATAAGGATATTCTTTTACCTGCCACATGTGCAAATAATGAGACTGGGAGACTCTTTTTATAAGTAATAAAAACATCACTGCTATAACTCATGGTAAATTAAGAATAAAATTTTTATACAAAAATTACACATGATAGCTGAGAAATTTTACTAACCCTATTGTCCTTTAAAGTAAACGTTATAGTGATGATATTGTTAATAATAGAATCTCACATAATAGAGGTTAATGAGTAAAATGACCTGTATAAGCATAATGTTTTTTAGTAACTATTATGTAAAATGTGTGTACTCAACAGATTTAAAATCTAAGCATCTGAAAACAAATTCATAAATGAAAAGTATTTCAAACAACAAATCACTAGCTTTATTTGCTTATTTTCTACTATAAATATTTATCATAATTTTCAAAAATGAATATTAACTAATAAATGTTATTTTCTGTTTTCTTTTTGCTTTATCCCTGCTTGGTATAATGAAAAGTAATATAAATTAAATTATTTATCTCCAAGGAAGAGTTTTGTAAAATCATATATTTCAGTCAAAACTTAGAGCTATTTTTATACTAAAGAAAAGAAAGAGACAGAAACTTATAAATTCATCCATGATTAATATTGTCTGCTGATTGAGAAAGCAGTCAGTAAAACATGCTGTGTAAAAATACAATATTTATGTAAAATCAGAACTTGGATTCACTGATTTTAGCTATATTGAGAATATTAAAGGAGATTACTTTTCAATTACATTAAAAGACAGACATAAAGAACCCATTTATTTCAATTTATTAGAGGAAAACAAACTCACAATAATTGTCACTTTGTAATTATTACTTTAAGGGAACAATACTTGAGAAAAATTGATTTTTATTCATATATATTCAACTCTGGCTTTAATAGTAAATGTGTTTTTCAAAACTAAACATTTATATCAATGATTTTTAGAGTACTTTTATAAAACTGCATACAAATATTAATAATCTTTTAACAAAGAAATTCTGTGTTTAATCAGAATATTTCAATCATTCAATTTTGAAATTTTTATCTTGAACATCAAGTCCTTTTAGTTTAGGAGAAAAATATCTCAAAAACCTATTTTTGTGTGGTTGTTGTTCTTATACAAATTAGTACCAACCTTCATGGATTTTATTATTTTTGTTTGTTTTAACTTATTTTACTCCTTCAGTCATCAGTTGCAAATAGTGATAGTTTGTTATTGTTCTTGTGTTGAGCTGTATGCTTAGTTTTCCCAGTGGCTCTTTTTAATCTACTTTGAGCCTGGAAAATGTTTAATAAGACTTCAAAACTATGTGTTGCTTTTTAAAATTTTATTATAGAGGATAAATGAATCTCTTACCTGACCTATGCATGATCAGTATTATAGGAGGGAAAGTGAAAGTGAAAGTCGCTCAGTCCTGTCCAACTCTTTGTGATCCCATGGATTATACAGTCCATGGAATTCTCCAGGCCAGAATACTGGAGTGGGCAGACTTTCCCTTCTCCAGGGGATCTTCCCAACCCAGAGATCGAACCCAGGTCTCCCACATTGCAGTCAGATTCTTTACCGGCTGAGCCACAAGAGAAGCCCAAGAATACTGGAGTGGGTAGCCTATCCCTTCTCCAGCAGATCTTCCCGACCCAGAAATCGAACCGGGGTCTCCTGCATTGCTGGTGGATTCTTTATCAACTGAGGAGGAAAAGTCAGGAAAATGTTTTTTGTGCATATAGAGACTTGAGCTTTAATAACTCAGTATTTTTTCAAAAATCCATGTATTCCTATATGACATAAACTTTAGACTCTTTTCACATTAAAAGAATCAGCTAGGTAGATAAATGTGACTGCTGTTATTCAGTCAGTAAGTCATGTCTTTCTCTTTGTGATCCCATGGACTGTAGCCCTCTAGGCTCCTCAGAAATTTCCCAGAGTTTTCTCTAATTCATGTCCACTGAGTCGTGAATAGTGATGTTCTTTAACTGCCTTATCCTCATCCACCCTCTTCTCCTTTTGCCTTCAATGTTTCCCAGCATCAGGGTCTTTTCCAATGAGACAAATGTGAGAATTCCAATTATACTACCAAATATCCATTTGTCCTTTTAATCTCCATCCTTCCTTGCATATGGGCTAAAATCTTATGATTGTGTTATGGCAAACTAGATAAGAGTCAGAATGATGGAAAACACTTTCAGAATGGATCATTAAAAAGTATTTTGTGGGTTTTCTTAATTCATCATTAACCCTGATACAGCTACTCTGGTGGTCATGTTCCTTTAATGAGAAATTGTGCTTCTGAAACTTAATGTTCATACTGCCTCCCTGGGTTCCGGGTACAAGCCAAGTTGTAATAAACCATACTTGTGATGGGGCTTGAGATCATTCATTTCTAGCAAGCTCTTAAATGATGCTATTGCTGCTGGTTCCTAGAACCCACTTGGAGTATGAAGGTAATATTTTGCATAACCTAAGATAGTCTGAGGGTCACTAACCTCGATCTGATTTTAGATGAATAAGAAGCAAAACTTCACTCATTTAAGCCAATGGAATATTGAGGTTTTAGTTATATCTCATTACCTTAATTACTAAACTGTTTCTTTTCTTAGGTCGATAATCTAGAGTTTGGGCTTGTATAATCTTTAATGTACCTGTACTTAAACAGTCTAAAATATAGCTGAATATGGACCAAAAAAATGAACCTTGCCATCTCTGGACAAAATGGGCTAACAGGGACCAATTTTACCTAATAACGTATCCATTAAATAGACAAAATATCTGAGACCATGCTTTTCAAGATGGTTAAGAAGAACGATTGATGAGAGATAGGGAGCAAATAAAATGAGCCCTCATTTGCCAAAGTTAACAGTTTTGAGCAAAATCCAAGCCGTAAGCAGGGAGGGGAAACCCAGACAGAGGTGGTGAGAACGCATGATGTTAAGACATGCACTGTATGATATCACTTATATGTAGACTCTAAAAAAGTCAAACTTGCAGAAACAAAACATAGAATGGTGGTTACCAGGGACTCAGGAGAGGAAGGGCGATGGGGATTTGGGGAGTTTTTTGTCAAAGGGTGTAAACTTGAAGTTAGAAGATGAATACATTCTGGGAAAGCACATCATTGTGATCATAATTAACAGTAAATGTTATAATCACAAAACAGAAATGATAATTATGTTCCGTGATTATAGTGTTAGCTAACACTATGGTAGTCATTATATTGCAATATATAAATGTGCTAAATCAACAAGTTGTGCACTTTAAACTTACACAATGTTTTATGTTAGTTACATCTCAATTTTAAAAGACTTATTATTAAGCTATAATAATCAAGATAAGTGGTATTTGCATGCGCTGTGCTGTGCTTAGTGGCTCAGCCGTGTCTGACTCTTTGCTGACCCCATGGACCAGGCTCTCCTGTCCTTGGGGATTCTCCAGGCAAGAATACTGGAGTGGTTGCCATGCCCTCCTCCATCATTAGTATAAGTATTGACAAATAACTATTGGAAGAGAATACAAAATCCAGAGTTAGACTTTGAATATGAAAAAAAAAACAACAGTGAGTCAGCGGAGAAAGATTAACATTTTTAGAAGTGATACTGAAACACTGAATATTAATGTATAATGATAAATATAAACTTTATATATCTCACTACTTATACAAAAAATAACTTATACTGAGAAATACACCTAAATAAAAATGCCAAAATTTTAAAATATCTGAGGTAAGCACATGCAAGAAGCTCCATATCATTGGCATTAATAAAAGCAAATAAAAGCTCAACTGAGGTTGAACCACAAATCTATTATAGCTAAAATTGAAAAGACTGATCATGTGCTTGCAAGGATATGAAATAACTAGAGCTATCATACATTGCTGGTAATAATAAAACAAATTACATTCACTTTGGAAAATGACCTGTCAGTTTCTTAAGAAGTGAAACTTCTGAGAGAAGTTAAATCACTTGTTTGTACAAAGACTTGCAAATATTTTTAATAGAAGCTTTATATGAAATAGCCAAACACTGAAAGCAATCCAAATGCCCATCAATAGGTGAATGGGTAAACTACATTATATCCACACAAGAGAATACTACTCAATAATAAAATAATGGATTAGCAGTACACACTACAATATGAATGAATCTCAGAATCGTCCTGTGGAGCACAGTCGGCCTGATATCATAACTCCCTGTAGATTTGGGCCAGTTCTCTGCGATCAGTGAGACATTTTAGAGTGTGTCCAGGCTATTATGATTGTACTCACTGCTTCTGAAAAAAAAATATATATATATATCTATCAGCACCAGGAACTTTGAAGCTGCCTATACGCATTGGACCCTTTGGTCACATATTAGATCAACTGGTCACCAGTACTTGGTCAAAAAAAATTTTTTTTTAATTTTAAAATTCTGATTGGGGAACATGCAGAAAAACTTGACAACAAGCTACAAGAGAAAGACAAAGAAGATATAAGAAGAAATTCAATCGAGTACCATAGACTTAAAACTCATAAATCTAAACTATTTGTATGCTCAAATAAGCAAAATGAGGGAGGTAAATAATAGTCTTTTGTTTCAGAAAAACAAAACCTTGCAGCATATTGACTGAGGAACAATACTGCACAGGCTCCGGAGCTGGGTTCCAACTTACTGACCTTGGATGACATGATATCTCCTCCATTAAAATTCCCTTGTGCCACCACTAAAATTAATGACTCAAGTGTTCTGTGACAGTAATTTAAATTCTAATTACTAATAATTTCCTCTGGAGTACATACTACACCTTTAAGAAGATAATAATTATTCTATAGCACTAGTAGATAGCATTTAATTTACTTTTATCTTTCTTAAATGACTAACAGTTGAGTTGCACATAAGTACATTAAAACTCTATTTGTTGAATTAAATTTAATTTCTCTTTTATCATACATGTGTGGGGCTTCCCTGGTAGCTCAATCAGTAAAGAAACCACCTGCAATGCAGGAGACCAGGGTTAATCCCTGGGTCAGGAAGACCCCTGGAGAAGGGCATGGCAACCCACTCCATTATTCTAGCCTGGAGAAGTCTATGGACAGAGGAGCCTGTTGGGTTAGTCCATGGGGTCACAAAGACTTAGAACTGAGTGACTAATCCTTTATGATATGTGAGATAAACAAAAGGAATAAACTAAAATCCAAATAGACTAATTCTAAACAAAATTGTAGATTTTCTTTTGGTTAGTTAAATTTTTAGAATGCTTACATAAGTCATTGCTCTCATTTTTTCTCCAATTTTAATTGCACATTCTGTTAGGCAAAGTGTTTTACACTCTTAATCTAGTATTATAGACAACAGAAAGATACCCATTGCAGCAAATTCTGGCTGGTCAGCTTAATCCCCAGAAGTGGTTTGGTCCATGTTGGGTTCCTCTAGTAGCTTCATTTCTGAAAAACAAAACCTAGCAGCATATTGACTGAGGAACACTGCACAGGCTCAGGAGCTGGGTGCCAACTTACTGACCTTGGGTGAATGACTTAACTTTGAACTTCATTTGTCTCATATGTAAAGTGTAGAATATGACTGCCACTAAGAGTCATTTTTAAGGTCATATGGAAGAACCTGTGTACAATGTCTGACGTAAAAGTTCTCAATAAATGTTAATTACTGTTAAACTAGATGAAGAATCTGAGGCTCCCCTGGTAGCTCAGATGGTAAAGAATCTGCTTGCAATGCAGGAGACCAGGGTTCAATCTTTGGGTCAGGAAAATCACCTGGAGAAGGAAATGGCAACCCATTCCAGTAATCTTGCTTGGAAAATCCCATGGACAGAGGATGCTGGCATGCTGCAGTCCATGGGGTTGCAAAGAGTCAGACAAAACTGAGCGACTAACACTGCAAAGAATCCACCTGCAATGCAGAACACCTGCGTTCGATCCCTGGGTCTGGAAGATCCCCTGAAGAAGGGAATAGCAACCCACTCTAGTATTCCTGCCTGGAGTATTCTCATGGACAGGGGAGCCTAGAAGGGTACAGTCCATGGGGAATCAGAGAGTCAGACAGGACTGAGCGACCGGCACTTTCACTTTTCAACTTTATATTACATATTAAATAATAAACATTACAAATTCATATTCATACTTAAGTAAAATTTTGAAACTTCATAATGATATATATCATGTATTAAACTGTACTTTTAATGAATAACTCATTTTGATGTAAGCTATCATCTTAGTAGGCATCTAAATAAACTCATTTCACAGAGAAGTAAGGGTTTAAATATTGTGGAGTATTTTATAGCCAGTATAAAAATGCCAATTATTGCCTGCCAATTTCATAACACTGTCTGACACAATTTATTTGAGTCATAGGTATTAGTTCTAAATGCATCTTACATCCTCAGCTTACATGATGAAAATTGAATTGCCATCTACATGATTAAAGTTGAATTGAAAGTTTCTTTGGAGGAAAAAAAAATGTCTCAGCATATTTCACTAAAGAAATTGATAGCCAACCTTTTAAAACTATTTGTTACTATGAAGTTTTGTTTACAAAAATTTAAAATTATTTTGTCAAGAGTTTATGTTATTACATCACTAATTGTTCACACCTATATTGGGATTTGGGTTTCTCTGAAGCTCAGTTGATAAAGAATCCACCTACAATACAGGAGACCTGAGTTTGATCCCTGGGTCGGGAAGATCCCTTGGAGAAGGAAATGGCAACCCACTCCAGTATTCTTGTCTGGAAAAATCCCATGAATGGAGGAGGCTGGTGGGCTACAGTCCAAGGGATCTCAAAGAGTCAGACACAACTGAGAGACTTGCACTTTCATATTTTTTCCAGTAGTTCTGTATGGATGTGAGAGTTGCACCATAAAGAAATCTGAGTGCTGATGAACTGATGCTTTTGAATTGTGGTGCTGGAGAAGACTCTGGACAGCAAGCAGATTAAACCAGTCACTCCTACAGGAAATCAACCCTGAATATTCATTGGAAGGACTGATGCTGAAGTTGAAGTTCCAAAACTTTGGCCACCTGAGGTGAAGGGCAGACTAATTGGAAAAGACCCTGATTCTGGGAAAGATTGAAGGCAAAAGGAGAAGGGGCTGGCAGAGGATGAAATGCTTACAAAGCATCACTGAGTCAGCAGACATAAATATGAGCAAACTCCAGGAGATAGTGAAGGACAGAGGAACCTGAAATGCTTCAGCCTAGGGGGTCACAAAGAGTGTGACTTGCCTTAGCGACTGAACAGCAACAACAATTATGCTGCAAAACATTATTTTAGTAGAAGACTAACCTGCTTTGTTTTTCAGGGAGTTGTGTATGCCAATTTAGACAAGATTTCTCCAGGCTATTTATTGGATAGAATTTGTTTAAAAATGTATCTTCTCTAGCTGGTTTCTGTTTCTGAATGAAGTATTCCATGTTTCAGCACACTTCAACAGAAAACCGAGGGAAAATATACTACCCTAATTATTTTCTAGGAAAAAAGTTCCAAATCTTATTATAATTTCAAGTATAAAATCAATCAATAAAAAAAACAAATAAATGATGTTTCTAGTTCTCCATATGATGTCTTATAAATAATCCATTCCTTTCATTTAAACTTTTCTTACACTTGCAGTTATTTAATCACATATTCTTCGATGAAAGCACTTACTTGTTTTTCTCCACTTTTTGCTTATTCTTAAAATTTTATTAAGGCATACTCTACAGGAAACACAACACATTTCATGTGTATCATTAGACTCCTTCAACAAAAGTATTACATTTGTATGACAACTACACCGATGAAGATAGAGTACAATGCTGTCACCACTGAATATGCTATCTTATAATCAAATTTATGTTCACCAGCACTCCTCTGCTTCTATTATTAGAGATAAATTCCACTGGCCTAAAATTTGAAATAAACAAAGCTACAGAATGTTTATTCTTTTTTTGTATGACTGTTTTCACTCAGCACAAGATTTGAGAGTCATTCGTTTGATTGCCTAAATATTTTGATTTATTACTGAATAGTATTTGAATGGTGGAGAAGGCAATGGCACCCCACTCCAGTACTCCTGCCTGGAAAATCCCATGGACGGAGGAGCCTGGTAGGCTGCAGTCCATGGGGTCGCTGAGGGTCGGACACGACTGAGTGACTTGACTTTCACTTTTCACTTTCATGCATCGGAGAAGGAAATGGCAACCCACTCCAGTGTTCGCCTGGAGAATCCCAGGGACGGGAGAGCCTTGTGGGCTGCTGTCTATGGGGTCGCACAGAGTCGGACACGACTGAAGCGATTTATTTATTTATTTAAGTAAACATCTGACTTTTTTTTTTAAACTTTACATAATTGTATTAGTTTTGCCAAATATCTAAATGAATCCATCACAGGTATACATGTGCTCCCCATCCTGAACCCTCCTGCCTCCTCTCTCCCCATACCATCCCTCTGGGTCGTCCCAGTGCACCAGCCCTAAGCATCCTTTAGCAGCAGCAGCAGCAGCAGTATTTAAATGGATGAATATATGGAAATATGCTTATCCAGTTATCTATTGATGGAATTGGGTTGTAATATTTTTCTTCTTATGATTAATGCTCCTATGAATATTCACATATGATTAATTTTTGTAGACAAATGTTTTCACTTGTCTTGAAAGAATACCTACAAATGGATTAATGGTAATACAACACATGTATTTACAATATTATGTGGGTTTTGTATATTCACAAGAAAATGCCATGAAGTTATATAAATTAATAGTACTAATTTACATTCCAAACAACAAAATGTAGCTTCAAATTGGAACCTACCCTTGACAGTATCTGATGTTATTATTCCTTTAAATTTTAGCCATTCTAATATATGTTTAATAGTAGTACTTTGTGTTTATATTTTTCATTACCTTGAGGAATAATTATAGTGAACTTTTTAATGCATGTGTTGGTAATGTATGCCATAATTTATGAAATATCTGCTCAAACAATTTTTCTAAATTTTATTTGATTTCTTCTTTTCATTAGATTGTTTTATGTTAAATATCATGGGGCAATTTGTATCTGAGATATAGGTATGACAAATGTTCTCTTCCAAGAAGTAGCTTTCAGCTTTATATTTTAATAGTATAAATAAATTTATAATTACATTTAGTGATATAATCAAAATACAGAGGTTTACTTCTTCAAAATATTTTTCTTATATAATTAGTGACTTTAGGTCTTGACATATTTACCTATTGGAAATATTTTTCTTTTGATTTTTACTAGAATTTTTTTTTTTTTGCATTTTCTTTTGTGTCAAGACTTATTTATTGTTAAACATCAATGGTGATGAATTGTCATTACCTGCTATGAGATAAGCTGGCATTAGATGGAATCAAGATTGTTGTCCCCAGAAGTTATCTTGTTTTTCTCTGTAATCACTGTCTCCCAACACCATCATCCTCAATTGCAATGATCTGCTTACTATATCCCTAGATCTTTTTCTAAAAGTTCACTTAAATAGAATTATAGAAAGTACCTTTTCATCTGGGTTCTCTTACTCAATGTTATGGTTTTGAGTTCCTTCATGTTTTTATTTCTATCCATATCTCATTATATTTTATTACTAAATGGTATTCCATTGTATGGATCATCACTTTTTATCCATTTAAATGCTGGTGATGATTTAAGGTTTTCAAGTTTTTGCTATTGTGTGATAAAACCCCTGTGAACGTTTGTGTGCATGTTTTTAATGCATACATTTTTATTATTATTATTATTTTTACTTTTAAAAAACCTCTTTACTTATTATCAGGCAATGTTGCTCAAAAATTTCCTTGTTTCCAAAGTGATGGAGAAAGGGGATCAGGAATTAAACCATCTACAAGCCCCTGTGTCCTTGTGTTTGAAGTAAAATACTGACTTGAGAGTTAATGATGGGGAAATGTGAAGATGTAGAAACAAGCATGGCTGTTGGGGCTAAGAAACTGGTAACAATTTATTTATTTATTTTTAAAATTTTATGTTAGTAATTTTTTTATATATATATATGTATTTTTTAAATTTTATTTAATTTTTAAACTTTACATAATTGTATTAGTTTTGCCAAATATCAAAATGAATCCACCACAGGTATACATGTGTTCCCCATCCTGAACCCTCCTCCCTCCTCCCTCCCCATACCATCCCTCTGGGTCGTGCCAGTGCACTAGCCCCAAGTGTAGTAATTTAATCAATAACTTTCCAAATCAGTAACATACAGTAAGACATGGTTGAGTACCTCAAACTTGGCATACCTAAACTCTTGTCATTTTTTCTCAAAACCAAAATCCTTCCGATTTATCTATTTAATTTATTTACTACCTTATTGTCAAAGTCATATGTGCTCAAAACCCTGGGATTTACTGTTTTTTATTTTTCCTGTTATCTCATTTTAAACATTCAGCCAATTATACCATCCTCTCCCCTGTTCCTATCCTTTTCTTTCCATTCAAACTGGAGTTTCCTTGGCTACTTTTGTTTGTTTGTTTGTTTGTTTTAATATAAATTTACTTATTTTAAATGGAGGCTAATTACTTTACAATATTGTATTGGTTTTACCATACATTGACATGAATCTGCCACAGGTGTACATGTGTTCCCCATCCTGAACCCCCCTCCCACCTCCCTCTCCATACTATCCCTCTGGGTCATCCCAGTGCACCAGCCCCGAGCATCCTATATCATGCATTGTACCTGGACTGGAAATTCATTTCACAAATGATAATATACATGTTTCAATGCCATTCTCCCAAATCATCCCACCCTTGCCCTCTCCCACAGAGTCCAAAAGACTGTTCTATACATCTGTGTCTCTTTTGCTATCTCGCATACAGTGTTATCATTACCATCTTTCTAAATTCCATATATATGCTTTATTATACTGTATTGGTGTTTTTCTTTCTGGCTTATTTCACTTTGTATAATAGGCTCCAGTTTCATCCATCTCATTAGAACTGATACAAATGTATTCTTTTTAATAGCTGAGTAATACTCCATTGTGTAAATGTACCACAGCTTTCTTATCCATTCGTCTGCTGATGGACATCTAGGTTGCTTCCATGTCCTGGTTATTATAAACAGTGCTGTGATGAACATTGGGGTACACATGTCTCTTTCAATTCTGGTTTCCTCAGTATATATTAATGCGTACACTTTCATCTCTTGTGGATAGTGAAATTTCTGGGCTGTACAGTATGTGTAGACTTGAGTTATAAGAAATTGTGAATTCTCCAGAGGGGTTGTTATGATACTCATTGGGTCTGTTGCTTGGAATGCATAGCCAGTGAACACAACAAGTGCTTTCAATCAAAGGTACATGTGTATTCATGAAATAGTGAGTGTAATCTTTAATGCAGAGTAGAGTTCTACATGTGTTTGCACAGTGCTCAGACATATGTTGCATGTCCCAAAATGGCAGTAATTCACATCCTAGGAGTGGGAATTTTAGCTCTAAAATGAGACAAAGTTTTCTCTAGGTTGACAATATCTAGACACCTTGTTGAGTGAAGGTATTAGATCAAAGAAGGTCAGTATCATCATTCTTTTTGGCTCAAGGTAGTCTGGTGGTCGAGTGTTCAAGGGAGGTTTATTTCCTAGAAAATGGCTCAAAAATGTATGTCAAGCTAATTGTTACCTTTGAAACAGAGCTGGGAGTCTTTGTGACTGATTTATTGGAGCCCTCTATGTTATAGTTGGGGCTTCTCTTGTGGTTCAGATGGTAAAGAATCTGCCTGCAATACAGGAGACATGGGTTTGATCCCTGGATCAATCCCTGAAGATCCCCAGGAGAAGGGAACGGCTACCCACTCCAGTATTCTTGCCTGGAAAATCCCATGGACAGAGGAGCCTGGTGGGCCACAGTCCCTCAGGTCACATAGAGTCAGACAGGACTGAGCAACTAACACACACACATGCTATGGTTATTTCTCTTGCCTGATAGTAGTAGCTTGTTCTTGCATTCTTTGTTCTTTTAAACTCTTTAATTAGTTAGACCTATTCTCTTTCCACCTGAAGACCTAGGTAGTTCACCTTTCTCCCAAATATTGATAAAGGGAACACAAAGGGGCTCCTAAATTTATGCCCTGGTTCTTAACTTAGCCTTGTCTGACATGTGTTACAATTTATCTTATTGCTTGATATTTGACTTCTACAAGATATGACATAGTCTAATTTAATCCCGTTCCTTCTTTATTACCTTTGGACCAATTGATGTTATGGACAGAGATCTGGATGCAGATCTCAGAGAAATGCCACCTGATGCAAACACACTTACCTCTCTGCTCTTGGGTTCTCCTGCTGCACATGTGCTCAGCTGTTCATTTTATTAGCTTTAATATCTGTTCCCTGGTGGCGCAGTGGTAAAGAATCCACCTGCCTATGCAGGAGACAAGGGTTTGATCCTTGGTCTAGGAAGATCCCCTGAAAGAAATGGTAACCCACTGATGTATTCTTGCCCGGTAATCCCCATGACGGAGGAGCCTGGCATGCTACAGTCCATGCAGATGCAACAGGGTTGGACACAGCATAGCGACTGAACAACAACAATAAAGAACTAACTTCTCTAAAAATTTAATAACCTCTTTTCATCATCTTTCATTGAACTTCAATTGTTTTAATAATCATTGATTTTTCATGAAAGCAGAGAACTTTTTGGCGTGGTCTGCCATCTTATTGGTCTGTCTGGAAGGATTTTAAAGGATATTTACTTATACTGTTTGAAAATTTATCATCACTTTTCCTGAAAGAAGAGACTGTTTCCTTCTTATTCGATTTCTAAAAAAAATATTTGTGTAGGATTTGTACCATTTCCTTGTCAAATGTTTTATAGAATTCACTGGTGTAGGCTTCTGGTCTTAAAGTTTATTACCTAATGTGAAAGTTACTAATTATGACTTCATTTCTCAAAATAGTTATAGGATATTCAAGCTTCCTATTTCTTAAGTCAGTGTTGCATTAAAAGTTTTCATTATAAGTTTTTATTATCCCTTTAACATATGGACTATCTGTGATGCCCTCTTTAATTCCCAAAGTTGGTAATTTCAGGGCATACAATTATTTTCTATCTTTTAAGCTTTTTGTTTTATATTCTTTTGACAAGAATCCAAATTACTTAAGAGTTATTTGAAATCTGCAATGTTTGTTTTTAAATTTGTTAGTTTACATTTACAGGAGCTATGGGTACATAGAACATTGCCCTCATAAAATATTCAATGAGTTAAGATTTTAGATGGAATAAATATGCTGTGTTCAACAAGGTGTTTCCACTCTCACTGATTGTGAATTGAATGCCTCTTATCCTTGTATGTATTCTGGTCATTTTCTCTGTGTGTACTGCTCAGTTATTAAGTTGTGTGTGACTCTGCAACTCCACAGACACTGACGTGCCAGGCTTCTCTGTCCATGGGATTTTCCAGGTAAGAGTACTGAAGTGGGTTGCCATTGCCTCCTCCAGGGGATTTTCCCAACCTAGGGATCAAACCCACGTCTCCTGCATTGGTAGGCAGATTTTTTACCACAAGGCCACCAGGGAAGTCCGTATTTTAGGTACCAGCTTCCTATTAGTTGCTCTTAAAATTGATGTTGGGAATTTAAGAATCTATTTGAGCAACTTCACTTTCACTTTTCACTTTCATGCACTGGAGAAGGAAATGGAAGCCCACTCCAGTGTTCTTGCCTGGAGAATCCCAGGGACGGAGAAGCCTGGTGGGCTGCCGTCTCTGGGGTCACACAGAGTCGGACATGACTGAAGCAAATTAGCGGCAGCAGCATTGCACTACTCACACTTGTTTGTTCTCACTCTGTGAACACACAGCTTAGAAATGATCCAAAGAATCAAGTAGTCACCATACATATTTCAGAGAACAGTGTAGCTTTCACGTCTCTGATACTCTGCCCCACAAATTTCAAATATCTCAGCCTCTTGGAATTTCAGTCTTTCTCCTCCACTATGGAGACTACTTAGATTGGATGCCTCCTTTGGCCACAATTCAGGAAATGTCCCACAAACAGAAGTTTGTGAAATCATAATGTTGGTCTCATTTGTTTCCCTTCTCTCAGAGATCACATTTCTGAGTTTCCTGCTAATTGCTAAATGTATGAAAACAGATTTTTTCGGTTGTTGTTTTTCTTAATGACTTACCCAATTTTCAAATTAATTCTAGTTCAAGGGCAAGTCTGATACCAGTTTATCTGTCATGGCCAGATACACAGGTTCAGTTCAGTTCAGTTCATTTCAGTCGCTCAGTCGTTTCCGACTCTTTGTGACACCATGAATTGCAGCACACCAGGCCTCCCTGTCCATCACGAACTCCCAGAGTTCACTCAGACTCATGTCCATCGAGTCAGTGATGCCACCCAGCCATCTCATCCTCTGTCATCCCCTTCTCCCCCTGCCCCCAATCCCTTCCAGCATCAGAGTCTTTTCCAATGAGTCAACACTTCACTTGAGGTGGCCAAAGTACTGGAGTTTCAGCTTCAGCATCATTCCCTCCAAAGAAATCCCAGGGCTGATCTCCTTCAGAATGGACTGGTTGGATCTCCTTGCAGTCCAAGGGACTCTCAAGAGTCTTCTCCAACACCACAGTTCAAAAGCATCAATTCTTCGGCTCTCAGTCTTCTTCACAGTCCTGATACACAGGTAGAACTTTCATTTCTTAAGGACAGAAAATAACAAATATAAAATGCTTTCTTCAAAATTCCATTCACTAATTCTATGAGTTTGTGTGCATTAGCTTCAGATTTTTATACTCACTTTTTATACTTACATTTGTTCATATTCATATTTATGTTCATTCATACACATTATGTTGCCCAGAAAGTTTGGGGTTTTTCATAAACTTGAACATATCTTTTGGCCAACCCATATAACAGCATTTTTGCATGTTGACTTTCATTCACTTTTTCAGGTACAACAGCATGCTATCTAAATATTCTATTGAACTTAAATGAGGAAGGAATTCCAAATTTAATATAACTTTCATATCATGCCTGAGTTGACTAGATAACTATCCAAGTAGATCATTGTAACCTACACTCAGGCTAGCCAGTGTGCCAGATTTTTAATTCCAGAGTTCAAACCAGGAAAATCTTCAAGAAGACAGCACTTTTTTCAGTCTTTTCTGACAGGACAAGCTTGTGAAAGGGTAAGAAACAAGCATCTTCTTTAGAACAAAGCAAAGAATTAACATATTCATGCTTCCTGTTTCAACCTCCTTTGCTTGTGTACTATCTAAAAATCAAGATGATTACTATTTACTTTCCTACTTAATATTTTATTCTATAAACAATATATATCCTGATAATTTTATTTTAAAAAGCATTTTGAAAAAGTAAACATATCATTGGGCACCAGTTAACTCTTTATGACATAATTCAGTTCAGTTCAGTTCAGTCGTGTCCGACTCTTTGCGACCCCATGAATCACAGCACGCCAGGCCTCCCTGTCCATCATCAACTCCCGGAGTTCATTCCTGGAGTTTGCCCAGACTCAGGTCCATTGAGTCAGTGATGCCATCCAGCCATCTCATCCTCTGTTGTCCCCTTCTCCGCCTGCCCCCAATCCCTCCCAGCATCAGAGTCTTTTCCAATGAGTCAACTCTTCGCATGAGGTAGCCAGAGTACTGGAGTTTCAGCTTTAGCATCATTCCTTCCAAAGAACACCCAGGGCTGTTCTCCTTTAGGATGGACTGGCTGGATCTCCTTGCAGTCCAATGGAGTCTCAAGAGTCTTCTCCAACACCACAGTTCAAAAGCATCAATTCTTTGGCACTCAGCCTTCTTCACAGTCCAACTCTCACATCCATACATGACCACAGAAAAAACCATAGCCTTGACTAGATGAACCTTTGTTGGCAAAGTAATGTCTCTGCTTTTGAATATGCTATCTAGGTTGGTCATAACTTTCCTTCCAAGGAGTAAGTGTCTTTTAATTTCATGGCTGCATCTGCAGTGATTTTGGAGCCAAAAAATAAATAAATAAATAAATAAAGTCTGACACTTTTTCTATTGTTTCCTCATCTAGTTCCCATGAAGTGATGGTACCAGATGCCATGAGCTTCGTTTTCTGAATGTTGAGCTTTAGGCCAACCTTTTCACTCTCCACTTTCACTTTCATCAATCACATAATTAAAATAGTTTAATAGATAACCAGAGAACCAGACAATGTTTAATAGCTTAGTCGTGTCCGACTCTTTGCTGCCCCATGGACTGCAGCACTCCAGGCTTACCTATCCATCACCAACTCCTGGAGTTTGCCCAAACTCATGTCCATATCGAGTCAGTGATGTCATCCAACCGTCTCATTCTCTGTTGTCCCCTTCTCCTGCTGCCTTCAATCTTTCCCAGCATCAGGGTCTTTTCCAATGAGTCAGCTCTTTGCATCAGGTGGCCAAAGTATTGGAGTTTCAGCTTCAACATCCGTCCTTCCAATGAATATTCAGGACTGATTTCCTTTAGAATGGACTGGTTTGATCTTCTTGCATTGCAAGGTACTGTCAAGAGTCCTCTCCAATACCTCAGTTCAAAAGCATAAATTCTTTGGCACTCAGCTTTCTTTATACCTTTAACACTGTCATAGTGAGTTCAAAAGTTGAAATAAAAGCTATAAGTAAATCTTTCAGCTTTATGGAGTGATTGCTCAGGAAGATTGAAAGACATTAGTGGATTAGTATGGAGGCTGTCCTAAGATGGCAGTGGAATAGGACAGGGAGACCACTTTCTCCCCCACAAATTCATCAAAAGAACATTTGAACGCTGAGAAAATTCCACAAAACAACTCTGAATGCCGGCAGAGGACATCAGGCACCCAGAAAAGCAGCCCATTGTCTTCAAAAGGAGATAGGAAAAAATATAAAAGACAAAAAGAGAGACAAAAGAGGTAGGGATGGAGCTCCATCCCAGGAAAGGAGTCTTAAAAAAGAGGTTTCCAAAAACCAGGAAACACTCTCACTGCCGAGTGTGTGGCAAGCCTTGGAACCACAGAGGGCAACATAACCAGGAGGAAAAATAAATAATTAAAACCCACAGATTACATGCCCACCCCAGTGGAGAAGCAGCTCAGACGCCTGCACCCGCCACTAGCAAGAAGGGGCTGGGCAGGGAGGTGCGGGCTGCATTGCTTAGAGTAAGGACTGGGCCTGAATGCCGTGAGGGCAATCTGATGAAACTAACTTGGGCTAGCAAACCAGATTGTGGGATAGCTACCACACTAAAAGCCCTAACCTAAGACACCATCAGGCCCGCTCATAGAACAAAGGACTGAGCAGAGCTAGCCAGCTGCAGACCATCCCCCTCCAGTGACAGGCAGCCAGAGCCAGAAGGGGGAAATCGTGGCCCCAGAGAGGCATTATCTACCAAAATGCAAGCAGGCTTCTTTGCTAACTAAGACTTCTTGGGATTCTGGATAGTCAACATCCACCTGAGAAGGTGCGCCGGTTGTACACCCAGAAAACCAAGCGGCAGGGATGGGGGAGGCAAAAAGTTGCAGCAACCATGCTCACCAAACACCTGGTCACCTGAGCTGCTTGGATCTGGGAAGGGCACAAAACACAGGCCCAACCAAGTCTGCACCTCTGAGGACTACCCGAGTACCTGAAACTGAGCGGCTGGGACCTGGGAAGGGCATATAACCCAGGGCTGGCCTCAGACAGTTCATGGCAGAGCAACCTAGAAGCTAAGCAGTGTAGACAGGGAAAGCACACATGCCATGAGTGGGGGCAAACCCAGTGTGGCTGAGACACTGCGAGCACACACCAGTGCAATTTGTTTGCAGCGTCCCTCCCTCCCCACAGTACGACTGAACAAGTCAGCCTAAAAAAGTGTCCACCACCACCCCCTTGTGTCAGGGCGGAAATTAGACACTGAAGAGACCAGAAAACAGAAGAAGCTAAAACAGAGCGAACCTCCTTGAAAGTGACAGGTGCAACAGATTAAAACCCTGTCGTTAGTACCGACTACATAGGAAGGGGTCTATAGATCTTGAGAAATATAAGCCTGATCAAGGAACTATCTGAAAATGAACTGACCCCACACTGCCCACAACAACAGCAGAGAAAGTTCTAGATATATTTTTACATTTTTACTATCATTATCTTTTTTAATTTTTTAAAAAAATTTTAAGTCCTCTATTACTCCTTTAATTTTCATTTTTATAGCCTACTATTGCTTTGCAAAAAAAAGGACGCTATTTTTTAAAGCAAACTTCATATATATATTAATTATTTGTCCATTGCTTCGTTTGCTATTATTTTCTCCCATTCTGAAGGCTGTCTTTTCACCTTGCTTATAGTTTCCTTTGTTGTGCAGAAGCTTTTAATTTTAATTAGGTCCCATTTGTTTATTTTTGCTTTTATTTCCAATATTCTGGGAGGTGGGTCATTGAGGATCCTGCTGTGGTTTATGTTGGAGACTGTTTTGCTTATGTTCTCCTCTAGGAGTTTTATAGTTTCTGGTCTTACATTTAGATCTTTAATACATTTTGAGTTTATTTTTTGGTATGGTGTTAGAAAGTGCTCTAGTTTCATTCTTTTACAAGTGGTTGACCAGTTTTCCCAGCACCACTTGTTAAAGAGATTGTCTTTTCTCCATTGTATATTCTTGCCTCTTTTGTCAAAGATAAGGTGTCTATAGGTGCATGGATTTATCTCTGGTCTCTCTATTTTGTTCCATTGATCTATATTTCTGTCTTTGTGCCAGTACCATACTGTCTTGATGACTGTGGCTTTGTAGTAGAGCCTGAAGTCAGGTAGGTTGATTCCTCCAGTTCCATTCTTCTTTCTCAAGATTGCTTTGGCTATTCGAGCTTTTTTTTTTATTTCCTTAAAAGTTGTGAAATTATTTGTTCTAGCTCTGTGAAAAATACCGTTGGTAGCTTGATAGGGATTGCATTGAATCTATAGATTATTTGGGGTAGTATATTCATTTTCACTATATTGATTCTTCTGATCCATGGACATGGTATATTTCTCCATCTATTAGTGTCCTCTTTGATTTATTTCACCAGTGTTTTATAGTTTTCTATATATAGGTCTTTAATTTCTTTAGGTAGATATATTCCTAAGTATCTTATTCTTTTCGTTGCAATGGTGAATGGAATTGTTTCCTTAATTTCTGTTTCTATTTTCTCATTGTTAGTGTATAGGAATGCAAGGGATTTCTGTGTATTACTTTTATGTCCTGAAACTTTACTATAATCATTGATTAGCTCTAGTAATTTTTTGGTGGAGTATTTAGGGTTTTCTATGTAGAGGATCATGTCATCTGCAAACAATGAGAGTTTTACTTCTTCCTTTCCAATTTGGTTTCCTTTTATTTCTTTTTCTGCTCTGATTGTTGTGGTCAAAACTTCCAAAACTATGTTGAATAGTAGTGGTGAAAATGGGCACCCTTGTCTTGTTCCTGACTTTAGGGGAAATGCTTTCAGTTTTTCACCATTGAGGATAATGTTTGCTGTGGGTTTGTCATATATAGCTTTTATTATGTTGAGGTATGTTCCTTCTATTCCTGCTTTCTGGAGAGTTTTTATCATAAATGGATGTTGAATTTTGTCAAAGGCTTTCTCTGCATCTATTGAGATAATCATATGGCTTTTATTTTTCAATTTGTTAATGTGGTGTATTACATTGATTGATTTGCGGATATTGAAGAATCCTTGCATCTGTGGGACAAAGCCCACTTGGTCATGGTGTATGATCTTTTTAATATGTTATTGGATTCTGATTGCTAGAATTTTGTTAAGGATTTTTGCATCTATGTTCATCAGTGATATTGGCCTATAGTTTTCTTTTTTTGTGGCATCTTTGTCAGGTTCTGGTATTAGGGTGATGGTGGGCTCATAGAATGAGTTTGGAAATTTACCTTCCTCTGAAATTTTCTGGAAGAGTTTAAGTAGGATAGGTGTTAGCTCTTCTCTAAATTTTTGTTAGAACTCAGCTGTGAATCCATCTGGACCTGGGCTTTTGTTTGCTGGAAGATTTCTGATTACAGTTTCAATCTGTGCTGTGATGGGTCTGTTAAGATTTTCTATTTCTTCTTGGTTCAGTTTTGGAAAGTTGTACTTTTCTAAGAATTTGTCCATTTCATCCACGTTGTCCATTTTATTGGCATATAATTGTTGATAGTAGTCTCTTGTGATCCTTTGTATTTCTGTGTTGTTTGTTGTGATCTCTCCATTTTCATTTCTAATTTTATTGATTTGATTTTTCTCCCTTTGTTTCTTGATATGTCTGGCTAATGGTTTGTCAGTTTTATTTATCTTTTCAAAGAACCAGCTTTTGGCTTTGTTGATTTTTGCTGTAGTCTCTCTCTCTCTCTCTTTTTTTTTTTATTTCTGCTCTAATTTTTAAGATTTCTTTCCTTCTACTAACTCTGGGGTTCTTCATTTCTTCCTTTTATAGTTGCTTTTGGTGTAGAGTTAAGTTATTCATTTGACTTTTTTCTTGTTTCTTGAGGTATGCCTGTATTGCTATGAACTTTCCCCTTAGCACTGCTTTTACAGTGTCCCACAGGTTTTGGGTTGTTGTTTTTTCATTTTCATTCATTTCTATGCATATTTTGATTTGTTTTTTGATTTCTTCTGTGATTTGTTGGTTATACAGCCTCCATATGTTTGAATTTTTAATAGTTTTTCTCCTGTTCAGCCTCCATATGTTTGAATTTTTAATGGTTTTTCTCCTGTAATTGAGATTTAATCTTACTGCATTGTGGTCAGAAAAGGTGTTTGGAATTATTTCAACTTTTTTTAATTTACCAAAGCTAGATTTATGGCCCAGGATGTGATTTATCCTGGAGAAGATTCCGTGTGCACTTGAGAAAAAGGTGAAATTCATTGTTTTGGGGTGAAATGTCCTATAGATATCAATTAGGTTTAACTGGTCTATTATATCATTTAAGGTTTGCGTTTCCTTGTTAATTTTCTGTTTAGTTGATCAATCCATAGGTGTTAGTGTGGTATTATGGTCTCCCACTATTATTCTGTTATTGTTAATTTCCCCTTAAATACTTGTTAGCATTTTTCTTACATATTGCAGTGCTCCTATGTTGGGTACATATATATTTATAATTATTTTATCTTCTTCTTGGATTGATCCTTTGATCATTATGTAGTGTCCTTCTTTGTCCCTTTTCACAGCCTTTGTTTTAAAGTCTATTTTATCTGATATGAGTATTGCTACTCCTGCTTTCTTTTGGTCTCTATTTGCATGGAATATCTTTTTCCAGCCCTTCACTTTCAGTCTGTATGTGTCCTTTGTTTTGAGGTGGGTCTCTTGTAGACGACATATATAGGGGTCTTGTTTTTGTATCCATTCAGCCAGTCTTTGTTTTTTGGTTGGTGCATTCAACCCATTTATGTTTAAGGTAATTATTGATAAGTATGATCCAGTTGCCATTTCCTTTATTGTTTTGGGCTCGGGTTTATACACCTTTTTTGCATTTCCTGTCTAGAGAAGATCCTTTAGCACTTGTTGGAGAGCTGGTTTGGTGGTGCTGAATTCTCTCAGCTTTTGCTTGTCTGTAAAGCTTTTGATTTCGCCTTCATATTTGAATGAGATCCTTGCTGGGTACAGTAATCTGGGCTGTAGGTTATTTTCTTTCATCACTTTAAGTATGTCTTGCTATTCTCTCCTGGCCTGAAGAGTTTCTATTGAAAGATCAGCTGTTATCCTTATGGCAATCCCCTTGTGTGTTATTTGTTGTTTTTCCCTTGCTGCTTTTAATAGTTGTTCTTTGTGTTTGATCTGTGTTAATTTGATTAATATGTGTCTTATGGTGTTTTGCCTTTGGTTTATCCTGTTTGGGACTCTCTAGGTTTCTTGGACTTGGGTGATTATTTCCTTCCCCACTTTAGGGAAGTTTTCAACTATTATCTCAAGTGTTTTCTCATGGTCTTTCTTTTTGTCTTCTTCTTCTGGGACTCCTATGATTCAAATGTTGGGGCATTTAATATTGTCCTGGAGGTCTCTGAGATTGTCCTCATTTCTTTTAATTCATTTTTATTTTTTCTTCTGATCCATTTATTTCTACCATTTTATCTTCTAGTTCACTAATCCTATCTTCTGCCTCCGTTATTCTACTATTTGTTGCCTCTAGAGTGTTTTTTATCTCATTTATTGCATTATTCATTATATATTGACTCTTGTTTATTTCTTCTAGGCCCTTGTTAAACCTTTCTTGCATCTTTTCAATCCTTGTCTCCAGGCTATTTATCTGTGATTCCATTTTGATTTCAAGATTTTGGATAATTTTCACTATCATTAATTGGAATTCTTTATCAGGTAGATTCCCTATCTCTTCCTCTTTTATTTGATTTGGTGGGCATTTATCCTGTTCTTTTACCTGCTGGGTATTCCTCTGTCTCTTCATCTTGTTTATATTGCTGTGTTTGGGGTGTCCTTTCTGTATTCTGGCAGTTTGTGGAGTTCTCTTTATTGTGGAGTTTCCTCACTGTGGGTGGGGTTGTACGGGTGGCTTGTCAAGGTTTCTTGGTTAGGGAAGCTTGTGTCAGTGTTCTGGTGGGTGGAGCTGGATTTCTTCTCTCAGGAGTGCAAGGAAGTGTCCAGTAATGAATTATGAGATGGCAATGGGTTTGGAGTAACTTTGGGCAGCCTTTGAAGCTCACGTCTGTGTTCCTGTGTTGCTGGAGAATTTGCATGGTATGTCTTGCTCTGGAACTTGTTGGCCCTTGGATAGTGCTTGGTTTCAGTGTAGGTATGGAGGCGTTTGATGAGCTCCTGTCAGTTAATGTTCCCTGGAGTCAGGAGTTCTCTGGTGTTCTCAGGATTTGGACTTAAGCCTCCTGTTTCTGGTTTTCAGTCTTATTTTTATGGTAGTCTCAAGACTACCATACTCTCCTTCTATACAGCACTATTGATAAAACATCTAGGTTAAAGATGAAAAGTTTCTCCACAGTGAGGGACACCCAGAGAGGTTCACAGAGTTTCATAGAGAAGAGAAGAGGGAGGAAGGGTTTAGAGGTGACCCAAATGAAATGAGGTGGAATCAAAAGAGGAGAGAGCAAGCTAGCCAGTAATCACTTCCTTATGTGCACTTCACAGTCTGGACCGCTCAGAGATGTTCACAGAGTTATACAGAAAAGAGAAGAGGGAGGAAGGAGACAGAAGTGGCCAGGAGGATAAAAGGGGGGAATCAAAAGGAGAGAGACAGACCCAGCCAGTAATCAGTTCCCTAAGTGTTCTCCACCGTCTGGAACACACAAAGAGATTCACAGAGTTGGGTAGAGAAGAGAAGGGGGAGGGAGGAGACAGAGTCGACCTGGTGGAGAAAAAGGAGAGTCAGTAATCTCGCTCCCAAGTAAAAATGGGTACTGAAGATTGGGTTCTTAAAGGTACAAAATTGACAACAAATATCAAAAAGCAAAGATTAAAAATCTAGAGTAGAGGTTGGATTTTCAAAAATACAATATTAAAGAAAAAGAAAAAAAAAAAAAAAAGAAAAAGAAAAAAAAAGTTACAAAAATTATATATATATATATAAAGTTTGCTTTAAAAAATAGGGTCTTTTTTTTTTGCAAAGTAATAGTAGGTTATAAAAATGAAAATTAAAGTAGTAATAGAGGACTTAAAAATTAAAAGAAATTAAAAGAGAGAAAAAAAAAGAATGATCATAAAAATAGTAAACATATATCTAGGACTTTCTCTGGTGTTGTTGTGGATAGTGTGGGTTCAGTTCATTTTCGGATAGTTCCTTGGTCCAGCTTATATTTCTCAAGATCTATAGGCCCCTTCCTATGTAGTTGGTACTAACTACAGGGTTTTAATCTATTGCACCTGTCACTTCCAAGGCGGTTTCCTCTGTTTTAGCTTCTTCTGTTTGCTGGTCTCTTCAGTGTCTGATTTTCGCCCTAACACAAGGGGGGCGGTGGTGGAGACTTTTTTTTTTTTGGTCTCACTTGTTCAGTCGCACTGTGGGGAGAGGGGACACTGCAAACAAATAACCCTGGTGAGTGTTCGCAGTGTCTCAGCCACACTAGGTCTGCCCCCACTCACGGCACGTGTACCCTCCCTGCCCACATTGCTCAGGCTCTAGGTTGCTCCGCCAGGAACCGTCTGAGGCCAGCCCTGGGCAGCCTGCACCTCCCAGGTCTAAGCCGCTCAGGTTCAGGCGCTCGGGTAGTCCTCAGAGGTGCAGACTCCGTTGGGACTGCATTGTGTGCCTTTCCCAGGTCTGAGCAGCTCAAGTGATGAGGTGTTTGTTGAGCATGGTTGCTGGGACTTATCACCTCCCTGGTCCCTGATGCTCTGTTTTCTGGGTATACAACTGGTGCACCTTCACAGGCGGATGTCCAGGACCCCAAGAAGTCTTAGTTAGCAAAGAAGCCTGCTTGCAGTTTTGTAGATAATGCCTCTCTGGGGCTGTGATTGCCCCCATGCGACTCTGGCTGCCTATCACCAGAGGGGGAAGGTCTGCAGCAGGCTATCTTTTTTCAGTCCTTTGTTCTGTGAGTGGGCCTGGCAGTGTCTTAGGTTAGGGCTTTGCGCATGGTAGCTATCCCACAGTCTGGTTTGCTAGTCCAAGTTAGTTCACTCAGATTGTCCTCGAGGCATTCAGGCTCGGTCCTTACTCTAAGCAATGCAGCCCGCACTTCCCTGCTCAGCCCCTACTTGCTTGTGGCAGGTACTGGCGTCTGCACTGCTTCTCTGCTTGGGGAGTTACCATTGGGCTCATAGTCTGTGGGTTTTAATTATGTATTTATTTTTCCTCCCAGTTTTGTTGCCCTCTGTGCTTCCAAGGCTCGCCACAGAACACGGCAGTGAGAATGTTTCCTGGTGTTTGTTATCTTCTTTCTTTTTAAGACTCCCTTCCAGGGACAGAGCTCCGTCCCTACCTCTTTTGTCTCTTTTTTTGTCTTTTATATTTTTTTCCTACCTCCTTTCGAAGACAATGGGCTGCTTTTCTGGGTGCCTGATGTCCTCTGCTGGCATTCAGAAGTTGTTTTGTGGAATTTACTCAGTGTTTAAATGTTCTTTTGATGAATTTGTGGGGGAGAAAGTGGTCTCCCTGTCCCATTCCTCTGCCATCTTAGGACCGCCTCCTATTTTTTATCATTTTAAAACCAGACGTTTGTACAAATTTAATTTCTTTCTAAAATAAAACTATGTAAATAAATGATCATGTCGGAGGATAACCTCATTGTCTGAATTCAGTCTCACTGAAGTCAAACATTCACAAAATAGTGTTGGAAATAAAAGAAAACTTTAATTCAGCTCTGTATTTTAAAAATCATTTATGTTTACTTTGAAAGACTACAATACAACATCTGAGAAGAAAGTGAAATTTCATGAAAAACAGTTGTTAAAAATAATCATTTGGGCTTCTACACGGTATTAATAATAGATTTAATAATTATTTAAAATTAAAATCATCTTTCAAATTTGTGATTATCTGAAATTAATAAATGCAATGGGAAAATCTTGTTTGTCATTTACTGTTTCTTATAAGAATACCAATTCAAAACACCAACCTAACATTCAATGAATTTTTTTTATAACTTAAAATTCATACACAATTAAAGGGAAAAAAAGTGTTTAAAAATGAATTCAGAGCAAATGAATATTTTCTCAACAAACAAAGTATTTGAAATCATTTATTCTTTTTTTTTTAATTTTATTTTATTTTTAAACTTTACATAATTGTATTAGTTTTGCCAAATATCAAAATGAATCCGCCACAGGCATACATGTGTTCCCCATCCTGAACCCTCCTCCCTCCTCCCTCCCCACACCATCCCTCTGGGTCGTCCCAGTGCACCAGCCCCAAGCATCCAGTATCGCGCATCGAACCTGGACTGGCAACTCGTTTCTTACATGATATTCTACATGTTTCAATGTCACTCTCCCAAATCTTCCCACCCCTCTCCCTCTCCCACAGAGTCCATAAGACTCTTCTATACATCAGTGTCTCTTTTGCTGTCTCGTACACCAGGTTATTGTTACCATCTTTCTAAATTCCATATATATGCGTTAGTATACTGTATTTATGTTTTTCCTTCTGGCTTACTTCACTCTGTTTAATAGGCTCCAGTTTCATCCACCTCATTAGAACTGATTCAAATGTATTCTTTTTAATGGCTGAGTAATACTCCATTGTGTATATGTACCACAGCTTTCTTATCCATTCATCTGCTGATGGACATCTAGTTTGCTTCCATGTCCTGGCTATTATAAACAGTGCTGCGATGAACATTGGGGTACACGTGTCTCTTTCCCTTCTGGTTTCCTCAGTGTGTATGCCCAGCAGTGGGATTGCTGGATCATAAGGCAGTTCTATTTCCAGTTTTTTAAGGAATCTCCACACTGTTCTCCATAGTGGCTGTACTAGTTTGCATTCCCACCAACAGTGTAAGAGGGTTCCCTTTTCTCCACACCCTCTCCAGCACTTATTATTTGTAGACTTTTGGATCACAGCCATTCTGACTGGTGTGAAATGGTACCTCATAGTGGTTTTGATTTGCATTTCTCTGATAATGAGTGATGTTGAGCATCTTTTCATGTGTTTGTTAGCCATCTGTATGTCTTCTTTGGAGAAATGTCTATTTAGTTCTTTGGCCCATTTTTTGATTGGGTCATTTATTTTTCTGGAGTTGAGCTGTAGGAGTTGCTTGTGTATTTTTGAGATTAGTTGTTTGTCAGTTGCTTCATTTGCTATTATTTTCTCCCATTCTGAAGGCTGTCTTTTCACCTTGCTAATAGTTTCCTTTGCTGTGCAGAAGCTTTTAAGATCATCTTGCTGCTAAGTCCCTTCAGTCGTGTCCGACTCTGTGCGACCCATGTTAAATGTGATATATTAACTGTTTAGAGTATTTTGTATTCATTTTTCCTTTCCAATATTATACTGCTGCTGCTACTAAGTCGCTTCAGTCATGTCTGACTCTGTGTGACCCCATAGACTGCAGCCCATCAGGCTCCACTGTCCGTGGGATTCTCCAGGCAAGAACACTGGAGTGGGGTGCCATTGCCTTCTCCAGCCAATATTATACAGTCTTCCTTATATATAAATTTACTTTAAATTAAATGATAAATAAGATTTAGTCTGTATGCCATTAATTATAATAATAATAAAACCTAAATCTACTTATGTTAAAACAGGATTCTGTATAGTTTGTAAAGTTTTTTCTGTTATCATTTTCATTCATTTTAACTATGCTCAGCAGTATTGGTGCTGATTTGCATTCCAAAAGATAGTTTCAAATGGTATCTTGGATTTAAGTTAAACATAAAAGCCAAGAAATTCAAAGTTAAGCTCATATTCGATTTTGTTATAATCCCCATTAAAACTGGGCTATTTTTTAAAATTTGCATATTTTTCATTTATAATGCTCTCTAATAGGGTTGGCCTTATGGCTCAAAGAGACAGAATAAATGCTTTAAGATTCAAGATATAAGGGACTTTGTAAAACCTTTTGTCCATGGATGATTCTCTTTATCCTGTGTGCTAAGTTGCTTCAGTCATGTCCTACTCCTTGCGACCCCATGGACCACAGTCCACCAGGCCCCTCTCTTCATGGGATTCTCCAGGCAAGAATACTGGAGTGGGTGGCCATGCTGTCCTCCAGGGGATCTTCCAGACCCAGGGATAGGGATCAAAACCTTGTCTCTTAAGTCTCCTGCACTGGAAGGTGGGTTTTTTATCACTAGTGCCACTTGAAAAGCCCTAGCTGACTTTAAACTATTTACTATGAAAAAAGTATGCTTCTATTATTTAGCAGTGTTCATTATGTACTGACTATTTGTGACACTTAGCTTGTTTCTTGGATAACAGAGATAAAAATCACAACATCTTGTCCTAGAAATGGCTGAAGTGTGATGGGGAAGACAAAATTGCCTCCCCGAATTAAATCTCTGATGATACATGTATTTTGAAAGAGATGTTGCTGGATTACCTGGCAACAGACAAAGAGTTCTAAGTCAGACTGGGGAAGAATGGAGGTAGTATTTTAAAGTTTCTTGGAGAAGACAAACTATTTGACTTACAAAGGAAAAACAGTGGAGGAAAGGACCTCAAGGCTTAGGTGTCCAATATATCTTATGGATACATTTCCCTTCCGGTATTATTTGTTGTTATTCAGTTGCTAAACTGTGTCCAATTCTTTGTGACCCCATGGACTGTAGCACATCAGGCTCCTCTATCATCCACTATCTCCCAGAGTTTGCTCAAATTCCTGTCCGTTGAGTCAATGACGCTTTCTAACCATCTCATCCTCTGCCACTGCCTTCTCCTCCCATCTTCAATCTTTCCCAGCATCAGGGTCTTTTCCAATGAGTCAGCTCTTCACATCAGATAGCAGAAGTATTGGAGCTTCAGCAAACAGTCTTTCCAATGAATAGTCAGGTTTGTTTCCTTTAGGGTTGACTGATTTGATCTCCTTGCTGTCCAAGGAATTCTCAAGAGTCTTTTCCAGCACCGGAGTTCAAAAGAATCAATTCTTCAGTGGTCAGCCTTCCTTATGGACTACCTCTCCAATCTGTACATGATTGTCGGAGAAACCATAGGTAGGGCTTAAACCAACCTGCAGTGTAGACTAGATACCACTCTCCTTTGTAGCCATGATGGCCTGCTTGACTAAACTTTACACAGGCTTCTTCCTGACCCAGGATACTTACATCCATTTTTTAAAATAATTGTCTAAGACAACATTTTGGAGAAGGAAATGGCAACCCACTCTAGTATTCTTGCCTAGAGAATCCCAGGGACAGAGGAGCATGGTGGGCTGTGCTCTATGGGGTAACACAGAGTTGGACACGACTGAAGCGACTTAGCATGCATGCATGCATTGGAGAAGGAAATGGCAATCCACTTCAGTATTCTTGCCTGGAGAATCCCAGGAACAGAGGAGCTTGGTGGGCTTCCATCTACGGAGTTGCACAGAGTCGAACATGACGGATGCGACTTAGCAGCAACAGCAGCAGCAGCAAGACAATATTTTATTGTAAATTATTTCTCCACCCTTTTAAGATGTAAATCTCCAGTCTTTTGGCGAGTTTTATAACCTGCTAAATTTTCTCTCAAGTACCTGGGAGCCAACCCCTTGAAATGTCATCAAGAAACATAGGGCTGCTATCTGCCTGAAGGAGCTTCACTTCAGTTCAGTCGCTCAGTCATGTCTGACTCTTCGCAACCCCATGAATCGCAGCACACCAGGCCTCCCTGTCCATCACCAACTCCTGGTGATGGACAGAGAGGTCATTTACTCAAACTCACGTCCATCAAGTCAGTGATGCCATCCAGCCATCTCATCCTCTGTCGTCCCCTTCTCCTCCTGCCCCCAATCCCTCCCAGCATCAGAGTATTTTCTAATGAGTCAACTCTTCACATGAGGTGGCCAAAGTACTGGAGTTTCAGCTTTAGCATCATTCCTTCCAAAGAAACCCCAGGGCTGATCTCCTTCTGAATGGACTGGTTGGATCTCCTTGCAGTCCAAGGGACTCTCAACAGTCTTCTCCAACACCACAGTTCAAAAGCATCAATTCTTCAGCGCTCAGCCTTCTTCACAGTCCAACTCTCACATCCATACATAACCACTGGAAAAACCATAGCCTTGACTAGACGGACCTTTGTTGGCAGAGTAATGTCTCTGCTTTTAAATATGCTATCTAGGTTAGTCATAACTTTCCTTCCAAGGAGTAAGTGTCTTTTAATTTCATGACAGCAGTCACCATCTGCAGTGATTTTGGAGCCCAGAAAAATAAAGTCTGACACTGTTTCCACTGTTTCCCTGTCTATTTTTCATGAAGTGATGGGACCAGATGCCATGATCTTCATTTTCTGAATGTTGAGCTTTAAGCCAACTTTTTCACTCTCCTCTTTCACTTTCATCAAGAGGCTTTTGAGTTCCTCTTCACTTTCTGCCATAAGGGTGATGTCATCTGCATATCTGAGGTTATTGATATTTCTCCTGGCAATCTTGATTCCAGCTTGTGTTTCTTCCAGTCCAGCGTTTCTCATGATGTACTCTGCATAGAAGTTAAATAAGCAGGGCGATAATATACAGCCTTGACGTACTCCCTTTCCTATTTGGAACCAGTCTGTTGTTCCATGTCCAGTTCTAACTATTGCTTCCTGACCTGCATACAAATTTCTCAAGAGGCAGATCAGGTGGTCTGGTATACCCGTCTCTTTCAGAATTTTCCACAGTTTATTGTGATCCACATAGTCAAAGGCTTTGGCATAGTCAATAAAGCAGAAATAGATGTTTTTCTGGAACTCTCTTGCTTTTTCCATGATCCAGCTGATGTTGGCAATTTGATCTCTGGTTCCTCTGCTTTTTCTAAAACCATCTTGAACATCAGGAAGTTCACAGTTCATGTATTGCTGAAGGAGCTTAGCTTTCCCTAAGCACTAGTTAGCACATGCAGATGACTTAACCACAGTGACCAAACTCTTTTCTAAGGTCCTCCAGTATTTTTTTCACTACTAGACCCAGGAACTTAAAAATTCTTTTTATTTAATGGAATTGAGTTCAATCCTTTTTGCCTATTGTAATAGCCATGAAAAGGTCTTCCTTGGCTATTTAACTCCATCTGGTGTAATTTTCCTTTCACAGTTCAAAGATATCATTTTCTCATAAATCAACTTTGCAGTGACTTCATGGAGTTGGTTATAACCAGAGAGAAGTAACATGTAAAATGTATTTTGTATTTTATTATTTTTGACAAAAAAATAAGACTTTTCCATCTTTGTAGTGGAAAACCAAAAATGAAATATAAAATACGTTTTGAGGTTTATTTTTTTAATAAATTTTAACTTAAATTGTTGACATGAATATTCATCCAAATGAAATGCAAGACTACAGTGTTATGACAATTGCTAAAAGCTCATGGATCTATTTTATCTGCTATGACAAAGCAGAATTCTCCATAGAGAGGCAAAATTTGTTCAGTGTGGTAATGACAGTGTAGATGTGTAAGATTTTCTGATGATAAGAAAAGAGAAAAATATCTTTTCATTGAAAGTTAAAATGTAAAATAACAAGATTCTAGTGCTTTCCTTTCTGTGTGTTTCTACACGTATATTTGTATAGGTATTTATATATAACACAATATAAGAAAATTACCATTACAAATATAAGAAAAAGACCATCAACAAAAGCACAATTCTGCAAAAATGACTTTGGCACCTGCTTTAGTCCTAATTTATATTAAATCAATTTCTTATAAGTATCAAAAAATACACATTTATTTTAAGTGTAACAATATTTACTTATGTCTGTCATTTTCCTTTTATTTGTAGGCTTGTTCTTGTAAGAATTCTACTAAATAAATAAGTTCAAGTTAAAAAAAGACACATTTTGTTTAAATGTAAACATCCTTTTAACTACTCTACTTCATAAATCAAGAACATAGCATACTTAGAAAAGAGCTTTCCCTTGGAACAACCATGGCTTTTATGTATTTTGGAGCAATTTTAAATGACTAGAAAGTTGTCTGAACCAATTCATAGCTAATATGTAAACCTTGTATAATCTTGACCTGAGAAGATATTCTCTTCCTTGAAGCTGGTCAGGAAAATTAGAGATATATTGCACCAATATATATGTGGTAGCAATAATTTTTCACTCAGGAAAAGTAGACCAGAGATATTTTATTTTCCTCACTTGGTTTTTATTTTTGTTCTTGACTCTTTTCTATGCTGATTTAAATCTTCTGAATTGTAGAGAAGTCTTATAGCATGTGCATTAAATATTTTCTACCCTATTAAAACTTAAAATAGTAACATATGCAGTTAGGTAAAGAAAATATTAAATTTGTATTTAAAAATAATCAATTCATATAAAAATTACTTTTGATTGCATTTTCTCCAAAATGTGCTTGATATTCAATTTTTTATTGAAATATTTCAATGGTATATGCAAATAATAATGATTATCTATTTACTACAACAAAATAGCAAACAATTGAGGATTTGTAAAGAAAATCAGGGCTATTTGTTCTAATTCAGACAATAATCCTGTAGTTAAGGAAAATGTAATTGAATAAGACAAATTTCCATTTTTAAATTATGTTTTTCGATATACTACTATACTGTTTATTTAAGAAAAACATATTTTAATAGTTTTTTATTTCAAGTTAGCACATTAATTGATGTTAATAAGTTAACTATAACTTTGTTGCTAATATTTAGTTTTAGACAGCAGATATATGTGTATAGAAAATACTATAATTTATGACTAGAATTTTGTTTTTAAAATATGACAAATATTATAACTGCTAATTTTTCTAATGAAATTTTGGTGCTGTAGATAACTTCATATTGACAAAGTGCATAGGCTTTAAACTGGATAAAATATGTGAAGTATATGTAAATCTTCCTTAAAAAAAAGGCAATTTATACTAGAATTTTCAACTTTACTCAGTGGGAATGAAATATAGTTACATTAGATTTATTAACAATATATACAGTTGAATATTACATAGCTTTCTGTACCACCACTCTTTCAGTAAACAATTATTCATGACTCAGTTGAAATATATCCACATTTTAGATAGATTTCCATAGGGAAGCATTACAATTTTAAGTGCCTACTCAGCACGCTTGTTATTAGCAATTTCTTAGCATCATTGACTCAATGGACATGAGTTTGAGCAAACTCCAGGAAACAGCAAAGGACAGGTAAGCCTGGCATATTGCCATCATTGGGGTCACAGAGAGTTAGGCACAGTTTAGTGAATGACTAAAATTATGGTGTAACATCCTATGTTTATTGTATTTTTTGGATAATCTTTTTTTTCCTTTCCTACATAATATTTCTTTCAAACATTAGTATGCATAAAATGTGCTGAAAAGCTTGTTGAAAATAAAGAGTTTGAGTTTCTATCCATAGATTTTGTGTCTATAGGTTTGGGTCACAGCCAAAGAATGTTCATTTTTAACAGGCTTGCCAGGCAATTTTTATGGATATCCACAAATCATATGTGGACCACATTTAAAAAAATATTATTTATCTTAGTTGCTCATGCTCATGCTTTTGAACATCAACTTAATTTCAGACTTGTTTTCTCTCTATCCGTATCTGTCTCTGTCTCTCTTTCTCTCCCTTTCTCTGTGGGATAAGCTTTTAGAAAATGTGTGGCAAAAAAAGTAGAATGTTGATTGATTATATACATTGTCTACTTAGAAAAAAATCCAACGGAAGAGTTGTGAGTTTGTTTTATTCAGGTTCTTGCTGAGGACTGTAGCCTGGGAGATAGCTAATCAGCATTGAGGAAACTGCTCTGAAGAAGTAGGGGAGAAGCCAGTATATATATGATCTTTGACTTGGAAATGTATGCAATCAAACATACATCTTGATAAAAGATTACTGTTGATACAAAGAACAGACTTTCATGTTAATGATTTTAGTACCTTTTATTTATTTATTTTTTAATACATGGGGATACACAAATATCAGGGACATTTAAATTGTTCCTGAAGTATCCATCTAACCACCTAAGTTCATGCTTTTCCAAAGTACAGAGTACCTCATCTTGTTTTTCACCCTGAATTCCTTTCAGTCTGCACTGTGTTCAGGGATGTAGTGGATTATGACTTAATCCTTGTAAAATTGGATGGTGAGTAAAACAAATTAAGCAATCTTAATTTTTTTGCATCCACAATACAAGCATTTTTTGTGAATTCTTACTCTGATGCCTTAGAATCATATTGGAAACACCAAATACTTAGAGTATTTAGAAAACACCACAATGGAAACACCAAATATTTTAAGCACTGTAGTGATATTTTTCATCTTCTTGACCTTACAATTTTAAGTCTAATCTAATATTTATTACCTTTGCCTTTTTTGTTTTGCTGTTCCAGGTCAGGATTTTGAAAAAACAACTTTTTATATTTTTATCTCCTATTTGCAAAGTGGTATCTGCTATGGCATAACACCATTGCTGTACTTTATCACATTGATAATGCCATTATTTTTGAGTTTTTACTAAGATGGAATCAAATGCTACCAGTTAAATTGTAATTCAATTGTTTTACTTATTGCAAATGAATTTCAGAGACCTAAAACTTTTAATACTCATTTTAGAAGCATGAAAATATGGTTATTTCGTAAATAATATTTTAACTGTTTATGAAAGAAACTGTACATTTAACTTGCATGCACAGTCACTAATACCTGAGCTCATGGGAGCTCAGACCATGTGCAATTATCTTGGAATTATTCTCCCCAAGTTTCTAAGATGTGCTTTTATTCATTGAATTTCCTGTTGACTTCCTATTCTATAGTCAATCTTCAGAAAATTATAGCTTGTTTAAGCAACTTTTCTACAGTAATCAACATCACTTTATTTCAAACACTTCAGACTACAGATGACAGAGCAGTTCAAAAAGACTGGGTTATGCATCCATCATCATTTACTTCCAATTTCTTCTTTGCCAGTTAACTAGGTGTGCCATTGAGTATCTGTGAAGCTTACTTGTTTCAACATTAATGCAGGCATGGCCTTTGCATAACGTGGTTTAAAAAATGTTTTAAATATCTTCTCAATGCCATCTCTTTTTGACTAATATGTATATACCCAGGATACATAATTTAAAACAGTGTTTTTCAACACAGGTCGAATCAAAATCACCAGCTATGCATTTTCAACCTACACAAATACATTTCAATATCTTCCCCAAGTGTTCTTATGTGAGTCTTACAGAATGGAAGGATGGAGATGTTTAATTTCAGACACTCTCTAGCCCTTGGTGCTTCCCTGGAAGGCAGTGAAACATCTACATTCATGTACTCCTTTCACTTAATACATTTTTATAAGTTGAGCACTGTGGCACCACTAAAACTACAACAGTGAGGAGGAAAGAAATGGACTGAGCACTGTGGGACCCCATTACATTAACAGTGCACTGGGCATTCTATCAGAGAAATGCAGGGCTCTGCAGAAAGTGTTATGCTGCAGCTATCATGTAGCAGCTCATGAGAAAGATTGTTAACTGTTCAGGATTTATTCACTTCTTAGGACTTTTACTGGACCAGCAGCTATCATGTTGCTCCTTAGAAGAAAATCTATGACAAACCTACACAGTGTATTAAAAAGCAGAGACATCACTTTGCCCAAAAAGGTCCATATGCTTAAAGCTGTGGTTTTTCCAGTAGTCATGTACAGATATGAGAGTTGGAGCACAAGGAAAGCTGAGTGCCAAAGAATCGATGCTTTGGAACTGCAGTTCTGGAGAAGACTTTTGAAAATCCCTTGGAAAGCAAGATCAAACCAGTCAATCCTCAAGGAAATCAACCCTGAGTAGTCTTTGGAAGGATTGATGCTGAAGCTGAAGCTCCAATACTTTGGCCACTTGATAACAAAGAGCCAACTCATTGGAAAAGGTCCTGGTGCTGGGAAGGATTGAAGGCAGGAGGAGATGGTGGTGACACAGGTTGAGAAGGTTGGATAGTATCATCTCAATGGACATGAGTTTTTCAAACTCTGGGAGATAGTGAAGGACTGGGAAGCCTGGCGTGCTGCAGTTCATGGGGTCGCAAAGAGTTGGACACAACAGAGTGACTGAACAACAACAAAAACAACAAAAATGTTTAGCTTGAAGTCCCCACATAGGTAGTATTCTCTTAGAAGGGGTATTGAGAAGAGGACTGGAAGTGAGGGTCTGGAGGATTGAATGAGAGGTATAATTTGATGATATCTATCTGGGAGGGATGGCAAGAGAATATAGCCATAAAATGGAAGAACATAAAAACAGTTATGAAACGTGTATTACCTGTTTCTGTGTAGTAAACAACACCCCAATTGAAATAAAACAGTAATTTTGTTTACTTGCATCCATGTCAACATTTTGTATTGAGTTTAGCTAGGTGTTTTCTGGCTGGTTTCAAATGAGATTACTCAGCACTGTGTCTTGGTCTAGATGTTTTAAAATAACCTTACTCATTTGATTGAGAGTTGGTCCTAGCTATTTCCAAGGCCACACATTTTGATCAGGCTAGCTTGGGATTCTTTACATGGGAACATGGTTCCAAAATCAAAAAGAGATGATTTCAATCCCCATATTTTTCAAGCTTTTGCTTGAATGATATTTGCTAAAATATTTGGCCAAAGAAAGTCACGTGGTAAATCACAGCTAATCTGGGAAGAACCTATACATGAGTATGGAGACAGGGACACATAATACATTGGGGGCTACTTCAATAACTGTCTGCTGTAAACCTGAATGATCAAGTAGACAATAAAGAAGCAAAGAAGGTAGAAAAGAGATGACTAAGGTGTTAGAGAAAACAATAGAAATAATTACAAATGACAAAGGAAGATTGTAAGGATGAAATAGTCCTTTTTTTTTTTTTTTATTGTGGACCATTATCATGTCTTTATTGAATTTGTTACAGTATTGCTTCTGTTTTGTTTTTTGTTTTTAATTTTTTGGCCGCAAAGCATGTGGGATCTTAGCTCTCCCACCAGGGATCAAATCCATACCTGCTGCATTGGAAGGCGATGTCTTAACCATGGTACTGTCAGGGAAGTCCCCAGAGTACTGTTAATGAAACAAAAGGTTACATTTTTGGTATGGATGGGGTATCTTTGTACCTTTACTCTTTTCTTCATCCATCAGTTTTGTGTCAATTCAGGTTACTTTTAACTGTACATGATGAAAAGGAACTTTTAAAGTGCTTTATCACAGAGATATATATATGCTTTACTACCATAAAATGAGGTCTAGCTATAGATAGTTCATCTCTGACACTTTGTCTTAACAAGGACTCAGATTCCATCTCTTGGCCAGCATTTGTGTTGTCATTTTCCATCTTAATACTGTTACTGACCAGGGTTCTTGACTTTCTTAATCAATAGAAATTGATTAGAGGCCAGACAAGAAATTCAAACAAGGCTTTATTGGGGCCTTTGACACAGCAGTGCGCAAGAACATGTAACGGGTTCCCTCGCTCACACAGTCACTCTCCAAATGGAGATGAGCTGCTTCCTTATATCGGATGAGAGCAGAGGAGTGTCCAGGGGTCAGGCCAGTGGGATGACCTAGGTGGTTTGCCCACTCCTTTGGTGGTGTTCAATGCAGGAGCACATCCAGTACCCTGCTTTTGCTCTTGGCATTTCAGAAGCGGCAGCCGGGCTTTTTGGTCCTTTTGTATATTGCCCACAATTTGCCCTAACTGCCATACCCACAATTATTTTTAGTCTGTTACAGTTTCTCTGTAGTTAGTTTGAGGAGACATGTGTCTAGGCGTATGTATTGTAGTAGAGTCCCAGGTCCCAGGTTCCAGACTGTCTCAATATATGTTGCCTCCCTGTAATGACTGCTGTATTTTCAGACTTGAAGATGGAAGAAGGAAAAAAGAAGTGAAAGCTGTCTTTTAATGAGGCTATAGGAAAGACTACTTCCAACACTTACCATTGACAAGTGCTCTGCAATATGGTCATATTTAATTTCACAAGAAGGGAAACATTGGAGTTTATGTTTAACTGACCACACAGGTCCCCACAAACAGAAGCAGAGTTCTCTTTTCTATATGAGAACAGAGCCTGCTACAAGCATTTTCCTACTTTGAAATACATAACAACTCAGTATTCCCCCCTGAGGCTCTAAGATTTACATGATTCAACTTTCTCCCTCTTATTTTTCTTAATCTATGTAATATGCAATAATTGTATGCCTTTTCCAAGAATGAACTAACAGAGTGATTTTTAAAAAAATATTAGGAGGTAAGAAAGCTCACATTTACTATTTAATCTGTACCTAAATCTGTTGTTTTAATTGTGTTTATAAATATTATCTCAATGAAACTCCACAACAATCCTTTCAAATAGTACTAATATTTTTATTAAATTTAAGGATTTAAAATTGATCAGGGGGAGATTAACTTATTAAAATTCATGTAATTAATGAACTTTTGAAATTTCTGACACAAAAGTTCATGTTTCAGCCGGCAATATATATAATACCACTAGTCCATGGGGTCGCTAAGAGTCGGACACGATTGAGCGACTTCACTTTCACTTTTCACTTTCATGCATTGGAGAAGGAAATGACAACCGGCTCCAGCATTCTTGCCTAGAGAATCCCAGGGACACGGGAGCCTGGTGGGCTGCCGTCTATGGGGTGGCACAGAGTCAGACACAACTGAAGCGACTTAGCAGCAGCAGCAGCTGCAGTGTGATTAAAAAGTATTTAACAGAGTATGTTTTATCTAGTATTAAACTTTTAGCCTAATGTGGGATTTGAAACAGGTAAATTTCCCCTTAAAGAAACAGATTTTCGTATGAGAGATCTCATTCTCACTCCATTATTTTTAAACATACTCTTGTGATTTTCCTTTTACTTATATTCACTGCATTCCATACATTAGTGTTTTTAGATATTCATGTTTCAATGTGAATGAACTTGGTTATATTCAGTTATGAGAAAAAAAATTGCTTTCAAAACATTCCAATCATTTTTATTATTATGCCAAATAATTTGGCATTAAATTTATTAATTTATTATGGGTTTGAATGATACCACATAAAGAAGTCTTCAAAATATTCTGAATTTAATGACTTTATAAACCTTTACACATATTCAAAACTCAAATTAATTTTATACAAAAAAATGTGAGGGCTTAAAGTATTAAACAATAGAGGTCTCTTAAATCCATGATTACTATTTGTTAATCCCCAAAGATGTATTTAAATATATATATATATATATATAATATCCACAAAAGAGAAAAAAAAGTAATAATATCTTTTTATTCAGTCTTTCTTTCCAAATGTATTGTAAAAAAAATCCCAATAAGGTCTCTCATGATAGAAAGCTTGTATATAATGTGAGCCTCAACCCAGGCAAACATTTTACACTTATTCAAACTGTAAAATTGCTAGTATCTAGAGAACTGGTGCTGAATCAACTTTATTTAAATGGAATATTGCAGCACATTCACAATAGAAGACTATACCTTTTCCTCTGCATGATAATATAAGCCTTTATATTGTTCAGAAAGAAAATTCTCAGAACATTAAAGAAAGTAGAAATCCTCATTATTCAAGAAGTTGGGTAGAAGAAATGTGATGACTCTGACTTCAATAAAAGGCAAGTTTTATTCCAAACAGTGGATTCACTTTTATTAGGCACTGTACGTTTTTATGGTAATTGCCAGTACAGTTTATGCAGCGAAGTTTGAACTATGGGATAATATAAATTTCATTATTTTCTGTAGAAAAGAAAGTAAGGTAAGTCTATCTCATCTCAAAGACTGATATATTCTGATTTTTATTTGCTTTTCTCATAATATTACACTTACTAGTTGAATATTTGGGGAAAATTCAAAGTTAAATGATACATACCTTGCACTTACAGAATAAGTCAGATCTATTTCAATTAAAAAAAAAATGCACAAAGCTTAGTGAATTTTCCTGTATTAACTATATTTGTGGCCTTTAAAATTCTCATGTTTCCTGCTACCTGAAGACAGTTTTCATTAAAAATTCTATTCCATCAAAATCAATTACATTTCTCTGAGTCAGTATTGAGCATTTAAAATGTACAAGGTGCTATTCATGACCAAAAAGATAAAATGACATTTGATGTAATTTCTGCTGTTTATTAGTTTATTGTTTAATTAGTTCATCTTCCAAATTAAGTATCAATCATTAAATAACTGTGGTGTGTGCTGTGCTGTCCTGTGCTTATTTGCTCAGTCATGTCTGACTCTTTGCAACCCCATGGACCAGGCTCTCTTGTCCTTGGGGATTCTCCAGGCAAGACTGGAGTGGGTTGCCATGCCCTCTTCCAGACATTAAATAACTACTTCTATTAAGTAACTATAGTCTTTTCTACTTGTAACACATTTAATTTAGCCCAAAATTAATGTCTGGTAATGTCTTTCTCATTTTAAATCTGTGTGACTGAGATTGTCATGCTTGAGGGCAAGTAGAGAAAGAGATGTGAGGAGAGATGAAGTGTGCAAATGAGCAAATGGCCAGACCCTGACTTGCAATTCATAGCCAAGATCTGTGGTTTAGATCCAAGTTCTTTGGGAAATTTGGAAGAGTTTGAAAAAGGGAGATTACATGATTCAAATGATAATGCTTCAGAGTCTTTTAAAAAGAAGGAATAGAAGACTTGAAGCATATAATAAAGACTCTAGATGGAGAGGCTAGGGAAGAAACAATATTAAAATAATATTTCAGAAATAATGAAAAACCTGAGTCCTCAGGCTAAGGAAACATGGTTTCGGGCAACGATAGTAAATGTAAATGAGTATCAACAGTCAGGTAGGACAGAGGAAATCAAGTTAAAAGCAGCTCCAAAGAAAATGCAGATTATTAGACTTATAGAATATTTCTTAAAAGCAAAAATGTAAGCCAGAAAAATATAAAATAATGTCTTTAAAGTGCTCATACAAAATGTTACTATCTTAGAATAAAATACCCAAATAACCTCTAGTTTTATTTAAATGCAAATAAACTATTTTCAGTAAAAATCAACATAAAGCACTAAGATAACATGAACTGCTAAAGATGGCATTTCAACAAAAGCAACAATGAATCCAGATAGAAGGAATAAAATTTCAGAAGAAATTTGGAGAAAATAAATTGCTCAATATAGAGGAATTTTAAAAGATTAATTCTGGAGGTGGAAAATGATGTCATTAATGTAATATGCACCCTTATGAGGCTGTATGCATGCTTAGTCACTTCAGGCATGTCTGACTCTTTGTGATCCCATGGACTGTAGTGCACCAGGCTCCCCTGTCCATGGGATTCTCCAAGCAAGAATACTGGAGTGGATTGCCGTTCCTACTCCAGGGCATCTTCTTGACCCAGTGGTCGAACCCACATCTCTTATGTCTACTGCATTGACAGGAGGCTTCTTTACCACCAGTACCACCTGGGAAACCCCTTATGAGGCTCACAGGACATAACAAACAGATTGAAAGATTTTAACTGTAGAGACTAGATACTAGTTAGATTTTCACCTTAGCAATCAGAATCCAGCAACACATTAAAAAGATCATACACCATGATCAAGTGGGCTTTATCCCAGGGATGCAAGGATTCTTCAATATCCGCAAATCAATCAATGTAATACACCACATTAACAAATTGAAAAATAAAAACCATATGATTATCTCAATAGATGCAGAGAAAGCCTTTGACAAAATTCAACATCCATTTATGATAAAACTCTCCAGAAAGCAGGAATAGAAGGAACATACCTCAACATAATAAAAGCTATATATGACAAACCCACAGCAAACATTATCCTCAATGGTGAAAAATTGAAAGCATTTCCTCTAAAGTCAGGAACAAGACAAGGGTGCCCACTTTCACCATTACTATTCAACATAGTTTTGGAAGTTTTGGCCACAGCAATCAGAGCAGAAAAAGAAATAAAAGGAATCCAAATTGGAAAGAAGAAGTAAAACTCTCACTATTTGCAGATGACATGATCCTCTACATAGAAAACCCTAAAGATTCCACCAGAAAATTACTAGAAATAATCAATGACTATAGTAAAGTTGCAGGATATAAAATCAACACACAGAAATCCCTTGCATTCCTATACACTAATAATGAGAAAACAGAAAGAGAAATTAAGGAAACAATTCCATTCACCATTGCAACGGAAAGAATAAAATACTTAGGAATATATCTACCTAAAGAAACTAAAGACCTATATATAAAAAACTATAAAACACTGGTGAAAGAAATCAAAGAGGACACTAATAGATGGAGAAATATACCATGTTCATGGATTGGAAGAATCAATATAGTGAAAATGAGTATACTACCCAAAGCAATTTATAGATTCAATGCAATCCCTATCAAGCTACCAACAGTATTCTTCACAGAGCTAGAACAAATAATTTCACAATTTGTATGGAAATACAAAAACCCTCGAATAGCCAAAGCGATATTGAGAAAGAAGAATGGAACTGGAGGAATCAACCTACCTGACTTCAGGCTCTACTACAAAGCCACAGTTATCAAGACAGTATGGTACTGGCACAAAGACAGAAATATTGATCAATGGAATAAAATAGAAAGCCCAGAGATAAATCCACGCACATATGGACACCTTATCTTTGACAAAGGAGGCAAGAATATACAATGGATTAAAGACAATCTCTTTAACAAGTGGTGCTGGGAAATCTGGTCAACCACTTGTAAAAGAATGAAACTGGACCACTTTCTAACACCATACACAAAAATAAACTCAAAATGGATTAAAGATCTCAACGTAAGACCAGAAACTATAAACTCCTAGAGGAGAACATAGGCAAAACACTCTCTGACATACATCACAGCAGGATCCTCTATGACCCACCTCCCAGAATATTGGAAATAAAAGCAAAAATAAACAAATGGGACCTAATTAACCTTAAAAGCTTCTGCACATCAAAGGAAACTATTAGCAAGGTGAAAAGACAGCCTTCAGAATGGGAGAAAATAATAGCAAATGAAGCAACCGACAAACAACTAATCTCAAAAATATACAAGCAACTCCTACAGCTCAACTCCAGAAAAATAAACGACCCAATCAAAAAATGGGCCAAAGAACTAAATAGACATTTCTCCAAAGAAGACATACAGATGGCTAACAAACACATGAAAAGATGCTCAACATCACTCATTATCAGAGAAATGCAAATCAAAACCACTATGAGGTACCATTTCACACCAGTCAGAATGGCTGCGATCCAAAAGTCTACAAATAATAAATGCTGGAGAGGGTGTGGAGAAAAGGGAACCCTCTTACACTGTTGGTGGGAATGCAACCTAGTACAGCCACTATGGAGAACAGTGTGGAGATTCCTTAAAAACTGGAAATAGAACTGCCTTATGATCCAGCAATCCCACTGCTGGGCATACACACTGAGGAAACCAGAAGGGAAAGAGACACGTGTACCCCAATGTTCATCGCAGCACTGTTTATAATAGCCAGGACATGGAAGCAACCTAGATGTCCATCAGCAGATGAATGGATAAGAAAGCAGTGGTACATATACACAATGGAGTATTACTCAGCCATTAAAAAGAATACATTTGAATCAGTTCTAATGAGGTGGATGAAACTGGAGCCTATTAAACAGAGTGAAGTAAGCCAGAAGGAAAAACATAAATACAGTATACTAATGCATACATATGGAATTTAGAAAGATGGTAACAATAACTCTGTATACGAGACAGCAAAAGAGACACTGATGTATAGAACAGTCCTATGGACTCTGTGGGAGAGGGAGAGGGTGGGAAGATTTGGGAGAATGGCATTGAAACATGTAAAATATCATGTAGGAAACGAGTTGCCAGTACAGGTTCGATGCACGATGCTGGATGCTTGGGGCTGGTGCACTGGACGGCCCAGAGGGTTGGTATGGGGAGGGCGGAGGGAGGAGGGTTCGGGATGGGGAACACATGTATACCTGTGGCGGATTCATTTTGATATTTGGCAAAACTAATACAATTATGTAAAGATTAAAAATAAAATAAAATTAGAGGAAAAAAAAAAAGAAAAAAAATTCTGCATGTATTTTTAAAAGATAAACATGAAAAGAAAAATGATAGATGTAGACATTCCAAATCTCTAGAATTGGGAGGACTAGGTAACAAGTGAAAGAAAAAAGAAAAGTTGATCAATCCATTAGGAGAAAAACTATATGGAAAATGAGTGATAGTCATACAAAATAAGATGTAAAATTATTAAAACTACATTAGTGATAATAAATACAAACACCATGATATGTAATAAAGGTAAATAAAAAACTGAATAAAAATGTAAATTAACTAATATTCAAATTACTAAAGACAAATCAAAATTAAAATGATAAACGTTTAAAGATATAAGATATAAGATACATGGACAGGCAGATAGATGATACATACATACATACATACCTACCTACCCACCCACATATACCTCAGGTTAAAAAATATAAACCTTGTGATCCAGCAATCCCACTGCTGGGCATACACACTGAGGAAACCAGAAGGGAAAGAGACACGTGTACCCCAATGTTCATCACAGCACTGTTTATAATAGCCAGGACATGGAAGCAAACTAGATGTCCATCAGCAGATGAATGGATAAGAAAGCTGTGGTACATATACACAATGGAGTATTACTCAGCCATTAAAAAGAATACATTTGAATCAGTTCTAATGAGGTGGATGAAACTGGAACCTATTATACAGAGTGAAGTAAGCCAGAAAGAAACACACCAATACAGTATACTAACGCATATATATGGAATTTAGAAAGATGGTAACAATAACCCTGTGTACGAGACAGAAATAGAGACACTGATGTATAGATCAGTCTTATGGACTCTGTGGGAGAGGGAGAGGATGGGGAGATTTGGGAGAATGGCATTGAAACATGTATAATATCATGTATGAAACGAGTCGCCAGTCCAGGTTCGATGCACGATGCTGGATGCTTGGGGCTGGTGCACTGGGACGACCCAGAGGGAGGATATGGGGAGGGAGGAGGGAGGAGGGTTCAGGATGGGGAGCATGGGTATACCTGTGGCAGATTCATTTTGATGTTTGGCAAAACTAATACAATATTGTAAAGTTTAAAAATAAAATAAAATTTAAAAAATATAAACCAAATAATGCTGAATAAGTTGTATTAATATTAGTAAAATAATCATATAATTACGGGTATTATTAAGTATCAAAATGAAGAAAATCCATACAATTAAAATATTAAATTACTGAAAACATTATAATGACACAAGTGTAAATTTCCCAGCTGGCTCAGTGGGCACAAACCTACCTACAGTGCAGGAGATGCAGGAGATGTGGCTTTGGTCCCTGGGTGGGAAGATCCCCTGGAAGAGGATATGACAACTCATTCTAGTACTCTTACCTGGAGAATCCCATGGACAGAAGAGCCTGGTGGCCAACAGTCCATGGGGTCGCAAAAGAGTTGGACATGACTGAAGCAACTTAGCACATACACATGCATGCACACATGTGAGTGTAAAATTTAGCTAATAAAAGTCAAAAGATGTGAAGCAAACAAAAAACATAATTACAAAGATAATTGTTAAAAATGCAGTGAGAAAGAGAGATTGTTCACAACTGAAAAAGGTCAGTTTTCATTCCAATCCCAAGGAAGGGCACTGCCAATGAATGTTCACACTACTGCACGATTGCACTCATTTCACATGCTAGCAGTGTGATGCTCAAAATCCTTCAATAGGCTTCAATAGTATGCGATCCAAGAACTTTCAGATGTACAAGTGGATTTAGAAAAGGCAGAGCAACCAGAGATCAAGATGCCAACATCCACTGGATCTAGAAAAGCAAGAGAATTGCAGAAAAAATAATATGTTTCTGCTTCACTGACTATGCAAAAGCCTTTGACTGTATAAATCACAGCAAACTGTGGAAAGTTCTTCAAGAGCTATGAATGCCAGACCACCTTACCTGCCTCCTGAGAAATCTTTCTGTAGGTCAAGAAGCAGCAGTTAGAACTGGACATGGTACAACAAACTGATTCCAAATTGGGAAAGAAGTACATCAAGGCTGTATATTGTCATCCTGCTTATTTAACTCCTCTGCAAAGTACACCATGCAAAATGCCAGGATGGATGAAACACAAGATGGAATCAAGATTGCCAGGAGAAATATCAATAACCTCAGATATGCAGATGACACCACCCTTATGGCAGAAATTGAAGAGGAACTACAGATCCTCTTGTTGAAGGTAAGAGGAGAGTAAAAAAGCTGGCTTAAAACTCAACGTTCAAAACAAGATCATGGCATCCAATCCCATCACTTCATGGCAAATAGATGGGAAAACAATGAAAACAGTGACAGACTTTATTTTCTTGGACTCCAAAATCACTGCAGACAGTGGCTGCAGTGATGAAATTAAAAGACACTTGCTCCCTGGAAGAAAAGCTAGGACAAACTTATTGTATTAAAAAGCAGAGATATTATTTTGCCGACAAAAGTCGGTATAGTCAAAGCTATGGTTTTTCCAGTAGTCATGTATGTATGTGAAATTTGAACCATAAAGAAGGCTGAGCACCAAAGAATAGACACTTTCAAATTGTGTTGGAGAAGACTCTTGAGAGTCCCTTGGAGTGCAAGGAGATCAAACCAGTCTGTCCCAAAGGAAAGTGAAAGAAAGTGAAAGTCGCTCAATTGTGTTTGACTCTTTGTGAGCCCATGGCAGGCTCCTCCATCCATGGGATTTCCCAGGCACAGATACTGGAATGGATTGCCATTTTCTTCTTCAGGGGATCTTCCTGACCCAGGGATCGAACCTGGGTTTCCCTCATTGCAGGCATACTCTTTATCATCTGAGCCACCAAGGAAGCCCAAGTGAAACTGAAACTCACTCAGTCGTGTCTAACTCTTTATGACTGGACTATATGGTCCACGGAATTCTCCTGGCCAGAATGCTGAAGTGGATAGCCTTTCCCTTCTCCAGGAGATCTTCCAAATTGGGAAAGGTTCAGGTCAAGGCTTTAAATTGTCAGCCAGGGATCGAACCCAGGTTTCCCGCATTGCAGGTGGATTCTTTAGCAGTTGAGCCACAAGGGAAGCCCAAGAATATTGGAGTGGGTAGCCTATTCCTTCTCCAGTGGATCTTCCTGACCCAGGAATTGAACTAGGTGTCCTGCATTGCAGGTGGATTCTTTACCAACTGAGCTATCAGGGAAGACCATGCCCTAAAGAAAATCAACTCTGAGTATTCATTGGAAGGACTGATGGTGAAGGTGAAGTTCCAGTACTTTGGCCACCTGATGCAAAGAGCCTACTCATTGGAAAAGACCCTGATGCTGGGAAATATTGAAAGCAGCACAAGGGGAGGGCAGAGGATAAGATGGTTGATGGCATCACTGACTCAATGAACTTGAGTTTGAGCAAGCTCCAGGAGATGGTGAAGGACAGGGAAGCCTAGGGTGCTGCAGTCCATGGGATTGCAAGGAGTCAGACATGACTGAGTGATTGAAGAAAAACAACAAAAAATAAAATATTACTTAAAAACTTATAACAACCCAAATGTAACATTTAGCTAATAATACTCAACGCTATATGAAGGAAAGGGGGAAAAAAAGTGATTACAATGATATCTGATTAAAATGCATTGGGGATGAGGGAATGTTAATAGCTCTCAGTAATAGATCAGAAACAAAAATTGATAAGAATTTAGACAGTTGTGAGCTTGCCTGTTTTCTCAGCTGATAAAGAATCTGTCTGCAGTTCAGGAGACGTAGGTTTTACCCTGGATAGGGAAGATCCCCTGGAGAAGGAAATGGCCACCCAGTCCAGTATTCTTGCCTGGAGAATTCCATGAACAGAAGAGACTGATGGGCTACAGTCTATGGAGTCGCAAATGTCAGACACGACTGAGCAACTAACACACAAACACTAGACAATTGCAACAAAATAATAAAAATGATTGAAGGTACCATATGTAAATCACTACATTTAATGCATAGAAACATGGATTTTCAATTACATGAGCACTTTTAACATGAGCTAGGCTATAAAGAAAATCTTAACAATGTTCAAATAACAGCAAGTATCTGAATTTGCTATTTGATAAAAATGCAATTGAAATAATAAACACATTTAAATCTCAATGTTTAAACTTCAAAATAATGCAGTATTCAAAGAAGAAATCACAGTATAAATTTGGCATATTTATAACTGGACATTGATAAAATATTTCATATTAAATATTTAAAGGTGTAATTTAATTAATTAGTAGAAGAAAATACATGTTCCTGAAAGCATATGTATATATATAGTTACATGCATTTAACTATGTATATAAACTCAGCCAGCATACCCTTAATATTTGTGAACTTTTTCATATTCCATTTTACACCAAAAGAAAAAAAATTCAACATTTATTGAACTCTAATTAAAACATGCATTCTGAAATATTTAGGAGTAAGCATATTGACAGTCTTTAATTTACTCTGATATGCTCCAGAAAATAAGGTGGACGAATACATGGATAAAAGCATGAGTATACATACAGGTAATAAAGCAAGTATGGCAACATATTTACATTAGAATTCAGATTGGAATATGTAGATATTCCTTATAAAATTATTTCATCTTTGCTATATGTTTGAAATTCTTAAATAAGCTCTCTTATAAAATATATAGAGTTTTAATCAGCATGGATTGGAAGTTATCTACTATATTACAACAGTGAGGTATAGGAGATTGATAAGATTTTACATAGGGTTGTTGCTGTTGCAGTTAAACAAAGGTTCCTCTCCTTTTATGGACATAGGCAATGTGAATTTATTACTCAGAGGGAATAAAATCATCCCTTTCTTATTGTCATGCTGCTTCCAATATTGCTTTAAAAATGTCTCAGCCTGGCATTATCATAGATCATGTACTGCAATGTAGATCTGATCTTTTTCCATTCAAATCTACATTTTTTATTGAAGTATATTGATTTACAGTATTATATTATTTTCAGATGAATAACATAGTGATCCAATATTTTTATAGATTATATCCTATTTAAATTATTTATAAAATATTGACTATACTACCTAAACTGTAGAATGCTGTGTCTTAGAAAGTGTACAGTATTTAATAGGTATTGGTAGTTTTTGTAATGGAATATTTGATATACTGAATAAAAGGAAATATTTGCTATAGTTAATGTTTCGAGGTAATTAAATAACAGTATTTTTCTTTCAATTTTTGTGGATTATTTTAAATGACCATAAAGTTGTCAAGACAAATACTTTTAACTGTGATAGAACTTACTACTTAATAAATTGAACTGTTAACTATTTCCTTTGGGTTACATGTGTCAGGCCCCCCCAAAAAAAAAAAAAAAAAAAAAGATTACTATGATCATTCCGAACTCTGATAATTAGAAACATCTTATTTAACAGATTAAGATATTGCAAATATAAGTAAATTTCCCAAAGATATGTGTCTTTCAAATGACTTATTGAAATTTTAGACTCAAGATCTTTGACTCCCTGAGCCTGTGCTTATTATAACTGTAAAATATATTAAAAATAAAAGTATACAATATGCCCACCAAATTTTATGAATTTATAATTGGAAACTTAAGAATATTCTGAAAAATAGAAGTAATTAAAGTTTAACACTGTAGATATAAATTTATAGTATGCAAGCATTCTATTACTGTGACAAAAGACAGTGACGTCTTTGCATGTATTTGGGCATAAGTGAGAAGTTGACACTAAGCAAATTCCTCTTTTTGATCTTTTTGTTTTCCCACTGAAATAATTACAACCTATGTATGTTTGAGTACAGATTTAATAATTTTATATCTTAAGAAAAATGATTAATTATAGTTCATCTAAATTTAACTTTTTGTCTCAAAGAACCCATTAAGAAAATGAAAAATCGAGTCACAGACTATGGCTCTGAAAAAGGACAGTTAATACTCGATATAAGATAAAGACAATAACAGTTGGGTACAACGTTTGAACAGACATTTCACCAAAAAAAGATAATTGCAAATAAACATATGAAGAGACAGTTCACACCAATAGGCACTGAGTAAATGAGAAATAAAACCACAATGAGATATCACTAAACATTATCAGAATGGCTATAACTACAAAATATCAAACATTGGTAGAAATATAATATAACTTATATTCTCATATATTGCTGAAACGTACCTGAAATCTTATTTCTACTTTGAAAAAAAAAAGTGTTTGTAAAGCCTCTCAAAAATTATACATATACTTACTCTGTAACCCTCTAATCTTATTTCTAATTGTTTACTTAAGAGACATAAAAATGTATATCCACAAAAACCTGTATTTGAATGTATAATAGATTTGTTTGTAATCACCATTGATTGCAAAAAGTTAAATGTTCCTCAACCATCAAATGGATAAACTAATTTTGGTACATCTGTACAGTAGAATACTACTTGGCAATAAGGAAGACCAAATGGAATGACATCCTGACAGGTATGGATCTCAAAAATAGTGAAAGAATCCCAGAGGGGCTACTACTTTATAATTCCATTCATATGCTTGTTATTTGGAAAGTATTCAGATCAGTGGTTGACAGGGTTTAGATAGGATTGAGGAGACTGACTGAAAAATGGGAAATTTTGACAGTACGTGATGGTTAAGTAACTAAATACTTTATGAAACATTAAAATTTAAAACTATAAATTTTACTCTATGTGAAATGCTTCACCAATCCTGACTTCTTTAAAATCTAACTTTGCTTAAAAAGACTCAGATCCAAAATACAATTAAATTTTAATGTCAGTTTTTCACAGCTTTCTAAACAATGCCTCGAACATGTTCCATTATAATACATTGTTTAATGATACTAACTTTTTTGTCATCTAGAATATGAAATGTAAGATGAAAACCAGATTTCTGAGCTTTCTAAGTTATATTATTTATGACTTGCAAATGTTTAATAAATGCATATTTATACTACAAAGAATACAATGAAAACCAATTTGATTACAAACTTTCTTATTTATCATATTATAAACCTGATAATCTACATTTTATGCACAGGTGAATGCAGTAATAACTATCCTAAAAGGTTTTTTCCCACTATCTAGTATCATCTGATGGAGAAGGAAATGGCAACCCATTGCCTGGAGAATCCCATGGATGGAGAAGTCTGGTAGGCTGCAGTCCATGGGGTCACACAGAGTTGAACACGACTGAAGCGACTTAGCAGCAGCAGTAGCAGTATCATCTGGAGTAACACATGCTTGGACAAAGATGAAAAATGTCACCAGTCTCCAAGCTGTTTTATTTTTTTTTTATTAATCCACTTAATACAGTTAATCAGCTGCCAAATTTAAAGTATCACTTTCTTCATTTTTTTAATAACCCAATCTGCCCCGCCTTCTTCTTCCAATTAGTGTTTAGCTGCACATAATTCCATGTGTAATTACCATTAAGCTTCTAGCACACATCTGGCACAAAATATGGGTTCAAAACTTATAGCTATTATAATAATAACTTTTATCTTCATAAGAGATATTTTTATTTTATATGATTAAAAGGAAGTTATTTTAACCTCCTTTGTGGAAATTTATTTTAAAATCCTTTAAATATTTTAAGCAACAACTTCCTACAGCATATTATATTTCTAGGCCTGTTTTAAAATGTGTTTCAGTATTTTTGGTCTTGAGAGATTGTTAAATATTAGATATGCAATAACAGTGCTTGAAAATGAATCTATTAAAAGCTCATTCTATACCAGACATTATGCTAAGTGTTTGGGAGTCAATAATGTATATTAAAAAAAAATGTCCTTTTCATTCACAGAAGCAGTGTTTATGTAACAAATGCATAAACTATATTACTTGTGTAGAAAAAATTATATGGCACTTTACATTTAAATTATATAAAAACTTCATGGCAAATAGATAGGTAAACAGTGGAAACAGTGTCTAACTTTGTTTTTCTGGGCTCAAAAGTCACTGCAGATGGTGATTGCAGCCATGAAATTAAAAGACGCTTACTCCTTGGAAGGAAAGTTATGACCAACTTAGACAGCATATTAAAAAGCAGAGACATTACTTTGCCAACAAAGATCCGTCTAGTCAAGGCTATGGTTTTTCCAGTGGTCATGTATAGATGTGAGAACTGGACTATAAAGAAAGCTGAGCACCGAAGAATTGATACCTTTGAACTGTGGTGTTGGAGAAGACTTTTGAGAGTCCCTTGGACTGCAAGGAGATCCAACCAGTCCATCCTAAAGGACATAAGTCCTGAGTGTTCATTGGAAGGACTAATGTTGAAGCTGAAACTCCAGTACTTTGGCCACCTGATGTGAAGAGCTGACTCATTGGGAAAGACCCTGATGCTGGGAAGGATTGAGGGCAGGAGGAGAAGGGGACAACAGAGGATGAGATGGCTGGATGACATCACCAACTCTATGGACATGGGTTTGGGTGGACTCTGGGAGTTGGTGATGGACAGGGAGGCCTGGCGTGCTGTGGTTCATGGGGTTGCAAAGAGTTGGACAAGACTGAGTGACTGAACTGAACTTCAATAGGGAAAAACAGCCTTCAATAAAATTTAAGTCTCTATGTGGAAATAATATTGAAAAACATCATGTTTAGGTTTTACATATAATTTTTTAACCATATGAAATGGAGTTATGTTATAAGGCTCTAGAGAAGTTGTATATGTGGGATTGTGTTTATATGTGATTTCAATACATGAACAGATTATTTCAAAGCCAGATGAAACCACAAATGAAAATAAAATTGGGCCCTTACAACTCATCACAAACCCTTAAAATTAAATTTTATTGAATTAAAGTGTTTTTTTTCATAAAATTATAAATTCTTTGTTTGCTTGGATTAGTGAGATATATTAACCAGGCATGAAAGAGTAGCTATTTAGGGGAAAAAAATGGAGTATTTATAAAAAATTAAAACTTACAAATTTCAAAAGCACAGTCAATAGAAAATTAAGTATTAAGTAATATTTGCAATCAATTACACATAATCTCTTAGAATTTAACCAGGAAAACCTTATCATATAAATATTGGCAAAAGATATAGGTAAAGAATTAAAGACCTAATCACAGTAGTCAATGTATATTCAATTATAAAGTTATTGGAAACTAATAGTAGTCAGTTAGGGTAATTAATCAGAGAAGGCAATGGCACCCCACTCCAGTGTTCTTGCCTGGAGAATCCCAGAGACAGAGGAGCCTGGTGGTCTGCCGTCTATGGGGTCGCACAGAGTCGGACACGACTGAAGTGACTCAGCAGCAGCAGCAGCAAGGTAATCAATTAAAGTAATTATGTTTGTAAACTTTTTCTGTTAAAGTCCAAGTAATTATTTCAGGCTTTATAGTCCACGTGAACTCTCTGACACATCTTGTCGTTCTGTTATTGTTGTTCAGTCCCTAAGTCATGTCTGACTCTGCAACTCCATGGAACAGCAAAACAGGCTCCTACATCTTCCACTATCTCCCAGAGTTTGCTCAAACTCATGTCCATTGAGTTGGTGATGAGATCTAACCATCTCATCCTCTGCCACCCACTTTTTTGCCTCCGATCTTTCCAGCATCAGCATTTTTTCCAATAAGTCAGCTCTTAACATCAGGTGGCTTTAGTGTTGGAGCTTCAGCTCCAGCATCAGTCCTTCCAATGAATATTCAGGGTTGATTTCCTTTAGGATTAACTGAGTTTGATATCCTTGCAGTCCAAGGGACTCTCAATTGTCTTCTCCAACACCACAATTCTAAAGCACCAATTCTTTGACACTCAGCCTTCTTTATATTCCAACTCTCACATCCATAAATAACTAGTGGAAAAACCATAGGTTTGACTATATGGATCTTTGTCAACAAACTGATGTCTTCATCATAGTATCCGCAGTTAATAGTAAGTAAATTGCTGTGATCATGTTGCAATAAAATTTGCTTATAAAATATGTGGTTAGTTAGATTTGGCCATTTGCTGATCCTTACCTAATCAGATTTACAGTTTAAAAACAGATTAAAACACCTTTCATCAGATATGTAGGAATAATAGTACTTTTTCATGTGGAAATAAAAGTTATGATAGCCTACTTGAAAAGCAATACTGAATGTACCTTGGATCCAATGATTGCACTTCTGGGGATCTATTCCTTTGCCAAGATGGAGGAAACAGTTATACACAGGCATATTGATGTACATACACACAAGATGCTTTGTGGCAGAAGAAAAAATTAAAATATAGAAAATGTCCATGCTGCTGCTTCTGGTAAGTCACTTCAGTTGTGTCCAACTCTTCACAACCCCATGGACTGCAGCCTGCCAGGCTCCTCCATCCCTGGGATTCTCCAGGCAGGAGTACTGGAGTGGGTTGCCATTGCCTTTCCAGAAAATGTCCATAAACCAAGATTTGTTGTTGTCAGCTGCTAAGTCATGTCCAACTCTGCGACTCCATGAACTGCAGCATGCCAGTGTTCCCTGTCCTTCGCTATTCCCTGAGTTTGCTCAAACTCATGTCCATTGAGTCAGTGATGCCATCCAACCACCTCATCATCTGTTGTTCCTTTCTCCAATTGCCCTGAATCTTTCCCAGCATCAGGGGCTTTTCTAATGAGTTAGCTCTTTGCAACAAATGGCCAAAGCCTTGGAGCTTCACCTGCAGCATCAGTCCTTCCAATGAATATTCAGGGTTGAGTTCCTTTATGATTGACTGGTTTGAGCCCCTTGCTGTCCAAGGAACTCTCAAGAGTCTTTTCCAGTACCACAGTTTGAAAGCATCAGTTCTTCAGTGCTCAGCCTTTTCTATGGTCCAACTCTCACATCTGTTTATGACTACTGGAAAAACCAAAACTTTGACTATATGGACCCTTTGTCAGCAAAGTGATATCTCTGCTTTTTAATACACTAAGTTTGTCATAGATTTTCTTCTATATATTATACCATATCAACAACATATTGGGCAACAAGATATTAAACAAATAAGCAACAAATATAATAATAATTACAGCAGTTGTAGAAGCTCTACAACATTTGAGGAAACAGTTTTACTGGGAGCAAATGATATAGAGTTAAACACAATATAATTTAATATCAAATTAAAAAAAAAAATACTAAAAGTATCTAGGCAAAAAATTCTGATTACTACCAAAAAAGAAAATTAGCTGTGCCTAAGAGTTGTTTGTAATACTAATTACTATAATACACATCACTGATATACCTTAAATCTTCCTCTGTATTTGAGATTTAAAAAAAAAATAGGGTCCAAAATATGATGTACATTCCAGGAGTAGATGCAAAAGTACACAGTCCTCAGGTGTATTTCAGGAATGTTTAGTATTAGTGAATTGATATATGCACTAAGTCAAATTAATAACAAGGAAATTGCATTAATATACACTGCTATATTAATTATTTTTGTTACTCATTGTTCAGTTATTCTTTTAATGTGTTATGATATTAGTAATGATGGGACTTCCCAGGTAGCATGGTGCTAAAGAATCAGCCTGCCAATGCAGGAAGTCCATGGAGTTGCAAGAGAGTTGGACATGACTGAACACACACACATGCATAATGAAATTAAACCGTAGAAATATATATTGTATAATATATATTTAAAACATGAACAACTCTAAGCATTCATTGATAAGAATAAATACCATGTCATTAGATATTTCACAAATTAGAAAACTGAAAATATAAGAAATATCCCAATAGTTTTAATGATAATTAAATATTATATTTATTCTACAAAATTGGAGACATCTAAACTGAACATTAATAACATGCAAGCAAAGAAGTGACAAGTAGACACTCACGTTAGGACTCAGAGTTCATCTAGGTACTGCCATTCTAACACAATTTTAACACTACATAATAAGCCTTGGCAAGTATATATGCTCTGTGACATATGAATAAACTGTTAAAGGTTTATATATATGATGTGTGTGGGTCAGTCATTATGTTATTGACAAAACTGAATTATAAATAGCATGTAATTGCTATTGGACGATAGAATTGTTTGTAATATTTATTACTCTATTTGCTTTTTAATGCTTCATTTACTTTTCAATATATGTGTATTGCTCTAATATTCAGGATATATAAGTAAATATATTTTGAAGTTGTCTTTAAATCTATTATTTATAAACAGATTAACATTTTACTAACATGCCTTGAGGGGTTTGTTTCAGGTGTAAATTGTTATGAAGTAATCACTTGATAGATAAGATGACAAAACACCATAAATTTTTGTGTACTTTGTGATGGAGGAAAACTTGAAGCAAAATTCAGTAGCACCTTTAAAAGGGGGGGTGCTCTCTTGTTTATAAGACACCTATAAAAATTGTTTACTGCAGAACTATGTCCTATATGTGGATGGTTTTCAAAGAGTTGTCAATGTTAAACTTTCTTATATATATTATAATATATGCGTGTATTGTGTATATTTTTTTAAGTTAGTAAGTGTATGTTTAAATTACCTAGTGAGATTATTTGCATTAATTACTGTGGAAACATCAATGAATATTATGTATATCTCTTCAAGTATATTGAATTAAATTAACTCATAATGGGAAGAGCTAGCTTCCTCTGTGCCCATATGAACAGTGATGAATATCAGGGTAAATTTTACTTTAGCGCAAAATGGGAACTTGATTGTAGGAACACCCTACCTAAGAATTAAACAAAAAATACCCAAAGAAATGTTGACTAAGCATGGGATGTCATTCACAGAAACAAAAGATTTCAGAATTCATCTCCTGCTGTCCAGCTGAAAGATATACTAAATCTGGAAGCTAAAAGAAATTTGATTTTTCCTTTCCCATATCTTGATTTTATGCTCACCAGTGGTCATGTATGGATGTGAGAGTTGGACTGTGAGGAAAACTGAGCACCAAAGAACCAATGCTTTTGAACTGTGGTGTTGGAGAAGACTCTTGAGAGTCCCCTGGCCTGCAAGGAAGTCCAACCAGTCCATCCTAAAGGACATCAGTCTTGGTTGTTCATTGGAAAGGCTGATGCTGAAGCTGAAACTCCAATACTTTGGCCACCTCATGGGAAGAGTTGACTCACTGGAAAAGACCCTGATACTGGGAGGGATTGGGGGCAGGAGGAGAAGGGGACAACAGAGGATGAGATGTCTGGATGGCATCATCGACTTGATGGACATGAGTTTGAGTAAACTCCAGGAGTTGGTGATGGACAGGGAGGCCTGGCGTGCTGTGCTTCATGGGGTCACAAAGAGTCGGACATGACTGAGCGATGGAACTGCACTGAACTGCAGAGTATTATGAAGGAAATTTTAAGCAAAATCATAACACTATAAAATAAAATAGATTCAGTCGATAGTGAGCTAACAAAATGGATGGAAGGCTTATGAAACAGTTAGAAAACAGATAAAATACCCTGGGGGTCTACAGTCTAAGCAGCAGAAGTGAAACCAACATGGTCTTTAATAACATTGGTCCCTGTGCCAATACTCATGTCCCCATGGGCTTGGTGCTCCACCATTTGATCCATCTCTCCATTAATCAGTTACAATTTGGAGATCAGGGACCGAAGATCTCCATAATCCATCTGACTCACTTTGGACATCCTCAGTGTCTGCCATGCAGAGGAGCAGAGGCAGAGTCTAGCTCCTTCTTAGCTTTCATGAGAGGCAGTAGTGAGAGGCTTCAGAGACTGTCATGTTGCCAAGAACATATATAATAGAGGATTTCTGCAAAAGGATATTTAGATAATATTCTTAATAGAGGGAGAAAGAAAGCAAATGTTGTAAATGGGATTTTTTAAAAAAATTCTGCTATACCAAGGAAACTTTGATAAGTAACATGATTTCTCAAATACTTCATTCTATGAGAAATGGCTGATAGGCTCTTGATAAAGTCATTTGTATTCCAACAACTGAAAAGTATACCTTCTTCATTAATAAACAGCCGTCTTGTTTATTCAGTGTTTGTATCTGAACTTAACCAGTAGAACTCAGTAATTACCTGTGGATAATGAGAAAATCTATATTCTCACAGGCTGAAAGTCACACTGTAGATGGTTGCTTTGACTGCTAGATGGTTATCGAAATACGTATTCAAAAGTGAAATCTTGGGATGCGTCTACAGGAAGTCTAATGATGAATGAGTAGCTTCATGTCTTTTTACACTTACAGTGTACAGGAAATTTGTCTGAAAAACAGACTTATTGAGTTCTTTCTTTTTTTTTAATTTTTATCTCTGGGATGTATTCCTCAAGAAAAATTTTCTGTAGCCCTCAAAATAAAACAGCTGAAAAGGAAAATGTAATGTACAATGAAATATTTAAAAAGATAACTCTGAAGAAATAGCTTAACATAGGTAATAGATTAAAGAGCTTTTTGAGATTTTTTTATTCAAGCATCATTGTTATATAATGCTATACATTTTACATAGGTTCAATAGAGTAATTCACAACTTTTAAAGTTTATACTCCATTTATAGTTATTGGATATATTCCTCCATATTACACAGTATATCTTTGTAGCCTATTTTATGCATAACTTTTGTACCTCTTAATCTCTACCCCTATTTTGCTCCTCCTCTTTGTCTTCCCCACCTGGGGAAGATTGAGAACCCACTGAGGAGACCTGGGTTCGATTTCTGGGTGATGAAGATCCCCTGGAGAAGGAAATGGCTACTCATTCCAGTATTCTTGCTTGGAAAATTCCATTAACAGAGGATTTTGGCGGGCTACAGTCTATGGGGTTGCAATAAGTCAGACACACTGAGTGACATTCAGTTTCACTTTTTTCACTTTCTTTTTTGTTATATTCACTAGTGAGTTGTATTTTTTAGATTCCATGTATGATATCACTTATATGTGGAATCTAGATTAAATTTTGGTGTTTCCTTTGCAAATAGGTTTATCACAGCATTACCCTTCTTGTTACGTAAAGAATCTGTGTGCAGTATTCTGAGAAATTACATCACCCCTGGAGACAGCACTCTGATCTTTCTGACACTGCCCAAATGGGCTCTAATCTCAAGGTGCCCCTGATGGATGGGAATATTCTGACCCTGTATTACTGTATGCTGGCCTTTATCACAGAGGTCACACTTCTGGCCACCAGCATTATGACTTTCAACTTACTGCATGCAAACAGACCACGTCTGTTCTCTCTCCTGGGATAGCATACTCATGGAGTCTGGCTCTTGTAGCTTGACCCTAGTATCCACATCATCAAAGCAGATGACAGTTGCTTTGCCAACTCTAAGAGAAAGAATATTCAGTATCAGAAGATTGCAGTAGCACTTTTATAAATGCCATCTATCATGGCAGAGCCCACATTCTCAGAAGACTTATTTGTTTTCACAAGAAGGAAAACTAACACAAATTATCTTGGCAATAACTAGGGTAAATAAATATTTATCTGTAATATCTGTTATCCTTGCTTACTCGCCAGAAATGTAAATTATCTTCCTTTCTCTCATCTCTGTATCCCTCTGAGTCTCACTGACCCCATCCTGATCCCTTGTTCTCTTGACCTTGTCACATCCAGTGACCATCGCTACCTCGTGAGCAGCCATTCATTCTCATAAGCATTCTTTGCAGCTTGGCTTTTCTTGAACCTTAAGCTTATAGACTATTCTTCAACTGTAGCCTCATAATTTATAAATTGCTTGCTCGGTTGTTTATATGATACTGGCTATGTTGGTTGGCTTAAGCTGTCATAACAATATACTGTATATTAGGTGGCTTAAACCACAGAACTTTATTTTGTCATTGCTTTGGAATTCCCAGGTCAAGGTCCAGTAGGAGAGGTTTCTGATGAGAACTCTGATGATAATTTCTTCCAGGCTTATAGAGGGCCACCCTCTTGTTCTGTACTCACTTGAAATCTTTGCTCATATGCAAAGAGAAAAAATGTGAGCTCTCTGATGTCCCTTTTTATAAGGGCATTAACTTTTCTGAACTAGACCCTACCCTCATTTCTCCATTGAATCTTAATCACTTCCTTATTGGCCCCATCTCCAAACACAGCACATTAGAAATTAGTGCTTCAACATACGAATTTGGTAAGAGGATACAGATATTTACTCCACAACACTCGTTGTATGAAATCATTCTTATATGTTGGGTTTTTTTTTTTTCCCTTCTCCACCTGCTCTGTCTACACTCCTAATGGGCCTGCATCTATATTTCAACATATAGCAAAGTACTTGATAATATCAAAAAAGTGGTTAAAGTTTCACATTATATAACCCAGGCTGATAAAGAAATAGATGAAAGCAAGAGAGGGAAATTCATAAACATGATAATAGCTATAATTATAAAAACATGCTAGAGATTTAGTAGGTGCTCATAAACAAAGATTAAATTTTCAAGTTAAGAGTTCATAGAGTATTTGGGTTTCATGGTACCCAACAAAATGGATGCCCTAAGTACAATGGAGGTTAAGAGTAATCTTCTATTAAACTGCCCAAAAGAATGAAGAGCAAGTTTGTTTTGTTATTTGGTTGTTTTTCCATAAAAGCATTAAGATTACCTAGAATGATGACAAGATTCACGGATGGCAAAAATTATTTAGAGCTATACATGTGTTTACTGTTTAAAATAATTTTTAGTGTTGATTAGTGCATTGCTATGTTGTTGCTTGGAGAAGGCAATGGCAACCCACTCCAGTACTCTTGCCTGGGAAATCCTATGGACAGAGGAGCCTGGTAGGCTACAGTCCATGGCGTCGCGAAGAGTAATACTCGACAGAGCGACTTCACTTTCACTTTTCACTTTCATGCACTGGAGAAGAAAATGGCAACCCGCTCCAGTATTGTTGCCTGGAGAATCCCAGGGACGGGAGCCTGATGGGCTGTCATCTATGGGGTCGCACAGAGTCGGACACGACTGATGTGACTTAGCAGTAGCAGCATGTTGTTGGCTAGTCACTAAGTAGTGTCCGACTCTTTGTGAACTCATGGACTGTACTCTGCCAGGCTCCTCTGTCCATAGGATCTTCCAGGTAAGAATATTAGAGTCAGTGGCCATTTCCTTTTCCATTCATGCCTTCAATATTCTTTATTAATAGGAAGTAGGGGTGATGCATGTTTGTATATTCTTTCAGATTTTAAAGTACATATTTTATTTATGATCTACATATCTTGAAGTGACTGAAATAATACTGCTAATTCCTGTTTATTTTTTAAGTCTTGGGTCAAGATTCATCTCTTTCTATGATTCCTCCTCTCCACTGCTGTCCAAATTCTTGATTAGTTAATATGTGTCTTTTTGCACATTGCTAACATTTCCAGCCACTCAAGTGTCTGTATGTCTGTATGATCTACTGCTGCTGCTACTGCTAAGTCACTTCAGTCGTGTCCGACTCTGTGCGACCCCATAGACGGAAGCCCACCAGGCTCCCCTGTCCCTGGGATTCTCCAGGCAAGAACACTGGAGTGGGTTGCCATTTCCTTTTCCAATGCGTGAAAGTGAAAAGTGAACGGAAGTCACTCAGTTGTGTCCAACTCTTAGCGACCCCATGGACTGCAGCCTTCTGGGCTCTTCTGTCCATGGGATTTTCCAGGCAAGAGTACTAGAGTGGGGTGTCATTGCCTTCTCCTCTGTATCATCTACTAAGCTGTAAAACTCTTGAGGAAATAGTATGTCTCTTGTAATTTTTTAAACCACAGTAGGTTTATTTACCCTGGAGAAGGAAATGGCCACCCACTCCAGTATTCTTGCCTGGAGAATCCCATGGACAGAAGAGTGTGGCGGGCCACAGTCTGTAGGTCTCAGAGTCAGATACAACAGAAGCTACTTAGCACACAAGCAGGTTTCTGTAAGGAATGAATGAATGGTTGATTATCTCTTTTCAACATTTGTTGTCTTTCACTCATGACAGAATCATGTTTCTAATACTGAAGAGAGGCAATTTTTTTTTTTTTTTTTAGTACTCTACTTATTTTGATTTTTGACAAAGCACTGTAAAGACTTTTGACATTACTCCCAAAGCGATGAGTTCATGTTACCAAAAATTAAATCTATCATTTCCAGTTATACTCTAAGTGCATGTCAGTGATATAAGCAGTGGATTATGGAGTAAAAATATCACAATAAATTGAGATAGAAGGAAATAATAATTGCTCAAAACCCATAATTGAATGATTACAATGTATGAACTACTGCTGTATAAAATATGTTTATAACAATGCCCTCAAGTTTATACCTTGAATACAAATATTTTTATTCACCTATTTATATAGGTATAAATATCCACTGAAGATTGGTGCTCTTATATTATCTCATGCTATATTATTATGTACTGTACCTATAAAATATTGTAGACATAATCATATGACACATATTTTTAAATAACATACTGAGCTTCATTAAATAGTATTTACCTGCTGTGTTTCTGTTTTCTTTGGAATTGTAGTAATATTTACAAATTCAAGGGTCTTAGATTTTTGTCTCTATTATGAAAAAATAATGGATTTATTCAAATATTTTTCCCCCATAGGCTTCAACCTACACGTATCCCTTCCCAACAAGTACACATACTCCACAGACAATGCAACACACATTAAAATTTTATTTTTATTATAGCATATATGTGAATCAAAATTGTTAGGAAAAACTGATTTTAATAGAAATGAAACTCACTTCATATTTTAAAAAGTTGTTGAAAGGCTCTTAAAGATCCTTGATTTTCCAGTGCACTGAAACCACTAATCTCTAGGGGTGAATGTAGCATTTTGTACTCAGCCATAAAAAGGAAAGAAATAATGTCATTTGCTGCAAGATGGATGGACCTAGAAAGTGTCATACTGAGTGAAGTGTCAGACAGAGAAGGACAGATATCATATGATATTGCTTATGTATGGGATTAAAAAAAGGTTCAAGTGAACATATCTACAAAACAGAAATAGGTTTACAGATGTATCAAATAATCTTATGGTTACTTGGGGGTCAGCAGGGAGAAGGGTTACATTGGGAGATTGGGATTGACATCATACACACACTACTATATATAAAATAGATAACTAAGGACAAACTGGGAACTCTACTCAATATTCTGAAATGACCTATATGGAAAAGAATCTGAAAAAGAGTGGATATACATATATGTATAACTGAGGCACTTTGCAATACACCTGAAACTAACACAACATTGTAAATCAACTATATTCCAATAAAAATTAAAAGATTAGATTAAATAGTCTGAATGCAGAATATTTCAAAATTTTAATGAATATTTTCAGAACATAGTACCCCACCAAAAAAAGCTTATATTTTATAGAAGCACAAGTCCTTTGCCCTAAAACTCATTTTGAAATTGAAGTGTATACATTCATTTTAAGTTAAATATCTATATTAGTGGTTATGTTAAAAAACTAATTTATAATGGAAGCATATGCATTTAAGCAACAGCTTCTAAGAATCATCTGGTTTTAAAACCATGGCACGCCCCAGGCACTTTTATGTTGTGACCTTTAATTTTGATTAAATATGCTGTGTAAAATTGAATTTTGATGCAGTCCCTGCCTTAGTCATAGCGCTCAGTGACTTATAAAATCAAGAAATTAACATATTTTGAAAAAAAAATAAATTTAGTTCAGATTATCATAGCACACTTCTCCCCATGCCTGACTTGACCCATGTCGCCTGGCCCTGTAAATGATTGTTTCATGGAATACTTAGAGCTCATCAGACCACATGAACCCACATGAACATACTGTTTCTCTCCCTTTTAACAAGCCATGTCAAAGTAAGGAGACCTAATTTCACACATTAGAGGAAAAGAGACAGAATCACTAACCAGTGATGAAAGAAAGCACATGTGAAATGAGTTTGGGGTATGTGAACATTTTCCCAATTACTAGGCTCTATACTAAAGGGGAAGATGATAATAAACAAAATTAATAGCCTTTGCTTCACACTTTCCTAGAAAGAAAAGACACTGATCATTAATATAGGATGCTCCCTGATTTGCCACACAAAAATATGGCCAAAAATGATTTAACTTTCACAGGGTGGCTAAGTATTTCTCAAACAAAGAAAAAATACAGACCATAAAAATTTAAGTGTGACAGTAGGGCAAACAAATTGTAGTCATGATGTAATTCATCCATTTCATTTTAATTTATTAGAAAAATTAATTCAGTTCTATGTAACACAATTGACACTAGTGGTAAAGAACCTGCAGGCCAAAGAAGGAAACACAGAAGATGTAGGTTCAATCCCAGGGTCGAGAAGATGCCCTGGAGGTGGGCATAGCAACCCAGTCTAGTACTCTTGCCTGGAAAATTCCCATGGACAGAGAAGCCTGGCAGGCTACAGTCCATAGGGTCACAAATAACTGGACACATCTGAAGTGACTTAGCACACAGCACAGAGAGAAACTACATTAAAATGGTTTGTTAGAAAACAAGAACATGAGAAAACTTAAAAAAAAAGAAATATCCAGGCCCATGTAAAATTTTTTATAGTAAAGATTCCATTTTAAATACAAGCATTTGATATTTTTTATTAGTATTCTAAATGCTAATGCATACACATACTCAGATGTGCAAACTCACCAAGATTGATGATCCTATGTATTTGAACTCTAATTGCTTTTTCCTCCTTTCCCCAGCCTCATATGGAACATATAACTGAGGATTGCCACCTATTACAAAGCAATATTATCACCATGGGTTCTCCATTTACAAAACAATGTTGTTTAGTCATTAAGTCATGTCCTACTCTTTTGAGACCCTATAGACTATAGCCCTCCAGGCTCCTTTGTCCATGGGATTTCTCAGGTAGAAATATTGTAGTGGGTTGCCAAAAGCAATGGGTAAAGTTATTAAAACAATATCATTCTCGAAGTTCTATTCCTTATAATACTTATTATAGGTTAATACTTACAAGGATATATATGTATTTGTCTAGATATTGCATTTTTTTTTAAGTATATCAACAGTTAAATCAGGTGACTGAGTGAAGCAGTTTACCCTCCATAATGTATATAGGCTTCATCCAATCAGTTGAAGGCCTTAAGAGCAAAGACAGGATTTGATGAAAAAGAAGCAATTTTGCCACTAGACTGTACAAACGTTGCCTTATTTTCCAGCCTTTACATTTGGGACTTGAGACTGCAAATGGCCTGTTATTCAAAATACCCTTGAATTTCCAGCATGCCAACCTGCTCTTCTGATTCTGGGTTTCCTAGCCCCCATAATCTCATGAGCCAGTTGGGTGAAATAAATTTCTCTTGCTTTCCTATTGTTTCTGTATCTCTGTAGAACGCTAATCAGTTCAGTTCAGTTCAGTAACTCAGTCGTGTCCGACTCTTTGCGACCCCATGAATCGCAGCACGCCAGGCCTCCCTGTCCATCACCAACTCCTGGAGTTCACTCAGACTCACATCCATCGAGTCAGTGATGCCATCCAGCCATCTCATCCTCCGTCATCTCCTTCTCCTCTGCCCCCAATCCCTCCCAGCATCAGAGTCTTTTCCAATGAGTCCACTCTTTGCATGAGGTGGCCAAAGTACTGGAGTTTCACCATGGGTGAATTTCCAAAGAAATCCCAGGGCTGATCTCCTTCAGAATGGACTGGTTGGATCTCCTTGCAGTCCAAGGGACTCTCAAGAGTCTTCTCCAACACCACAGTTCAAAAGCATCAATTCTTCGGCACTCAGCCTTCTTCACAGTCCAACTCTCACACCGATACATGACCACTGGAAAAATCATAGCCTTGACTAGACAGACTTTTGTTGGCAAAGTAATGTCTCTGCTTTTCAACATGCTATCTAGGTTGGTCATAACTTTTCTTCCAAGGAGTAAGTGTTTTTTAATTTCAAAGCTACAGTCATCATCTGCAGTGATTTTGGAGCCCCCAGAAATAAAGTCTGACACTCTTTCGACTGTTTCCCCATCTATTAGCCATGAAGTGATGAGACCAGATGCCATGATCTTCATTTTCTGAATGTTGAGCTTTAAGCCAACTTTTTCACTCTCCACTTGCACTTTCATCAAAAGGCTTTTTAGTTCTTCTTCACTTTCTGCCATAAGGGTGGTGTCATGTGCATATCTGAGGTTATTGATATTTCTCCCAGCAATCTTGATTCCAGCTTGTGCTTCTTCCAGCCGAGCGTTTCTCATGATGTACTCTGCATAGAAGTTAAATAAGCAGGGGGACCATACACAGCCTTGAAGTACTTCTTTTCCAATTTGGAACCAGTCTGTTGTTCCATGTCCAGTTCTAACTGTTGCTTCCTGACTTGCATATAGGTTTCTCAAGAGGCAGGTCAAGTGGTCTGGTATTCCCACCTCTTTCAGAATTTTCCACAGTTTTTTGTGATCCACACAGTCAAAGGCTTTGGCATAGTCAATAAATCAGAAATAGATGTTTTTCTGGAACTCTCTTGCTTTTTCCATGATCCAGCGGATGTTGGCAATTTGATCTCTGATTCCTCTGCCTTTTCTAAAAGCAGCTTGAACATCGGGAAGTTCAGGGTCCAGGTTTTGCTGAAGCCTGGCTTGGAGAATTTTGAGCATTACTTTACTAGCATATGAGATGAGTGCAATTGTGCAGTAGTTTGAGCATTCTTTGGCATTGCCTTTCTTTGGGATTGGACAGTCAACAAAAACAAGACCAAGAGATGACTGTGGCTCAGTACATCAACTCCTTATTGCCAAATTCAGACTTAAATTGAAGAAAGTAGGGAAAACCACTAGATGATTCAGGCATGACCTAAATCAAACCCCTTATGATTATACAGTGGAAGTGAGAAATAGATTTAAGGGCCTAGATCTGATAGATAGAGTGCCTGATGAACTATGGACTGAGGTTCGTGACGTTGTATAGGAGACAGGGATCAAGACCATCCCCATGGAAAAGAAATGCAAAAAAATAAAATTTTTGTCTGAGGAGGCCTTACAAATAGCTCCGAGAGGGAGAGGGTGGGAGGATTTGGGAGAATGGCATTGAAACATGTATAATATCATATATGAAACGAGTCACCAGTCCAGGTTTGATGCACGATAGTGGATGCTTGGGGCTGTTGCACTGGAATGACCCAGAGGGAAGGTACGGGGAGGGAGGAGGGTTCAGGATGTGGAACACATGTAGCTGTGGTGGATTCATGTTGATATAAGGCAAAACCAATACAATATTGTAAAGTTAAAAAATAAAATTAAATTAAATAGATTTTTATTGGAAAAAAAAAAAAAGGCAAAGGAGAAAAGGAAAGATATAAGCATCTGAATGCAGAGTTCCAAAAAATAGCAAGAAGAGATAAGAAAGCCTTCCTCAGCAATCAGTGCAAAGAAACAGAGGAAAACAACAGAATGGGAAAGACTAGCGATCTCTTCAAGAAAATTAGAGATACCAAGAGAACATTTCATGCAAAGATAGGCTCGATAAAGGACAGAAATGTTATGGACCTAACAGAAGCAGAAGATATTAAGAAGAGGTGGTAAGAATACACAGAAGAACTGTACAAAAAAGATCTTCACGACCAAGATAATTACAGTGGTGTGATCACTCACCTAGAGCCAGACATCCTGGAATGTGAAGTCAAGTGGGCCTTAGAAAGCATCACTACGAACAAAGGTAGTGGAGGTGATGGAATTCCAGTTGAGCTATTCCAAATCCTGAAAGATGATGCTGTGAAAGTGCTGCACTCAATATGCCAGCAAATTTGGAAAACTCAGTAGTGGCCACAGGCCTGGAAAAGGTCAGTTTTCATTCCAATCCCAAAGAACCCTAATATGATGATGTTATTAATAGCATTTCTAATATTCACATCATGAGAATTTCAGAAAGAGATGTGAAAGAACATTGTGCCAGAAAAAAAAAAAAAGTTTGAAAAATGATAGTTACAAACTTTCCAAATTAGACAAAGCATATAAATTTACAGATTCAAGCAGTGTAAGGTTTATATTGGGTTGGCCAGAAAGTTCAATTGTGTTTATAGCAGATGTGTTTCTCAGAGTGGAAATAACCTAAAGATCCCACATAGGTGAATGGACAAACAAATGGTGGTACAGACACATGATGGGATAGTAGCAGGCAGAAGATTTGTTACATGCAAGTGTATATCAAGTTACGATGAGTGAAAACAAGCCTCAAAAAATTATGTACTGCATGTTTATTTTTATATGATTCTTTTTCACTCTTGAATTATCCTTTTTTTTAAATTTTATTTTATTTTTAAACTTTACATAATTGTATTAGTTTTGCCAAATATCAAAATGAATCCATCACAGGTATACATGTGATTTTTTTTTTTTAATTAAAAACTGTGGTTTCAAAGAAGTAGTCAGCAGGAGCTAGTGATTGACATAGGCTGTGGCTGTGAAGAGAGACCATGAGGGAGATTTTTTGGGCCAGTGAAACTGTGGCGGTTACATGAATATATACATGTGCTCAGATTCATATAATGGCACACAAGACATTCAACTTTACTGTAGGTTACTTCAAATTAAGAAAAATATTAAAAAGTATACATGTATAATGTATGCATTTTAATCCAGCCTTTATTTTGATTTAAGACCCAGTCTTTCCATGGATATTGTGTTTGGGTTCCTAGGTTTTTGGTTTTAGTTTGTTTTTTTCCGTTTGTGAACACATACTCATAATGATTCATATGCTATTTCTAATTCATTTCCTCTAAAGTGGAACAATACTCAGGAATAAATCTGAGGGGAAAAAAAAAATCCACCAAAAAGCAGTAGAAAGAATAATTAAAAGCCTATAAGAGGAAATAGCATCACTGCATATCCCTACAAGTTATTTAACTCTTCTTGAGGCAAATTGTGGCCTTGAAACTCAAGAAAAATGTGTGCTTTTATTTGTATAATACTTGTGGTTATTTAAATGCCTATACGTTTCTGGGGTAGATTTCACATTGTTCAAGAATTAGTTTGCTAATGAGACTAAAAGGCATAAGAAAATTAATAGTGTTTTATTGTGTCCAGATTTTCTATCCATTTTTTCTCATTAAGTAACATAATTTTGTGAGTTAATTTTTATTGGCCCGATTTTACACATGTGGAAATTAAACACCAAATGGTTTAGATATGTTCTCCATTGTCAGATAGCTGGTAGGAAGAACAAGTGAAACAGAAACTAGTTATTATATTAATAAGTATTGCTTAACTCCATTATATCTATTTTTGGTGAAATATAGAATAAAGAAAAATAAGAATGATGGGTTTCTAGGTAAAGCACGGAGAGGAATATGTCTGGGCCATGTTTCTGAGAAACACAAATGTTCCTCACCTGGGATCTTGGTGTGGCAAAGTGCTAGGTTATCTGAAATTCTGTCTTCTTCCCAAGAAATTTTGCTGGGTACATATTAGCAGAAACTGGGTTTCTTGATGAGAAGCACTCATGAAATTTTTGGTATTATCAGTAGGAAGCAAATGAAAGATAATTTTTATACTTCATTATTTGCATAAAATGAAAATACTTGTCCTCCTTTTCAGCTTTTTTTGTCCTTTCTGTGTGCTAGAATGTATATAAATATAACCTAGCCTCAACCATGCAGACTAAGACAATGTTCTTAGTTTTGAGAGAGAAAATGATCTTTGAATGACATAGTGGATCTGAATCACACTGCATTGCTGGCTTTTACTCAGTCCTGTCACTAGAATGTTATATGAGGAGTAGAATGGATGAGTAAGAAAAATGAAAAAGAAAACTATAATTTATGTGACTGTATTTTTGCATAGCTATGTTGTAACAACTTGTCTATGCTCTGGTTGCTATATTTGGAAAGTCAATTATTTGTATGTATAGGAATATCATGAAAATTTTTCATAAGACTAAAGAGAAGACTAAAGTATAGTGGAATAAGTAGCCATGTCATTTTGTATGGTTTTGAATAATCCTGGAGAAATGTATTGTGATTGATTTGATTGCAATAACAATTTTCAAAAAAAAATGATGCTTTATTTAAAGGAACATTTATATTTATATTCTGATTATATGCATTCTTATGATAATATTTAAGTCATTAATAGGCCACTATATTTTATATAATCATTACAATTAGACATCTGCCTAGATTATAAAGCAATTCACAATATATAGTTTACTATCATTCATTTAATTTCAGTTCATCAAATTGCAGTTAATAATTTAGAAGGCAAGAGTAATCACATGGACCATATTGCAACTGAATGAAGAAAGATGCAACAGTCTGCCACAGAAATAGCCTTTATTAAAGTATACGAAACAGAAAACATTTAATGTTACAAATAAAATTAAAAATCCTTACCTATAGTAGCAAATACCTACTCCTTGGACTGTACCCAAAAGTAAATTAAATGATTAAGTTAATAAATCTCTCAGGTCCACAGAGTAAAATAAATGTTAAGGACTAAGCAGAAAACGGGAACACATTTTAGTGGAACACATTTATTTCAGGAACAAGTGACTTGTGTTCTAGTATGTTCCTAAATCACTTGCTTAAGGCTTAAAACACATATCCCTTTCACAAACATTATTGTCCATGGATTAGTTCCCCAAGCTATCCTGCAAAGTCCTCTTATCTGTAAATTACCTGAAGAAAAATCTCTATCTGTTGTGTAATTTTAGATTCCCCAGTCACTCTGACTCATTGCCAAGAGTTGGCATTTAACAATCTGTCTCTCTTCTTCAAATATCACAGCCCCATAATTAATCGAGATTCCCGATTTTTTACCTCATCTAGGATACGCTTCAGCCACTAAAAGTATGGGAACATTTTAGGTTTGTTTTTCCTACCCAAAAATCATTCCTCCACTGAAAAAATCTAAAACCTCTAAACACTTCTAAACAATTTTAAATGCTCCCTGCACACTTACTTGATTATTTTGACAGTACCCATATTTGTCCCTAGGGAAATCTTCTTCCCTAAACATCATCTATTATTTCAACTATTATTCTTCACTCTTTTGTTCCATTGACCTTCTTCAGATCAGTTCAGTCACTCAGTCATGTCTGACTATTTGTGATCCCCTGGACTGTAGCAGGCCAGGCATCCCTGTCCATCACCAACTCCCGGAGGTTGCTCAAACTCAGGCCCATCGAGTCGGTGATGGCATCCAACCATCTCATCCTCTCTTGTCCCCTTCTCCTCCTGCCTTCAATATTTCCCAGCATCTGGGTCTTTCCAGAGTCCATTCTTCACCTCAAGCGGCCAGAGTATTGGAGTTTCAGCTTCAGCATCAGTCCTTCCAATGAATATTAAGGACTGATTTGCTTTAGGATTGACTGGTTTGATCTTGTAGTCCAAGGGACTCTCAAGAGTCTTCTCCAACACCACAGTTCAAAAGCATCAATTCTTTGGTGCTCAGCTTTTTTTATAGACTAACTGTCACATCCATACATGACTATGGGAAAAACCATGGCTTTGAATAGATGGACTGTTGTCAGCAAAGTAATATTTCTGCTTTGTAATATGCTGTCTAGGTTGGTCATAGCTTTTCTTGAAAGAAGCAAGCATTTTTTTTTTTTTTTAATTTCAAGGCTACAGTCACTACCTGCAGTGATTTTGGAGTCCCCTAAAATAAATTCTTGGTTTCTGTTGTTTCCCCATCTATTTGCCATGAAGTGATGGAACTAGCTGCCATGATCTTAGTTTTATGAATGTTGAGTTTCACTTTCAACAATAGGCTCTTCAGTTCTTACTTGGTTTCTTCCATAAGGGTAGTGTCATCTGCATATCTGAGATTATTGATATTTCTCCCAGCGATCTTGATTCCAGCTTGTGCTTCACCTAGTCCGCCATTTTGCATGATGTACTCTGCATATAAGTTAAATAAGCAGGGTGACAGTATACAGCCTTGATATAATCCTTTCCTGATTTGGGACCGATCTGTTGTTCCATGTCTAGTTCTAACTGTTGCTTCTTGATTTGCATACAGATTTCTCAGGAGACTGGTAAGGTGGTCTGGTATTCCTATCTCTTTAAGAATTTTCCAGTTTGTGGTGATCCACAAGTCAAAGGCTTTGGCATAGTCAATGAAGCAGAAATAGATGTTTTTTCTGGAACTCTCTTGCTTTTTCGATGATCCAGTGGATGTTGACAATTTGATCTCTGGTTCCTCTTCCTTTTCTAAGTCCAGCTTGAACATCTGGAAGTTCTTGGTTCATTTACTTTAAAGCCTGGCTTGGAGAATTTTGAGCATTACTTTACTAGCGTGTGAGATGAGTGCAATTGTGTGGTAATTTGAATATTCTTTAGCATTGCCTTTCTTTGAGACTGGAATGAAAGCTGATCTTTTCCAGTCCTGTGGCCACTGCTGAGTTTTCCAAATTTGCTGGCATATTGAGTTCAGCACTTTAACAGCATTACATTTTAGGATTTGACATAGCTAAACTGGAATTCCATCACCTCCACTAACTTCGTTTGTAGTGATGCTTCCTAAGGCCCACTTGACTTCACATTCCAGGATGTCTGGCTCTAGGTGAGTGATCACACCATTGTTGTTATCTGGGTCACGAAAATCTTTTTTGTATAGTTCTTCTGTGTATTCTTGCCACCTCTTAAGATCTTTTAGTGATTGCTACTGGGAAAAAAACAAACAAACAAACAAAAAAAAACACTACATTTTGGTCACTATATATTCATTATCATGTTCATCTAGTCATTACTGCTGCTAAGCTACACCATGTTTGTTAAGTTGTTTCCTTCTCTTATTCTCACAAGAAAATATCCAAATTCCCCACCCCATCATTTTTTTTTTTTTACATATTTTTAAAAAGATTTATTTATTTTTTGCTTTTTGGCTCTGGCGAGTCTTTTGTTTTGCCCAGGCTTTCTCTAGCTGCAGAGAGCAGGGGCTACTTTTCATTGAGGTCCATGGATTCTAGAGCATGCCTGCTTCAGTAGTTGCATCATGTGGGCTCAGTAATTACAGCACACAGGCTTAGCTCTCCTGTAGCATATGAGATCTTCCTGGAGCAGGGAGTAGGGATTTAACCCATGTCCCCTGCATTGACAGCTAGATTATTAACCACTGAACCACCAGGGATTCCACCAACTCCCCCTTTTTAATCACTAAAATTTTTTCCTATACTTCAGACTGAAATTGCTTCACCATAACTGTAATAAATGTGTTTATATCCACTTTCCTTCTTTATCAGTCAGCATTGAGTCAAGAAAGCACAGAGTGTTCTAAGTCTTACAACTAGATGGGATGATATAGAGGGAATTAGGTATTGACAAACCTATAAAAGAGCTTTTAGATTGTACATAGAAAAATGCTCTGGCTTTCAAAAAATGAGGAAGCCTCCAACAATTATCTTAGTCACTACTAGCACTAAGGTGGATTATTTTTGAGAGAATTCCAAGAATGAGGGCAAAATGTTATTTCTTCTTTCTGCTCACGGTATTTGCTGGAAGTCAATTATAGCTTCTAATTTCTAGGTATTGTGCAAATGCTTCTTGATGGTGGAGTCTATTTTGGTAAGAATTCTGAGATAAATTGTTCTCAGGTTTCCAGTCCTTATGATATCAAAAAGAGTTGCAAAATTTGATATTGCTGAAGCTTAATTGATAACTGAATATGTATCTCATATCCCTTTGTTTTGGCTACAACAGGAATGGAAGACATGTCTTCCTTGGGGCTAGAAAAAGTCTCTGTGTGTTCACTGTTCTTCATTCTGTGCTCCCTAGTGACATTTTTCTATCAATTATCCCTTTTATCGCTAATGTTTTCAAGAGATCCCTCATTACTGGATCTTATTGGTACTTAAGTTTTATTTCTCTTTGGTTTCAGGAAAATATCATAAGTAAAATTTCACAGAACACATACTCCCATTCTAACGAACACTTTAAAATTAGTCTCTCAGTCATGTCTGACTCTTTGTAACCATATGGACTATAGCCCGCCAGGCTCCTCTGAACATGAAATTTTCCAGGCAAGTATACTGGAGTGGTGTAGTCACTCCCTTCTCCAGGGGATCTTCTGAATCCAGGGATTGAACCAAGGTCTCCTGTATTGCAGGCAGATTGTTTACTATCTGAGTTTTCTGTAAAATTAAATTTCTTAGTTTTAATAGTTATTCTCTAGTAATGTTTTTAAAACAAATACCTACTTTTTGTAATATAAGTTGATTTTACTATTTCAATCTCCTGAATGCTTTTGATATTTAATGCAAGATATTTTGGATATTTTAATCATGAACATAGTTTTAAGTAATGTCTTCAAAGGTGTTATTGATGAAAAGTCTTTCACCAATTAAGTCAAGATTAATCAAGTAAGATTTACTTATTCCATAAGGTATTGAAAAAAATTATCTCAGTTAGACAATAAGTAGATTAAACAGCTCCATGTTTTATTATGAAAAGAAATTTAAGCTACTATATCCTTACTTCAAACATTTGTGGATGATAGTGTCCAGGGAAATAAGTTTGTTATATCTTCTACTGGTATCAGAATCTCTCATAAGTCCCAGTCATATTGCAGAATAGGATGTTAGAGACTTAGTTTTCTCATTCAGTACATCTCCTCAGTGTCAAAAATTTTCAGTAACAACATGGTGTCAAAGCTTAAATATGCGCCATGTTTGTGAATAAACAAATTGCCAGTCACCACAGTGTGGCTCACAGTTTGGATGCAAGTATATTCCCAAATTAAAGGCTGTGAAAATAAAATAAAGTTCAGTTTCTTAGAAGCCATCATGAATCATGCTAAAAAATCTGAGATTTCTAATTCAACAAACATTCATTTACTAGGGAATCTACAAGAACCTGGGAAAATAAAAAAGTTTATTAGGGAACAATCTTATCTTGTAAAAGAGTGATGCTTGAGGTATAATCATACTAAAGGTTCTTTAAAGAAAAAAGAACCTACAGTATGTATAAAAAGGAATCCGCTTATGTGATTATGGAGGGTGATAAGTCCAATGAACTGGAGGCTGAATTTGTAGGCTGGAGACCCAGGAGAGAGGACAATGCAATTCTAGTCTGAATCTGAAGGCTTGAGAATCAGGAGTGTATTTCCAGTCTTAAGGCCAGCGGGCTCCAGGCCCAGGAAGAGCTGATATATCTGTTTAAGCCCAAAGGTAGGAAAAATTTTCCCTTTCTTGAGGAAGGGTGGCCCTTTTTGTTCTATTCAGGCCTTGAACTGATTAGATGAAGCCCACCTACATTAGGCAGAACAATTTGCTCTACTTTGTTTACTGATTCAAATCTCATCAGAAACCCCTAACAGACACACCTAGAATAATGTCTGACCAAACATCTGGGCACTTGTTGGCCCAAGTCAAGTTGACACATAAAATGAACTATCACATGCAAAAAGAGTCCTAACTTCATAATTACAATTGCTCTTCATTTAATTAAGTTTGTATTTTGACTATAATACCACTAATGAGTATAGCAAAAAAATTATTGAACATAATACTTTCAAATATATAGAAATGACTATTTCAGTTTCTATAGCTATTCACAATTTATAATGAACTTTTATATGGTATATCCCATTGGATCCTGACAACTGTGTTTTTTCTAGATTCTATTACTTTATTTTACTAAGTGAATTTTACTAAATCCCTTTACATTGTGACTGTTAGAGAGAACGGCATTTGCCAATGTGTATAGATATTAAATTTGCAGGTTTTTTTTCCAATGTGTAGAGAAATTAAATTTGCAAGTTTACTTTCCATGTATCACATAATGAAAACTACTTTAGTGCACTTTCTAGTATATATTAATAATATGCTTAACTAGAATCTAACATATTTGTTTATGGCATTTGTTTAGTGACTGAATGAATATATATATATATATATATATATATATATATATATATATAATAATCAGTTATCTTCCACTCTATGATATTCCAGTTGAATCACATCCAGATGAATGCATATATGAAGTGATAATTGAATAATGAATAGATAGAGTCTAAATACAGTGCTATAGGGTATAGACTTTGCATTCGAAATCACAGTTGATTTGAATAGTAGCAATCACCAATATTACAGAATTGGCCACAGCATTTTATTAGCAAATATGGAACTACTATATAGCACAGGGAACTCTGCTCATTATTATGTAACAATCTAAATGGGAAAATAACTTGTAAAAGAATAGATGCATGAATCAATATATGTATAAGTGAATCATATTTCTGTGTATCTGAAACTAGCACAACATTATTAATTGACTGTATTAACTGTATTAATCAACTGTATATAAAATAAAAAGCTAAAAAGATAAGGTCTGAGTTTAAAACTTAAAATGGTGCACAGTTACTGGAAGAATCAATGACCTGTTCTCTAATCATCACAGGCTCATGACATAGCTTCTAGGTACAAATATTTTAACAGATATGTAAAGAAACTTTGTAAACAAAGGGGTATTTCTCATTGATAAGTAAAACATAATACCTGAAAATTTCTTTTCTGTATGATGTAGATGGTTCAAAATTATTTTATTCATAAAGAAGTCATATGAAACTGAATTTCAGTTTAAATTACTATTGATAGTTTGAACTTCAGTTCCCACTTTAAACATTTTCTCAGTGATTGTGAGAACAACAGCAAAATAACCCACATTTGCTTACAAACAATGCAACTCTAATACATAGGAAAGCCTTACTTATCCTTATTTGATGTCATTCTTTTACACACACATAATACTACAAATATATTCGTGCACTTATTTAAGAGTCATATAAGAATACCTGTAGAATTCCCTTTATATAAAATGTAAACTATGATGTCTACCTGGAGATGGAAACTTGGGTACGGTTGGGAGAAAGAGAATATGGAAGGGCTAGTGAAAACTGTGAGTAAGGGACATGTTCACTATCATGACTTTGGTGATAGTCTCATTGTGCACACATATGCAAAAATACATTTTACAATTTTAATAAATGAAATTTTGTATAGCAGTACCTCAGTAAAGCTGTTAATAAATAGTCCATATAAAATCTGGATCTCCTGTTTCTCTAAATATCATCAGGTCAGATAAATTTGCATTGAATATCAGCACCCTTCCTTATGTCTTAGGCAGGTCAATTCTGACTCCTCCTCAGTATGGAAGAAAGTGATGACAGATTCTTCAACATGGGGATATTATGCTAAGCAAAATAAGCCAGTTGCAAAGAGATGAAAAATGTATGATTGCACTTATATAAAGTATCCAGAGTAATCAAGTTCATCGACTGAGTATAAAAAAGTGGTTGCCAGGTGGGGTAGGAATGGAGTAGAGAGAGATGTTGTTTAAGGGGTATAAAGTTTTATTTTTGCAGAATGAAAAAGAGTTCTGGAGATTAGATGTGAGTTTTTAAACACGCTGCACCAAACATTAAAATGTAGAGATAAACTTTGTTACATATATTTTACAATTTTTTTAAAGAAGTTTTTAGGCATAGATTAGAGCAATTTGTTAGTCTTCCCCCATTTGCAGTACTCCCTCTGGTGTGAACTTTTTGGTGCCGAGTAAGGTCAAAATTTTGGCTGAGTATGTGCCCATAATTGCTGTACTTAGGCCTGTCTCCATTTTGACATCACTGATATGTAATGTGGTTGGAGTTTCAGCTAAATATTTGCATTCACTGTACTCAGAAGGCTTTGCTCTGTTATGAACTTTTGATGTCTAATGAGTAAGGAGCTTTACCAAAACAACTTTCCATGTTCACTGTACTCAGAAGACCCCCTACAATATAACTCATAGGTGCTAGTAGTATTACTTCATTTACCATACCTCTGAACTCATAAGGTCTTCTGTTTTTTAATTGGAGCACAGTTGATTTACAATGTTTCAGGTGTACATCAAAGTAATTCAGTATTGAATTCTATATTCAATAATATAGAATTATTACCAGATTGCTTTCCATTGTAAGTTATTACAAGATATTGAAAGGCAGTACTTGGGTGAAATCTCAAAAATTACAGAATGATCTCAATTCATTTCCAAAGCAAACCATTCAACATCACAGTAATCCAAGTCTGTGCCCCAGCCACTAATGCCAAAGAAGCTGAAGTTGAACGATTCCATGAAGACCTACTAGAACTTCTAGTGTTTGTGTTAGTCACTCAGTCATGTCCAACTCTTTGGGACCCCATAGACTGTAGCCTGCCAGGCTCCTCTGTCCATGGACATTCTCCAAGCAAGAATACTGGAGTGGGTTGTCATTTCCTACTCCAGGAGACCTTCTGGAACTAATGCCAAAAAGATGTCCTTTTCATCATAGGGGATGGGAGTGCAAAAATAAGAAGTCAAGAGACACCTGGAGTAACAGGCAACTTTAGCCTCAGAGTACAAAATGAAGCAGGGCAAAGGTTAACAGAGTTTTGCCAAGAAAACACACTGGTCATAGCAAGCACCCTCTTCCAACAACACAAGAGACGACTCTATAGATGGGCATCACCAAATGGTCAATACTGAAATCAGTTTGATTATATTAATTGCAACCAAAGATGAAGATACTCTCTACAGTCAGCAAAAACAAGACCTGGAGCTGATTGTGGCTCAGATCATCAGCTCCTTATTGCAAAATTCAGACTTAAGTTGAAATCCCAGGTGGGTCAATGGATAAAGAATTTGCCTCCAATGCAGGAGATGCAGGAGATGCAGGTTTGATCCTTGGGTCAGGAAGATCCCCTGAAGAAGGAAATGGCAACCCACTTCAATATTTTTGCCTGGAGAATCCCATGGACAGAGGAGCCTGGCGTGCTATAGCCCATAGGGTCGCAAAGAGTCAGACACTTTGCTTAACACGACTTAACACGCATGTTCTCATAGCAAAAGTCAAATTTTAGAACCTTTTTTATTCTTTTTTTTTAATTTATTTTTTAACTTTACAATATTGTATTGATTTTGCCATATTTAAAACTTGTTTTATATAGCATATGAATAACTATACATGGTTTTAAAATTTCAATTCTGCATACAAGAAAATGTAGGTACAATTTATTGACCAACATTAATTGTGGCAACACAAACACTAGAGACCAAGTAGGTATCTCTTTGTTTCTTTTATGCGCCCCCCTGACACATCCCTTTTCCTATTAAGGCACAGGTAACACCTCCTTATATCTATGCTCTAAGACTAAACTTCTCTTTGGTACTTTTAGTTTCCCAAACCTAACAGTGAAGGTTCTACTCCAACATAATAGCCTGGTACTTGCCTCTGGAATTCAATCATTTCTACATTCAAATTCAAATTTCATTTCAGCTTAAGTTCTCAACTTGCTACTTGAGTATCATAAAACAAGTCAGATTATGATAATCATCATTTCCAACTTATTCTAAAAACATATATGAGATGATTGGTAATCAACTATGACAAAATTCTAAGTGTAATAACGGGCAGTAGGAACAGGTGAAGGACAATTAAAATTCTGGAGTAGAAAAGAAATATATCATATATCACATGTTGATGTTTCTTCACTTTACTTTTTTTTAACAGTACAAATATGACCAATTTTTATTTACTTGAATAGGCCTTAATGCATGCATATTTGAAAGTTTAAAAAAATTGTTTTTTCCCTAAGAGTATAAAAGTATTCATATTAATACTTGAATATCATCTTTTTGAGGGCTTTTTATGACTTTCTAAATGAGAGGCTTTGATCCATATTAAATTGTTTGTTTTGTAATGACAAGCCCTCTGACATTATGTCTTACAATATTATGCGTGCTCATCTCCTGAGACCTCTTGCTTTAATAAATTGCCAACCAACTGGGAGGTGATTTTCCTTCTTGACATTAAAAAATCCCACTTCAAAGTAAAGTGCTGTCATAATGGGAATCTTAGTTCAAATTAACTAAACTCAAAGAGCCAGAGAGTTCTAAAAGCAAAACAGAATGCAAACAACTTGTGTCATGTGAGTACTATGTCAAACCTAATTCTTTTATTTTTATTAAATTTTGTGTAACACCAAGCTGGTATAAATTTTCTTGATATTGTTTTATATGTAGCCATTTCATATTACTAGTTCTTATAGAAATGATGCCTTTTTAAGCCATTTTAAAAAACATATATCAACACAATTGAGAAATCTGAGAATATCATTCCCAAGTAATGCTAATATTCCTTAAGAATTTTCCATAAATGAAGTGTAAAATAAAATGGATATAGAATTGATAGAATGTTTTTATGACCTTAAGGTGCTGATGGAATCAAATCACGAGGTAGCAGTCTGTGTCCAGGAAGTTCAAGTGTGAATATGTAGTTAAACTATTAGATGTAAATTGTTTACCTTAAATCATAAGCACTATTGTGCATTTCTTTTTCTCTCACTCAAAAACAAGCATATTGTTTTGCAGGATATTTTGTTAATCTTGAGCTATACATATAGAATTTTGTTGAACTTGAACCCATTTTTGGTAAATATTGCAAATTTTTTTCTGTTTGAAAAATAATAAATAATAGACATTTGATTATCACCAAATAACTATTTACAAAGTAACAGTTTTAAGGAGGAAAGAAGTAAAACAGAATCATTTATTCAGGAAGTAATTTCAAATTCCTTACAATCCCTTATCTCTCAGCAATATCGCAGTTTATACTTCTTAGAAAATGTTGTTCTGGTTTATTTAGATGATATAATAAAATAAATTTAGTTTTTAAATACTGAATTCAAATTATTACACCTAAATTTCAGTGCTTCCGAGGAAAGCCTTTTTTTTAGCTACCAAAGAAATTCAAGTCATGGTATAAGCTAGTAAATATAGTTTTTAAATTGTCCTTTTTAGAAAAAAGATAATTTCTTTAATCAATCAAATAACTAGTACTAATAGATACTTGTGTTCAGCATACAAAGGAATAAAGATGTTTCAACAAAAGTTAAATTATAATAATCCTCTGCTCCTTAAAATGTTTGGGGCAGGTGGTGGTTCATATTCAGAAAGAATGATGCCAAATTTAAGAATTAATTCAAAGAATAACAAGTAAAATATAATATCATTCATAGATTACAGTATCAGCAAGAAATACAAATATTTTGATAGTATTATTAAGCTAAAAGTCAATGACAGATTTCTGCAATCAATTTTAAAATACTAATAGAGTTAAAATAAGCAAATGTATATTTCATATGTAAAGTACTTATAGTGTTATAGTGATGACATTTTCAAAATCCTGGGTAATATCAAATAGGATTAAACATACTGACATTTTTTATTATTGTCCTGAAACTAAGCATACTTTATAGAAGAAAGCAACATGGGGCCTTAAATTTATCTTGAAGCTTTTTAAAAGAAAATTTTATCACAATTTGTATAGACTGATAATTCTCAAATGGACCCCCTTGTTGAAAATGCAAAATATGGTGCCATCCCCAAACCTATAAATCAGAATCCCAGAGTGAGGTCCAGAAATGTGCCTTCACAAACCACGTAGTCCTAATACATTAAAAGAGACAAAGGGATAAAATTTGTAAAATTCCAGGCCAGGTGTTTTAAATACTTATAAGCTCAAATTTATTACAATTCTTATTATCATTCCTACTATTTCCTGTTTCTTACCCTATATTGTGGTACTTATTGTTTTTAAAATATTTTAACACTCATTTTGCATAAGGTATTTTCCATTGATTTGAATTATTTGTTAAATATTTATATTTTATTAGGTGTGTCTTGAATTTCTATTTTGATGCATTGATTGGTCAATGCACATGTGTTATTATTAGACCAATTTTATATTAATTCTTTGTACTATAGATGCCTTCCTTAAAGCAGATGGGATTCTGCCAGTAGACTGCCTTTAAACTAGAACTACATGTCTTTCCTGAGTTTCTAACCTGTCAGATTCCAGCATCAGATATTGAATTTCCCAAGCCTACTCAGTCACATGAGCCAATTTTTTAAAATCTATTTATTTATCTATCTAACTCCTCAGATAGCATTAGTGAGTGGTAAAGAACCCACCTGTCAATGCAGGAGACATAAGAGATGTGGGTTTGATCCCTGGGTTGGAAAAACCCCTGGAGGAGGGCATTGCAACCTACTCCATTATTCTTGCCTGTAGACTTCTATGGACAGAAGACGCTGGCAGTCTACAGTCCTTGAGGTCACAAGAATCTGGCACGACTGAAGCAATTTAGCAAGTATGCATTTATTTATCTATCTAACCATCACCTATTTGCATAGTTCTGTTTCTCTGGAATTCCCTGATTGTTTCTCTGGAATACCCTGGTTAGTACCACGATAACGTGGGTGTATGTCTATGAGCTTCCCTGGTGGCTCAGAGGTAAAAAAATCTGCCTGCAATGAAGGAGAGGTGGGTTTGATCTCTGGGTCTGGAAGATCCTCTGGAGAAGGAAATGGCAACACACTCCAGTATTCTTGCCTGGGAAATCCCATGGACAGAGGAGCCTGGCAAGCTACAATCCATGGGGTTACAAGAGCTGGACATGGCTAAGTGACTAAACCATCACCACTACCATGTCTATGAGCCATGAGTACGTATGTGAGTGCCCTGATATCATATGGAACACATGCCAGGAACTACTTGGTGATCAAAATTTACTCCCTCCATGACTGTGAATCCGAATTGCCTGTATGGTTGACGATGTGTTTTTCCATGTGCTTAGTCACTCAGTCGTGTCTGACTCTTTGTGACCCCATAGACTGTAGCCCACCAGGCTCCTCTGTCCATGGGGATTCTCCAGACAAATATACTGGAGTGGGTTGTCATGCCCTCTTCCAGGGAATCTTCCCAACCCAGGGATCAAACCCAGGTCTCCCACATTGCAGGCAGATTCTTTACCATCTGAGCCATCAGGGAAGAGTTATAATAATGAGCTTATTGATATAAAGTCTATTTGCACAGTATGAGGCATATATAGTTTATTCATTGAGTTTCACCCTGCCTTCTGCACCTCAAACAACCAATGTTTTTTATTATTTATAAAGCAATACTAATAGTAAAATTATAAACAACTTAAATACCTTCATTTAGCCAATGTGTACATGTCATATAACTCTTTCATCTACTGTTATTGATGCTGAATAAAAATGCTAAAAGCAAGCAATATGGTTCTTGATGCCATAAATCTTAGTGGAAGATATAACAAAGAATTTATAAATAGATAAATTATTAATTTTAGTCAGTGCTATAGAGAAAATCAACTGAGATTATACTACGGAGTGAAAGAGAGTAGAGTACTCAGGATACAACTCTCTGATAAGGTAATATTTAAGCTGAGTATGGAAATAATGCAACAGAAACAATTGTGCACAAAAAAGGGGGTGATAGCTACAGAAGCAGAGAGAATATCAGAGGCCAAGGCCCTAAGGTAGACTGGAATTTTGTTGTTGTTTAGTCACTAAGTCAAGTCCAACTCTTTGTGACCCCATGGACTGTAGCCTGCCAGGCTCCTCTGTCCATGGGATTTTCCAGGCAGGTTGGAACTTAGCTAATTAGAAAAAGATGCTCAACATCACTCATTATCAGAGAAATGCAAATCAAAACCACTATGAGGTACCATTTCACACCAGTCAGAATGGCTGCAATCCAAAAGTCTACAAATAATAAATGCTGGAGAGGGTGTGGAGAAAAGGGAACCCTCTTACACTGTTGGTGGGAATGCAAACTAGTACAGCCACTATGGAGAACAGTGTGGAGATTCCTTAAAAAACTGGAAATAGAACTGCCTTATGATCCAGCAATCCCACTGCTGGGCATACACACTGAGGAAACCAGAAGGGAAAGAGACACGTGTACCCCAATGTTCATCGAAGCACTGTTTATAATAGCCAGGACATGGAAGCAACCTAGATGTCCATCAGCAGATGAATGGATAAGAAAGGTGTGGTACATATACACAATGGAGTATTACTCAGCCATTAAAAAGAATACATTTGAATCATTTCTAATGAGGTGGATGAAACTGGAGTCTATTATACAGAGTGAAGTAAGCCAGAAGGAAAAAAAAACATAAATACAGTATACTAACGCATATATATGGAATTTAGAAAGATGGTAACAATAACCCGGTGTACGAGACAGCAAAAAGAGACACTGATGTATAGAACAGTCTTATGGACTCTGTGGGAGAGGGAGAGGGTGGGAAGATTTGGGAGAATAGCATTGAAACATGTAAAATATCATGTAAGAAACGAGTTACCAGTCCAGGTTCGATGCGATACTGGATGCTTGGGGCTAGTGCACTGGGACGACCCAGAGGGATGGTATGGGGAGGGAGGAGGAGGAGGGTTCAGGATGGGGAACACATGTATACCTGTGGCGGATTCATTTTGATATTTGGCAAAACTAATACAATTATGTAAAGTTTAAAAATAAAATAAAATTAGAAAAAAAAAAAAACATGACAAAATAAATAAATAAATGAAAAAAAAAAAGAAAAAGAAAGATTGCCATTATGACTTTAAATATTAGATTAAATTTCCTGTCACCTCTAAGTGTGTTGTTCAGTTGCTGTCAGACATGTTCGACTCTTTGTGACCCCATAGTCTTCAGCACACCAGGCTTTCCTGTCCTCCACTATCAAACTCATACCCATTGAGTGGGTGATGCTGTCCAACCATCTCAGGCTCTGTCATTCCCTTCTCCTCCTGCCTTCAGTTTTTCCCAGCATCAGGGTCTTTTCCAATGAGTAGGCTGTTCGTGTCAGTTGGCCAAAATATTGAAGCATCAGCTTCAGCATCAGTCCTTCCAAAGAATATTCAGGGTTAATTTCCTTTGAAATTGACTGGTTTGATTTCCTTGCTGTCCAAGAGACTCTCAAGCGTCTTCTCCAGCACAACAATTTGAAAGCATCAGTTCTTCAGCAATCATCCTTTTTTATGGTCCAGTTGTCACATCCATACATATCTACTCAGTGTGCCTTGTATCTATAGAAATACTCTTTTAACATGTTGAGCAACACCTCATCCTCTGAATTCAAGGCCTGTTTTCTCCTATCTAACATTTTACTCATTAATTGCCTTTTCTACATTTCTTTCTAAAATGTATCCAGTCTTTACTTTCTAATTTAAATCCTAACAAATTAACTATTCCACCTAGCTTAAAGGAATTGTGTTCTTGTCTTATAGCTAATGTCTATAACAGTTAGAAATTAATCAAGCATAGTCTTTTATTGTCTTTGAGTTGTTCTAGCTCTTGTTATTTACATATTTATATATTTAAACTTAATCCTACTTAATACACTATGCATTTAAGATACAGAGAATGCCTTACTATACTTGCAAGCCCCATAGTGTTTACTTAGACATTTTAAAATTTATTTTGGCCTCTGGGAAACATATCTCTGAAAAGAAATATTCAGGAATGTTTTCCAAATTACTCATTTTAGCATTCCAGATAGGATTTTCCCAGTAACTCAACATACAAAATTTAAGTAATTGAAATCAATGAATGGCAAAAGTTATTGAATTATGCTCCTCAAAAGGTTTAAAAATTCTAACCCCCAGTACTTGTGAATATGTGTGACTTTGAATAATAATGTGACCTTATTTGGAAATACAGTCATTGCCAATGATCCAGTTATTAGGGTATACTCTAATGTAATATGGCTGACAACCTTATAAAAAGGGAATACTGACTACAAACCAGGGGTTACTAGAGCTAAGAGAGACACACACAGTCTCCCTCACAGGCCACAGAGGGAAGCAACTCTGTTGATACCTCAATCTCTAGCTATTAGTTGTTTTAGCCACTCAGGATGTTGTTTTTTGTTATAACAGCCCTCGTAAATTAATACAATGCATTGGAGAAGGAAATGGCAACCCACTCTAGTATTCTTGCCTGGAGAATCCCAGGGACAGGGGAGCCTGGTGGGCTGCTGTCTATGGGGTGGCACAGAGTCAGACATAACTGAAGCGACTTAGCAGTAGTAGTAGCAATATAATTATAGTATTCAATAAGTTGATTTAAATTTATAAATTTATACAATATTATTTTACAAATACAAGGTAGACTGTATGTTTTGCTTCAAATTGTATAAAGAGGGGAATCAAACTAAAAACATTCTCATAAATGTTTTTGACAATTTATATATGACTAAAATGTAATAATATATACTCTTGATACTGCTTTTTTATCCTCTAAATGCATACTACTTTGAACCTTAAAATGGTCCCTAAAATTAAAGTTCAACTCTTCCCACCTTTGGGTTTTTGAAGTGAGGTGAAGTCACTCATGCCGGGAGCCATCTCCCGGCATATTGCATATTGACTGCAGCACTTTCACAGCATAATCTTTCAGGATCTGGAATAGCTCAACTGGAAGTCTAGCACTGCCAGGAGCCAGTGTGAGGAACTCCGCCAGTGGCAAAGGTTATGAGGAAGGAGGCTCAGCATACGCAAAGGTGGGATCGAGCCTCAGGAGTCCCCCCTGGAAATTCTCGAGCATCTACCCCAAAAACAAGAGTCTGCCTACTTTCTGCTTTGTGCTCTCACCTACACCTCTGACTTTACGGGGAGGGGGGGCTGTCCCCCACTACCTCTCTCTGAAAAAAGAGTTAACTTATAGCTCCAGTTAATAAAGTTCCTGGATGTGATAGTGTTTCAACCTACAAACTCCTTTGGAAGTCCTCTAGCCTGCCTGAATAGGTTTTTCCAGCCACATGTGATTGCTGAGAGCCTCCCAACTGTGAGAGGCATGAGATGTTCTAAACTGTCTAAATACAGAGTCCTTTGAGCAGTTAAAAGATTGATTAGAAATTGTATTGGTGAAGGGTTTTTCACTTGTTGGGCCAATGTTTGCTGCTAAGTCTCCATATCCCTTACCTGCTGTGTCCCTGGCAGTGTACTGATATAATATAATTGGTGTAAGTAGTAGCTTTAATGTTTATAACCTTGGACCCTTGAGTTAATTCTTTTTTGTTGTAGCCCACCACAACTTTGCCCTATAGGAATGCAACTTTAATGCTTTTGGAGGGTGGCGCCTGCCTAATCACCTTTAGAGAAATATAAGTTTTCTGAAGAAAGGGTCTTAAAATGTTAACAGGCCTCTGGGCCAGAAGATCATGCAAATCACCTAAACTTTTGCATATGATAAGTTTGCAGGAATAAAGCCTGGCTTACTGCTGATTCTACCCCTTCCCCCAATATCCTCTATGCATAACTTAAGGTATAAAAACTATTTTGGAAAATAAAGTGCAGGCCTTGTTCACCGAAACTTGGTCTCCCCATGTCGTTCTTTCTCTCACCTTCTGGCTGAATTATTCAGCCTCTTGTCTCCACTGAATTTCCTCACTGAGCTATCCTCATTCTATTACTCTTTATATCTTTGATGAATATTTAAATAAATAGGTCGCTGATGCCGTCTCTCCTTCGAATACCCTGGATCAGCCGGGGCTGGACCCCGGCACACTCAGTCGTGTCCGACTCTTTGCGACCCCATGGACACCAGGCTCCTCCGTCCATGGGATTTTCTAGGCAAGAGTACTGGAATGGGTTGCCCTTTCCTTCTCCAACAAAAACAAAAGAAAACACAGAGTTTAACTTGAAATTTTGTTGACTTTAAGCCACTTTCATTGCACTGAATAACTCATATCTGAACTAGTGACCTCCTAGGTATTATAAATATTATTTTGAAACTGCCATAACTGTGCTATGCTACATGAAGTTCCCTGCTTTTCCTATATGCTGGCTTTTCTTCTATGCTAGAAGCTTCACAGCATTTTATGCATCTAAGCATAATAGGTACAAAAGCTTTTAATCACACTAATTCCTCTGACCGTTCCTAATCCATAGCTCTCATCTGTTCCTATTCTGACACAGCTGTTACTGGACCAAAAAAAAAAAAAGTCTTTTTTTGCATTCTACCTTAACTGAACTGAACTTAGAATTTAACTACAAGGATCCTTGCCTTTTCCTTTCCATGGCAATGCTCCTCTGACCACAAGTGTGTACTCACATGTCTGTGTTGATGGGTGATTATTAGATTCTCCCTGCATAGTATCTGTCTTTGGACAGATACTTTTAAGATTCAGTGGGTAAACAACATGGAAAATTGACAAAATATGTGCATTTGTTTCTGCAAAACTTCAGATGTTTGGATTTCTGTCAGAAGAAAACTGCCTCCTAACAGATACTTGTCCATTTTTCACTCATTTAAAAATTTTCCATTGTGAAGATTTAAAATAATTTGAGGTCAACTATACTGGAATAGAAAGTATAAAATAAATTTAAAATACAATAATAAAACCCAGAAAAAAAGAAAAAATAAATTTAATAATTTGGGGGATTACAGAAGTCTTCCAAAACTACATTTTTTGGTGTATTAAGTCATCTCACTACCTAAAATTACTCTCAAATTCCATTCCTATCTATACTCATCGTCCTTCCCTGCCTTTCTTCATAGTTTGAAGAATTCACTCTTCCTCAACTTATATCTATCTACTTTTTAAAAAAATCTTGCTATTTATACTTTGGAGACTGTTTACCAATTTTAAAGTAAATTATTTATATTTGATAAAAGTAGTTTTACTGTGTGTCTTGAAAAATTATGAATTTCAGTGAAATTGCATTACAAACAAAACAAAATATATATTTTGCTCAAATGAAATGCTCCAAAGGGAAAAGGTAGTCGGTAGTTAAACAGTGGAGTGTTGATTTTGAGGGCCTTTAGATGCATAGGGCATACTAAAGTAAATACATTATTCATATAGGGATAATGGTCTTCTTGGAATAAAAAGGAGATATTTTCTTCTCCAATTCATGATAAAAAGGACACTCCAGACACATCTGATATAATGCAGAAAAACAATTTTAAATTTTCTCCAATGACTTAAAACTCTGCCTACTCATTAACTGATTCAGCATATCATCAATAACATCATCATGTTGCTCTGGAGTGTATGTGTGTGTTTGTGTGTGTGCATGCACTAAGTTGCTTCAGTAATGTTCAACTCTTTGTGACCCCATGGACTGCAGTTCAGGCTTCTCTGTCCATGGAATTCTCCGGGTAAGAATACTGGAGTGGATTCCCTTTCCCTTCCCTAGGAGATCTTCCCAGTCCAGGGATTGAACTCTGGGTCTCCAGCACTGCAGGAAGATTCTTTACAGTTTGAGCCACCAGGGAGGCCTGCTCTGGAGTATAGTCATTATATACATGACTCATATAGGCAAAAGACAAAAAAGTGTTTTCCATCATTAACGATTTTAAGCAAAGTAAACTATATAAATATTCTAGAATGTTTTAATCAAGAAATTGTCACATCAATATTTCCAAATGAATATTCTAGCAATTTTTAAGAGAAAGAGTGGATGTTGATAATCTAACACATAAATTGTATATAATATTTGTTTGTTTAAAAGTTTTTTGTCCCCCAGTGATTATTTTATATATAAGTCTCAAGAATAACACCATTTTGTAAAATTTTAGTCTAATTGAAGTTATGAAAAAAGTATGTAATTAATTGTATTCCAGAAAAATGCACAATTTTAATGATTATAGTAATGACATTATTGATAATATTATTAAAAGAAGTATTACTTATATAATAATTAGAACCTGGCTATATTCCATATACGGAGAAGGCAATGGCACCCCACTCCAAGACTCTTGCTTGGAAAATCCCATGGACAGAGGAGCCTGGTAGGCTGCAGTCCATGGGGTCGCTAGGAGTCAGACACGACGGAGCGACTTCACTTTCACCCTTCACTTTCATGCATTGGAGAAGGAAATGGCAACCCACTCCAGTGTTCTTGCATGGAGAATCCCAGGGATGGTGGAGCCTGGCGTGCTGTCGTCTGTGAGGTCTCACAAAGTCGGACACGACTGAAGCGACTTAGCAGCAGCAGCAAGCAGCATATTCCATATATGAGTATGGAATAAGATCTTCATAGCAGTTTTATAAGAAAAGTTTTATTAGATTAAAATATTAAAAGAAGAAAAGGGGTTAACAGAAATCAAGAATCAAGAAATCAGAAATCAAGAGTCAAGTAACCTATGGTAACTCAGTAAATTCATTTAGTGAAGTTTTTATGCTTTGGAGACTAACATTATCTACCTATAAATGATTTTATTTTCATTCCAAGCACCTTTCTTTTATTTATTTTCCTTTTACTCATTTCACTTTACCGTATAGCAGCTATTTTTAGCACAATTTTTGTTTATTTTGGCTCAGGGGCATAAAATATTTCTTAGGAATAAAGATTTGAAGATAGGAGACAACAGAAAGTAGTAGTTCACAGTCACCTGTGGAGTAAGACTAACTTTGCTGCATCATCCATACTTTAATCCTCTCTCAAAACCCAGAGCAGTCATAGGAGAGCCTCCTGAGAAATGAGTGGGTAGGCTTAAATACGTAATTAGCCTGGGATCATGCAACTTGTAAATGACAGAGTAGAACGTCAAATAAATGTTACTTTCACTCAAAAGATATTATAAAACTACGATTTGATCTCTTTTAAAAGAAAGTCTATTTTCAAGAAACACTTGAATCATCAGAACAGAAATAATCAAAAACCGCCATTAAATTAAATTTGCTTTTAGCACACAATAGACAGGAGGAAATGACTGTAAAGGGGTCAATTTAAGAAATATGTACAGTAAAGACTCCTTTGTCTCTGGAGTGATGCATTTTTATTCCTCATCTACCTCTTATGTCTCTGAACTAGAGCTATGACAATCATGAATTAACATAGCACTTTTGAATTTATAAAGCACACTGATATATTTATATTTCGTTGCTATGGCAAATAACAGGTTTTACAGTAAATTTAAAAAATTAGCTAGTAGCTATAAGATAGTTAATGACGTTAATCAATAAATTATTATTAAAATCTAGTAACTTTGTAACTACAGGTTAGGATTAAAATTAATTATTTAATTTTTAAATCTTGAATAATGAAGACTCCAGAAGAAAAATACATTATTTAGGATAAAAGAAAGTAAAAAACAAAAGTTGCAGAGAAAAAAGTCAACCAGATCTTCATTAGAAAAAGAGAAAGATGAAGAGAGAAAGAGAATGTGTCAGAGACTGAGAGAATGAGACTATGGAAAATGAGACAAATTTAGGTGAATGCAGATAGAAATGTGTAATGTTTATATTTTTTTAAACACTGCAATGATGGGGACACAAAACAAAGTAGCAATACAATGTTTAGGTAGGTGTTTTTGTTGTGACTGTGTATATATGACTCAAGATTGGAGAAAAACTGGCCTAATTACCATATAATGGGGAAAATACCAGTAGGAAGCAAGTTGATGAGGTTAAAATGTGTACTATTTTTTATCTCTTTTAAAAGATTATCTCCAGTCCTTGGATTTAAGAGACTTCTGGTAACTGGTGAGTGTGTGTGTGTGTGTGTGTGTGTGCAAAGTCACTTAAGTTGTGTTCAATTCTTTGAGATCCCAGGGACTGTAGCTCACTAGGCTTCTTTGTCCATGCAATTCTTCAGCCAAGAATACTGGAGTGGATTGCCATGTCCTCCTCCAGGGGATCTTCCTGACCCATGGATTGAACCTGTGGCTTTTATGTCTCCTGCATTGGCAAGCAGATTCTTTACAACTAACACCACCTGGGATAACCATTGCTTATTCCATCAACTCTGGTCTTATCCATGGGGGTAATAAGACACAGTGTACTTCCGTGTTATTTCACCTAATCTGGCTATCGACATGGCAGCAGAGAAGTCTGGGATCCTCTGAGAAAAGAATAGAGCATTTTTTCCTACCTCCAAATGCAAGTTGCTCTGGTATCAAAGAAATCAGGTTTCTTATTGCAAGTCAATGCCCCGACCAATAACACTGAAGAAGCTGAAGTTGAACAGTTCTATGAAGACCTACAAGATTTTGAGAAAACGAAGATCATGGCATCTGGTCCCATCATTTCATGGGAAATAGATGGGGAAACAGTGGAAACAGTGTCTGTCTTTATTTTTCTGGGATCCAAAATCACTGCAGCTGGTGATTGCAGCCATGAAATGAAAAGACGCTTACTCCTTGGAAGGAAAGTTATGACCAACCTGTTGTGAAGTTGTTCAGTCGTGTCCGAATCTTTGTGATCCCATGGACTGTAGCACACCAGGCTCCTCTATCTGTGGAATTTTCTAGGCAAGAGTACTGGACTAGGTTGCCATTTCCTTCTCCAGGGGATCTTCCCAACCCAGGGATCAAACCCAGGTCTCCCGCATTGTGGGCAGACGCTTTACCATCTGAGCCACCAGGGAATCATGACCAACCTAGATAGCATATTAAAAAGCAGAGACATTAATTTGCCAACAAAGGTCCATCTAGTCAAGGCTATGGTTTTTCCGGTGGTCATGTATGGATGTGAGAGTTGGACTATAAAGAAAGCTGAGCAGCAAAGAATTGATGCTTTGAACTGTGGTGTTGGACAAGACTTTTGAGAGTCGCTTGGACCGCAAGGAGATCCAACCAGTCCATCCTAAAGGAGATCAGTCCTGGGTATTCATTGGAAGGACTGATGTTGAAGCTGAAACTCCAATACTTTGGCCACCTGATGTGAAGAGCTGACTCACTGGAAATGACCCTGATGCTAATGAAGATTGAGGGCAGGAGGAGAAGGGGATATCAGAGGATGAGATGGTTGGATGGCATCACTGAGTCAATGGACATGGGTTTGGGTGTACTCTGGGAGTTAGTGATGGACAGGGAGGCCTGGTGTGCTTCGATTCATGGGGTCGAAAACAGTTGGACAAGACTGAGCAACTGAACTGAACTGAACTGATTGCCTAAATTCCTCTCCCTGTTGTTAACATTATTTATATTGTTAAAATCAGTCCAAATGCATAAAACACTCAATATAAATGTAATTTAATGAAGCAAAGTATATTAATCAGAGTTCTTCATTTTACTATATTTAAGTGATTTCATTCTACCTTCTCAGCCCACTTCCTTCCTTTTATTTTTGTACTAAATTTTGAATTTTTGATAAAATACTTTATAGGTAGCAAAAAATGTGTTTTAAAATACCCAAGTGGCAAACCATATTCATTCCAAATAACTATGGATATGAAATTTTTATAAATCTCATTTTAAATAAACACATTGTCTGTAACTTCAGTATTTATGGTTTAACCCTTGGAAAGTCAATATTACCAATGTGTATCTTTCAGCTCTGTTCAGATATATGTTTGGACTTAATGATGCATCATATTGATATTTTTCTCCAGAGGAACAAAAGAGTTATCATTAAATATTTTTAAAAATTTATTCAGAAAAACCAACAGACTTAGTCATTGAGTTTCATAGAACAAAAATAAATTACATGGATAAAAATTATTTCAAATATTTTAATTGTACATAAGATTTTTCTAATTATTAAATTTTTCAAATAATTACATTAGCTATGTCATCCAAAAAAGAGTCCCCAAGGCCTTTTAGCAAACAGTAAGTTACAGCTCATCAGTCACATGGCAATGGTCTTTAAGGAAATTTGTATATGGGCTGGTGTGTAGTATATGATCTTTAAACCAGTATTAATTTTACGTCTTTTGATTTCAGGTTGAGATCTAGATGGATTTTCAAACAATACAGCATCATACATAGTAGTAGATACCCATCAATAATCTATGAACTTTTTTTACTTTAATGGTTTATTTTTGTTACAAATTCCTAAAATTAGAGTGTAAGCAAAAATTTAAATATATGATCCTATTATTAAATATTTGAGAGTGTGCTAAGTTGTGTTAGTCATGTCTGACTCTTTGTGACCCTATGGACAATACCCTGCCAGGCTACCCTTTCATTGGCATTTTCCAGGCAAAAATACTGGAGCAGGTTCCTCCATGCTCTCCTCCAAGGCATCTTCCTGACCCAGGGATTGAACTGAAGTCTCTTGAGACTACTGCATTCACAGGCGATTTTTTTTTTTTTTTTTACCATTAGTGCCACCTGGCTGCTAAGTCATTTCAGTTGTTTCCGACTCTGTGCGACCCCAGAGACAGCAGCCCACCAGGCTCCCCATCCCTGGGATTCTCCAGGCAAGAACATTGGAGTGGGTTGCCATTTCCTTTTCCAATGCATGAAAGTGAAAAGTGAAAGTGAAGTCACTCCGTAGTATCCGACTCCCAGCGACCCCATGGACTGCAGCCCACCAGGCTCCTCCTCCACCCACTGGATTTTCCTGGAAAGCCCATTAAATATTTGCTGTTATCAAATTTAGAGAGCTATATTTTCAGTACAAAAAAGAGTCTAGAATTTATGGTGAGCTATCCATAGAGAATGCCATAATGCTTCACTCCACATTTTCATCAGTAGACATGATTGAAGAGAAGAAAATATGCTGCATATAACTAAGGAAAAATAATAGGAGTTACAAACACTTTGATAGACTTGAATTATAAGCTCTTTATATATTCTTTAATATTTGTCTGTTATTTTAATTCCTGTAACGAATACAGATGGCACTAAAGATCAATATTAATAGAGGGATCACAAATTTTAATGGATGTAAAATTCAAAACAAATTAGTCAGGAGTTAACCTTTTAAAATGTAATTAGAACATAATTAGCAAGCAATTAATATGATGAGCTTCCTTTTCATGAAATTAATTCTGCTATCAAAATATAGGGGCAGGGACAAACAGCTTTCTTGGAGAATAAGATGTACAACTCTGTAGACACTACAGTAGTATCTCATTCCACATCAGAATAAATTATTTGAGATATAGTGAAATTTATTTACTGAAGATTACATTTAAGTTATTAAACAAAATCCTTTCTGAGAAGAACTGAGAAATCTGACCTACAATAATAAATACTTGAAGTCAATAGTTTTTCAGATTTATGCTCAAAGTGAAAAGTGAAAAAAAAAAAAAAAAAGTTATTTTAACCATAGGAAATAGAGATGAGCTCCAAACTCCATCATGAAACAGTGAGATAAACATTACTGGAAGCATTTTGCCTAAAACTAGGTGATTAATTCTTGCATATGTTGTAGTTGAAAGTTAGTTATCTTGTACAATTTTAACTTGAGTGATCCGTTATTCTAAGAGCTGCTGAATAGTAAATTGAATATGACATAAGTTTTGTGTATATGCATGACTAGACTTCGGTGTATGAATGATGAATGATAAATGCATTAAAATAAGAAAACATCCCAGAATATAACACTGAATCTTTTACAGAGTCTAGAAAAATCAAGTATAGCATAGCCTAAAAAGTCTAGGTAAATTATTGTCCAGTAATGTCTCACAGGGCTTACCAGGTGGCAGACTGATAAAGAATCCATCTGCCAATGTAGAAGACAGAGGCTCAGTTTTGATCCCTGGGTGGAGGAAATCCCCTGAAGAAGGAAATTACAACCTACTCCAGTACTCTTGCCTGGAGAATTCCACGGACAGAGGAGCCTGGCAGGCTGCAGTCCAAGGGGTGGCAAAGAGTCAAACACAACTGAGTGATTGAGCATGCATACAATGTCTTACAATTGATTGACTCATAAAATAAGCAATTTACTCTACAGATAATTGGTCAAATGAAATAGGAAGCTCATAATAGGCCCACAATCACTGAGGATGGTCACTGCAGCCATGAAATTAAAGGCTGCTTGTTCCTTGGAAGAAAAGCTATGACCAACCGAGACAGCATGTTAAAAAGCAGAGATATTACTTTACCAACAAAGGACCGTCTAGTCAGAGCTATGGTTTTTCCAGTAGTCATGTATTGATGTGCAAGTTGGACTATAAAGAAAGCTGAGAACTGAAAAACTGATGTTTTGACCTGTGGTGTTGGAGAAGACTCTTGAGAGTCCCTTGGACTGCAAGGAGATCAAACCAGTCAATCCTAAAGGAAATCAGTCCTGAATATTCATTGGAAGGACAGATGATGAAGCTGAAATTCCAAAACATTGGCCACCTGATGCAAAGAACCCACTCACTGGAAAAGACCTTGATGCTGGGAAAGATTGAAGGCAGGAAGAGAAGAGACAAAAGAGGATAAGATGTTTGGATGGCATCACTGACGCGATGGAAACGAATTTGAGTAGGCTCTGGGAGTTGGTGATGGACAGGGACCCCTGGTGTGCTGCAGTCCATGGGGTCACAAAGAGTTGGATGTGACTAAGTGACTGAACTGAACTTTTAATTGATATTTTGAATTGTGGTGTTAGAGAAGATTCTTGAGAGTCCCTTGCGCTGCAAGGAGATCAAATCAGTCAATCCTAAAGGAAAAGATCCTGATGCTGTGAAAGATTGAGGGTAAAAGGAGAAGGGGGCAACAGACGGTGAGATGGTTAGATAGAGGCACTCACTCAAAGGACATGAGTTTGAGTAAACTCTGGGAGATAGTGAATGGCAGGGAAGCCTGGCATGCTCCAGTTCATGGGGTTGCAAAGAGTCAGACATGGCTTAGCAACTAAACAACAGAAACAAATACTAGTTCATTTCATTCTCGAAGATGACCTCACGTGGGCTAATTCTGTTTCCTACATGGACCACAGCCTTGTCTAACTCAAAGAAACTATGATCCGTGCTGTAGGATCACCCAAAACAGACAGGTCATGGTGGAGAGTTCTGACAAAACATGATCCACCTGAGAAGGGAATGACAAACCACTTCAGTACACACACATATTAAAGTGGCTTAAAGTGGTATGGGTGATTTTTTGCTTCTGTCTACACACACACACACCCTGTATATTGTCACCCTGCTTATTTAACTTACATGCAGAACACTTCATGTGAAATGCCAGGCTAGATGAAGCACAAACTAGAATCAAGATTGCTGGGTGAAATATCAATAACCTCAGATATACAGATGACACCACCCTTATGGCAGAAAGTGAAGAAGAACGAAAGAAACTCTTGATGAAAGTGAACGAGGAGATTGAAAAAACTGGCTTAAAACTCAACATTCAGAAAACAAAGATCATGGCAAATGGATGGAAAACTGTGGAAAGAGTGATAGCCTTTATTTTGGGGGGCTCTAAAATCACTGCAGATGTTGACTATAGCCATGATATTAAAAGTTGCTTGCTCCTTGGAAGAAAAGCTATGACCAACCTAGACACCATATTAAAAAGCAGAGACATTACTTTGTCAAAAAAGGTCCATCTAGTCAAGGCTATGGTTTTCACAGTACTCATGTATGGATGTGAGAGTTGGACTATAAAGAAAGCTGAGTGATGCTTTCCAACTGTGGTGTTGGAGAAGACTCTTGAGAGTCCCTTGGACATCAAGGAAATCCCACCAGTCCATCCTAAAGGAAATCAGTTCTGAATATTCATTGGAAGGACTGATGCTGAAGCTAAAACTCCAATACATTGGCCACCTGATGCGAATAACTGACTCATTTGGAAATACCCTGATGCTGGGAAATATTGAAGGCAGGAGGAGATGGGGAAGGCAGAGGATTAGATAATTAGATGACATTACCAACTCAACGCACATGAGTTTGCGTAAACTCTGGGAGTTGGTAATGGACAGGGAGACCTGGTGTGCTGGAGTTCATGGGGTTGCAAAGAGTCAGACACAATTGAGTGACTGAATTGAATTGAACTGAAGTTATTCCGCCTTGCTTATAAGGTGAATTTTTGAAGCTATGCTGTCAATAGAATAGTGAGAGTGAAAAATAACACTCAAGTGCATATTTATTTATTGTGGATTTTAGAAAGTACACAAATTGTAATGAAGTAAAAGCTGGGTATATGGTGCTAGGCTAAGGAGTGTGATGTCAACCTGTGTGGAGGGAAGATTCTAATTCTCTTTTACCTTAATAGATTATGATTTCCACAGATATGATTTCTTCAATTACTGGAAGTATGATCTTATTAATGAATGTGTCCTCATGTTCCTTATTACCCATTTTAAATTTAGAAGAAAGTAACATAAAATTATCCTTAGCAAATGTTTAGTGCTGAGAAGAAAAGCATATCATTTCTATTTCTGGCTTTCACACTAAATAAAAACCCAAACTCAAAGTAAATGTAGGGAGAATTATGTTTAGTTTAATCATTTCATTTTCCCTGGTATGTTTCTGCTCACATTGTAAAGGTTATGTGTATTATTTCCAGTTTCACGAGTTTTAGCATTACACTCATTTTACTTATATTTTAATTTCATGCTAAGTTTTCTTTCTTTCTTTTTTTTTCTGTCTCCTGAGCCCTTTTTCAATTTTGCATAATCAGAGTGAAGAGAATTACCAGCTATAACAAAATCTTTGGAAGGCTTAGTTCAATTTTCTAGAGTCAACCCTTTTTAAAATGACTTTTTTGTTAACTTGGAGAAAAAGGGACTTTATTTTTATCAATTATAAAAATAGCAAAAAAAAAAAAAAAAAAACCCAAACCCAAAAATACCTGTTTACAAATGTTTATTTATCTAAACAGGATGACAGTGTAGATGGAAAGAAAACTTGAATGTAAGATAGCTACAGCTTATCAATGGGCATTTATTTACAATCCTCACTATAAAGTCTGTCAGTGGTTCAATAAGAATGCTCAGGAAGTTTACAATGAAGACTTCAAACTTATCTGAACCGTCATATTTGGGGTGCAGTTTAAGCCAAATGAATACTGAGCTCATGCCGCTTAGTTTACCATTGTTTCAAGAAAATAATTTACAATCATTAAGAATACCTTGTAATGTTATTTTATGATAAATCACATACTTATTTGTCTATAATCGTATCAAATACTTCCTTGATATTTTGTGTCACCAAAACATGTCATCCATCATTCAAAGTTTGAAACCCGTCACCATTATCTCTCTTCAAAGCAGTGACAGAAGAAGGAAGCTATAAATCAATTATCCTCCAATTAAAAATAAATAAACTGGAAAAGAGAAGGTGCCACAATGGATGCAATCTTTAAGATACTGTGTTTTTAATGCTGTCACTTTTTATTCTTGTGAGCTAGAAACCCACCAGTTCACCTTTGGCTATCTTATTGACAGTTTTTTTCACACCAGGAATTTACTGAGATGTAACCTGCAGTTTGAACATTCTTTGGCATTGCCTTTCTTTGGGATTGGAATGAAAACTGACCTTTTCCAGTCCTGTGGCCACTGCTGAGTTTTCCAAATTTGAGTGCAGCACTTTCACAGCATTATCTTTCAGGATTTGAAATAGCTCAATGGGAATTTCATCACCTCCATTAGCTTTGTTCATAATGATGCTTCCCAAGGCCCACTTGACTTCACATTCCAGGATGTCTGGCTCTAGATGAGTGATCACACCATCATGGTTATCTGGGTCATAAAAATCTTTTTTGCATAGTTCTTCCATGCATTCTTGCCACCTCTTCTTAATCTCTTCTTCATCTGTTAGGTCCATATCATTTCTGTACATTCTTGTACCCATCTTTGCATGAAATGTTCCCTTGGTGTCTCTAATTTTCTTGAAGAGATCTCTAGTCCTTCCTATTCTACTGTTTTCCTCTATTTCTTTGTATTGATCACTAAGGAAGCCTTTCTTATCTCTCCTTGCTATTCTTTGGAACTCTGCAAATGGGTATATCTTTCCTTTTCTTCTTTGCTTTATGCTTCTCTTCTTTTCACAGCTATTGTAAGGCTTCCTCAGACAACCATTTGCCTTTTTGCATTTCTTTTTCTTGGGGATGTTTTCAATCCCTGCCTCTTGTACAATGTCACAAACCTCCATCCATAGTTCTTCAAGCACTCTGTCTATCTGATCTAATCCCTTGAATCTATTTGTCACTTCCACTGTATAACTGTGAGGGATTTGATTTAGATCAAATCTGAATGATCTAGTGGTTTTCCCTACTTTCTTCCATTTAAGTCTGCAAGGAGATCCAAACAGTCAATCCTAAAGGAAATCAATCCTGAATATTCATTGGAAGGACTGATGCTGAAGCTGAAACCCCATTACTTTGGCCACCTGATGTGAAGAACTGACTCATTGGAAAAAACCCTGATGGTGGGAATGATTGAAGGCGGGAGGAGAAGGGGACAACAGAGGATGAGATGGCAGGATGGCATCACTGACTCAGTGGACATGAGTTTGAGTAAACTCTAGGAGTTGGTGATGGACAGGGAAGCCTGGCGTGCTGCAGTCCATGGGTCTCAGAGTCAGACATGAGTGAGCAACTGATCTGAACTGAACTGAACCTGCTGTTGCCACATTGAGCTAAATGTCAGAAAGTATTATTAAACATAGCTCCTCATCCACCTCCTTAAATTATTAGAAAATTTATAGACCAGGGTTACCATATTGTACAACATTAAGGATAAATTGAGTCAATATAGTCTATTGCCACATTTTTGTCACCTGAAATTATCATATTAAAGCAGCCTCATGTATAAACTCTAAAATTCATTTTCACTTAAATAGACACTTCAGCTAACGCAACTTTTTGAAGTCCCTCAGAGCATGTTACCAGCACCTACTCATAACTTATTTCCCTTGGTTTTGATCATTGTGATGCTATCTATGGTATAGATTCTCTAGATATATTCCAGAAGTCATATCAATCACCATTTTCACCGATTCAGACAAAAACCTTTATAAGCCCAAAATTTATATCACATTGTCAATTTATCATTGCTTATTTGATAACTCTTAGTCACATAAATATAATGTACCAAATAATAATACTTTTGAAGTTTTCCTGTTTATACTTCCCCCTCTGTTCTTTCTGCTCTCTTCAATACACATTTATCAAAGCCACAGATCTCGGTGCATTCTTTTATTTGCTTGTTTGTTTGTTTATTTCCATTTAATCTATGTAATCAAAAAGTTCTATACTGCTTCTCTTTAAATATATATTCATATTCTCATTTTCTTCCACCTCTGAAATTAATCTCAACATTTTCACTACTTATACAAGTCTGTGATATATTTCCATCTTGGACAGCACCTAGTGATGATCTTGCCCTTGTTAGGTCACTCTAGATACACAGATATTTTGAATAACCCTAGAAAATTTCACAGTGTTTATATTAGGTCTTTCCAACTTATGAAGCAACTATTTAAGGAGATTAAATTACTCATTACTATCCTTTATAATACATGTACATTCATTAAAATGTGTTCTTTTAAAAACTACAATCCAGAATGTCATTTCATTAGGAATGATGTTTTCCTAATAAGAAACAAAAATATTCCACAGCACTAACATTAATAGCAAAATTAATGAGCAGCATGGATTGGAAAATAGATGTAATTCTGACTCCTGTAAAGGGATCCTACAAAATTATACACAATGCATGTTGGCTAAACATACAGGGAAGCACAAGGGAAATATTGTTGTACTTATATTTTTAATCCCTGCTTTCAGTCTTCCCCCTAATGTATTACCTTTATCTAGAATTCCAAAAAAGACTAGAGTCCCTCACACTTCCCCAGGTTTAGCTCAGACATGTAACCTTTACATTATTCTCGCACTGAGTACCCATTCCTCATGTAACCAAATCATGTTCAGATAATAGGGATTGTCTTTTCTCTTTGTAGAAATACTTAGTAGTTCTCAAAGTTCAAAGGTGAGTGTATAGATCTTGCTGTCTGAAACTGGACTTTTAGACAGGGAGCAAAAAGATTCATAAGTGTAATTCATTTGGTAAATAAGGCTAATGTCTTAACACCTTCAAGGGGCATAATTCTGAAAAGTCAATTTGGTGAAGGAAAAATCATTAATCTCAGAGGAGAATTTTACATATCCCAAGAAAGTCACATGAAGAGTAGGCCTGAGTTATGGTTGTTAAGGCAACCATAGTTTTACTTTCTCTACTAAACAAGCCTCCATTATCCTCAGTCGCACCATGGATGTTAGTTAGAACGCCATGTCCTTCTGCAAGGAGTGTTAGGATGCTGTTCTCAGAAAGGCTAATCAATATATGAGATTCCTCATTAAGGTAATCCAGACAAATACATTATGACCTAATTTTCCTTCATCTACCCAGTAAATCAACTGTGAGAATAAGAAATGACCCATGTGTTTTGGGGCTAGATGTATTTACAGACAATCCAATTTGGATTAAAAAGCCATGTGTGTGTGTGTGTGTGTATATATATAAAGATATCAAACCAAAGAGAAATTAATAATACTTTATGGGACCACATTTGAATTTTGCATTCCTTTGTTACAGGGGAATATAGATTGTGATGGTGAAAGGGATATGCTAATTATTTGTAGTGATCTGGACAAAAAAATTATATTAGGACATCAAGGTGATGGTAATATAAATTTAGCAAAATTTATTGATGTTTACAAGTCTAATAATTTTAACATATTTTTATTTATGTTAGGAATGGTCTCTAAAATCTTTAAATCTACTTTATCTTTTGATATCCTTATAATTCAAATTATTTAGAGTTTTCACTCTATACTAAACACTCATCTATAATTTGTGTCTATTTTATTTAAATCTTTAGCAGAGAAGTTTAAAGAAGAGTGAAGAAAGCTGAGCGCCGAAGAATTGATGCTTTTGAACTGTGGTGTTGGAGAAGACTCTTGAGAGTCCCTTGGACTGCAAGGAGATCCAACCAGTCCATTCTGAAGGAGATCAGCCCTGGGTATTCTTTGGAAGGAATGATGCTAAAGCTGAAACTCCAGTTCTTTGGCCACCTCATGCAAAGACTGACTCACTGGAAAAGACTCTGATGCTGGGAGGGATTGGGGGCAAGAGGAGAAGGGGACGACAGAGGATGAGATGGCTGGATGGCATCACCAACTCAATGGACGTGACTTTGAGTGAACTCCGGGAGTTGGTGATGGACAGGGAGGACTGGTGTACTGCAATTCATGGGGTTGCAAAGAGTCAGACACGACTGAGCAACTGAACTGAACTGAACTGATATACCCTGAAAAATGCTAGTTAAAAAAAAAAAAAAAAAAGCATGGAATTAAGCATTATACTACAGTGCTCAGTATTTAAATTTCCACTCCAGTATACTTGCTTGGAGAATTCAATGGAAAGAAGAACTGGTGGGCTACAGTCATTGGAGTTGAAAGTAGTATGACAGGATGGAATGACTAACACTTTCATTTTTTTCAAAGACATTAATAATAATAACCCTATTACAGAGTAAACATGAGAATTAAGGTAGTATAAAGTCACAAAATGTAAATATTCCTTATTTCCTCTTATTTTTTCTTAAATGTATTTTAGTAATAAAATAACTTAAGTTCAATGGAAGCAGTGATCCTCAAGAAAAATTTTATGGAATCAGGATTGAGACTTTTGAGCTTTAAACTTTGGATAATTTGAGGTGATGCAGAGTAGATCATGTGAAATTTGGTCACCACCTTGTTTACGGTGACCAACATGTAAGAAAGTAGAAAAAGCATTTATTGTTGTTCAGTCACTCAGTTGAGTCTGACTCTGTGACCCTATGGACTACAGAACACCAGGCCTCCCTGTCCTTCACCAACTCTGGGGGCTTGCTTATATTTATGTCCATCGAATCAGTGATGCCATCCAACCATCGCATCCTCTGTCATCCCCTTCTTCTGCCTTAGATCTTTCCCAGCATCAGGGTCTTTTCTAATGTGTTGGCATTTCACATCAAGTGGCCAAAGTATTGAAGCTTTAATTTCAGCATCAGTTCTTCCAGTGAATATTCAGGATTGATTTCTTTTGGGATGGACTGGTTTGATCTCCCTGCAGTCCAAGGGACTCTCAAAAGTTTTCTCCAACACCACGGTTCAAAAGCATCCATTCTTCAGCTTTTAGCCTTCTTTATGGTCCAACTCTCACATCCATACATGACTACTGGAAGAAAACATAGCTTTGACTATTGAATCTTAGTTGGCAAAGTAATGTCTCTGCTTTTTAACATGCTGTCTAGATTTGTCATAGCTTTTCTTCCAAGGAGCAAGCGTCTTTTAATTTCGTGGCTACAGTCACCATCTGAGGTGACTATGGAGCCCAAGAAAATAAAGTCTGTCACTGTTTCCAATTGATTCCCCATTTATTTGTCATGAAGTGATGGTACTGGACACCATAATCTTAGTTTTTTGAATGTTGAATTTTAAGCCAGCTTTTTACTCTCCTCTTTCACGTTCATTAAGAGGTCCTTTAGTTCTTCTTTGCTTTCTGCCATAAGGGTGGGATCATCTGCATATCTGAGATTATTGGTATTTCTCCCTGCAGTCTTACTTCCAGCTTGTGCTTCATCCAGCTTGGCATTTCACATGATGTACTCTGCATATAAATTAAATAAGCAGGGTGACAATATGCCTTGATGTATTTTTTCCCCAATTTTGAACCAGTCTGTTGTTCCATGTCCAGTTCTAACTGTTGCTTCTTGACCTGCATGCAGGTTTCTTAGGAGGCAGGTGAAGTCGTCTGTTATTGCCATCTCTTGAAGAATTTTCCACAACTTATTGTGATCCATACAAAGGCTTTAGTGTAGTCAATGAAGCAGATGTTTTTCTGGAGTTCTCTTGCTTTTTCTATGATCCTTTTTTACAGTATGGAAAGGAAAGGCATAAATTAGTTACATGATAAAAGAGCATAGTGAATATTAAAAGACAATGGATTAACTCATCACTGATTTTGTAGTGTAACAAAGAGGCATTGTGCATTCGTGTTCTCAGTCATATCTGATTCTGTGACCCCTGTAGCCCACCACACACGTTCCTCTGTCTATGGGATTTTCTAGGCAAAAATACTGGAACTGGTTGCCTTTTCTTATCCAGGTGATCTTCCCTACCAAGGAATCGAACCTGTATTTTGTGTGTCTCCTGTATTGGCAGGCAGATTCTTTGCCTCTAAGCCACAAGGATAGCCCATTTTTCTGGCTTATAGTGATTAGGATTAGCTATATTTATGAATTCAAAATCTTAATTTTCAATTAATAGATTCTTACTGCCATGCATAAGGCATAAGAAAAACACAAGACTATTGTCTGGAAGATATTGTTGCTCAAAAAAGAAAAAAAAAAAAAAACTTTCAAGGACACAAGTAAGCAGACCAAATTTTCCTCCCGAAGATCACAAAGGTGTGGAGTATTGCTTTATGCTAAGCCCTAAGATTATTTGAAGGAACTGAAACTAACACCAGAGTTGAAATACAAATCAACATGCAAGTCATTTACTGTGCAAAAGGGAAAGTGGTATCACTAAAGTAGAGTCACATGTGGGAAGATATCTTCCCAGAGACAGTCTAATGGCAGAAAAAAGCATTGTCCCTATTAATCACAATAGGAAACTGTTGTTACCTAAGGAACAATTTTTTGCTGGGAGAAATATAAATAACCTCAGATATGCAGATGACACCACCCTTAAGGCAGAAAGTGAAGAGGAACTCAGAAGCCTCTTGATGAAAGTAAAAGAGGAGAGTGAAAAAGTTGACTTAAGCTCAACAATCAGAAAACGAAGATCATGGCATCTGGCCCCATCACTACATGGGAAATAGATGGGGAAATAGTGGAAACAGTGTCAGACTTTATTGTTTTGAGCTCCAAAATCACTGCAAATGGTGACTGCAGCCATGAAATTGAAAGACGCTTACTCCTTGGAAGCAAAGTTATGACCAACCTAGATAGCATATTCAAAAGCAGAGACATTACTTTGCCAATAAAGGTCCGTCTAGTCAAGGCTATGGTTTTTCCAGTGGTCATGTATGAATGTGAGAGTTGGACTGTGAAGAAGGCTGAGCGCCGAAGAATTGATGCTTTTAAACTGTGGTGTTGGAGAAGACTCTTGAGAGTCCCTTGGACTGCAAGGAGATCCAACCAGTCCATTCTGAAGGAGATCAGCCCTGGGATTTCTTTGGAAGGAATGATGCTGAAGCTGAAACTCCAGTTCTTTGGCCACCTCATGCGAAGAGTTGACTCATTGGAAAAGACCCTGATGCTGGGAGGATTGAGAGCAGGAGGAGTAGGGGACGACAGAGGATGACATGGCTGGATGGCATCACTGACTTGATGGACATGAGTTTGAGTGAACTCTGGGAGTTGGTGATGGACAGGGAGGCCTGGCGTGCTGCAATTCATGGGGTAGCAAAGAGTCAGACACGACTGAGTGACTGAACTGAACTGAACTGAAGGAACAATTTTATGTACATTAGAATATTCCTCTAGATGAGAGAACAGTGCTGTCAGTAACAATTTTTCTATTATATGATGGTGCAGTACATTTGCATTATTGACTCATCCATGTTTAAATTCAAGTGAAAGATTACATTAGAGGATGTAAATACATGAATGGTTTTCTTAAGTGTAAACATTTCAAAAAGTATATGTTATTTATATGTGCATATTTGAAGGGTGCATTTCCTACAGATATCACAAAATAATTAATATCTAAGTAGAGATATAAGGGTTTCCCAGGTGGTGCAGTGGTTAAAGAACCCACTTGCCACTCCAGGAAATGCAGGAGATGAGTTGGATACCTGGGTCGGGGAGATCACTTGAAGTAGGAAATGGAATATCTCCATCATTTGCCTAGTACTCCAGTATTTGTTATTTGTTGACTCCAGTATTCTTGCCTGAAAAGCGCATGGACAGAGGAGCCTGGTGAGCTATAGTCTGTGGGTTGCAAAGCGCTGGACACTGAGCATACACATGCAAGTAGAGATACAGTAAAATCAAGGATCAGATAAGAGAACATTTTGAGGTAGAATTGTTGAAACTGCAAAAACATCACAGATATTTATCTTAAGATTATTTAAAACTTTTAAAATTTAGAATTTAATATATTTCAGAAGAACATAAATAGTACAGAGGATAGTGTTATATTCTTCATATTCCGTTAGTGTTAAAATCTAATGATATATATTGACATGTTCTGTTTTGGAGTTCTCTTGCTTGGGTTTCCTTTAACTTTTTGATTTTATAGGTTTATATATTTTGTCTATATTCAAAACTTAGCAATTAACTAAGGGCTTCCCTTGTTACTCAGCTGGTAAAGAATCCACCTGTAATGTGGGAGACCTGGTTTCGATCCCTGAATTGGTAAGATCCCCTGGTGATGGGAAAGGCTACCCACTCCAGTATTCTGGCCTGGAGAATTCCATGGACTCTTAGTCCATCGGGTCGCAAAGAGGTGGACACGACTGAGCGACTTTCACTTTCACTTTTCGCTTCATTTTCAAAACTTAGTCATTAACTTTGGTACCATAGCAATGGTTAAATTACAGACTACATTTGATTTTTCTGTTTCTTTTTTTTCACTACTGTCTTCTCTTCACTCCAGGATACAATACAGGAAATTACATTGCATGTAGATATTGTGTCACCTTGGCCTACTTTAATCTGCAACATTTTCTCTCATTTAAAAAAAAAAAATAGACACTTTTGAATGGTAGTAGTCAAATAACTTATAGACCACTATCCTTCTACTTGGAAATGTGCAAATACCAAAGAAATTATGCTCTTCTCATCTCACTCTATCAGGAGATACCTGATATCAGCATGACTCAGTCTCAGTCATCACTTTGATTGCTTAATGTAGTATTTGTTAGCTTTCTGTACTATAAAGTTACTACTTTTTCCTTTCCAAACTCTATTGTATAGAAGCAAGTACTAAGTTCAAGAGGGAGGGAACAAAGCAACCAAATTTCATTTCTGGACATGTGTAAAAATCACCATAGTAATTTTATATTTTGAAGGAGTTTTTTTTAAGCTGTGCTACTGTTCTGCTCCTCAAAGTTTTGACCAGAAATGTGAAGATTAATTGGCCCATAACAACCATCACTGTGGTGGTCTAATGTTGTATTTTTATTAACTATTAAAAATTTCTTTATGACCCTTGTTAAAGATGATAAGGAAGACTTTATTCTGGAGGAACTTCAGAATAGGAGAGAGAGAAATCAGGCTCGACTAATAATTACAGTAAGGAAAAGTAGAGATTTATAGTGAAAGAGTAGCGCAGGAGTCAGCAGATGAAACTTACTAAAGGGGAAAGAAATCCGGCTAAACCAAAATGACAAGATTCTTGTACATAGGCCAGATGGTCAGGAAGCATCTAGGGGATGGTAGGGGATGGTAAATGATGAGGAATTTGATCAAATATCAAAGATGATCAGATATTATGGGTGGGGAATTTTTGTTTAACTTAGCTGGATTCTTGCTCTTAAAAACATGGCCGAAGGATGGAACCTTATTGAAAAAAGAGCTTAGAGGAGCCTAACTAATATTTGACTAAGAAGAATCTTTGCCACTACCTCATTCCTTCTACATTTATAATTAGAATTATTCATTAAGGAAGATTTGTACCTCCTCTTCAATTTATTGATTTACTCAATAAGTTGATATCAAACTATCAGTTTGATATCCTAAATATTTGTTTTAGGGTAGGTCACATAGGCAGAAAATTCTCTTAGATTACCTTTTTTGACATTGTCTTGAATTCTCCTTCATCCCTGAAGCATTTTTTTGGGGGGAGGATGGAAAAGAGGGCTGGGTTTAGGACTCTGGATTAGAAGTTTTATTCTTTCAGCACTTGAAAAATATTTTGGCACTTACTTCTTGTCTCGATGGTTTCTTATGTGAAATCTGCTTTCATGTCAATTGTTTTTCCCCTGCAGGTAAAGTGTCTTTTTTCTCCGGTTGATATTTTTGACAAATTTTTGAAAAGTTTGCCCACTGTTTCTTCACATACTTTTTAAAATTTCCAGTTCCACTCTCTTCTCTTCCAGGATTCTAGGGATAAAAATATTAGATGTTTCATTGTATCCCTACAGTTGCCCAAAACTTTGTTCATTTGTTTTTAGCCTGCTTTCTCTCTTTTGTTTAAGTTGGTCAGTGTCTAAAATTTCACATCTTTTTTTTTTTTCATTGATTTTCTTTTTTTTTTTAATTTTATTTTATTTTTAAACTTTACATAATTGTATTAGTTTTGCCAAATATCAAAATGAATCCGCCACAGGTATACATGTGTTCCCCATCCTGAACCCTCCTCCCTCCTCCCTCCCCATACCATCCCTCTGGGTCATCCCAGTGCACTAGCCCCAAGCATCCAGTATCGTGCATCGAACCTGGACTGGCATCTCGTTTCATACATGATATTTTACATGTTTCAATGCCATTCTCCCAAATCTTCCCACCCTCTCCCTCTCCCACAGAGTCCATAAGATTGTTCTATACATCAGTGTCTCTTTTGCTGTCTCGTACACAGGGTTATTGTTACCATCTTTCTGAATTCCATATATATGTGTTATTATACTGTATTGGTGTTTTTCCTTCTGGCTTACTTCACTCTGTATAATAGGTTCCAGTTTCATCCACCTTATTAGAACTGATTCAAATGTATTTTTTTTTAATGGCTGAGTAATACTCCATTGTGTATATGTACCACAGCTTTCTTATCCATTCATCTGCTGATGGACATCTAGGTTGCTTCCATGTCCTGGCTATTATAAACAGTGCTGCGATGAACATTGTATTCAGCGGTTCTTTTTCCTGTTTTCTTCATTCAGCTCTTTAGCCCATCCAGTGTTTATTCTTTCCCACCCATCAGCCAAGGCTAGAATTTATTTTTCCCCATTTCTGTCTTCAGATGCCAATTGCAGTGAATATCCTGCACTGCAGACTACATTTTCTTTAAAATCCATGTATATTAAAGGATATACATGTACATTTTATATCATATTGTGAACATATATCTATGTATATATCATATTTACTATACCTCTATACATATTTATTTTTATGTGATGTCTCTGGGTGGATTTTGGAAGTGGCTACCAAATCAACCCCAAATGGGATAATTTTCTAAGTATTCTCTCTGATCCTTCACATAAACACCTGGTGAATTTCTAAGAGGAACAGCCTGCAGGTACCTGCAAATCTCCTTTGTCTCAGGTCTCCTAGAGTTTGACTCTGTCATGTTAACCCAAAGTCAGTCTTTAGCAACTTAAATATTTTAGTTGAATCTACTAGCCAAATTATATGACCAGGTATCTGTACTAAATAAGCAAATTCTCAAATTCCATTTTTCTTCTCAGGAACCTATCTTTCTTTAGGTTTCTGGTAAGTAGTTTGACCTTCATTTCTCCAATGTTTTTGAGAAAAATCATTAATTTGTAGTTAGTGAAGCTTTTTCTTATTCTAAGGATGGGGTAGCATTCTTCCCAGTGCTTTCAAACTCTTACTTGAAAGCTGAAAAGTGGTTCTGCTTTTAGGTCAAAATTTGAAAAGCTGGAAAGAGAAAGAACAAGATAAAAAGCTATACAAACTACAGAAGGATTTTGAAGTAGAGATATTAAAACCTTAAATCTATTGTCATCTCATCTCAAAAGCACTTTATCAATGGCTATATTAGTTAAATAAGCTAATTGGAAGAGTAGTTGTTTTTGTTTTCCATAAAATCCTGAAGTTTGAATGACCAACTTGAAGAGAATCTGTAAGGAAACCATATCTAATTGGTTTAAGAAAAATCATACAGTATTGAACCGATTTTTTTCCACCTACAGCAAAGCATTTTGAATAGTCTGATTAAAAACAATAGGATTGGAATTGATATTACATTTTCACACAAATAGCAAAAATGATAAAATGCATTAAAGGTAATTGAGTAATTTCTGTGCTATAAATAATACTATTACACACATACAAAATTTAGCAGTACTCTTTTACACTCAATTGGATAAACTAGAACTAATTTTATCACATCTTCTTTAATTATAATTTTGCATTTCAGCGTGCTTTATAAGATAATGTTCCAGAAATTTGATGAAATAGAAGCCACAAGATGAAATATTGATTTGGTTAACTTAACAAATGTTATCTTCCTGAGCAACTGTAGAGTTGTTTTCACTCTTTATCAAACACATTTTCCCTAAAATACAATATTGCAATCATGGGCCGTGCATGAAAATGTCTGTGCATTGTACTAGTGCCAGTGAGTAATCTCCTGTTTGAGGCTATAAACCTTTCAGTTCAGCTGTTCAATGCATGTTTACACAAGCTCACATCTTCCCACTCAACGAAATTTCTAAAAGAGCACAGCTCAGTGAAAAATTGAAGAGAGAATGATGAGTAGAAAACAAGTCTATTCTTAACAAGCTATAATCAAATCATTACATGAAGCTCTATTCTTTATTCTGCACTTGGTATGATCATCCTTCAAGCAAAAGAAAGAGAATGGGGAAAAGAAGTTGGCAAAGTTACAATTCAAAGTAAAATTCAACGTATCTTAAAAAAATAGATGCTGAGTTACACACATACACACAAAAGATCATTAAAGGTAGTTTTCAAATGGTTGTAAAATTTTCCAGATGCAGGTTAATGTGGAATATTTCCATCCAATTAAACTTAGGTGCCATAACTGAAAACCACAGGTATATATTCAGGAGGTAACACATTCCTCAGATTTTAAGCCCCAATATTCAAGAACCAAAAAAAAGCTGAGTTACTAAGAACAAACACAGACAGGAAAATATAGATAACACCCCATAAATTACTTACTTGGATGAATATTTTCATTCATTACCACTAAATCATGTTTTCATCAAATTACAAAAAAGGTGATCAGAGGTAAAAATCTCTGTTTTATTCTTAGAAAAAATAGTATGCTACAGTGAAAAGCAGAAACAATTCATTAATGGTACTTCCACAGCTGCAAGAAGGGACAAATAATCCCAAATGTGTACCCAACACACAGACAGACAGATGTGTGGTAGGCTAAAAGCAGGTGTTTAATTTCATTTGAAAGATTCTGCGGTCAGCTATTGTAAATGAAATCAATCCAAATCAAGTCTAACCCTGCTTCCTAGAGATTTTTTTTTTTTTTGAATGGCAAGTTTTAAAATAGTAGTAGTAGTATTAGTTGTTCAGTCATGTCCAACTCTTTGTGATCCCATGGAGTTCAGCCTCTCTATTGAATTCTCCAGGCAAGAAGACTGGAGTGGGTAACCATTCCCTTCTCCAGGGGATCTTTCGGACCCAGGGATTGAACCTGGGTCTCCCTCATTATAGGCAGATTCTTTACTGTACTTTTATTCAAATCAAATCATTTAAAGATGTGAGAATTCAACCCCAATATATGTTCTATTAATTGATAAGCAGGATATATGACTATTGTAATAGTTATTTATGTTATAAAATATGCAAATAAAGTCAACATTTTCAAATATATGTTAAAGATAAACTTTATTGACTTTATATTTGGTACAGATAAACCCTTATTAAAGCTATTGCTCTATCATTTTGATGAGGGCAATGTGATTGTATGTTTTGCAGTTTCTTTTGTTTTCATTTAGTTGAATGGAAGACCTGATTATAACTTCATAATTTAACACTTGGTTTCAATGTGATGGCTGGAAATACATTTCACAAGTATCCATGTTCATCATTGGCTGCACTTACTAAACTATTTTCAAACTTATAACTATTTCCCATTATTTAAGCAAACATACATATTTATATAATAATATGCATATAAATGTATAGAGTTAAATAGTTCTACATACACACATATTCATATATACATGAACATGCACACACAAAACACACATAATCTGTTACGTGTGTCATCACTGCAAGTTCAAGTTCTTTTAGCACTTCTCCCACCGAGAGATGGAAGTTTATGTTCCATCTCCTTGTCTTATCAAGCTTTTGACTGCTTTATCTAAAGGAGAATGGCAGAAGAGATGTTATATGACATCTGAAGCTAAATTATAAAAGCAATGCATTTCTTTTCCATCTTGGTCACTGGAGCTCTCACAGTTAGAATCATGAGGTGACAAGTACTAATTACCACAAGGCCACTTTGCTGTAGGAGAAAAGAGACATATAGTTGTACAAATTATCCACAGTTCCTGATTAGAACTTAAAAGAAGGTATCAAATGCATATCCAAAAATCTTAATGTTGGGAAAGGATATTTATTATCCTCTGAGGCTTTGTTAGGCAGGGTAAAATAATATGTTTTTCTTTTCCACATGTTATAAAAAAAGATGTGCAGAGGATATTACTGTGTAGCAGGAGTATGTGATGTCACCTACAGTGCAACTAGATCTTTTTAATGGAGGAGTTATTTGTGTTCTTTGCTTTAAGCAGATATGATGTTTTGTTTTACTCTATTCAGAACTGTTACTGTGCCAATTATAACTTTAATTAAAATCCATTCCTCTTATACATGACAATGATTATTTCTGATGCTTTCTGCTTCAATAAATCTCAGGAATAGTCTTATATATTTATTTTTACCAGATTTTCCATTTATCTATGGTAACTAATTCTCACTACTATGTTAGCATCTTTGAACCAGAAATTACTATTTCCCCCATTTTTTTAAGTTCAGTAGTTTAGTTCAAATTATTACTTTGCTTAATTTAATGTTGTTGTTGTCATAACACAAAACCTTCTTTACATATAGCTTTGCCTCAAAAAATATCATTATATTTAAAACAGTTAATTCATACATTCTAGAGAATAGATTCAATGAGGATTTCTTTTAATAGACTCTATTTTTAATCATAGTTTTGATTCATATAGAAACATTGTGAAACTATTGGGGACAACTTTTCTGGAGAGCAAAGACAATGTATTTCAAAGTAATTCTACTCTGTCAGGAAGGTAAATATATCATTTACCTAAAAAGTAAAACACTTCACAATGTACAATTATATTTTGGAAGGTATTGTCTAAATATCTTAAAATTTTGATATGGGAATGTAGTAAAATCAAATGTTATAAATAATCCCAATTTATGTTCCATTTGGTTGCTGAAAATATCTAATGTCTATTTCTCCTAGTTCAGACAGTTTTCTTACATTGCCTTTTCAGTTCACTAACAATAATATAGAATTAGATAGTCATTGAGATATATATCTGCATACATGTGTATCATATTTTATATATATACATATGTGAGCTGATGATTTATTCTGAAAAAAAAATTTTTTTCTAAAGCACTTTTGCTTCATTTAAGCATCATGTTTTTATTTCCAAGGCATATGTGACTTTTACTGAAAGTACATTCTTTCAAGATTAATCTCTTCGGTTTGACAGAAAACAACAAAATTCTTTAAAGCAATTATCCTTCAATTAAAAAAAAAATTAATTTTAAAAAATGAGGCAACTCAACCCCCATCAAAAAAAGATTGACCTCTTCAATTCAGTGATACAAAGCATTCAGTTTTTATGCACTTCTTATTCTAAAACAAGATAACAGGTGAGAAAAGCAGATACTAATAACATAATAAAACAATGTTTACAATTTATTTATTAAATAAAATTAACTTATTGATATAGATTCTCATTACTAAAATGTTTATTTCTCCTATTTCAATACTTTAAAGTAGTTCTTATTTATACAAGCTTTTTTTTTTTTTTTCCCCATAGAATCTGAATGTTTGTGGCATCTTTCAACTCATTCATGTTTTAGATTCTTCTTTCCTACTTTAATCAGTTATAACATATTTATTGAGCTTTCCCTGGCGGCTCAGATGGTAAAGCGTCTGCCTGCAATGCGGGAGACCTGGGTTCAATCCCTGGGTTGGGAAGATCTCCTGGAGAAGGAAATGGCAACTCACTCCAGTGTCTACAATTTATTTCTTAAAAAATTAACTTATTGATCTATATCAATAGATTCTTCTTTCCTACTTTAATCAGTTATAACATATTTATTACATATAGCCTGAATCGAGAAACCAGTCATCATAAATTCATGGAAGTCCTTGGAATTATTTGTTCTTACTTTGTTTTCCTTTGTCAATGGAAGATCTCTTCCTCTCCTTCCCACTCCCTAACCCCATTTTGAATATACAAGGCTTTGTTTTAGAAATCCTTTGTGATCTGGGTTGAGTATTTTTAGAGCCAACAAAAATTTAACATTGCTGTTATGTGTCTTATGTTGAGAAAGACTATATGGAACAATCTGGGACAAGAAGGAAAGGAATCATTGATCAGTGATTGGGGACTGCTACATTCAGACTGGGAGATGATAGGATAGGTGTCATATACTTATGTTTTGCTTTAAGCAGCCCTAGTTTATGCTTGTTGTCTTCACTTGTCATTCAGTTTAGTATTTTTTTTCAGATTTTCCTTTTTATAGCAAGATACTTTTTTTTCCCTTTTTCAACTTTTCCCAGATTCAGGCTAATAGACACTTAGCTTTTGAGGACAAAGTATGCACTTAATGAATACTTAAGCATTAGATTGCAGTGCCTCAATATTAATTTTTTTTATTGAAATGTAGTTGATTTACAATGTTGTATTAGTTTCATATATTTGTGTATGTATATCTATTCTTTTTCAGATTCTCTTCCTTTATAGCTTGTTACAAAATATTGAAATAATCCCTTGTGCTATCTGATAGGTCTTTGCTGTTTATCTATTTTATATATAGTAAATTTTGTCTGTTAATCCCAAGCTCCTAATTTACCCCTCCACTGTGCCCTCTTCCCTTTGGTAACCATAAGTTTGTTTTCTATGTCTGTTAGTCTGTTTGTTTTTGCATAGATTCATTTATATTATTTTTTAGTTTCCTCATTTAAGCTGTATAATATGATATTGTTTTTTGCTCTCTGGCTTGCTTCACTTAGTATGATAATATCTAGGTCCACCCATGTTACTGCAATGGCATTATTTCCTTTTTATGGCTGATATTTCATTTTATATATATATATACCATTATATATATTTACACATATATACACATATCCATTATATATATAGCCATTATATATATATATATATATATATATACACCCATTATACATATTTACACATATATACACATATCCATTATATATATAGCCATTATATATATGATGGATTATCTTCTTTATCCATTTTTATGTCGATGAATATATACGTTGGCTCCATGCCAACACTGGATGTATGTATCTTTTCAAATTATGATTTTTCTCTGGATATTCACCCAGGAATTTGATTCTAGGATCTAACTGTAGCTCTACTTTTAGTTTTTAAAAGGAATTTCCATACTACTCTCTGTAGTGGCTGCTCTCCATAATGGCTGTATCACAGTTTAAGAGGGTCTCTTTTTTTCCCCTACATTTCTCCAGCATTTAATATTTACCATGATGTCCATTCTGACAAATGTGAGGTGATTCTTCATTGTAACTTTGATTTGCATTTCTCTAATAGTGATGTTGAGTGTCTTCTCACATGCCTTTTAGCCATCTGTATGTCTTCTTTGGAGAAATGTTTGTTTAGATCTTTTGCCTGCTTTTTAATTGGGTTGTGTTTTTTGTTGTTGTTGTTTAATTTTTTTTAATATAGAGCTGCATGAGTTTGGAGATTAACCCCTTGTTGATTGCAGCTTTTGCAAATATTTTCTCTGGTTCTGAGGTGTTCTTTTTGTTTTGTTTGTGGTTGCCTTTGCTATGCAAAAGCTTTCAAGTTTAACTAAGACCCATTTGTGTTGTTTGCTTTTTTGGTTTTTATTTCCAATATTCTAGGAGATAGGTCCGAAAAGATTCTACTGCAATTTATGTCAAGTGTACTGCCTATGATTTCCTTTTCAAGAGTTTTATAGTACCCAGTTTTACATTTAAGTCTTTAATCCATTTTAGTTTATCTTTATGTACAGTGTCAGGAAGTGTTATAATTTCATTCTTTTACATGTAATTGTCCAGTTTTCCCAGTGCCACTGATTGAAGAGACTGTCTTTTCTCCGTGGCATATTATTGCCTCTTTCATCTCAAGAAATTTGATTACGACTATGTGACTGAAATAAAATGGTGACATTTGCATCCATAATGAAAGCTATAGGACTGTGGTCATGTGGACTGCAAATGTGTGGAGTGAATGATAACTTACTTATTTTAAGAAGACTATCTCACAAGAAGAGGAATTCTCACATGTGTCTATATGAAATGCCAGCGATCATCACTTATGGAGGCTGACTTTCCATTTATTTATTTATTTGACTTTCCATTTAGATCAAATAACTTCTGTCCTTGGTGACTTTATCCACATTCTGTTCCAAACTTTCTTTGTACACATGCAACATGAATCAATAGGTGTTGCCTATTGTGTGTTGCCTCCTTAAGTAGAAATTTAATTTATTTTAAAATTTTGTTTCAAATTCAACTGTCCTTTCTTTTCTACTACCTGTCACTCTCATCATATTTTAAAAATGTTTGAACTCTTGAAGAACTGTGTTGGAAATCAATCTACATGCTACACAGAGAATAGATATATTTTTGTAAATAAATACTCTGTATTTTGTTTGTCATTTAGTACCAGTTGGAAATATTTAGTAAAATATTCCATAATTAAAAGAGCAAACACAAATGTTAAGCTTTTAGTGAATTGTAGTTATTAAAGATTTCAAAGGGATAAGGGATAAGATATATCTATAAAAGTAAGAGAGGGCCTGGAAATAGAAAATGAAAAGAGATAAAATATTGAACATGGTTTAATTTTGAAATTTGACTATCTCAAATTGTTGGAAGAATACTTTTATAGAACAGTAGTTTTTAAATGGGATCAACGTATATTCTGTACCAAAGTTGAATAATAGTGAGAAGGGCTTTGACTTTCTAGCCAGCAACTCTAGAATTTATAGTCATAAATAGAACTTAGTCAGTGAGTTTCGTTTTATAAAATATTTGTCAAAGATAGACACTCCAGTGCAGTAAAAAATGCAGCATCTATTAAAATGCTAGGGTTTCAATATTTACATAAGCAAATACAGGAAAAGAGCTTTAAGAAAATACTCCTTTAGTAGAATTTGTTTTGGCTAAACACTTTTAGAGAGATTACTTTTTCAATAAAAAAAATTATGGTTAAAAAAGAAGTATCTCAGTTTCAAATTTTGCAACAATTAAGTATAAATCTGAAGAGAATTTGCTGGTACTTTTATAAAAAATAAACTAATATGATCATATTTGAAAATGGATTTATGAAGAAAAAGTGCAGTAAACATTAGCGACAATTAAGGTAAGAAACTGATTCACATAAACTAATATGCAAAGTACTTTCTCTGTTCATTTTTATTTGTAATTTGTTGTTCATATAATAAGAGTTAAGAATTTAATAAAACTTTATTTTGCTAAGAAGATTGTGCTTCTGTTTTAGAAATAATTTTATTTTCAAAATTGTTGTAATATATTTACTACATATGCCTAGATAATAAATTGATATTTTGGTAAAATAAAAATGCTTCAGAATTAGATGAATTTATTTAATTTTATTCTCTTTTGACTCTGAAAATTGCCATGTAGATGATAAGTTATGTAGTCAGTCGTATACTACTCAAATTTCTTTTTGAAATTTTCTTTCATAGTCAGAATAAAAGTAGAAAAGGAAATGGCAGGAGTCATTTAGATTTTTATTTTAATTGAGTGAGTCATCTAGGCTGTTTCTTTTCATTCTAGATGCTTTTTGGAAAACACACTGGAGTAGAAGTCATTGGTCATGAGTGACAGTGAACATGGTACAGATGGGACAAGCTCTGCTAAACGTCCTTGACTGAAATCTGATCAAATATTTTAAGTCTCATTTGTAATTGTTGGAAAATTCATTTCAGTTAAGGCAAGGAGATGACAGGCCTGAAAACATGTTAAAGACCAAAAAGCAATCAGATGATAAAGGGTAAATATTTATGAATTGAAAATAAATATCAATATATTAGCAGGTCAAGTGAAAGGAAAAGAACCACAAGGTATTGATATCTTTCTTTTTACAATAAATTGCATTATTGAGGACCTGTTGTATGCTAAATTGCATATATAAGCTGTTAAGAGTTATAATACCTATTACACAGAGTATATTGTATAAGTAGATGTTTAAAAGGTAGGAAGATATAATCATTTAGGAGAGTTCAGGATAGGTCACATATAAAAATTGAGTGGTGGAAAATAAGGAAAAGATCTCTGAAAATGTTATAATCCTAATTTAAAAAAATTTTAAAAGGAAACCTTCCATAGGTAAATCCAAGTCAGGAATGAATTCTCAATATTCTAGTTTCTGAGTTGCACTGATAACTGCTCTGCTGAGGCTGGCTGAAGATCTGAGATTGTCATGGAAGCATAAAATGACCTGCGACAGTCTTCAATTAGAACAGCATGGTTCTATATTCCCAAGGACCTGATCTTCAAAAGCAATATTGCAAGGCTGAAATCTGTCACATTAGCATTAAAAAATGTACATATTTAGCTGTCAGATCTCATCTCCCTCTGAAAGAATGTCTAAGCTTTGCTATTCCTAGCTAGATCCAGACATAGAAACCAAGGGGATTCTTGATAAGCTGGCAACAGAACAGAGTCTCATCTCCATGCATAATCATCTTTAGGACCTTATGAAAGAAAATAAATTTATAAAGTTTCCGTGAGTTGAGGGGACAATAGGAAAGTTAGCTAACAAACAGCAGAAAATCAAAACATTGCCCATAATCTTGGAAGAACAAGATTTCCTTTATAAAATCCTGAAGTTGAGAGCTGAATCAGAGATAATATGTTTCATGTCAGACTATATCTTAAGAAGCCTTGTGTCTCTGTAAATGAGCTACATCCAGGAAAAAGCCAAAAGTCAGCAGTGGACCACAAGAAACTGCTGAGGAATAATGTAATATATAGAGTATATGTTCAAGAAGATTTTCCTCCTAAAGGTCCCTTTCTGTGAGATCCTAGCAAGAAAGTCAGAACCTTAGATCAAAGACAGAGAAGGACCCAATGGATGACAGGACATAGATAGCATTGCACCAGGCCCAGGGTATCAGTGGTGGAATAGGCCTGACTGTACAAAGGTACATAAGTGAGCAAGGAATCTCAAGGCATAAACAGAGTGTAGACAAAGAGGATTTGCAAAAGAACCTGATTAATTCTAAAGATGCAAACCAAATACTCTTGTTATGTAAGGCAGTCCTCGAAACAACCCAGCATATTTCCTTTCTGAAGATAAGGTTAGAGAGAAATCTTAAAACAACACGTGTTAATCAGTTTCTTATTTAGGTATTATGGGATCAGCTGGGCACAACATTGGTTAAAATAGGGAGCCCATGAAATTGATATAACAGCTTTCTGGGGTGTGTGAAAGTTCTTTTTAAATTTTTCAATTTTATATATAGCAGAGAATATAGACATGTAGGACACAGATGATTTAAATCCAATCCCAGATAAAAACTCTTCCTGCAGAAATCAGTATGCAATGTATAATCTACAAAGAAGAGAGATGTTGCATGTGTGGTAATCTAAACAATTCACTCATGAGGCAGCCTGTAAGGTTAAGACAAAATCCATCTGAAAGAGAACATACCTCTATGGAAAGACAGTAAAAAACACTAAACCAACACTTAAAGCACTTAACTTAAAACTTACACTTTAAAACTGAACACAACTGAGAAATTACAACTTCTCTCCATTATAAAGAATGCAAAGGACAGGATGACTTGAGATAATAAAAGAGTATGATGGATGCAAACAAAGAGGCAAACAATAGAATGGTAAAGATTAAAGATATCTTCAAGAAAATTAGAGATACCAAGGGAACATTTCATGCAAAGATGGGCAAAATAAAGGACAGATATGGTATGGACCTAAGAGAAGCAGAAGATATTAAGAAAAGGTGGCAAGAACACACAGAATAAATATACAAAAAATAACTTAATGACCTAGACAACCACAATGGTGTGATCACTCACCTAGAGCCAGACATCCTGGAGTGTGAAGTCAAGTGGGCCTTAGGAAGCATCACTACAAACAAAACTAGTGGAAGTGATGGAATTCCAGCAGAGCTATTTCAAGTCCTAAAAGATGGTGCTGTTTAAGTGCTGCACTCAACAAGCAAGCAAATTTGGAAAGCTCAACAGTGGCCACAGGACTGGAAAAGGTCAGTTTTCATTCCAATCCCAAAGAAAGGCTATGCCAAAGAATGTTCAAACTACCACATAATTGCACTCATCTCACATGCTAGCAAAGCAATGCTCAAAATTCTCAAAACAAGCCTTTAATGGTATGTGAACCAAGAACTTTCAGATGTTCAAACTGGATTTAGAAATGGCAGAGGAAACAGAGATCAAATTACCAACATCCACTGAATCATCAAAAAAGCAAGAGAGTTCCAGAAAAATATCTATTTCTGCTTTATTGACTATGTCAAAGCCTTTGAGCATGTGGATCACAACAAACTGGAAAATTCTTCAAGAGATGGGAATACCAAAGCACCTTACCTGCATCCTGAGAAATCTGTACCCAGGTCAAGAAGCAACAATAAGAACCAGACATGGAACAACAGACTGGTTCCAAATCAGGAAAGGAGTACATCAAGTCTGTATATTGTCACCCTGTTTATTTAACTTACATTCAGAGCACATCATACAACATGCCAGGATGGGATGAAGCACAAGCTGGAAACAAGATTGCTGGGAGAAATATCAATAACTTTAGAGACGCAGATGATACCACCTATATGGCAGAAATGGAAGATGAATTGAAGAGCCCCTTGATGAAAGTGAAAGAGGAAAGTGAAAAAGCTGGCTTAAAACTCAACATTCACAAATTTAAGATCATGGCATCTGGTCTCATCACTTCATGGCAAATAAATGGGGAGATAATGGAAATAGTGAGAGACTTAATTTTCTTGGGCTCCAAAATCACTGCAGATGGTGACTGCCGCCATGAAATTCAAAGACACTTGCTCCTTGAAAGAAAAGCTATGACCAACTGAGATGGCACATTAAAAGCAAAGACATTACTTTGCCAACAAATGCCTAGTCAAAACTATGGTTTTTCCAGTAGTTACGTATGGATATGAGAGTTGGACCATAAGGAAGCTGAGCGCCAAAGAACTGATGTTTTTGAACTGTAGTGTTAGAGAAGACTCTTGAGAGTCCTGTGGACTGCAAGAGGATCAAACCAGTCAATCCTAAAGGAAATCAGTCCTGAGTATTCATTGGTAGGACAGATGCTGAAGCTGAAGCTGCAATACTTTGCCCACCTGATGTGAAGAACGGACTCATTGGAAAACACCTTGATGCTGGGAAAGATTGAAGGCAGGAGGAGAAGGGGACGACAGAGGATGAGATGATTAGATAGCATCACTGACTCGATGGACATGAATTTGAGCAAGCTCAGGGTGTTGGTGATGGACAGGGAAGCCTGGTGTGCTGCAGTCAATGGGGTCACAGAGTCGGACATGACTGAGTGACTGAACTGAACTGGACTGATGAGTGTGAAACAATGATTTGAAGTGATTGCTCAAGAAAATTCTTTCTAAGGCAACAACACTTAAGCAGAGATCTGAGGGATTATTATTGTTTAGTCACTCAGTCATGTTGACTCTTTGCAACCCCATGAACTGCAGCACACCAGTCCTCCCTGTCCTTCACCATCTCCCAGAGCCTGCACAAACTCACGTCCATCAAGGCAGTGATGCCAACCAACCATCTTGTCCTCTGTCATCACCTTCTCTTCCTGTCTTCAATCTTCCCCACGTCAGGGTCTTTTCTAGTGAGTTGGCTCTTCGCATTAGATGCCCAAAGTATTGGAGTATCAGCTTTAGCATCAGTCCTTCCAATGAATATTCAGGACTGATTACCTTTAGGATTAACTGGTTTGATCTCTTTGCAGTTAAAAGGACTGTCGGGATGACCCAGAGGGATGGTATGGGGAGGGAGGAGGGAGGAGGGTTCAGGATGGGGAGCACATGTATACCTGTGATGGATTCATTTTGATATTTGGCAAAACTAATACAATTACGTAAAGTTTAAAAATAAAATAAAATTAAAAAAAAAAAAGGACTGTCAAGAGTCTTCACCAACACCACAGTTCAAAACTGTCAATTATTTTCTTCTCAGCCTTCTCTAAGGTCCAAATTTCACATCCATACATGGCTGCTGAAAAAACCATAGCTTTAACTATACAGACCTTAATTAGAGCTTAATTATGAGGAGTGTGGTAATAGAAAATGATTATTTTTCTTGCATTAAAAAAACATTGACCTACTCTCAAAGACATGAAAAAGACCAATGTGGCAGTAGTCTGAGTCCTGAGGTATGGAGCTCTGTGAAGAAAAAAGGTGAGGTACAAGATCCAGTCATTCAGTGCCATGCAGACAGTTATGATTAATTTTGTATTTCGTGGGGGGTATTCTTTTAAGATTTTCCCCTTCTAGTGTCCTCTACTTTTACTATGTCTGTATCTAGGTATATGAATTTGTTTCAGTTAACTCTTTTTGGGTCTCACTAGCCCTTTCAAATTGAGAAGAGTTGCCTTTTTTTTTTTTTTAATATTTTTTTATTTGTCTTTATGGGTCTTAGTTGCATCTTGCAAGACCTTTTGTTGTGGTGCTCCATCTTAGTTCCCCCTCAATATGTGGGATCTTAGTTCCCCAACCAGGAATTGAACCCACTTTTCCTCCATTGAAGGCAAATTCTTAACCACTGGACCACCAGGGAGTTCCCAAGATGCCATTCTTAAATACAGGACAATTCTCAGCAATACCCCACCAATAATTGCATCTCTACCATTGTCTACATGCTTTACTCAAGAGCGCCTATTGTTTGATGGGATCTGTGAATGTCTCTGCCATCTATCCATAATTTGCCTTTATGTAATTCTTTTAATATCTCTTTGTTATGTTCTGAGTGAATTTTTGAATATACTCAATGGACCAGTTCGTTTTGATTGTGACTACACTGCTGCTGCTAAGTCACTTCAGTTGTGTCCGACTCTTTGCGACCCCAGAGACGGCAGCCCACCAGGCTCCCCTGTCCCTGGGATTCTCCAGGCAAGAACACTGGAGTGGGTTGCCATTTCCTTCTCCAATGCATGAAAGTGAAAAGTGAAAGTGAAGTCGCTCAGTCGTGTCTGACCCTCAGCGACCCCATGGACTGCAGCCTTCCAGGCTCCTCCGTCTATGGGATTTTCCAGGCAAGAGTACTGGAGTGAGGTGCCATTACACTAGAGTTGATCTAATTTAGGAAGTCTTTCTTCTGCCTCCTCCTTTCCTATCTCAGTCATAATATTTTCTATCTTATTTTACCAGGAGTTTTACTTAATTCTTTACTTTGATACCATTTCCTGATTTTTATTATCGTGTGCCCTGTAAGCATTTTATTTATCCTCTGTTCTATTTAAGTAATATACATGCACTTATTATAAGATCATTTTCAAGTTCTTTACTAGTGAATTCCTTTGTTAGTTGCTTCATTCATGAAAGTATTTTTTTTTACATTTGCATTTAAAAATTTACATTTTTACCATTGCTTTTTTTCTCACCTGCTTTCTAATCTTTAGTTGCCAGCTCACTTTGTCATTATAAAAAGTTTTAGCTTCCACATTGTCTTTTGTTGTGTTGGGGGTGGTGGTTTTTTATCAGTACCAACCTGTTTCCAACTCAAGATTTTTGTAGTTGCCTGTCCCCAACCCTGTGTTCTACAACTTGAGGCTGTTTTTCACAGGTAACCAGGGAGATACAGTAGCTCAAGGAGCCTGGCCCAAGCCAAGTTTTAGCGCTTGTCACTTTTTCTCTCACTACCCCAGGTGAGCAATAGCCATAAAATTCACAGTCATCAGGCTCAGTTTCAAATGGTTTATAGTCTTCATTCCTGGGTGCCAACAGGCCTCTTCAGTGACTAGTTTCATGTTGTGAGCTTGGTTTTGGATCCCTGCAGGGCATGGACTAACTTATCCACCAAAAATCAAACTCCACATGCCTCTCCTGTTCCTGGAATTGAAATGCAGCAGGCTCATAGTTTTTGCATTTATTTCCTGCTGATAAATTGAGAAGTTTATCTTATTTTTGAGCATGTCCATATTCACAGCTATAGTGCAATATGAATTACAATCACTTTGTTCTGAGGAGTGACAAAATCCAAATTACAACTTAAAAAACAACACTCCAGCAGCTGAGTCCAGAATGAGTGGGAGGAGTTCAGTGGAAACCATGAGTTTAGGAAAAGAGAGGCAATCACAATGATGTACTTGAACATAATAAAATGAGTCGATGTGTCACTGACCTCAGGATGTAAGATAACAATAATCCCAGATCCTACTAGAAAGTGCAATTGGCATAAGGGAGGATGTTGTTGTTGTTTAGTCCCTAAGTTGTGTTTGACTTTTTTGTGATCCCGTGGACAATAGCCCACCAGACTCCTCTGTCCATGGGATTTCCCAGGCAAGGATACTGGAGTGGACTGCCATTTCCTTCTCTGGGAGATAGTCCCAACCCAGGGATTGAACCTACATCTCCAGGTCTTAAATTAATTCTGCTCAACTTTATTCACCTTTTTCAGGCCTCAGCGTAGATCACAGCTTTTGCCTATTTATCACCCTCCTTCATTTTTAGAATTCTATGTTTAAATATTTTATCTTATTTTTATAGTTTCTTAACAGTCTATCTCTGAGTTAGTAAATTAGCAAATTTTTGTGTCCTAAGTCTCCTTTCTTATTTCCTCAAAGTAGAATCATGTGGTCGAGTTCCCTGTTGATAGTAGTTTCTACCATGAAACAGAGTTGAAAATGTGTGCTTTATGTATATTAATGATGTTGTCCAGTGTAAGACAAACTTCAAAGAGAAAGAGAAATAAAAATATGAATGGAGTTTAAGAAACTCTCAATGGCCTCCCCAAATTTCCTTTTGGTTTAAAAGGGTTTACCACTCATATTTGATCCCATATCACACATATTGTGTGTGCACATAGAAAGATAAACTGCCTTGCATTTTAAACTTATTTTTAAAAACAATCTTAAACAAGAGGTTAAAAAGGCATACTTTCATGAAAACAATTGAGTCCAGGTTCATGCATGATGCTGGATGTTTAATGGTGCACTGGGACGGCCATTGGGGAGGGAGGAGGGAGGAGGGTTCGGGATGGGAAATGTATACCTGTGGCGGTCTTTTGATAAAAAACTAATACAATATGTAAAGTTTAAAAATAAATAAAATTAGAGGAAAAAAAATCCAATCCAAAAAATAAAAAAAAAAAAAAAAAAAAAAGGCATACTTTCATGAAAACAATGATTATTTCACTTCATCCAAATGTTTAATGCATTGAAAACATGAAAAATGTTCACTGGAGTCTGAAAAAGTGTCATATATAGTTTTAAAGAAGCTATTAATAATGTACCATAATCTACATCTCAGTACCATAGCTATAGTTATTTAAGGAGTATCATTGTATATACCTTCACTGAGCACTGGAATACTGTGAAATACTAAATACTTGACAGGCAGCCAAAACAATCCTAATAAGTTTACTCCAAAAAGTAGCTTTTTAAATAAGAGTTTTAGGACATTTAAAAAATTTGAACAGAAAAATCAATATAACCCTTCATAATTTTCCTGTGAGATACTTAAAATTGTAGTTATTCTGGACATGAAATATTGACTCTAAAATGCCTAAATGCCATGATATATCTTTAAAAGATTTTTCTGAATAGTATTTCATTCTAAGATACAAATGTTTATTAAAGATTTTAAAGGCTACCATATATCAAACGTATAAAAGTGCAAGTTAAAAATAACTTCCAGTTGATTTTCTTCATATTTTCTCTCTTTTTCTTTCTACATCTTTTGCCATATGGTCATTTTTGTGGGTACAAAGAGACACAAACTCACATTGTCTTTACAGTAACAACTTTACGTGTTACTCTGCATCCTACCTCCTTAATGGCATTTGCCAAGGCCTAACATGGAGCTTTTCTATTTGTAGATCCGTCTTTCACAGAACATAAACCATATGTGGCAACCTCAAATCAAGAGCCTCCTGCTGGAGATGGGAAAATTTGTAGATAGTAATTGAAATTCTTTCTTCCCAGGCACTGCATACCCCCTCCCCCCAAACTCAGAAGGAACTTTAAATTTCAAAGTTAAAGTAGGAGATTCTCACAATGGCACAATGCCCAAAATCTGTCAAATTCTTGATATTTTGTATTTCAAGTTACATATACATAGTCCTTAACACTCTTCTGATGTCAATGAAACATTCTATGATGATCACTTCTATAATGATGTTTGCATTTGATATATCTTTTCTGTCTCATGGGCTTTTTTCTTAATAATTAACTTTTGGTATACACACCATAATTCTTTTCTTTTTCCCTGTTCATTTTCTCCTTTTTCCCTGGAAAATAAATTTCCCTGGAAAATGATGCTTAGAAGCAATATAAGTTGCTTGTTTTTAATGAATTTTTTCTCAATAATCATTTCATTTGATTCATATTTATTTACATGTGCTCTATTTTGTATTCCAAATAACTAAAATGTAGCACATTTTAATGATTAACAGCAAACCATGAACAAACTGCCAACATTAATCTATGGATATGTTTTATGATTCAGACAGTAAAGAATGTGCTCACAAGGCAGGAGACCTGGGTTCAATCCCTGGGTTGGGATATCCCCTGGAGAAGGGAATGGCAACCCACTTTAGTAATCTTCCTGAAGAAGTCCATGGGCAGAGGAGCCTGGTGGGCTACAGCCCATGGGGTTGCAAAGAGTCAGACATGACTGAGCAACTACCACAAGAGGAATTAAGATTCCAAGTGACATCAAATGTGTAAATTAGCTGATTAGTTTATAATAGGGAGATTCTACTTAGGGTATGCTATCGGGCCCAGTGTAACCATGAGTGAGAAGTAAATCAAGAGAGGGGTGAGAGTTAGAGAGAGATTTGAAGATGCAGTGCTACTGGTTTTCAAAATGGAGAAAAAACACAAGCCAATAAAGCAGGCAGCCTTTGTGAATATGAAGAGACCAAAAAACAGATTTTTTTTCTAAGACCTTAAGAAAAGACTGTAACTCTGCCAACATATTGATTTTAAGACAGTGAGATTACTAACCTTGATCATAAATTTGTGCTGTTTTAATCCACTAAATTTATGATAATGTCTTACAGCAGCCCTGGACACTAAAGCTAATAATAATATGCACCATAAATGGATATATTAAAAAATCATAAATGGCACGTCTTTGTATATAATTTTTAGATTATCTGCCCTTACCTGCAGATCATACTGCTTGACTGTATCCTCTAGTTTTCCTTGCCTGGAGCTGTTTTTATGATCCTGACTATGTGCAATAAAATGGGAACAGAAGCAGCACCTCAAGGCAAAGACCAGTGAGAACATCAGAAAAAATCAACCACATTCAATCCACATTATCTACTGAATACAGAGAAGCAGGGGTCCCTGAATTTAAGTTACAGAACCTCATGATCTAAGGAAGCATGATCTCTGAATAACTGGGTGGAACAGTCTCCACCTCTTTCCACTTGGCTGATATGCAGACAACTGTGGCAGGACCAAAAAGGTACTATTACATAGTAACTAACATTTAAGGTTGTTCAAATTATTATGCTTGCTTCCTACTTTCAAAAAGATAATTTCCTGGTAAGCATGCCTTCAAAAGTAGAATATTTAATTGCATTTTTTTAAACTTTTCCACACAGCACTATATTTGAGACCTATTGAGATTTGAACATTCTTTGGCATTGCCTTTCTTTGGAATTGGAATGAAAACTGATGTTTTCCAGCCCTGTGGTCACTGCCGAGTTTTCCAAATTTGCTGGCATATTGAGGGCATCACTTTAACAGTGTCATCTTACAGGATTTGAAATAGCTCAGCTGAAATTCCATCACCTCCACTAGCTTGGTTGTAGTACTGCTTTCTAAGGCCCACCTGACTTCACACTCCAGGATGTCTAGCTCTAGGTGAGAGGCCATACCATCATGGTTATCTGGGTCATTAAGACCTTTTCTGTACAGTTTTTCTGTGTATTCTTGCCACCTGTTCTTAATCTCTTCTGCTTTTATACTGTCCTTGCCATTTCTGTCTTTTATTTTGCTCATCTTTGCATGAAATATTCCCTTGGTATCTCCAATTTTCTTGAAAAGAGCTCTAGTCTTTCCCAAAATCACTGCAGATGGTGATTGTAGCCATGAAATTAAAAGACATTTCGTCCTTGGAAGAAAAGCTATGACCAACCTAGATAGCATATTAAAAAGCAGAGTCATCACTTTGCTGACAAAGGTCCACAAAGTCAAAGCTATTGTTTTTCCAGTGGTCATGTATGGATGTGAGAGTTGGACTTTAAAGAAGACTGAGCACCAAAGAATTGATTCTTTTGAACTGTGGTGTTGGAGAAGACTCTTAAAAGTCCCTTGGACAGTAAGATGATCAAACCAGTCAATCCTAAAGGAAATCAGCCCTGAATATTCATTGGAAGACTGAAGCTAAAGCTGAAGCTCTAATACTTTGGCCACCTGGTGTGAAAAGCTGACTTATTGGAAAAGACCCTGATACTGGGAAAGACTAAAGCAAGAGGAGAAGGGGATAACATAAGATGAGGTGGTTGGATGGCATCACTGACTCAATACACATGAGTTTGAGCAGAGTCAGACTTTCATACTGATTCTAATAATAAATAAACTATCAAAGACATTTTATGTAAACCAGTATTTCCTCAGCTGCTAGTAATATTTTGTCTTTTTAATTTCAAATTTTATGCCTATTTTAAAAATTCTCTAGATTACCCAGTGAATTAAAAATGGCATCTTAAGTAGTATGTAGGCTTTTATTGGAAGATCTTTATTTGGATAAAAAATATTCAATAAATGCTTAGCTTTCAGAAAAAAATTAAAAAACCCTTAAATTTTGTTACTTGTGATTGAGTTATTTTTCTGTGAATTCACAAAGTAATATTTTATAATTTTCCTCTTTAATCTTTCAATGTGATAAATAGCATATATTTTTATCCTTGGATTTTGGGGATAAAAACAATAGTTATTTATTTTTACTTTATGGATATTTCAGAATTCATATTAATTTTATTCATTAGGGATGATCATACACATATATAAGTGAGTTAGACTCATATATTATTTTATTGTGTAATAACAAATATAGGTAAAATACATTTTGCTTTTTATCAGAAAACTATTATTTATCAGTGAAACAATTATATAAATTATATTGCTAACATTTAATAAACTAATCCTTTTCTGTATTTTTTAAGCTTTTTCTATAAAAATATGCTGAAGCTTCATACAAGCATTTATTTGGTTTTGTTTTCCTCTTTTTTTCTATCTTTGTGTACACTCCTACCCATTCAGTATAATTTGTATAGAACTAGGTTATTAGATTTGGAGAAGGCAATGGCACACCACTCCAGTACTCTTGCCTGGAAAATCCCATGGACGGAGAAGCCTGGTAGGCTGCAGTCCATGTGGTCACTGAGGGTCGGACACGACTGAATGACTTCACTTTCACTTTTCACTTTCATGCATTGGAGAAGGAAATGGCAACCCACTCCAGTGTTGGTGCCTGGAGAATCCCAGGGACAGGGGAACCTGATGGGCTGCCGTCTATGGAGTCGCACAGAGTCAGACACGACTGAAGCGACTTAGCAGCAGCAGCAGGTTATTAGATTATTGCTTAGCATCCAACTACTGATTTGCATTTTTTTCCTTGGAAAGATGCAAGCAAAATACATGTGAAATCAGCAGTAGCCATGTTTCTTTAACATTCCAGAAGGTTCTCAACTCAAAACCATGACAGAAGACTCTGATAATTAGAGATCCATATATACACATTTTACAGTTATACATAAAGACAATAATTCTCCAAGGAATGTACTTAAGTATGAATTCTGTAATGTAAGATGTGACAATACAGATTTGCTTCTTGGCTTTGCAAAGCGATTACACACTCCCAGCTGGCACACTGACACCCACAGGGATTATGTTCAGTACAGAGTGTACAGTTTCTTTATTGCCATTTTTTCAAAATGAACCTGAAAGCCTAGATGGACGGCAATGTGTAAAAAGTATTTTCACATCAATCTCAATTCAAAGCTCACTTCAAAAATTTGTGTATGAAGTCTTAGTGAAAATCGTATTAATGAGCTAACAAAGAGAACCAGAGGATTTGTTTGCTTTAGCCTTTTTGCCTAGTTTATCATATTTTTCTATTTAATGTATGTAATGCTTTCAAAGTTACCACTTTGAAAGACCTACACAAAAACATCAGCATTGGTTTTATCATTTGTAGTTGGAAATAAAAATACCCGATGGCCTGGACTTTATTTTTAGTAATCTGGACTGTGGATCCCATAGCACTTTGATTTAATATATAGTCAATTAAAATTATGACAGTCTTTCTTTTGATTGAAGTAATTTTTTAGCAAATTGAAAACTAGTTGAGCCATGTCCTAGGGTTGCTTTGCATACTAAGTAACAAATGTAAATTGTTACCCATAGTATTTTGTATCACTTTAATTTTTCTAATGAATGATAAAGCAATTCATATTTTACAGTTATATCAAGCTTTTGTGATGAAACTGGTTGTTCTCTTCTGTCTTCTGTGAGTGACAATCATCTATTTCATCAAAGCAGAAAAGTAATCTAAAATGTGTCACATGATTCTGCATTTGGGGATAAGTAAACAAGCAAATTAATAAATAATGAGACCATTACACACAATTTATACACACACACACACACAAAATACTGCAAAATGAAATAAAATTCTTAGAATGTGCTAGCTTCAGAAATATTCCTGATGACCTCCTGCTAGCTTCAGCATCATTATTTTTAAGATAATTCCTCCATCTATACCTTATGCACTGAACGAGGTGGTCTTGGTCTTACTCACTTGATATAGCTCTGCACTTATACTTTCCCTTATAGTGTCATCAGTTATCACAGACATATATGAAACTTAAAGGAACTATCACCATGTCAAGGGCGTGAATTCTGGGCTTGGACTTAATCATATACAGGGTATTACGAAAACAGACAGATCTCAGATGGTCTTTCTCTGTAGTATATGCCATAGCCTGAAAGATATCTTACTTTTTTTCTGATCCTTCAAGTGAACCAAAATGAACCAAGCATATGAAAACTGCAGATTTGAAATTTGGGGCTAAATATCATTCAGTGTTTTCCCAAAACTGTGAAAGGCAAAACTGTGGTTTCCCACAGCACTGCTGGCCAGAGATTCCTTTGCATGTAAATTAGAATTGATTGTTCTCTCTGATGAGTGAGAAGAAGGCTTGTGAGCCTGGGTTAATGAGGGGCTGCTCTCTGAATAAGCAAAATTTCACGGAGTGCCTACGGAAGATAGGACTGTGAAACGGAAAGGATGCACGGATTAGTTTGCTCCAAATGTCAAGGACAATTTAAGTAAAGGAACAGAGGTGGAAAAGGGCAGAATATGTGAAATGAATGAAAACTATATTTGCCTTGTTATAAAGTACAGTCAGGGAAGTCTGAGAGTCCAGCTTGGGTTGGTTCTGTGAGAGCAGAAAGAATGCTGCAAAGATCTGTTCTTGAATTTCGTGAAGATATACAGCTCCACAGGCATATTGTAAAAACTAATGAACCCATATTCAAGACAAGACAGTCCTGCTTTCACATTTGTACAGTGCCTTTAAATTAGCAAAATTTCTAAATATAGGGTCTCAATTAACTATGACACTTAGAACAATCCTGTAGGATGCAGAAGTTATGCATTTTGAAATTCATTTTGAGAACTCATTTAATTAGTTCTCCTAACATTTACTGAGCATCTTCCATGCCTGATTTTGTGTTCTGGAAATAAGATTGTAAATGAAGACCAGTAGATTAAGAAAACTCTTTGTGGGGAGAGGCAGACATAGAAATGATTATCTGTGTTGTAAAGCCAAGTATTTCTTCTTGAATATGTGAATAAATAAATGATCTAGAGTTTTCATTTTTGCAATTTTAAATTAGCATCTATAATTCACAGCACACTGTACAGTTTTTAATGTTTGAAAAGTAAATAAAGCACTAGGAGGACAGCAGGAAAAGTGGGCAACTGGCAGGTTTCTTAGGGTTTTCATGGATTAAGGAATACAAATTCTGATAACTATATAAATAAGCTTGTCTAATTCACAGTGTTGAAAGGACAGATAAAGATCCAGGGCTAAAGAGTGACTTCCTTGGCATAAGCATATGGTGCTTGGAAACAGTGGCAGAAATACCTGGGACTGTGCTTTCATCACAGTTATTTCAATAATGTGTGCTATATATTCTCATGGCATGATCTTTACTGAGAGAAGCTACTTTAGCACTGAATCATCTGAGTTCTTTGGTCCTGTGATAAAGGTTTTGATGTTTCAGTATGCTAAGAGTCATCAAGAAAAATGATAAAGAATGTTGCCTTTGACTTCTTAAAGAATTATGTTGCTTAGAGTGCCCATATATATTGTTCTACATTCTAATATAACCCCAAATCTGGAGATTTCTGCCTATTTCCATTTTTATTTTTTTTAATCTTTTATTATTATTATTTTTTACTTTACAATATTGTATTGGTTTTTCCATACATCAACTTGCATCTGCCGTGGGTGTACACGTGTTCCCCATCCTGAACCCCCCTCCCACCTCCCTCCCCATACGATCCCTCTGGTCATCCCTGAATCCTAGTCTTTACTTCTTTGGAGAAGACTCTTGAGAGTCCCTTGGACTGCAAGGAGATCAAACCAGTCAATCCTAAAGGAAATCAGTCCTGACTATTCATTGGAAGGACTGATGCTGAAGCTGAAGTTCCAATACTTTGACCACCTGATGTGAAGAACTGACTCATTGGAAAAGACCCTGATGCTGGGAAAGATTGAAAGCAGGAGGAAAAGGGGACAACAGAGGATGAGATGGCTGGATGGCATCACTGACTCAGTGGACAAGAATTTGAGCAAGCTCCAGGAGTTGCTGATGGACAGGGAAGCCTGGTGTGCTGCAATCCATGGGGTCGTAAACAGTCGGACAGGACTGAGTGACTAAATGGACTGATTCCTTACACCTGTATGCTGCTACTCTTCAGTAATAATAGATTTGAAACCTAAGCTATGATAACTTCTTTTTATGAAATTGAATAAAAATAAGTAAAATATAAATATTTATATAAATCATGATATAAATTTGATCAGGTTGCAATCAGTGTGTATACTTAGCTAATTTCTGTATTTGACCATTTTCAAATGAACAGTGATTCAAGCCAAATTAATTTCCTCTTGTCTGAGTAGTTTCTTATGTGCCTATTATTTTTATTTTTCCTTCTTAAATACTGATAGAATGTGAGATATTGTTTTTTAAACTTCACCTTTCAGTGTATCACTGGCAAAACATCTGTTAAATCCAATGAACAAGTTAAGTTTACTATGTTCAAGGTATTATCTTGACCTCCAGGGATCACAATAAAGAGTCCTCAAACATTAAACCTTTTAATACACATTTTATACAGTAATTGAGAGCAAAGATGTGATCAGGTGAACAGTTAAAATATGAAAGTTTTTCCTGGATTTGGGTGTGCTCCATGTTTTGCAATATTCCCACCAGTTTCCAAGATAGAAGAAGGTGCTCCTGAGCCCTACCCTCTTATAAACAGGAAAGAAAGAAGGACAGCATGAAACAGCCTTTAAAAATAAAATAAAAACAACTACAAGGTTTGAGAACACATTGAAAAATATTTCTTATATTTCTCTTCTGTCAGGGTTACATTCATTTATATTCATTCTAATATTTTATGCTTACAAATCTTTGTAAGATAGGTCTTTACAAATACGTACTTTTAAATATTTATGTATATATATGTCATATATATATATATATATATATATATATATATATATATATATATATATATGAAGGGCTTACCAAGTGGCTCAGTGGTAAAGAATCTGCCTGCCAATGTAGAAGAAGCAAGAGACTTTGTTTTGATCCTAGGGTTGGGAAAATCTGCTGAAGTAGGAAATGGCAACCCACTCCAGTATTCTTGCCTGGAAAATTCCATAGACAGAGGAGCCTGACAGGCCACAGTACATGGGGTTGCAAAGAGTCAGACATGACTGAACAACTGAGCACACACACACACACATATATCAACATCATAATATCTTACTTTTAAGGATGAGAAAATCCAACCCTACGAAGCTCAGTTCAGTTCAGTTAAGTTGCTCAGTCCTGTCACTTTGTGACCCCATAGACTATAGCATGCCAGGCTTCCCTGACCATCACAAACTCCTGGAGCCTACTCAAACTCATGTTCATCTTGTCGGTGATGCCATCCAACCATCTCATCCTCTGCTGTCCTCTTCTCCTCCTGCCTTCAATTTTCCCCAGCATCAGGATCTTTACCAATGAGTCAATTCTTCCCATCAGATGGCCAATGTACTGGCCATCTGAAGCTGAAGCTGAAGCTGAAGCTTCAGCATCAGTCCTTCCAATGAATATTCAGGATTGATTTCCTTTAGGATTGATTTGTTTGATCTTGTGGTCCAACATTTTTACTCTCTTTCACTTTCATCAAGAGGCTTTTTAGTTCCTCTTCACTTTCTGCCGTAAGGGTGGTGTCATCTGCATATCTATGGTTATTGATTATATTTCTCCTGGCAATTTCAGCTTGTGCTTTATCCAGCCTGGCATTTCCCATGATGTGCTCTGAATATAAGTTAAATAAGCTGAGTGACAATATACAGCCTTGATGTACTCCTTTCCCAATTTGGAACCAGTCCATTGTTCCATGTCCAGTTGTAACAGTTGCTTCTTGACCTGCATGCAGATAACTCTGGAGGCAGGTCAGGTGGTATGGTATTCCCATCTCTTGAAGAATTTTCCCGTTTGTTGTGATCCACAGTCAGTGGCTTTAGTGTAGTCAATGAAGCAGAAGTATATTTGTCTCTGGAATTCTCTTGCTCATGTGCCCTCCAAAGTCACAGTTAGAATAAAGGTAAAATAACTCAAGTACCCTCTGAAGTCACAGAGTAAGTGATAAAGACTTTGGTACAGGACTGTTTAAGTTCAAGGTGCACTGCAGTGGGGATGATAGAATTCAAGAATACTTTCAACTATATTTGAAGCAGACTATATCACGAGTTAAAGATAATTTTCTAACATTTGTGTGTACTTTTCTCTTCCTTTGGAAAAATGTACCCTATCACTTTTGATCATCTGGTGCTTTTGATAAATATCAGAATTTCTCCTTCTTGGATATATTGAAATTGGGAGACTATTTCAAGCTTTAAGAGACGGCCTTTTTAGGAGGGGACAGAAAATGCCTTGTGAAGCTCATAATAAACTTTTAATATGGGTAAACATAATTATTCTCCCAAATGCATTTATTTCCATATGCATATAACCATAGACATAAATTCAAGTTTGTCTGGGACCGAAGGTTAGAGTGAGCCATAAACATGTACTTTATTAAAACTCTGTCATTTCCTTTTCCTACTTCTGTTTTTTAGACATTCAAGGAAAGCCATATAAGAAATGTGATAGGCAATTATTTTTTTTGAGAAATCTTTTTAATAAAAAGGAACATTCTCCAGACTTCTCTGGTGGGCCAGTGGTTAAGACTCTGCCCTTCCACAGCAGTGGGTATGGGTTCAATCCATGATTGGGGAACTAATATTCCATATGCCATGAGGCATGCACCCCAAGACACTGAAAAACAAAAAAAACTAACTGCCATAAAGGGACTTCCCTAGTGCTTCAGTGTTTAAGACGCCATGCTTCCACTGCAGGGAGCACAGGTTCAATCCCTGGTTGGGAAACTAAGATCCCACATCCTGCATTGTGCAGTCAAAACACTTAAAAAATGAAAAGTTAATTAAAAAAAAAAAAAGAAATGGGCTCACTGTTTATTGTCAGTAAACACACTTTATTTGAAAGTCTAAATGCAAAGACCATTAATTAGGTCCATTAATAAGTCATTAAAAGGTAGACAATACCAAAACAGATTGGAAGACTGATACTGTTTTGGATAGAGGCCTCACAATTGTGTCTTCAGTGGTGTGCTGTTCAACATTTTAATCAGTAACTTGGATAAGCAAATAGGGAGGAAACTAATATGTTCATTAGATGCATGGGTCACTGAAAACTTGAAAGGCTAGTGAATGCACTGCAGAAAAATTATGATCCAGAAATGATTGCTATATCCTGTAATGATGGGCTGAATTGAATAAATGAACTGCAGTAGAGATATGCACATGGAGGGCACCATACTTATATCCAAATTGCAAATGTTGTAGGTACTGAGCTAACATCAGCATATGACAAAAATATCTCAGGATTCATAGCTCAGTAAATTCATATGAGTTAACCTGTGATGTGGCTTTCAAGAAGGCTAATCACTCAAGCTCAGTCTGTGAAGTAAAACAGAACTCAATTTTGTATGTGTTATTTCTGTTCAAATTATACTCAGATGTTACACTTAATTTTGACTACAACATTTTAAAAATAATGATAGGAAATTTTAGGCTATTTTATTTGGAAGAGTCTTAGTAAAATAAATAATAATCTTATAAAGAATATTTAAAGTAGTGCATGGATGTTGCCTTTGAGGAAATATAGTTTTCTTTGGGGAAAGGATGAGGAGAGTGGAAGAATTAGTTAGGCAGACAGCATGAAGTAGGGAGATAAATATTCCAAATATTTTTAAAACATTACTTGGAAGGGTTTCCCAAGTGGCTCAATTAAAGAATCCACCTGTCAATGCAGGAGATGCAGGTTTGATCCCTGGGTTGTGAAGATCCCCTAGAGGAGGAAATGGCAACAACCCACTTCAGTATTCTTGCCTGGGAAATCCCATGGGCAGAGGAGCCTGGCAGGCTATAGTCCACGGGGTCACAAAGAATCAGACACAACAGCATGCATGTATTTTGTTTTTCTTCACTTGGAAAACTACATGCCTTTTATATACATAGTTTGAAGGGTTAAAACAAAAAAGGACCAATTGATAAAAATTTCAGAAGAAGCTATTTAATGTGTATATGCTGCTTAACAACTATAATGCCATTAGCACCAGATTTACTTTTCTTAGGGCTAGAAGATACATATGAAGATACACTCTCTACCAAGAAAGATCATACAAATTAATGCCTCGAAATTAACATTATTTTTAAAAAAACCACTAAATATCCCTTCTAATTTGAAATTCCATAACTCTTTTTACTTTTATTTCATAATCCTAGTACTTATAATTATTTATCTAATACATCTATATTTTAAAATTCCATGACAATTCCTTGATGAGTGCAAATGTGCATTTAATTATTTGCATTGTAAGCAAACAAAAATAAATTCCTTAATTGACTATGGTACAACTGAAAACCCTCTATAGTTGAGAACTTGGGCCAGTATCACACTAGTGGTTCTAATAAAAAATGTTCAGCCTTCAGTGAAAAAAACTTGAGCATAATGTTTGACTCAGCCAGAATGTGAGCATATAGATCGTATTCAGGAGACAGACAAAACTGCACTCTTTGAAATATGTAATGGAAGTCATTCCCTCCAAGAAACCAGGTTTCACATGTATTTCTAATAGCCTGATCTATGTTAAGGAAAACTATCACATCAGACAGATAAGCCAATAGCAGTTGGTTTTGTTGTTAGGCAGTAAGGGAAAGTGCACAGGCCAAGACAAAGGGCTGGAGAGATTTTAGGAGCTGAGAGTTAGTGAGTTGTAGTGAGGTGGATGAACCTAGAGTCTGTTATACAGAGTGAAGTATGTCAGGAAGAGAAAATATATATATTAATGCATATATGTGTGTGTGTATATATATATATATATATATATATATATATATATGAAATTAGAAAAATAGCACTGCTGAACCTATTCTCAGGAAAGGACTGGAGACACAAACATAGAGAATGGACTTGTGGACATAGCAGGGGAAGGAGAGTATTGAGAAAGTTGAGGTATTGAGAAAGTTGCATGACATATACAGGGTATCATGTGTAAAATAGATAACTGGTTGGAAGCTGTTAAATAGCCTGGCACTCTGTGACAACCTAGAGAGGTGGGATGGGAGCAGAGAGGGGGGCTCAAGAAGGGAGGGGTATCATGACTGATTTGCATTGTAGTATGACAGAAGCCAACACAGCATTGTAAAGCAATTATCCTCCAATTAAAAATTAAAAAAAAAATTAAAACAGCTGGGATGAGATAGAGTGGGGAGTGTCATTGGTCATCTGCATTTTTTAATTGGCCTTAGTCAAAGGAAATTTTCTCTATTGCCATTTTATAACTTGGAGTAATATGCCCTGTGATGCCCCCACAGACTGTAGGCTTCTATTCTCTTAGAGACTAAGAGAAAAAGAATCTATATTCTTTAAAATTTGCATTATAAATTAGTGGTTCAGAAATTTGTGAGTGAAACATTACTGTGTTGCTGTACTGACAAGATGCTCTTTAAAAAATATATATCACAAAAAAGCAGAAAAATTATTTTATGTTTTTGCAAGTAAAAGCTCTAATTACAATGCATTGACATTATTAAGGACAGCTATGCAGTGCATGTGAACTCTTTTATGCCTTCTTGTAAATCAACTTAGAGTTTTATGCGGAGCACAATTCAAATTTGTTGAGGAATTTTTCATTGATGATCTGATAAAGTGAAGTGAAAGTTGCTCAGTTGTGTCCGACACTTTGTGACCCCCAAGGAATCCTCCAGACCAGAATACTGGAGTGGGTAGCCTTTCTCTTCTCCAGGGGATCTTCCCAGCCCAGGGATCGCACCCAGGTCATCCGCATTACAGGCGGATTCTTTTTTTTTTTTTTTATTTTTAAACTTTACATAATTGTATTAGTTTTGCCAAATATCAAAATGAATCCGCCACAGGTATACATGTGTTCCCCATCCTGAACCCTCCTCCCTCCTCCCTCCCCATACCATCCCTCTGGGTCGTCCCAGTGCACTAACCCCAAGCATCCAGTATCGTGCATCGAACCTGGACTGGTGACTCGTTTCTTACATGATATTTTAAATGTTTCAATGTCATTCTCCCAAATCTTCCCACCCTCTCCCTCTCCCACAGAGTCCATAAGACTGTTCTATACATCAGTGTCTCTTTTGCTGTCTCGTATACCGGGTTATTTTTACCATCTTTCTAAATTCCAAATATATGTGTTAGTATACTGTATTTATGGTTTTCCTTCTGGCTTACTTCACTCTGTATAATAGGCTCCAGTTTCATCCACCTCATTAGAACCGATTCAAATGTATTCTTTTTAATGGCTGAGTAATACTCCATTGTGTATATGTACCACAGCTTTCTTATCCACTCATCTGCTGATGGGCATCTAGGTTGCTTCCATGTCCTGGCTATTATAAACAGTGCTGCGATGAACATTGGGGTACACGTGTCTCTTTCCCTTCTGGTTTCCTCAGTGTGTATGCCCAGCAGTGGGATTGCTGGATCATAAGGCAGTTCTATTTCCGGTTTTTTAAGGAATCTCCACACTGTTCTCCATAGTGGCTGTACTAGTTTGCATTCCCACCAACAGTGTAAGAGGGTTCCCTTTTCTCCACACCCTCTCCAGCATTTATTATTTGTAGACTTTTGGATCGCAGCCATTCTGACTGGTGTGAAATGGTACTTCATAGTGGTTTTGATTTGCATTTCTCTGATAATGAGTGATGTTGAGCATCTTTTCATGTGTTTGTTAGCCATCTGTATGTCTTCTTTGGAGAAATGTCTATTTAGTTCTTTGGCCCATTTTTTGATTGGGTCGTTTATTTTTCTGGAGTTGAGCTCTAGGAGTTGCTTGTATATTTTTGAGATTAGTTGTTTGTCAGTTGCTTCATTTGCTATTATTTTCTCCCATTCTGAAGGCTGTCTTTTCACCTTGCTAATAGTTTCCTTTGATGTGCAGAAGCTTTTAAGTTTAATTAGGTCCCATTTGTTTATTTTTTATTTTATTTCCAATATTCTGGGAGGTGGGTCATAGAGGATCTTGCTGTGATGTATGTCAGAGAGTGTTTTGCCTATGTTCTCCTCTAGGAGTTTTATAGTTTCTGGTCTTACGTTTAGATCTTTAATCCATTTTGAGTTTATTTTTGTGTATGGTGTTAGAAAGTGGTCTAGTTTCATTCTTTTACAAGTGGTTGACCAGATTTCCCAGCACCACTTGTTAAAGAGATTGTCTTTAATCTATTGTATATTCTTGCCTCCTTTGTCAAAGATAAGGTGTCCATATGTGCGTGGATTTATCTCTGGGATTTCTATTTTATTCCATTGATCTATATTTCTAGTTAAGATAAAACTTGTTATTGAAACAAATATATTAGTTTTATTCTGTGGCTAAATTATTTCAGTAGGAGAGAAAATTATAATCATCGATTGGAAGAACTCACATTTACTGAGGACCGACTTAGAGCATCTTAGAGCTTAGAGCTTCTCTAAGCTCTTTACTCTTGTGAATATATTGATTTCTCACATCAGTGATTTGATGGAGGCACTATGACCCAGGGCAGTGGGCAAACATGTGCTATAGGGTCAGAAGATTTCAATTCACATGGCTGTAAACTCTGTTGAGTTCATTAGCTACTGAAAACTATCAAAAACGAACAATAATTGATCAGTATCATGGGACTATACTAAGGGTTATGTGAATTGATTTGTAACTTTTTCAGTGTCTAAGCAGTGTTGGATGCTTAGTAAACTTTTATTACACATGTTAGAAAATGAAATTGAGGCATCAGAAACTTCAGAAGCTTTCCCATATCACGTAGCTATTAAGTAACATAAAGCTTAGCTTAAAATCTCAAGTTCATCTGGGTCTAAGATCTGCCTTCTTAATTGTTATTACATCAGTTAGAAACCCTGTAGAAAGCAGACATTGTACTCTAAGTAATGTGAAGAGAATTTTGCTAAGGGTCAATTCATATAGGTATAGGCAGAGTTTAAGAAAAACAGAATATTATAATATTCTTAATCCATCACTCAGTTCAGTTCAGTCGCTCAGCCGTGTCTGACTCCTTGCGAACCCATGGACTGCAGTACACCAGGCCTCCCTGTCCATCACCAACTTCCAGAGTCTACTCAAACTCATGTCCATTGAGTCGGTGATGCCATCCAACCATCTTATCCTCTGTCATCCCCTTCTCCTCCTACTTCAATCTTTCCCAGCCTCAGGGTCTTTTCAAATGAGTCAGTTCTTTGGATCAGGTAGCCAAAGTATTGGAGTTTCAGCTTCAGCATCAGTCCTTCCAATGAATATTCAGGACTGATTTCCTTTAGGATGGTCTGGTTGGATCTCCTTGCAGTCCAAGGGACTCTCAAGAATCTTCTCCAACACCACACTTCAAAAGCATCAGTTCTTCAGTGCTCAGCTTTCTTTGTAGTCCAACTCTAACATCCATACATGACTACTGGAAATAGCCTTGACTAGATGGACCTTTTTTGGCAAATTAATGTCTCTGCTTTTTAATATGCTATCTAGGTTGGTCATAACTTTCCTTCCCAGGAGTAAACGTCTTTTAAGTTCATGGCTGCAGTCACCATCTGCAGTGATTTTGGAGCCCCGCAAAATAAAGTCTGTTGCTGTTTCCACTGTTTCCCCATCTATCTGCCATGAAGTAATGGGACCGGATCCTGCCTATCCCCTAGGAAGGACAGCACAGGAAGGAAGAAGAAGGCAATGGCTGCTGAGCCTTTACTTTTGGGAGTTCAGAAGGTTACTGCTAGTCACAAGGAGCAGACATTACCATGAAGGATTTTAGTGCTTTTCTAGATATGACATGGAGAAGGCAGTGGCACCCCACTCCAGTACTCTTGCCTGGAAAATCCCATGGATGGAGGGGCCTGGTAGGCTGCAGTCCATGGGGTCGCTAGGAGTCAGACATGACTGAGCGACTTCACTTTCACTTTTCACTTTCATGCATTACAGAAGGAAATGGCAACCCACTCCAGTGTTCTTGCCTGGAGAATCCCAGGGATGGTGGAGCCTGGAGGGCTGCTGTCTGTGGGGTCACACAGAGTCGGATATGACTGAAGCGACTTAGCAGCAGCAGCAGCAGCAGATACGACAAGATGCAAGAACTGGGCTCATAATATTGTCTCCTGAAAATAACTATCTAAAGACCTGTTCTGACAGTTTTCCCAGAGGACAGTGTTTCATTCCTGATCTCCACCCTGAACTCCTTTCAGGGGGTGTTGAAGGTGAGCAGTTGCAGCAGCTCATGTGTAGAGGTAGATGGCAAGTGTCAATTTGTAGGTAACAACTTTTAGGGGTGGAGTGAAGGTAGCAAGGGACTGGAAGCGAGAGGGAATCAGAGACAAAGTTGGGGTCATCTACCAGGAAGGAGGAGTTTGTGCATTGGGTGGGGTGGTAGGCATGAGAGTAGAGGAGGAGTCAGAGGAATTTAAATAAGGGAGTTGGCATGATGAGAGCTTTTCTGAGAAGCAGCAGAAAGAATCATAGAGGAAAAAGTGAATAAGGATCCTGGGCTATTTTTGCTCTGAGATATTGCTTAAAGTGGAACCTACTAGTTTTTGCTAGAACTTGAAGTTGTTGTTTCTCTAGAAAAGGAAGTAAGACATCAGGAGAATTTGACCCAGGAAACTCTAAGTTCTTGGGTGTTTTTTGTTTGTATGTTTGTTTGTTTTAGTTTTTAAGTTTAGGTATAATTAACCTTGTCTGCCATCCTAAAGGATTTGTCATGATTTCTCTATTCATAAGGTCATATATTAGGAGTCTCTTGAATATGTCACTTGGTTACTTATAAAAGGAGCCATTGTAAAGACTTCATGAAGACAATCATTAACTGTCATGATTTCTCTTTGTACTACTTTCTCTCTGTGTTGTCAAGCTCAGTTTTAAAAGACAACATAATTCACAAAAATAGGTATCAGGATTTCTGGAAAGGAGGAAGATTTAAGAGGGGAGCACTCAGAAGATTTTAGTTGATGAAGGAAGGCTTCTGTTTGGTTGTCAATAGCCTTGATTTCATTTTATGTAGTTAATATGCATGCATGCTGCATGCTAAGTTGCTTCAGTCAATTCATCACTACTCCTCTATTAGTAAATACTTTTACATTATATACTCATGTAATATGTGTGCAACACTAATTGTGCAATTATGTTATTAGTGCAATATTATTAATCAGTACACACAAGAATGTAATACCATTCTTAATCTACTTTCAGTGTTTTCAATATTCAATAGCAAAGAATGGTAACAGAGAGCATTTCCCTCCCATAGGCATAAAAATGACAAAGGAGAGACACCCTAGAAAAATCTAAAGGGTGAATAGGTTGCTGTATGAAGCTGTGGACTTGGGTAAAAGGAAGCAACCAACACATCATGGCCTGATAGATAACAAGAATGAGGAGGTGAATAGCAAAACTATATCTTCTGGGTTTTTACCAGACACACAGAAAAAGATAGTTGTGTGAATGAAGGAGGTATTAGTTTTCTCTGTGGTGATAATCATATTGCAATATACAAATGGATCAAATAAACCTTAAACTTATACAATCGTATATGCCAATTATGTCTCAACAGAAAAAAACAAAAGAGGAAAGCCAAATTTCCTGAAACCCAATTAAATGTAGAGGGTAAAGGAATGATAATGGTTTTAAAGGCCTACTCACATTTATTTGATTATTCTCTCTCTCAACAAAACAAACTTGGTTTCCTTCATCTTAAGTGTGGTCTTCCTGACTATAATCTAAAGACAGAATGTGGCAAAAGTGGTGCAATTCCATTTCCATCATTAGGTTATACAAAAGTGTGGCTTCCATCTTGAGTGTATGTATGTCTGCCTTCTGTTCATTTCTCTCTCTCTCTCATTCTTCAGTCTAGAGAAAACCAGTCAAGCTATCACATGCTCATTTGAATGAGGTTTCCCTTAGACTTCCTTTCAAATATGCTTCCCCCATAGTTTGTACTATATTTTTAAACCAGTGTGCATCTTAGCTTTCATTTTTAGTGGTAGAAAATTTATCTTCGGTTTATTGCTTTGTCCCCAGAATCTAGAACAGATTCTCACATAAAGTATGAACACAGTAATTTATTGAAACAATCAGTGATGAACGTGAATTTACCCACTGTAATTTTTTGCATAGATAGACTGTAACTTATATGCAAGTATATTTGAAAAATTTAGTAAAGAAAATAAGAAAAAATGTAAATACTGGCCATTTACATGTTAATAGTTTATATCCCAAATGGGCTGTTTATTTTATGTATTCAGAATTCTTGGTAAGTAAGCAACTAAATATTTAATTGTATCATTTAATAAAATGAAATTATATTAGAAATGAAATTTTAGTTGTACTAGAACTGAAATTACCAAGTTATTTATTTATGCTGTAACATGTCAGATCCAAGAATGTATAAAATCAGACAGTTCTCTAGACCCTTTTAAAGAAAATGCCCTTATTTTGGAAAAGTGTAGTGTTTGGAATAAGTAATAACATTAGCTGAAACAACTCTATCCTAATAAATTCAGTGGTGTTTGATTCTTTCTCAATAGTTTGTTTTTATTTTTACTAGCAAGTGCTAATCTTGTTTGAGCAGGTGGAAGAATGAGAGCAAAGTGAATATGTGTAATGGAAAATATTTTGAACAGATTGTCTGAAATTTACCAAGATCCTTAGTGCTGACTTGTAGCATTCATCATGATGGTTTGCCTTAAATTTTTATGATAAGATAAGCTGCATTTTCTTGTAGTTCATCAAGTTATGAGAAATAAATTATGATTTTGTTTCTTCTTTAGTTTCCCTTATGTATTATGGAAACAATCATCTGTTGGATATCCCTGTATTTAAAGAAAAATCAGGTGTAATGTGAATGATTTTACATCACTCAGCTTTAGGACTAAGACATATGTAGCTGTTTTAATTATCTAGAGGATTGAGTTTCCCACTACCTGCAGTATTCAGAAAAATACTGCAATGGCATCTCTATTGAAGAGTAAATGAATATATATATATACATACATATACATATATATATATATATATATATATATTTTAATTTTAACAGATACAGGACTGAAACCCTAGTTTCCTGAAAATGTTACTTTATATAGAAATAGGAGTGTATCTGTGTTTGTTTATCGACCTAGCTATCTACTCAGAAGAAATGTGTCAACTAGCTTTTTAAATAAATCAGTACCTATTAGAGAATATGATACAAGTTAACTGAGAATAAAATTGATTAAGGGATTATACAGTTCATGAAGATGGATAAATTCATTCTAAAATTCAGTATTTCTGGCTTCAACTGCAATGCAACTTCAAGAAACCTTTTTACACTTTGTAATGTGCTTCCCATGAAAGATGAGATAAATTGATCATTGGCAACAGGCTGGTATTTACACCGCTCCTGTTGACCCATTGGATAACTACTTCAGGAGAACGCGTTTGTTTCCCAGTTTTGCCACAGTGGGTGGCCATGATAATGCACCTCTCAGACATCTAAAAAAAGTGAGAATAAATGAACATGGATTCTGGATGCTATACTTGGAAATACATCATCATGTTTGTGTGGAAGCCAAAGTGAGTGCAGCACGAATCGATAAATGAGTCCCTTCCTGAGAGTTACAGAACTTTTGCTCAAGAAATCCCCAGTAGCCTTGCTTAAACTTAGCATCAATATTTTCATCCAATTTTCATTCTTTCTTTGCTTCACTGGATCAAATTTAAATTATGATCTGATGACTGGCCCAGCTTCTTCCTGCTACTTCTCCATTTTCTCTGACCAGGATATCTTCTAATACAATTCTTGCAAAATCTTTCCTTGGAGTCTGCTTCTTGGAGAATCTGCAGTAACACACTCTGTGACAAAGTCCTTTCTATTTAGGAAGAGGTCAGCTTTTTGTTAAGCTGAGATATTTCAATATTTCTAAAGGTAAATTCCTTACCAAAAAAAAGTTCTGAATGGAGAATAATTATATATAACACATAAGTATACATAATTGCATAAAACACCAAAAATATATTACATCACTGCATAAGTATACATAATTTTAAATATACATATGTGTGTGGTGTGTGTATAATTCTGACACATCACATGACCTGGACTAAGACAATAACCCATTTTTATTTCTAGTTAAATTTTCATTTCTAGTTAAATTTTCCCTGTTCTTTGTAGGGATTTAAAATAGATGATAGTAATAGTAATTTTGTGAATAAATCAGCATTACTAAAAGTAATTATTATGTATCATAACATGTGGGAGACTAGAGCATTTATAAAGTATGCAGTTTGGAATAATGAACTCTAGGGTGGTTTCAAACTAAATGGCAAATTCTTCCTAGGAAGTTAGCACCTTAACTAGGCCTTAGAAATGAAGGTGAGTTTTTCTAAGAAGGGGGGAGGAAATGATTGAAGTGGGCATTTTACTGAGAATATAATCATTGCAATCAAAGGATGAACATGAAAATGTATGACGTTTTGAAAACACATGGTATATCCAAGAAAACCCAAAAGTTCTGTGATACCGTCAAAAATCTTGAGGAAATACATAGAGATGAGTGAGGATATAAAAGAACTGACAACCAGATAAAGAACCTGTATTAAGTAGCATAGACATTAATTTGAATGTAATGGGAAGGTTATACAAGGCACTAAACTGCTTTCATTGATTATGTGAGCATTCAGATAGAGAAGAGATTTGAAAGGGCCAGATTAAAGTGATGGGAGATCAGTGAGAACAGAGTATGGTAGAGCTAATAGGCAGAAGGATCTTCGCTGGTGGTCCAGTGGTTAATACTCCACCCTTCCACTTCAGGGGGCGTGTGTTTGATCCCCAATCTGGGAACTAAGATCCCATAACACACACACACACACACACACACACACACACACAAGAAACATAATAAAAGGTAGAGATAAAACAAATTAAATACAGAAGTGGTAGGACTTGACAACTGTAGACAGAAGGATAGGAGCAATGTTGTGTTAATCCTGATTTAGACAGCTGTGTAAGTTGGGAATATTGAGATAACATTGAGGGAGCAAAATATCATGAAAGATGAAAGAGTATGGTCTCTGGACTTTCTGAGCTTGAGGCGACAGTGTAAACTAAGGAGAGCTACAAGCAGTTGAATGTAGCAGAGTAGAACTTCCCTCTAGATACCTGTTGTAGAATTGAGTTTCCATGGTAGAAGTTAGATTTACAACTTTATTAGATAATTATCTTAGGAAAAGGTGAGTAGCACTCCCTTGATAGGGACTGAACTACATTAGAATCCAAAGTCTACAAGAAATATCCTCAGGATTTGCCAAAATAAATATTTAACATATTGATTGAATTGATTACTGGGGGAACAACTAAAGTATAAATATGCTAAACAATAAAGAGCAGGTGAGAAAATGGAGAAACCTGGAGTATAATAATTCTTCTAAAAATCAAAATCCTAGGGAAAAACAAGGATATTTTGGATGAACATATCATACTAGGGAGAGAGAATTTCTCTGTAGGATAGAGATGTGAGCATTTTGTGAGCTAAAGAGAAAAACAGCAGAATAAAAGTGTGAAGATATGAGAAATATGAAGGGTGATTGATGGAGCCAGCACCCAGAAGAAATATGTTGCAATTTGCTTTCCACTGAGATAAGAAGCAATAGGACAAAGTTGTAGAAAAAAGAGGTGAGCTTAAGTGTGATGGGGGCCTTGCTGGTGTTACAGGGTTTTGGTATTAAAGTAACATTCTACCTGTGGTTCTTTGAGAGTAGAAAGCTATTTGAGAGCTCCTGGAACTGTGTAGAATCTCCTTTGAGGGTAAGGTGATAACAAGCTGAATATGGTGAGGGGGGAAATGAGAGAACCTTTGTGATAATAATCAAAACAAGAAGCTATAGATCTGTGTTAGTAGCACTTAAAATAGCTAACCTTTATAAGGTATTTAGTGAATATCAGACATCATCATGGGCTTCCCTGGAGGATCAATAGTAAAGAAACTGCCTGCCAATGCAGGAGACATGGATTCAACCCTGAGTTGGGAAGATACCCTGGAAAGGAAATGGCAAATCACTCTAGTATTCTTGCCTGGAAAATTCCATGGACAGAGGAGACTGGCAGGCTATAGCTCATAGGGTAAAAAAATAGTCAGGCATGACTTATTGACTAAACAACAACAGACACTATCATAAAATCTTTATTGTTGGTGTTTAGTCACTAAGTCATGTTTGACTCTTGCAATCCCATGGACACCAGGCTTCCCTGTCCTCCACTATCTCCTGGAGTTTGCTCAATTTCATTCCATTGAGTTGGTGATACTTTGTAACCATGCCATCCTCTGCTGCCCTCTTTCCATTTTGCCTTCAATTTTTCCCAGCATCATGGTCTTTTCCAATGAGTCCCCTATTCACATCAGGTGAGCAAAGTAATGGAGCTTCAGCTTTTGCATTAGTTCTTCCAATGAATATTCAGGGTTGATTTTCTTTAGGATTAACTGGTTTGATCTCCTTGTAGTGCAAGGAACTCTCAAGAGTCTTCTCAAGTCTCTTCTTCATAAAATCTTTATATAGTAACTAGTTTCATTTGGTGGAGAAGGCAATGGCACCCCACTCTAGTACTCTTGCCTGGAAAATCCCAAAGATGGAGGAGTCTGATAGGCTGCAGTCCATGGAGTCACTAAGAGTCAGACACTACTGAGCGACTTCACTTTCACTTTTCACTTTCATGCATTGGAGAAGGAAATGGCAACCCACTCCAGTACTCTTGCCTGGAGAATCCCAGGGACGGGGGAGCCTGGTGGGCTGCCGTCTATGGGGTCGCACAGAGTGGAACACGACTGAAGCGACTTAGCAGCAGTAGCAGCAGCAGTTTGATTTGGACAACTACTTATTTTTTAAGTCTATTAACCGATTTGCTTTGATAACGAACCTTCCAGGAGTTGTATAATTCAGATTTACATACTCCTTATTAATAATTCCAGTTAATTTATCTATCTCTATCTCATGTACTAGAATATCTATAGGAACAAAACCCAGAGTTTCAAGTATAGAAATGCAAACGTTCAGAGATTGTGTTTTTAGAAATTATTTTTTGAGGGGTCACTCTTGTTACTTGACTTGTTACTCCTTATAACTCACCTATAAGGGAAATGTCTCTAAAGAGGTTCATTATCTTAAATACTGTCTTTCAATAGCTTTTTGTTAAAATAACTAGTACAGCCACTATGGAGAACAGTGTGGAGATTCCTTAAAAACTGGAAATAGAACTGCCTTATGATCCAGCAACCCCACTGCTGGGCATACACACTGAGGAAACCAGAAGGGAAAGAGACACGTGTACCCCAATGTTCATCGCAGCACTGTTTATAATAGCCAAGACATGGAAGCAACCTAGATGTCCATCAGCAGATGAATGGATAAGAAAGCTGTGGTACATATACACAATGGAGTATTACTCAGCCATTAAAAAGAATACATTTGAATCAGTTCTAATGAGGTGGATGAAACTGGAGCCTATTATACAGAGTGAAGTAAGCCAGAAGGAAAAACATAAATACAGTATACTAACACATATATATGGAATTTAGAAAGATGGTAACAATAACCCGGTGTATGAGACAGCAAAAGAGACACTGATGTATAGAACAGTCTTATGGACTCTGTGGGAGAGGGAGAGGTGGGAAGATTTGGGAGAATGGCAATGAAACATGTAAAATATCATGTAGGAAACGAGTTGCCAGTCCAGGTTCGATGCACGATGCTGGATGCTTGGGGCTGGTGCACTGGGACGGCCCAGAGGGATGGTATGGGGAGGGAGGAGGGAGGAGGGTTCGGGATGGGGAACACATGTATACCTGTGGCGGATTCATTTTGATATTTGGCAAAACTAATACAATTATGTAAAGTTTAAAAATAAAATAAAATTAGAGAAAAAAAAAATATCTGGTTTTTTATGAATGGGTTAGGCTATGTTTATTTGTCTTTAAAATAGCTTATTGGAAGTAATCCATTTTTTATGGACCACTTTGATAAAATAATTGGCATTTAAGGAAGTATTTTCTGACACTCATAGAGGCCAAAAGAATTGTCAAACCAAATCCAATTTAAAATCTATATTAGTGTTCACTGTCCCTCTCCCATCATAAGATTTCCATGTGTTCAACTTGCAACAAGTAATGTATCTGTTATCTTTGAGTTAGCATGGTATCAGATATAGTTTGGGATTTTCACTGAAAAACTGACAACTCTTTGATGGCAAAAGCTGTCCAGTCTTAGGAGGTGATGTCCATTTTGTGTACCCATGAGAATTTCTGCTTGTGTAGTCATGAACCCAGTGAATGTTAGTTATGGATCATATTTATTGTAACATCCTAGGTGGCACCAGTTGTAAAGAAGCCGCCTGCCAATGCAGGAGATGTGGGTTCAATACCTGAGTTGGAAAGATCCCCTGGTGTAGGAAATAGCAACTCACTCCAGCATTCTTGCCTGGAAAATCCCCTGGAAAGAGGAGCCTGGTGGTCTACAGTACATGAGGTTGCAAAGAATTGGACACAACTGAGCATACACAGACACATTCATAGAACGTGTTATTCTGTCACTTTTAAAAGCCCCTTTGCCAGTGGTCTGGTGGCTTCTCATGTGTGACATAAAAAGATTCAAACTCTTACATTCCTCTGGGAGTCTTATTAAGTTAGTGAAATTCTTCACTAATTTACTTCTGTCTCCTTTTCACCAGTCTCTTAATCTTGACTTTTGCAAGACCCTGAATATAGATTCTGCCTCATAATTAGGTCTCAAGAATTAATGTAAGTTTTATGTGTAAACAAGTAGAACAGATTGTTATAGCAATTTTTCTCAAAAGATACCACATCAGATCAGATCAGTTGTTCAGTCGTGTCCAACTCTTTGCGACCCCATGAATCACAGCACAACAGGCCTCCCTGTCCATCACCAACTCCCTGAGCTCACTGACACTCACGTCCATCAAATCAGTGATCCCATTCAACCATCTCATCCTCTGTCATCCCCTTCTCCTCCTGCCCCCAATCCCTCCCAGCATCAGAGTCTTTTCCAATGAGGCAACCCTTCCCATGAGGTGGCCAAAGTACTGGAATTTCAGCTTTAGCATCATTCCCTCCAAAGAAACCCCAGGGCTGATCTCCTTCAGAATGGACTGGTTGGATCTCCTTGCAGTCCAAGGGACTCTCAAGAGTCTTCTCCAACACCACGGTTCAAAAGCATCAATTCTTCAGTGCTCAGCCTTCTTCACAGTCCAACTCTCACATCCATACATGACCGCTGGAAAAACCATAGCCTTGACTAGAGGAAACTTTGTTGGCAAAGTAATGTCTCTGCTTTTGAATATGCTATCTAGGTTGGTCTTAACTTTCCTTCCAAGGAGTAAGCATCTTTTAATTTTATGGCTGCAGTCACCATCTGTAGTGATTTTGGAGCCCAAAAAAATAAAGTCTGACACTGTTTCCACTGTTTCCCCATCCAGTTCCCAGGAAGTGATGGGACCAGATGTCATGATCTTCTTTTTCTGAATGTTGAGCTTTAAGCCAACTTTTTCACTGTCCTCTTTCACTTTCATCAAGAGACTTTTGAGTTCCTCTTCACTTTCTGCCATAAAGGTGGTGTCATCTGCATATCTGAGGTTATTGATATTTCTCCCAGGAATCTTGATTCCAACTTGTGTTTCTTCCAGTCCAGTGTTTCTCATGATGTACTCTGCATAGAAGTTAAATAAGCAGGGTGACAATATACAGCCTTGATGTACTCCTTTTCCTATTTGGAACCAGTCTGTTGTTCCATGTCTAACTGTTGCTTCCTGACCTGCATACAGATTTCTTAAGAGGCAGATCAGGTGGTCTGGTATTCCCATCTCTTTCAGAATTTTCCACAGTTTCTTGTGATCCACACAGTCAACGGCTTTGGCATAGTCAATAAAGCAGAAATAGATGTTTTTCTGGAACTCTCTTGCTTTTACCATGATCCAGCGGATGTTGGCAATTTGATATCTGGTTCCTCTGCCTTTTCTAAAACCGGCTTGAACATCAGGAAGTTCACGGTTTACATATTGCTGAAGCCTGGCTTGGAGAATTTTGAGCATTACTTTACCAGCGTGTGAGATGAGTGCAATTGTGTGGTAGTTTGAGCATTCTTTGGCATTGCCTTTCTTTGGGATTGGAATGAAAACTGACCTTTTCCAGTGCTGTGGCCACTGCTGAGTTTTCCAAATTTGCTGGCATATTGAGTGCAGCACTTTCACAGCATCATCTTTCAGGATTTGGAATAGCTCAACTGGAATTCTATCACCTCCACTAGCTTTGTTGGTAGTGATGTTTTCTAAGGCCCACTTGACTTCACATTGCAGGATATCTGGCTCTAGGTCAGTGATTACACCATCGTGATTATCTGGGTTGTAAAGATCTTTTTTGTATAGTTCTTCTGTGTATTCTTGCCATCTCTTCTTAGTATCTTCTGCTTCTATTAGGTCTATACCATTTCTGTCCTTTATCGAGCCCATTTTTGCATGAAATGTTCCTTTGGTATCTCTGATTTTCTTGAAGAGATCTCTAGTCTTTCCCATTCTGTTGTTTTCCTCTATTTCTTTGCATTGATCGCTGAAGAAGGCTTTCTTATCTCTTCTTGCTAGTCTTTGGAACCCTGCATTCAGATGTTTATATATCTTTCCTTTTCTCCTTTGTTTTTCGCTTCTCTTCTTTTCACAGCTATTTTTAAGGCCTCCCCAGACAGCCATTTTGCTTTTTTGCATTTCTTTTCCATGGGGTTGCTCTTGATCCCTGTCTCCTGTACAATGTCACGAACTTCATTCCATAGTTCATCAGGCACTTTATCTGTCAGATCTAGGCCCTTAAATCTATTTCTCACTTCCACTGTATTATCATAAGGGATTTGATTTAGGTCATACCTGAATGGTCTAGTGGTTTTCCCTACTTTCTTCAATTTAAATCTGAATTTGGCAATAAGGAGTTCATGATCTGAGCCACAGTCAGCTCCTGGTCTTGTTTTTGCTGACTGTATAGAGCTTCTCCATCTTTGGCTGCAAAGAATATAATCAATCTAATTTCGGTGTTGACCATCTAGTGATGTCCATGTGTAGAGTCTTCTCTTGTGTTGTTGGAAGAGGCTGTCTGTTATGACCAGTGCATTTTATTGGCAAAACTCTTTGCCCTGAGTCATTCTGTATTCCAAGGCCAAATTTGCCTGTTTCTCCAGGTGTTTCTTGACTTCCTACTTTTGTATTCCAGTCCCCTATAATAAAAAGGACATCTTTTTTGGGTGTTAGTTCTAAAAGGTCTTGTAGGTCTTCATAGAACCGTTCAACTTCAGCTTCTTCAGCATTACTGGTTGGGGCATAAACTTGGATTACTGTGATATTGAATGGTTTGCCTTGGAAACGAACACATCATTCTGTCATTTTTGAGACTGCATCCAAGTACTGCATTTCGGACTCTTTTGTTGACCATGATGGCTACTCCATTTCTTCTGAGGGATTCCTGCCTGCAGTAGTAGATATAATGGTCATCTGAGTTAAATTCACCCATTCCAGCCCATTTCAGTTCGCTGATTCCTAGAATGTCAACGTTCACTCTTGCCATCTCTTGTTTGACCACTTCCAATTTGCCTTGATTCATGGACCTGACATTCCAGGTTCCTATGCAATATTGCTTTTTACAGCATCGGACCTTGCTTCTATCACCAGTCACATCCACAGCTGGGTATTCTTTTTGCTTTGGCTCCATCCCTTCATTCTTTCTGGAGTTATTTCTCCACTGATCTCCAATAGCATTTTGGGCCCCTACTGACCTGGGGAGTTTCTCTTTCAGTATCCTATCATTTTGCCCTTTCATACTGTTCATGGGGTTCTCAAGGCAAGAATACTGAAGTGGTTTGCCATTCCCTTCTCCAGTGGACCACATTCTGTCAGATCTCTCCACCATGACCCGCCCATCTTGGGTTGCCCCACAAGGCATGGCTTAGTTTCACTGAGTTAGACAAGGCTGTGGTCCTAGTGTAGTTAGATTGACTAGTTTTCTGTGAGTATGGTTTCAGTGTGTTTGCCCTCTGATGCTCTCTTGCAACATCTACTGTCTTACTTGGGTTTCTCTTACCTTGGGCATGAGGTATCTCTTCACGGCTGCTCCAGCAGAGCACAGCCATTGCTCCTTACTTTGGACGAGGGGTATATCCTCACCACCAGCCTTCCTGACCTTAAACGTGGGATAGCTCCTCTAGTCCCTCCTGTGCCCATGGAGCCATGGCTCCTTGGACGTGGGGCTGTCCCTCTGGCCGCTGCTCCTGGCCTCGGGCGTGGGGTAGCTCCTCCCACCCACTGCCCCTGGCCTCAGGCTTAGGGGCCTGGGGTAGCTCCTCCTGCCCGCCGCCCCTGGCCTTGGGCTTAGGGGCATGGGGTATCTCTTCCCGGCAGCCGCCCCAGACCTCGGAAGCTAGGTATCTCCTCTCGGCCGCCCCCCCTGACTTCGGACATGGATAGCATGATATTAGAAACCTGTAATAGAATATATGACCAAATAATGCTTAGCCACAATATGGTTCAACTTATCAATCTATCATTTATTGTCAGGAATATAGCTGATTCCTTAGCCCTCTGTAGTGTGGAGGTATGTGACACACGGACATGATAAAACAATCAAATCTTTTTTTTCTTGAGATGTTTTATTGTTTTCTTCCCCTATATTTTTGCAAAGCCTGATTTGTCAGCTGTAGCTATAGCAAAACACCTTTGTTTTATGTGTGGATTAGGCAATATAGTAAGCTGTTGCCACTGAAAATGGACTATCATACTAATGTTTTAAAAGTAAAATGCTGGCATAAACTTTCATTTTGTTTTGTATATTCTGTGTTCATAATATCTTTCTTATTGAAATATCTATAATTATGACCTCTGCATGTTCTTCCAAGAATTTTAACACAATTCTTGGATATTTCCTGCAATCCTTCTTTGCTCAATTCCTCTTCTTCCTGCCCTGACCTTTCATATTGCTTTTACACTTATTATCTATAGTGAAATAGTTAGAGACATTTCTGTGTTGTTAGGTCCTTGGGAAAGTGTTTTGTAAGAGACTTAGGGACTTAAGAGATTTCCCTGGTGGTTCCTATGGGAAAGAATCTGTCTGCAGTACAGGAGACCCTTGTTCATCCCCTGGGTCGAGAAGATTCCTCTGGAGAAGGAAATGGCAACACACTCCAGTATTCTGGTCCAGAGAATTCCCATGAACAGAGGATTCTGGTGGGCTACAGTCCATGGGGTCATAAAGAACTGGACATAATTGAAAAACTAACCCATAATCCTAAAGACCATAACTTCACAAATCTATCAGATATGCCTATGTGATTTTTATAATCCTATTCTATATCCTATGCCCCTGACTAGAGTGTTGACTTCAGTTATTCCCATTTCATAGATTACTGACTTTGTTAATTGTCGTTTTGTAGATTAGCAAATGTAAAGAATGATTAATTTATTAACTACTTGGGGAATATATTCTTACAAATAGTACTGGCACTAAGGAAAATTTGTTTTCTGCAACAGAGTCAGTAACAGTATATTTTCACTTGCCTGGTAACCAAAGACCAGATTCCTTCTATTTTCACAATTGCTATTATTATTTTTATCCAATTATTTATAAATAACACTTTAATATAAAAAATTGTTTTATAATCTGATGAGAAAGACTAAAAAAGCTGGAAAACATTAAAGAATACAAAATGTCTATTAGTCAAAAAATGTCAAAATATTATTTGAACTAAACCGATTGCTTTATAACTTCTCATTTTAGGAAAATACTGCAGTCCATCCCACCAGCCTTCCATCCCATGCCCACACACTGTTAAAATGTTGAAGCCAACTTGACATTTACTTTTGAAAGTCCACTAACCTACTTCTAGTTCTAATGTATTTTATTGTCAGATAGTGTGTGTGTGTGTGTTCAATTCAGTTCAGTTCAGTTCATTCATTCAGTCCTGTCTGACTCTTTGTGACCCCATGGACTGCAGAACGCCAGACTTCCCAGTCCATCACCAGCTCCTAGAGTCTACTCAAACTCAAGTCAATTGAGTCGATGATGTGAACCAACCATCTCATCCTGTGTCATCCCCTTCTCCTCCCGCCTTCAGTCTTTCCCAGCATCAGGGTCTTTTCAAGTGAGTCAGTTCTTTCCATCAGGTGGCCAAAGTATTGGAGCTGCAGCTTCAGCATCAGTCCTTCCAATGAATATTCAGGACAGATTTGCTTTAGGATTGGTTTATCTCCTTGCAGTCCTAGGGACTCTCAAAAGTCTTATCCAACACCACAGTTCAAAAGCATCAATTCTTTGGTGCTCAGCTTTCTTTATAGTCTAACTCTCACATTCATACATAACTACTGGAAAAACCATAGCTTAGACTAGACAGACCTTTGTTGGCAAAGTAATGTCTCTGCTTTTTAATATGCTGTCTAGGTTGGTCATAGTTTTTCTTCCAAGGAGTAAGCGTCTTTTAATTTCATGGCTGCAATCACCATCTGCAGTGATTTTGGAGCCCAAGAAAATTAAGTCTGACACTGTTTCCACTGTTTCCCCATCTATTTCCCATGAAGTGATGAGACCGGATGACATGATCTTAGTTTTCTGAATGTTCAGTTTTAAGCCAGCTTTTTCACTCTCCTCTTTCACTTTCATCAAGAGGCTCTTTAGTTCTTCTTCACTTTCTGACATATGGGTGATGTCATTGCATATTTGAGGTTATTGATATTTCTCCCAGAAGTCTTGATTCCAGCTTGTGCTTCATCCAGCCTGGCATTTCACATGATGTATTCTGCATGTAAGTTAAATGAGAATATACAGTGTGTGTGTGTGTGTGTGTGTGTGTATACAGAAGCAAAAACTTACCCATCCCACTTTAAGCCACTTTAATATGTGAGTGTACTTAAGTATCTTACTACAAAGAGATTGTTATGTGTTTGTCAAGTTAGCATTCATTAAGTGGAGCACAGAGTATCAAATGAGCTATGGCTTAATCACAGACCACAAGAGAAGTCAAAATAGAGAAGTTTATTACAAATAGCTCTTGAAAGAAGTAAACAGTTGTATTGCTGATCTCATTCACAGTGCCAATTGTTTCGTTGTATCTCACTCTTCACTAAACCCAGGGTAGGCAAGGTGTGAGCTAAAAGGTAGTAGGACACTCAAAAGAGCCATAGGAACTACACACACATTTCTTCTCTCCTGGCTGGCATGGCAGCCATAACACAACCTCTCTCCCAGCTGATGCAGCTTCCATAGCAGCAGCCAAAACATAACTATAATATAACCATAACATAGCCAAAACATAGCCTCATATAACACAACCATGATGTCACTCCAGTGTAGCCTCAATGCCGAGCAGCCAGGGCCTTCATGGAGAAGCTTATATATCCCTACAGCACAAAGTAGCTCATTATCAAGCGAGTACCTTGTGACACACATGCTCGGTGCTACAAAGTACCTCAGCTGTTATGTTCATTATTTATAAAACATGGGGCAAGAGAGTATGAACACACCATCTTGGCTAATTTACCCTCTCCCCACATCAGTAGCTTAGAAAGGGACTATGTGGCAGATTAAGGCAGATGCATTTTCAAACAGGCAGGACTTCTAAGTCACAAGACTTTTTTAGAGTCTGTGAGTGAAATATTTTGGGCTTAAGGCCCAATTGGTCAATTCAAACCAGAAGAGTGAGGTTAAGCCAAAGTGAGGATCTTTTCTAAAATGCACATAAAGAAAGGGACTGGGAGTCAAGGAAAACTGCCGATCACAAGGGCCTTTGGGAAGTCATATCAGGAATCTACATTTACTTGTGACTCTGCGGGCTGCCTTCTAGGACCTGTGCTTCCATGAGGGGGCTAGTGGCAGTTTCAGGTCATTGCAGGCCACTTAACCAAACAAAATGGATGCTGAGACAGCAATACAATGGAGTAGCTTAACTGAACTTTCCCAGAGATCTCTGCTCCTTATTAAAAGGCCAGTTGGATAATGCAATTACTTAAACTTTTATCAGCATCCTAAAACTCACAAGTTACTGACCAGTCTATGCATTACTTCCTCTGCATGGTTTTTCCTGATTACAAAAAAAAACAAAACAAAAACAAAAACAAAAAAAACATGTTTCCTAATCTCCTCACCACCATGAAGAGTCTTTTTCAAATATATATATATATATATATATATATATAATAAATGAGAATAAATAGTGCCTATGGGACATAAGCAGTAAATCTGAAAATAAAAAGATAGCCAGAGTTAATTTGAAACTTAAAGGTATTTATTTGAAACATAAAAATTATAAGTCAAGTCAAGTGATGAAAATTCACTGAAATGAAAGGCAACAGGATAAAAGAATTCATAGATTGGATTGTAATCAAAGTGAGAAGGACAAAGCAAGCTTGGTTTGCAAGTAAACTTAAACAAAGACAAGATGAATATCTATTTCATGGGCAGTATTAAAAAAAAAAAAAACTGTTGTGCCAAAAAATTGAATCAGTGTAAAATGAGATAAATTCAAGGTGCTTCAAAATACAGAATGAAAAAAATAGGATTAGAAGAAGAAATAGAAAAAAAAGGAGGAAAGAGAAGCGTTGACTGTGGAATAGGAGGAAGGAGAAGCAGCAGCAACAGCGGCAGCTGTCTCCACCTCGACTTGTGTTCTGTGCTATTTGGACCAGAGCAGGTCAAATAACGAAGACTTTCCTGGGTGGGACGTCACAGAGGACAAGTCATCGTGCTTGAGACAAGACGTCTCACTTTAGGATGAAGGCCGCTGATAGACACCTGTATGACAGACAAGGAGATGGTGTGAGTCCGTATAATTCCTGGACTGCTCACACCTCATAGGGACTGTGTAAAGCAGGGTCAGGATGGGCAAGGCTCAAATGCTCACCTCGGAGCCTTGGCTCTCTGCTCTGTCCCTTTGTAAAAAAATAAATGGTAAAAGAACCACTGCTTAGGTTTTTTAAAGACAACCCTCTCTAGTCTGGAGTCTTGCTTCTTCAGTTCCCTAAGAATAAGCCTAAGTTCTTCAGTGGCTCAAAGCTCCTACTCATTTCTTCAGGGGCGACATCTGCCCTGTGACATAGTTATTCTGAATCCCACGGAGTCCGAAGCTAATGGGACAGCGGAGTCACAGCTGCGGGACACTGCGCTTGGGAAGCAGGCCACTCCCTTCAGTTCTGATCAGTGGCTTCCAGAAGCAGCCCACACCTGGACCGGAGCAAAATCAGATAAAAGTACCTGAAACAAAATATCCAATCTATAAATATTTTTGTGCCTAATTATATATAAAGTGTAAAAGCAGACATTATTCGTAATGAGAGGAGGGGTTTATTTTCATTCATTTTCATTGTTTTTCTTATGAGTTAACAATTTTGATTTATTTGTTTAAAAAGAAAATTTTTCATCACAGCCCTGAGTGGATTCATTCTTTAGAAAGGATAAAGTAAAGGTAAATATATAAATGGAAAGAAAGTCTCGGTAGCTTTAGTCTGCTCCCATATCTCTCTACAACTGTTCTTTTTCATATATATGTGTGTATGTATGTACATGTATACATATAATAGTTACAAGTCTTAAAGTCGTAATTCTAAGTGCTAAGTGTGAGTGCATATTGATATTTCATTGACTCTTGCGACACTGTGGATTACAGCCTGCCAAGCTCCTCTGTCCATGGGATTTTCCAGGCAAGAATACTGGAGTGGCCATTTCCTTCTCCAGGGAATCTTCCTGACCCAGGAATCAAACCCAGGTCTCCAGCATGGCAGGCAGATTCTTTACCAACTGAGCTACATGGAATGTATATGTAATTGTTGTTCAGTTGCTAAGTCATGTCCAACTCTTTGCGATCCCACGAGCTACAGCACACCAGGCTTCTCTGTACATCACTATCTCTCTGAGTTTGCTCAAATATATACTATATTATGTTTGTGTGTGTGTATATATATATGTAATAGCATATGTTTTTTAGCTAATATAGACTTATTTCATGAAAAAAAGTAGCTTTATGAGAACTTAGAAATATTACTATATTCTCAATGTCTAGAATACTGGCTAGTGTATAAGGTACGCTCTAAAATTTTACCAAATGAAACAAAAGAATAAAGTGATAGAGAATAAAAATGTTACTGATTATGAAGATGAAGCAAAATCACATGGAACAAAAAGACTGGTGAACTATAAAGTAAAACAAAACTACCCTGGGCTGAAGTAAGGAAATTAAGTTTTCCTTGAATTTTAAACTATAAATTTCAAAAGTAACCCTACAACAATCTTTATTTAATTAATTTTATCTTATATTTCTCACTTTTCTCATGTTATATATTTTACCGTGAAATAATTTCGTGTTCAGTTCAGTCACTCAGTCACGTCCAACTCTTTGCAACTCCGTGTGTTGCAACACACCAGTCTTTCCTGTCCATCACCAACTCCTGGAGCTTGCTCAAACTGATGTCCATCAAGTCTGTGATGCAACCCAACCATCTCATCCTCTGTTGTACTCTTCTCTTCTTATACATAAAAACATTTATTAAAAGCTGTGTTGTGAATAAATGTCTATAAAATATACTGTTGCTGCTGCTGCTGCTGCTAAGTCGCTTCAGTCGTGTCTGACTCTGTGTGACCCCACAGACGGCAGCCCACCAGGCTCCCCCGTCCCTGGGATTCTCCAGGCAAGAATACTGGAGTGGGTTGCCATTTCCTTCTCCAACGCATGAAGGTGAAAAGTGAAAGTGAAGTCGCTCAGTTGTGTCTGACTCTTAGCGACCCCATAGACGGCAGCCTACCAGGCTCCTCCGTCCATGGGATTTTCCAGTACTGGAGTGGGGTGCCATTGCCTTCTCTGAAAATATACTATTAGATATCTCATTTTTATCTATATTTGTATGTTTTTACTCAGATTAAATTAACATGATATTTGTCCCAGAGATAAAACTTCATATATACCTGCATATGTATTGTATTGTTGTTGCTTAGTTGATAAGTTGTGTCCAACTCTATTGCAACCCCATGGACTGTAACCTGCCAGGTTCCTCTGTCCATAGCCTCCCCAGACAATGATACTGAAGTGGGCTGCCATTTCCTTCTCCAGGGGATCTTCCCAACCCAGGCATTGAACCCATGTCTCCTGCATAGCAGGAAGATTCTTTACCATCTGAGCCACCAAGGAAATTCCATATGCATTATATATTTAGATATAATTTTTAAAGTTTCATTCTTGTTTTAGAACTACTATTTCTTTCCCATATTTTTAGGCAAATATAAGTGTACGTAAATACAATTTTTACATGTAGATATATGTGCTGGCATAATTGCAATTCTATAGAGATGCAAAGATATTATAGGTGACAAATTTAGGTCTTTGACCATTAAATTCATCTTTGGCTTCTACTCAGTATATAAGTCCCCTCTATAAATAATCCAGTCAAAATTACTCCGTCTCTAGGAGATCAGTCCTGGGTGTTCATTGGAAGGACTGATATTGAATGAAGCTGAAACTCCAATACTTTGACCACCTCATGCAAAGAGTTGATTCATTGGAAAAGACTCTGATCCTGGGAGGGATTCGGGGCAGGAGGAGAAGGGGATGACAGAGGATGAGATGGCTGGATGGCATCATCTACTCGATGGACATGAGTTTGGGTAAACTCCGAGAGTTGGTGATGGACAGGGAGGTCTGGTATGCTGCGATTCATGGGGATGCAAAGAGTCAGACATGACTGAGTGACTGAACTGACTGACTGAATATAAATACTTTGAGAGTTGAATTATTATAGATTATTATGAATAATGTATACATTTGAGAACATGAGGATACATAAATATAAATGAAAACCATTGATTTGAGAGAAACATTTACAGGGCATTCTGGATCTTTTTTGATTACTCTTCTCATGCTAGTCTTGGAAAAAATTGTGAAATATAAAGGAAAGGATAATACTATGTATGTCAATAACATTTTGTTTATGACCATGTTATGATATCTTGAGTAACTCAAACGAAATAATATATAGAACTGAATATAAACCTTGAATGTGTTTATATTATGTATAATTGATTATATTCTTTGCAGCCAAAGATGGAGAAGATCTATACAGTCAGCAAAAATAAGACATGGAGCTGACTGTGGCTTGGATCATGAACTCCTTATTGCCGAATTCGGACTGAAATTGAAGAAAGTGGAGAAAACCACTACACCATTCAGGTATGACCTAAATCAAATCCCTTATGACTATACAGAGGAAGTGAGAAATATATTTAAAGACCTAGATCTGATAGACAAAGTGTCTGATGAACTATGAATGGAAGTTCATGACATTGTACAAGAGACAGAAACAAGACTATCCTCGAGAAAAAGAAATGCAAAAAAGCAAAATGGCTGTCTGAGGAAGCCTTACAAATAGCTGTGAAAATAAAAGCAAAAAGCAAAGGAGAAAAGGAAAGACATACCCATGTGAATGCAGAGTTCCAAAGAATAGCAAGGAGAGATAAGAAAGCTTTCCTCAGCAATCAGTGTAAAGAAATAGAGGAAAACAATAGACTGGGAAAGACTAGAGATCTCTTCAAGAAAATTAGAGATACCAAGGAAACATTTCATGCAAATATGGGCTCAATAAGGGACATAAATGGTAGGAACCTAACAGAAGCAGAAGATATTAAGGAGAGGTGGCAAGAATACACAGCAGAGCTGTACAAAAAAGATCTTCATAACCCAGATAATCATGATGGTGTGATCACTGACCTAGAGCCAGACATCCTGGAATGTGAAGTCAAGTGGGCCTTAGGAAGCATCACTAAGAACAAAGGTAGTGGAGGTGATGGAATTCCAGTTGAGCTATTCCAAATCCTGAAAGATGATGCTGTGAAAGTGTTGTACTCAATATACCAGCAAATTTGGAAAACTCAGCAGTGGCCACAGGACTGGAAAAGGTCCGCTTTCATTCCAATCCTAAAGAAAGGCAATGCCAAAGAATGCTCAAACTATAGCACAATTGCACTCATCTCACACGCTAGCAAAATAATGCTTAAAATTCTCCAAGCCAGGCTTCAGCAATACATGAACCGTGAACTTCCAGATGTTCAATCTGGTTTTAGAAAAGGCAGAGGAACCAGAGATCAAAATGCCAACATCCATTGGATCATGAACAAAGCAAGAGAGTTCCAGAAAAGCATCTATTTCTGCTTTATTGACTATGCCAAAGCCTTTGACTGTGTGGCTCACAATCAACTGTGGAAAATTCTGAAAGAGATGGGAATACCAGACCACCTGACCTGCCTCTTGAGAAACCTGTATGGAGGTCAGGAAGCAAGAGTTAGAATTGGACATGGAACAACAGACTGGTTCCAAATGGGAAAAGGAGTACATCAAGGCTGTATATTGTCACCCTGTTTATTTAACTTCTATGCAGAGTACATCATGAGAAATGCAGGGCTGGAAGAAGCACATTCTGGAATCAAGATTGCTGGGAGAAATATCAATAACCTCAGATAGGCAGATGGTGCCACCCTTATGGCAGAAAGTGAAGAAGAACTAAACAGCCTCTTGATGAGAGTGAAAGAGGAGAGTCAAAAAGTTGGCTTAATGCTCAACATACAGAAAACTAAGATCATGGCATCCGGTCCCATCACTTCATGGGATGTAGATGGGGAAACAGTGGCTGACTTTATTTTCCTGGGCTCCAAAATCACTGCAGATGGTGATTGCAGCCATGAAATTAAAAGACACTCCTTGGAAGGAAAGTTTTGACCAACCTAGATAGCATATTGAAAAGCAGAGACATTACTTTGCCGACAAAGGTCCATCTAGTCAATGCTATGGTTTTTCCATTGGTCATGTATAGATGTGAGAGTTGGACTCTAAAGAAAGCTGAGCGCTAAAGAATTGATGCGTTTGAACTGTGGTGTTGGAGAAGACTCTTGAGAGTCCCTTGGACTGCAAGGAGATCCAACCAGTCCATTCTAAAGGAGATCAGTCCTGGGTGTTCACTGGAAGGACTGATGCTGAATCTGAAACTCCAGTACTTTGGCCACCTGATTCAAAGAGCTGACTCATTTGAAAAGACCCTGAGGCTGGGAGGGATTGGGGGCAAGAGGAGAAGGGGACGACAGAGGATGAGATGGTTGGATGGCATCACCAATTTGATGGACATATGTTTGGGTAGACTCTGGGAGTTGGTAATGGACAGGGAGGCCTGGCGTGCTGCTGCTCATGGGGTCGCAAAGAGTCAGACACAACTGAGTGACTGAACTGAACTGAACTTAACGGATTCATATATGATTAAATAGGCGTTCCTTACAAATAATATATTTAAAATATATTACTTGTTAGAAGATATTTTAGAAAAATATGCTAACATACTATTAAAAGTCAGTGGCAGCATTACAACCCAAAGTTTGACAAAGAAGAAGAAATTAAGGGTGTGGTTATATTTTAATACCAATTTAATTGAAGATAACTTTCGTTTGTTTATATCCAGTCAGAATAAGCTGAGAGAGAGAGAAAGATTTTTCTTCAATTATCTATGAGAAATGAAGTCATTTTATTTTCACCTAAATGATATTTTCCCCTGGACAGCATTTTTTTTTAGAAAATTTGTCATTTTCATGGAAACATGAGAAGTTTTGAAAAGAACCTGAAAAAAAATAATTAGAAATTCCTGATAACACTTTTGTATCTTTTCTCAACCCCAGGATTCAGATTTTAGAGCAGGACAAAAAATTAAAATGTGCAGAAATATTTGGCAAGTCCACATACTTCTTTGCAGTGTAAGCATAATTCCAGATTGCCTAGTAGTAGTATTGAGTTGAAGGGTTGTAGTTGGGAATTGCAAATAAACAATTTTTAAGGTGAGGAAAATTCTGTCTTCGTTTTCCCACTAACCAAATATGTGATATTACATAATATGCTTCATTTTTCTCATGGATTTATTTCAGTAACCTGAAAAATTAACAAAAATTGTTGTTTGATTCTTAAGCTGTCTACTGACCATCCATTATTGGTTTCTTGAAAGTGTTCTAAAGGCTCGTACTGAGGAATACTGGGAAATTAGGAAAACAGAGAAACATACTATAGGTTCTGCCTTCCACTTTTTCATTTAGAAGAGCACTTTAAAAAATTTGATGTGCTGTTTAATATGCTGTGTTTATACATTAAATGTCACCTGCAGACCATGTCCTTGACTTTAATAACAAATGATTGAAGAAAAGGTAGGATCAATGGTTCCCTAAAATTCTGTGACACTTTCACTAGAAAACTCAAGCTTATTTTTCACATATTTAAGATATTTTATAAAAAAGGGGTTTTAAGAAATTGGCACTGAAAGTCTTAGTAATATTTGACAATGCACAACAGAAAGTTTTCTCAATTATATCTGTCAGCTGAAGTAAAATTCAATTTCCTGCTTAAACTGAAAAGACCTTATTTGCACATGTGAAACACTTAAATCATGTAGATAAACAGAGTCTAAAGTATTAGTTATTGTATTTTTCTTCATTTGGAAATATACCCTTCTTAATCTAAGGAATACATAACAGTAAAATTATTTATTAAAATAATTTTCCAAAACAGATATGACCTTCTTCAATGTAACATTTTATATGAAAGTTTGAATTTATACATATTTAAATTAGCTTGTAAAATTTCTTATTAACAAATTGACTTAATAAATGGCTTATGTCCTGTATAAAATAGGATATATTTCACATTGTTGACTTCACCTTCTAATAATTTGCATTCACATAATTATATATACTGAATATAAGAAATACATTTCCTGACAAAGTTAAAATTGACACCACTTAAATAAAGATGTTAAGCCAATTTTTTCGTTTTGTTTTCTAATTATTTTGCTCTTCTCAGATTTATTTTTCCTTTCTTCTCTGATTCTTTAAAATAACATTTCGTACTGAAAGTGAACAAATCACAAGTGAAAAGTTTATGAACTGTCACAAAGTGAATATACCAGAGTAGCTACACCCAGATTAATAAATAAATATTAGCGGTATGGCAACCCACTCCAGTGTTCTTGCCTGAAGAATCCCAGGAACGGAGGAGCCTGGTGGGCTGACATCTATGGGGTCACACAGAGTCGGACATGACTGAAGCAATTTAGTAGCAGCAGCAGCAGTATTTCAGAAGCTTCCTGTCATGCTCATTTCCAATCATTAATTTCTTCCTGCTCTACAAAAGAGAAATAAGCATCATGATTTCTAACATAGTAGATTACATTCCCTGTAATGTATGTAAAGTCCAATGCTGTAAGTACAATGCTGCATAGGAACCTGGAATGTTAGGTCAATGAATCAAGGTAACTAGAAGTGGTCAAACAGGAGATGGCAAGAGGGACCATTGACACTTTAGGAATCAGTGAACTAAAATGGACTGGAATGGGCGAATTTAACTCAGATGACAATTATATCTACTAATGTGGGCAAGAATCCCTTAGAAGAAATGGAGTAGCCCTCATAGTGAACAAGATTCCAAAATGCAGTTCTAGGGTGCAATCTCAAAAACGACAGAATGATAGCTGTTCGTTTCCACGGCAAGCCATTCAATATCACAGTAATCTAAGTCTATGCCCCAACCAGTAATGCTGAAGAAGCTGAAATTGAATGGATCTATGAAGACCTAGAACACCTTCTAGAACTAAACCCTGCCCCCAAAAAGATGTCCTTTTCATTATAGGGGAATGGAATACAAAAGTAGAAAGTTAAGAGATACGTGGACTAACAGGCAAATTTGGCCTTGGAATACAAAATGAAGCACAGCAAAGGCTAACAGAGTTTTGCCAAGAGTACTCACTAGTCATAGGAAACACCCTCTTCCAACAACACAAGAGAAGACTACACATGGACATCACCAGATGGCCAATTCAAAACCAGATTGAGTATATTCTTTGCAGCCAAAGATGGAGAAGCTGTATACTGTCAGCAAAAACAAGACTGGGAGTTGACTGTGACTCAGATCATGAACTCCCTATTGAAAAATTCAGATTTAATTAAAGAAAGTAGGGAAAACCACTAGCCCATTCAGGTATGACCTAAATCATATCTCCTACGATTATAAAGTGGAAGTGATCAATAGATTCAAGGCATTAGATCTATTGACAAAGTTACTGAAGAACTATGGACAAAGGTTCGTGACATTGTACAGGAGGCAGTGATCAAGACCATCCCTAAGAAGAATAAATGAAAAAGCAAAATGGTTGTTTGAGGAGGCCTTACTAATAGCTGAGAAAACAAGAGAAACAAAAGGCAAAGGAGAAAGGGAAAGATATACCTATTTGAGTACTGAGTTCCAAGGTATAGCAAGGAAAGATAAGGAAGCCTTCTTCAGTGATCAATGCAAAGAAATAGAGGAAACAATAGAATGGGAAACACAGGTGATCTCTTCAAAAAAATTAGAGCTACCTAGGGAACATTTCATGCAAAGATGGGCACAATAATTGACAGAAATGGTATGGACCTAACAGAAGCAGAAAATATTAAGAAGAGGTGGCAAGAAAACACAGAAGAACTATATAAAAAAGACCTTCATGACCCAGATAATCACAATGGTGTGATCACTCACTCAGAGCCAGATATCCTGGAATGCAAAGTCAAGTGGGCCTTAGAAAGTATCACTACAAAAAAAGGCTAGTGAAGGTGACGGAATTCCAGTTGAGCAATTTCACATCCTCAAAGATGATGCTATTGAAGTGCTGTACTCAATATGCCAGCAAATCTAGAAAACTCCACAGTGGCCATAGAACTGGAAAAGATCAGCTTTCATTCCAATCCCAAAGAAAGGCTATGCCAAAGAATCTTCAAACTACTGCACCATTGCACTCATCTCACACTCTAGCAAAGCAATACTCAAAATAAGCCAAGCCTGGCTTCATCAGTATGTGAACCATTAACTTCCAGATGTTCAAGCTGGTTTTAGAAAAGGCAGAGGAAGCAGAGATCAAATTGCCAATATCTGCTGGATCATCAAAAGAGCAAGAGAGTTCCAAAAAACATCTATTTCTGACTCATTGACTATGCCTAAGCCTTTGCTTGTGTGGATCAGCACAAACTGTGGAAAATTCTTCAAGAGATGGGAATACCAGACCACTGATTTGCCTTCTGAGAAATCTGTTTGCTGGTCAAGAAGCAATAGTTAAAAGCAAACATGGAACTACAGACTGGTTCCAAATTGGGAAAGGAGTATGTCAAGGGTGTATATTGTCACCCTGCTTATTTAACTTATATGCAGAGTTCATCATGGGAAATGCTGGACTTGATGAATCACAAACTGGAATCAAGATTGCTGGGAAAAATATCAATAACCTCGGATATGCAGATGATACCACCCTTATGGCAGAAAGGGAAGAAGAACTAAAGAGCCTCTTGATGAAAGTGAAAGGGGAGAGTGAAAAAGTTGGCTTAAAGCTCAAATTCAGAAAAATAAGATCATGACATCTGGCCCTGTCGCTTCATGGCAAATAGAAGGGAAACAATGGAAACAGTGAGTTTATTCTTTTGGTCTCCAAAATCACTACAGATGGTGACTACAGCCCTGAAATTAAGACTTTAGATCGTTGGAAGATAAGCTTTGACCAACCTAGACAGCATATTAAAAAGGAGAGACATTACTTTGCCAACAAAATTCCATCTAGTCAAAGCTATGGTTTCTCCAGTAGTCATGTATGGGTGTGAGAGTTGGACTCTAAAGAAAGCTGAGCGCTGAAGAATTGATGCTTTTGAACTGTGGTGTTGGAGAAGACTCTTGAGAGTCCATTGGACTGCAAGGAGTTCCAAACAGTCAATCCTAAAGTAAATCAGTCCTGAATATCCTTTGGAAGTTCTGATGCTGAAGCTGAAACTCCAATATTTAGGACACCTGGTGTGAAGAACTGACTCATTGGGAAAGACCCTGATGCTGGGAAAAATTGACAGCAGGACGAGAAGGGGACGACAGAGGATGAGATGATTGGATGGCATCACAAACTATACGGACATGAGTTTGAGCAAGTTCTGAGTGTTGGGGAAGGACAGGGAAGCCTTGTGTGCACAGTCCATGCGTCTGTAGAATCGGACATTCCTAAGTGACTGAACTGAACTGAATTTATGTAAATAGAATGATCCAGTATTCATTCTTTTATGCCTCCTCTCTCAATCAAATTATGCTTATGCTTCAAATTTATGTAAAATTAATCTGCATCACTGTGTGTAGCACAGATTAATTCTGTTTCTTTATTACCAGAGTGATGGATATGGTCTATCTGGTAACAATTGTGTTGGGCAACACCTTTATAGTATGTCTTTTGAAACTCTTAATTCATTCTACTATTGAAACTTAGGTTTTTTCTTAAGTGGGTCTATTATAAAGAGTGGACTAGGTATATGAGTGTATCTATCATATAGGTGTTTTTTATGTATTCATTTTTGTTGTATCTATATTGACATCTATATAATATAGATCTATCTAGGTATCTAAAGGAATGTTCCAATTAAATAGTATTAAATTTACTTTCAAAATGTTTGTAATAATTTTCATACACCAGGAATCATGAGCGTTCTTATATTCAAGAAACATGTCAACCTTCAGCATTATCACTTAATTTGTTTGTTTTCTTTTTCAATTTTTCCTATCCAGAGGCGATGCAGTGGCATAATATTGTGATTTAGTTTTCATTTTCCTGTTCTTTATTGAGGTTGAACAACTATTATATTCTTATTAACCAGCTGGATATCCAATTTTTATAAAAGACTTAAAAAATTATATTTGCATTATGTTCTTCTTAACATGCTAGATCATTCTAGCTCAGAATATTTGGTGTACATAATGTATATATCTGCTACTACTCTTTAGTTTTCTTTTCACTCATAAAAAGGAGTTTTATAATAAACAAATGTAGATATTAAATTTTAGTGCAATTCAATTTATAAATGCTTTCCCTTAAGATTAGCAATTATTGTTATATAAAGTAGCTATTTTTATGCTTATTTATGATATTGAATTTTCAATTGAGGAGCAAATTTGTTTTGTTTTCAAGAAAGGAAAGTTTTTTTCTAGGAAAAAAACACACCAATTAGTAGTTAACAGAATTATAAGCACTACTTCTAAGGAAAGAAATACAAAAGCATCTTATTATGAATTTTACAGTACTCAATTTTGTTAACATTACTAAATTTCCTGCTACTCTTAAAGTAATACATCATTAAAAAGCTGTATTTTAGCTTATCAGTTCAGTTCAGTTGCTCAGTCGTGTCCAACTCTTTGCGACCCCATGAATCGCAGCACTCCAGGCCTCCCTGTCCATCACCAACTCCCAGAGTTCACTCAGACTCACATCCATTGAGTTGGTGATGCCATCCAGCCATCTCATCCTCTGTCATCCCCTTTTCCTCCTGCCCCCAATCCCTCCCAGCATACCTGGATATAAAATGATGGCTTATTTTATTCAATGACATATTACATGTTAAATGTTATTTGATATTTTTATGTATTTATTTTTGTTCCTGCTTATATTTTCTCAAAAAAATTTATCTTGGGCAGATTTCCATGACTAAATTCATAAAATATTTTCTGAGCACATACATAATTTGATCCCTAAATTTGTCTAATTTTAGTAATCATTGTAGGAAAACAGTCAATAGGATTTATAAAAAGAAAAAGAAAAGAACTATTTTAGATGTAATAATCTGTGTAAGCTGAAAAAGTGAGAATACTCACTAATATTTTGGAAAGGAAGGCCTGTGAATGGGCAGATCATAAGTCTGATTATTGTTATGGCCTTTTGGGTTGGCAGATTCCATCAGTTAAAATTTATTATACTTTAACTGAACTTCCCTCAACAAGAGCTATCATTAGAACTCAGTCAGTTCAGTCGCTCAGTCATGTCCAGCTCTTTGTGACTCCATGGATTGCAGGATGTCAGTCTTCCCTTTGCATCACCAACTCCTGGAGCTTGCTCACACTCATGTACATTCAGTCGATGATGCCATCCAACCATCTCATCCTCTGTCACCCCTTTCTCCTGCCTTCAATCTTTCCTAGCATCAGGGTCTTTTCCAATGAGTCAGTTCTTCACATCAGGTGGCCAAAGTATTGGGGCTTTAGCTTTAGCATCAGTCCTCCCAATGAATATTCAGGGCCACTTTCTATCATTAGAACTATTTTGCTTTTAAAAATGTGTTGAGTCAACTCAGATTGTAGCCTCACATGACTGTGTTAGAGAAACTGGATGTAAAATGTTTTGAATACCTCCATTGACAAGATAGTTTACCTTGGAAAAGTCAGTTAATTTCTCTAACAAATTAATTCCCTCATATGTTACAGATGATATATTAGTAATTTACGTAGAACTTTGTGAAGATGAAATGATACTATCCTGGCATAAGTCATAGTATATTCCTGCTTCATAACATCAGCTCAATAAATGTTATCTATTATTATCTTTGTGTTGTTGATATTATTGTTGTCCTTTAATTTGAAGCCACTCAAATCTGTAGCCATACAAAAGGATTAAAAGAACATTAAAATTCTAACACAGGTGTATTATTTTGTAGAGAGAGTTCTATACATGAGCCAAAATGAATCGGTTTTGAATTCCTTTACCTCTAGTTTGCTAACACTGCACATAGTTAACGTAGTTAAGTGCTAAATTATGGCATAGGAGAGAAAGCAAATAATATTTCAATTATTCAAAAATTTTAGTAAGCTGGCAATAATAATTCATTCTAACATCCTGATCAGTAACTGGAAAGGAAAGGGACAGAAATGCAGCACTCACTGAATATTTTACAATCAATTTACATAAATATTGGTGAAATAAATGATATTTTTTTAAAAGCACAGAACTCTACATCTAATAAAATATGCCACTCTCATTATTATCAACAGGACAGGTTCTAAAAATGCTGGCAGATCCATATAGTTAGGTTAGTAGGATTCACTCATTCACTTTTATGCCTACATAAATATATCAAAGATGGAAATAGGCATTTGTGGATGTGTTGTAGTTTATTTTTAAAGCATAATTGAAAAAAGGAATGATTTCTTACACAATGGCAAAAACACACACAAAAAAGAAACTATGTTCACATTACATGACTATATAATTTATTTAAAGCACTTAAAAATTAGATTAAATTCTATTACAAAGTCCTAAAGCTAATTCTGTCTTGGTTGTATGTAGCTATAATACTATACTGACAAAGACTCATAAGGAACTCTGAATTTTAAAATGTTGGGACCACTAGAAGCCAAAGGCCTACTGAATCAGTGGCTTCTGGGAAAAATAAATCTGGTCAATTTAGCAAGACCTTTATTAAGTTTGTAGTTGAATTACTGAGTTAAATTTGATGAAATTATCAAATGGTGATTTATTTGTCATCCTATTTAAACAAGTCATTTCAGTGTCTTCAAATAATTTCGTAGGTTTTTTTTTTTAAACTAATACCTGATAAGCCACTTCTGAGCAGAAGATGGATTAGAAAACTCAAGTTAAAAAAATGAAGAAGTTAAAGCAAAATGAAAAGTAAATTAACACAGAAGTTGCTGTCATTTATCAAACCTTAATAGAAAAAGTCTCTCTCCTGCAGAATTTAGCAGTCCATCATCTTCAGAGATCACCTCTATAGGTCTGAATGCTGGTAGCTGCTTCATTTGGGAATAGTCACATCCATCACCTCTTAAAGATTTTTAGTCACTGGAGTTAATAAAAATGGTGCACATCACTTTATGATTTAGGAGAAGTGAAAGAGAAACTTCTGATATTACAGCAGTCAGAGACATTATGGGTGAATTACTGTTTTGAGGAAATTTTCAGGAAAAGCTACAAAGTATGTCTTGATAACTTCACACAAATATATTAGTTGCTGTACTTGGATATAAACTATTGTGAATTAGTTATGTAGAGAAGTTTATTATGTGTATAAATTTGCTAAAGGAAGCATTTGGTCATTTCAATTAGTGGATATATAGTTATTTTAAAATAATTATCTGCCTAATATGTACTTTATATACTGGAATATAAACAAAATGTATAGTGTATTCTATAAACACACTGAAATAAACACATTTATTCAGATTTAATTCCAATATCTATATAAAATTCAAGTGCATTCCTATATTCATAGAGATACAGATAGCAAAGTTCAATGTAAGCATAATTAGACTGGAATGATTCTACAACAGAAAAATAAAAGACAGTAATAAAAATCTTTAAAAACTATTTGGTTCCAGAAATGGCAATGCTTAAGTATCACATTTATCAAGTGAAAGATGAAGTATCATAGAATATACTTAAAAACTGTAAGAACACTAAAATTACATTAAAAGATTAAATGTATGGAAGAATTTATTCAGTTTAAATAAAATGCAAAAGCTGCCATATAAAGATGCCATGACTAAGAAATTCATTGTTTTGAAAGTGAATGATATTCCACAGCACCCAGTCAGTTCAGTTAAATGTAATGAAATGCAGAAAATTAAGTGTTTCATTACATAAGATCTCATAAATACATGTATCTGTATAACACAAAACTCTACAAAGATATAGAAAACTGTCAAAGATGATCACAATAAAGGACAGAAATGGTATGGACCTAACAGAAGTAGAAGATATTAAGAGTTGGCAATAATACACAGAAAAATTATACAAAAAAGATCTTCATGATCCAGATAACCATGATGCTGTGATCACTCACCTAGAGCCAGACATCCCACTGTGCGAAGTCAAGTGGGTCTTAGGAAGCAAAACTATGAACAAACCTAGTGGATGTGATAGAATTTCAGTTGAGCTATTTCAAATCCTAAGAGATGGTGCTGTTAAAATGCTGCACTCATTATGCCAGCAAAACTGGAAAACACAGAAGTGGCCACAGAACTGGAAAAGGTCAGCTATCATTCCAGTCCCAAGGAAGGGCAATGCCAAAGAATGTTCAAACTACCACATTATTTCACTCATCTCACACGCTAGCAAAGTAATGCTCAAAATTCTCCAAGCCAGGCTCCACAGCAAGAGAAGCCACTGCAAAGAGTAGACCATACACCACAATGAAGAGCATATCCAACTCATTGCAACTAGAGAAAGCCTGCAAAAAGACCCAGCCCAACCAAAAATTAATAATAAAGCCAAGGATTGTTCTACTCAAACTTCTGCTGTCACGTCTCTTGCTCTGACTCTTTTGCCTTCCTCTTACACCTTTAGAGCCATGAATTTCTAGATGTTCAAGCTTGATTTAGAAGAGGCAGAGGAATCAGAGATCATATTGCCAACATCCACTGGACCATCAAAAAAGCAAGAGAGTTCCAGAAAACATCTACTTCTGTTTCATTGACTATACCAAAGTCAATGAAGTTATCTTTTCAAGAGATGGGAAAACCAGACCACCTGATCTGTCTCCTGAAAAATCTGTATGCAGGTCAAGAAGCAACAGCTTGAACTGGGCATGGAACCACAAACTGGTCCAAATCGGGAAAGGAGTACATTAAAGTTGTATATTGTCACCCTGCTTATTTAACTTATATGCAGAGTACATCATGTAATATGCCAGGCTGGATGAAACAGAAGCTGGAATCAAGATTGCCAGGAGGAATATCAATAACCTCAGATGCAGATGACACCACCCTTATGGAAGAAAGCAAAGAAGAACTAAAGAGCCTCTAGATGAAAGTGAAAGAGGAGAGTGAAAAAGTTGGCTTAAAACTCAACTTTCAAAAAACTAAGATCATGACATTCAGTCTCATCACTTCACGGAAAAGAGATGAGGAAACCAACTTTATTTTGGGGGCTCCAAAATCACTGCAGATGGTGAGTGCAGACATGAAATTAAAATCACCTTTTCCTTGGAAGGAAAGCTATGACCAAACTACACAGCATATTACTAAGCAGAGACATTACTTACCAGCAAAATCTATCTAGTCAAAGCTATTGTTTCTCCAGTAGTCATATATGGATGTGAGAGTTGGACTATAAAGAAAGCTGAGTGCAGAATTGATGCTTTTGAACTTCAGAAGACTGTTGAGCGTCCCTTGGATTGGAAGGAGATTCAACCAGTTAATCCTAAAGGAAATCAGTCCTGAATATTCATTGGAAGGATTGATGCTGAAGCTGAAACTCCAATACTTTGGCCACCTGATGTGAAGAGCTGACTCATTGGAAAAGATCTTGACACTGGGAAAGATTGAAGGTGGGAAGAGAAGAGGACGAGATAGTTGGATGGCATCACTGACGCAATGGACATGAGTTTGAGGAGGCTCCAGGAGGTGGTGATGGACAGGGAAGCCTGGCGTGGTGCAATGCATGGGGTCACAACAGGCCCTAGGCACATGGGCTTCATTAGTTGCTGCACACAGCTTTAGAATGCAGGTTCAGTAGTTGTGGTGCATGGGCTTAGTTGCTCCTCAGCATGTGGAATCTTCCTGAACCAGGAATTGAACCTGTGTCCCCTGCATTAGCAGGCGGATTTTTAACCACTGGACCACCAGGCAAGTCCACTTTTTCTTCTATATGATTTTTCTGTTGTATATAAAAATTCATTGCTAAGCACAGGGTTATATATGATTTCCTCTAAAATTTCCTAGGAATCTTATAGTTTTTTAAATTTCTTGATTGCTCTGTTTGAGTTGGTTTTGGGGCAAGTTGTGATATATGTGTTAGGAATCTTTTTTTTTTTTTTTATGAGCATCCAGTTATTCTTGTATAATTTGTTGAAATATCTATCCATTATCCAATGAATTTTCTTTATTTAAAGAAATGGTAACCTACTCTTGTATTCTTCCCTGGGAAATACCATGGAGAGAGGAGCCTAGTAGGCTACAGTCCATAAGGTTGCAGAGTCGGACATGATTGAAGCAATTTGGCACACGTTATTTTCTCTGATAACATTGCTTTCATTTAACACATTTCTTAACTATTTGGAAATATTCATTTGTGAAGTGCCTGTCCTATTCCTTTGCCCTTTTAATTATATGATATAACTAAAAAGCCTCTTGATGAAAGTGAAAGTGGAGAGTGAAAAAGTTGGCTTAAAGCTCAACATTCAGAAAACGAAGATCATGGCATCCGGTCCCATCACTTCATGGGAAATAAATGGGGAAACAGTGGAAACAGTGTCAGACTTTATTTTTTTGGGCTCCAGAATCACTGCAGATGGTGACTGCAGCCATGAAATTAAAAGACGCTTACTCCTTGAAAGGAAAGTTATGTCCAACCTAGATAGCATATTCAAAAGCAGAGACATTCCTTTGCCAACAAAGGTGTGTCTAGTCAAGGCTATGGTTTTTCCTGTGGTCATGTATGGATGTGAGAGTTGGACTGTGAAGAAAGCTGAGTCATGAAGAATTGATGCTTTTGAACTGTGGTGTTGGAGAAGACTCTTGCGAGTCCCTTGGACTGCAAGGAGATCCAACCAGTCCATTCTGAAGGTGATCAGCCCTGGGATTTCTTTGGAAGAAATGATGCTAAAGCTGAAACTCCAGTACTTTGGCCACCTCATGTGCAGAGTTGACTCATTGGAAAAGACTCTGATGCCGGGAGGGATTAGGGGCAAGAGGAGAAGGGGACGACAGAGGATGAGATGGCTGGATGGCATCACTGACTCGATGGACGTGAGTCTGAGTGAACTCCGGGAGCTGGTGATGGACAGGGAGGCCTGGCGTGCTGTGATTTATGGGATCACAAAGTGTCGGACACGACTGAGCGACTGAACTGACTGACTAACTGATACTTCTTAAATATATTCTGTTTAATTTTATGGATTTCTAGGAATTGCCTTTAAATCAATGTCTGGTCATCAACCAGTAAATTGATGTTAACTGACTTTTTGTCATTATATATATGAACTGAATACATTATTTTTGTTTTGTATAATTTGTTTTACTTTATTTTTAACTTTCTTATTGTGGATGATATGTTAACTTCTCTTCACTCTTGTTACATTGGGCTTCCCTGGTAGTTCAGCTGCTAAAGAATCCTCCTGCAATGTGGGAGACCTGGGTTTGATCCCTGGGTTGGGAAGATCCCCTGGAGAAGGGCACAACAACCCACTCCTGTATTCTTGCCTGGAGAATCCCCATGGACAGAGGAGCCTGGTGGGCTACAGTCTATGGGGTCATAAAGAGTCAGACATGACTGAGCAACTAAGCAAAGTGCAGCACAGCATTGTTACATTATGTATTTTTCTCTGAATATAGTCTTTTTTTCTTATATCTCCACCAGATATTCACAGGTTTAATCTTTATGTCTTGACCTCTTCATCCAGTATGTTCTATTTTAATTGTTGCCATGCCTTTCTCAGTTTCCTTGGAAGGTTGGCAGATTCTCAATATGTTTTTGTGTCACTGACCAATGCAGAGCTCTTTTTATTTTTTATTTTATTTTATTTTTTGCTTCTGCAGTTTTAGTTTCCTCAAAATATATCTTTATCTGAATCTCTTTCAATGTGTACAGTCTCCTACAATTATATTATTTTCCCCTTATGTTTATATATTAGGTTTCTAGAGACTCATGCATTTTAAAAATACACTAACAACTAAAATCTGGTATATAAAATACCTTACTTTGTATTTTCATAGTGCATTGGATGGCAGTTAGTAATGAGTATAGCACATTTTTATAATTTTAGATTTACATATTTGTCTTCCTCCACTTATTTATAAGATATTTATGAGAGCAGGTATGTTTTTATACCCAAAACTATGGAGTTTTCATCAATTTTCTATATAGTTATTTATCTAATCTATATCTGTATCTGTGTCTATCAATCATCTGTCTACAGAGAGAAACATTTATTACTAATCCTTTTGATTCCTGATATTTTTCCATTCCCTTTACTGTTCAATTACAGCAGATTATTTTCAGATGAACCTATGTTGTCATTTTTTCATCTCTTTAGAAAATTAATTAAGATAGATTTTTTCATCTGAAGTGCTGCCAAGTATCTAGGTACACATATCACACATACCCCATTCTTTAATCACTTGGTTATTAACAGAGTGGATCCAAGTGTACTTTCCTCAACCATATGCTCTTTTGATTTCTCTACCATTCAGGCCCTTATATAATGCTAAACAGATTTTGTACCAATCTGACATAGCACAACCTAAACCTTCTGCACTTCCTATATTTCCTGCAAGTCACTTGGCACTGTCAATCCTTTGCAACTGATAATGTTTGTCTGATCTTGGTCATGGCAAAACACTTTAAATACTCAAAAGCCCATTTATTTTTACCTTCTAACTGTCATATCTCAAACCATCACTGTATCATTAAAATGAATAACAACAGACTGTTAATAGAACGTTTTCAAGAACATCCCCAGTGCAGGCAAATAGTTTCCTTCTTCTTACATAAGAATTCCTACTTGAAGTTTGATTTTAGGTACACATTCTTCTGTATGAATAAGTACCACTGAAGGCCAACAGTACTTTTCAGTCCTCCAGATACATGTTCCAAGAAGGCATAAATCCTTTAGATTCTGGGTAGGAGAGCTTTGAAAAATGGAAAGAAAAAATTTACACTTTAAAGGAGATTTCTCTAATATTTCATGTCCTTAAAGTCATATATCAGTTATTCAGCACCACTAGTTGTATTGGAATATCAACAAGCCATAGAATTTATTTGATTGTGTAGTCAGCCTCCCACAACCCTCAACAAAGATTATTCATCCTGTGTTGCTTGGAGGTAGCCTCAACTCTCAGTAGGGTGACAAAAAACTCTTCATGAAACAAAAGTATTCACTAAGTGACCTGAGTCTGTATAACATTAGCTTATATTTAACACTTTTCTTTATCCTAACCCACTAATCTCAACCTTTTTTTCTATCAACAGCAACAAATACAAAACTTACAAAATTAGATTATGAGATGTATTGTATGCCTTGGAAATCATCATAAGATTCTCATATCTCACACAACACTATGGATGTGTAAGGAGCTGGCAGGATTTAACTAGTAACTATAAAAGAGGGAAAAATATGGAAATACATATGACTTATGTCTTCATGGGATAATACATGAAATACCAAGAGAGGTCAATGAAGGTCTGAAATAACTCAAAGAAATGACCCACTTTAAGGCTGATGCAAAAGACAAACATGAAATAGATACATTCATTTGATTCATCCTCAAAAAATAATATTTATATGTAACTTTTTAGGAAAAATATAAAATAACAAAATTATTCTAATATAAAATAGAGGTTTATAAATAAAATAAAATACATATTGAGATTTATTTTTTAAGATAAGATACACTATTCATAAGAATTAAAGTTTTTTTTTTTTAATGGATTCAAAGTGGTACTCATTAATTAGATATCTAATAGGCATTTCAGGATAAATTTGTGCAAAATTAAATTCTGTTTTTCCTTGAAAAAAATTTATGTCTCCCCAAACTTATCCCTTTCTCTAAATATTAACTCAATTACTCCAATTGCTCATATCAAAATTTCAGTTCAGTTCAGTTCAGTCGCTTAGTTGTGTCCGATTCTTTGTGACCCTATGAATCCCAGCACTCTAGGCGTCCCTGTCCATCACCAACTCCCAAAGTTCACTCAGACTCATGTCCATCGAGTCCGTGATACCATCCAGCCATCTCATCCTCTGTTGTCCCCTTTTCCTCTTGCCGCCAATCCCTCCCAGCATCAGAGTCTTTTCCAATGAGTCAACTCTTCACATGAGGTGGCCAAAGTACTGGAGTTTCAGCGTTAGCATCATTCCTTCCAAAGAACTCCCAGGGCTGATCTCCTTTAGAATGGACTGGTTGGATCTCCTTGCAGTCCAAGGGACTCTCAAGAGTCTTCTCCAACACCACAGTTCAAAAGCATCTATTCTTCAGCACTGAGCTTACTTCACAGTCCAACTCTCACATCCATACATGACCACTGGAAAAACCATAGCCTTGATTGGGCGGATCTTGACTAGAGAGTTCCAGAAAAGCATCTATTTCTGCTTTATTGACTATGCCAAAGCCTTTGACTGTGTGGATCACAATAAATGTGGAAAATTCTGAAAGAGATGGGAATACCAGACCACCAGATCTGCCTCTTGAGAAATTTGTATGCAGGTCAGGAAGCAACAGTTAGAACTGGACATGGAACAACATACTGGTTCCAAATAGGAAAAGGAGTTCATCAAGGCTGTATATTGTCACACTGTTTATTTAACTTCTATGCAGAGTACATCATGAGAAATGCTGGGCTGGAAGAAGCACAAGCTGGAATCAAGATTGCCAGAGAAATATCAATAACCTCAGATATGCAGATGATACCACCCTTATGGCAGAAAGTGAAGAGGAACTAAAATGCCTCATGATAAAATTGAAAGAGGAGAGTGAAAAAGTTGGCTTAAAGCTCAACATTCAGAAAACGAAGATCACGGCATCTGGTCCCATCACTTCATGGGAAATAGATGGGAAACTGTGGAAACAGTGTCAGACTTTATTTTTTTGGGCTCCAAAATCACTACAGATGGTGACTGCAGCCATGAAATTAAAAGACGCTTACTCCTTGGAAGGAAAGTTATGACCAACCTAGATAGCATATTCAAAAGCAAGACATTACTTTGCCAACAAAGGTGTGTCTAGTCAAGGCTATGGTTTTTCCTGTGGTCATGTATGGATGTGAGAGTTGGACTGTGAAGAAGGCTGAGCACCGAAGAATTGATGCTTTTGAACTGTGGTGTTGGAGAAGACTCTTGAGAGTCCCTTGGACTGCAAGGAGATCCAACCAGTCCATTCTGAAGGAGATCAGCCCTGGGATTTCTTTGGAAGGAATAATGCTAAAGCTGAAAATCCAGTCCTTTGGCCACCTCATGCAAAGTGTTGACTCTTTGGAAAAGACACTGATGCTGGGAGGGATTGGGGGCAAGAGGAGAAGGGGGCGACCGAGGATGCGATGGCTGGATGGCATCACTGACTCGATGGACGTGAGTCTGAGTGAACTCCGGAGTTGGTGATGGACAGGGAGGCCTGGTGTGCTGTGATTCATGGGGTCGCAAAGAGTGGGACATGACTGAATGACTGATCTGATCTGATCTGACCAGACAGACTTTTGTTGGCAAAGTAATGTCTCTGCTTTTGAATATGCTACCTAGGTTGGTCATAATTTTTCTTCCAAGGAGTAAGTGTCTTTTAATTTCATGGCTGCAGTCACCATATGCAGTGATTTTGAAGCTCAAAAAAATAAAGTCTGACAGTGTTTCCACTGTTTCCCCATCTACTTCCCATGAAGTGATGGGACCGGATGCCATGATCTTTGTTTTCTGAATATTGAGTTTTAAGCCAACTTCTTCACTCTCCTCTTTAACTTTCATCAAGAGGCTTTTTAGTTCCTCCTCACTTTCTGCCATAAGGGTGGTGCCATCTGCATATCTGAGGTTATTGATATTTCTCCCGGCAATCTTGATTCCAGCTTGTACTTCTTCCAGCCCAGCATTTCTCATGATGTACTCTGCATAGAAGTTAAATAAGCAGGGTGACAATATACAGCCTTGACGTACTATTTTTCCTATTTGGAACCAGTCTGTTGTTCCATGTCCAGTTCTAACTGTTTCTTCCTGACCTGCATACAGATTTCTCAAGAGGCAGGTCAGGTGTTCTGGTATTCCCATCTCTTTCAGAATTTTCAACAGTTTACTGTGAACCACACAGTCAAAGGAGTTGGCATAGTCAATAAAGCAGAAATAGATGTTTTTCTGGACTCTCTTGCTTTTTTGATGCTGGAATAAAGATTGCTGGGAGAAATATCAATACCTCTGATATGCAGATGACACCACTTAAGTAAGTTTTAATTTAAATCTCTTTATTTAAATCTCTTTCTCATAGTCCCATGATAAGTCCATTAGCAATTTCTCTTAGCTGAATATTTGAAATAAATACAAACCAGGCTATTATCAAATCTTTGCTTCTGTTATTCTATTTCAAGTTACCATTATGCATCACTCAGAAAATATCAACAACTTCCAAACTGATCTCCCTCCTTTCATTTTTGCATCTATCAGTTATAGTCTTACCTATCAGCCAGTGATGCTTCTAAACGTGACATAAGATTATATAACTCTTATACTCAAAACACTGCAAAAGTTTATAGCTCACTCAAAATAAAACTTGAAGTCTTCATAGGCTCCATAAGACCCTACAGGAGCACATAGCCACCCTCACATACCTAATGACTTCTCTAACCGTATCACTTTACATTTTCTTTCTTGTTCAGATACTAACCCTGGCTTCTTTGGTACTCCTAGAACTTTCCTAAGATTCCTACTCTCTGTACCTTGACTCTTACTATTTCTCTTCCTGGAATCATTTCTCTTTTGATCTGTATCATTTGTTCTTTCACTTTCCTTAGGTCTCTGTTCAAATGTCTCCTTATATAAGATGACTTTATTGATTACTATTCAATAATCCTTCATCAAAATAACCCAACCCATGATCATAATTCACTTATCTTTGCCTCAGTGAGCATAATTTGCTTATTTTCTTTTTTCTAAACATAGGGACTTTCTTTTGTTTGCTACCATTTGTCTCACATCTAGCATTTAGTAAATCAGGCTTCCCTAGTGGTCAGACAGTAAAAAGTCACTTGCAAAGCAGGAGGACCTGGGTTTGATCCCTGGGTCAGGAAGATTGTCTGGAGAAGGGAATGACTACCCTCTACAGTACTCTTGCTTGGAGAATTTCATGGACAGAGGAACCTGGTGGGCTACAGTTCATGGGATCACAGAGTCAGACACAACTGAGCAACTAGCACTTACTTACTTAACATTTAGTAGATACTCAATAGATACATCTTCCAAGTACAGTGCTAGTGTATGCTCATCTGTGTCTAACTCATTGTGATCCCATGGACTGTAGCCTACTAGGCTCCTCTCTCCATGGAATTGTCCAGGGAAGAATACTGTAATGGGTTGCCATTTCATCCTCCAGGGGATCTTCCTGACCCAGGGATCGAACCCACATCTTTGGCATTGGTGGATGGATTATTTTTTATCACTGCACCATCTGGGAAAACCTTTCTTCCAAGTATAGGAACATGTTAATGGCAAAGAGTGAGATAGGGCAGTCAAGTCAGTCAAAGTTAGTAGACACCAAGAATAAAGAAATAAGTGTAATCCTGGATATTGTAAACAATGCTGCAATGAACATTGGGGTGCACATATTTTTTGAATTATGGTTTTCTCCATGTATATTCCAAGGAGTTGGATTGTTGGGTCATATGGTAGTTCTACTTTTAGTTTTTTAAGGAATCTCCATGCTGTTACCCATAGTGGCTGTACCAATTGACATTGCCACCAAAAATGTTGGAGGGTTCCATTTTCTCCACATCTTCTCTAGCATTTCTTGTTTGTAGATTTTTTGATGGTGGCCATTCTGACTGGTATGAAGTGATAAAATACCTCATTGTACCTTTGATTTTCATTTTCTCCAATAATGAGCAATGTTGAGCATCTTTTCATGTATTTATTGGCCATCTGTATGTCTTCTTTGAAGAAATGTCTATTTAGATCTTCCACCCATTTTTGATTGGGTTATTTTTGTTTTGGTTTGGTTTTGGTTTCTTTGTTTCATTTGCAAATATTTTCTCTCCTGAGGATTATCTTTTCATCTTGTTTATAGTTTCCTTGCTATGCAAAAACTTTTAAGTTTAATTAGATCCCATTTGTTTATTTTTATTTTCATTACTCTAGGCAGTGGATCAAAAAATTCTTAATGTCAAAGGGGTTTCCTCTAAGAGTTTTATAGTCTGGCCTTACTTTAAAGTCTTTGATCTATTTTGAGTTTATTTTTTATATCATGTTAGGGAGTATTCTAATTTCATTCTTTTACATGTAGTTGTCCGTTTTCCTGGAGAAGGCAATGGCACCCCACTCCAGTACTCTTGCCTGGAAAATCCCATGGATGGAGGAGCCTGGTGGGCTGCAGTCCATGGGGTCACTACCAGTCAGACATGATTTTTGCGCGACTTCACTTTCACTTTTCACTTTCACTCATTGGAGAAGGAAATGGCACCCCAATCCAGTACTCTTGCCTGGAGAATCCCAGGGACCAGGGAGCCTGGTGGGCTGCTGTCTATGGGGTCGCACAGAGTTGGACATGACTGAAGCGACTTAGCAGCAGCAGCAGTCCATTTTCCCAGCATTACTTATTGAAGAGACTGTCTTTTCTCCACTATATATTCTTGCCTCCTTTGTCATAAATTAGGTGAACAGGACGTGGAAGCAACATGCTGCTGCTGCTAAATCACTTCAGTTGTGTCTGACTCTGTGTGACCCCATAGACTGCAGCCCACCAGGCCCCGCCGTTCCTGGTATTCTCCATACAGGAACACTGGAGTGGGTTGCCATTTCCTTCTCCAAAGCAGGAAAGTGAAAAGTGAAAGTGAAGTAGCTCAGTCGTGTCTGACTCTTCGTTACCCTATAGATTGCAGCCTACCAGTCTCCTCCGTCCATGGAATTTTCCAGGCAAAAGTACTGGAGTAGGGTGCCATTGCCTTCTCCTGGAAGCAATCTATATATCCATCAATAGATGAACTGTGAGATATTCTTGATATTATTATGATTAAAATAATGTTAGTAATTAACAAATATAGATATAATTTATTGAATATCATAAATCATATATTGATCCCAGTATGTTACATATATTATCCTTTACACAATGCTTCTAAAATTTTTATGTTTTAAAGATGAGTAAACTGATTAAGCAGGGTTTCTCTGGTGGCTCAATGGTAAAATACCTGCCTCCCAGTGAAGGAAGACTCAGGAAGCACAGGTTTGATCCCTGGGTCAGGAAGATCCCCTGGAGGAGGACATGGCAACCCACTGCAGTATTCTTGCCTGGAAAAATCCCATCAACAGAGGAGCATGGTAAGCTACAGTCCATGAAGTCTCAAAGAGTCAGACCAACTTAGCAATTGAGAATGCAAGCAAACTGATTTAGAGAGGTCTGGAGAAGGCAATGGCACCCCACTCCAGTACTCTTGCCTGAAAAATTCCATGGATGGAGGAGCCTGGTGGGCTGCAGTCCATGAGGTCGCTGAGAGTTGGACACTACTGAGCGACTTCACTTTCACTTTTCACTTTCATGCATTGGAGAAGGAAATGGCAACCCACTATAGTGTTCTTGCCTGAAGAATCCCAGGGACAGGGGAGCCTGGTGGGAGACTGCCTATGGGGTCGCACAGAGTCGGACACGACTGAAGCAACTTAGCAGCAGCAGCAGCAGAAAAGTGCTCAAAGTGGTATTCTTTGTGATAGAAATCACATAAGTACCTGAGTCCCCTTGATTCTAAAATATTAACAATGCCATATCTAACAAGATGATACAGATTTCCAAATCAAATCTGTATATCACTATGATGAGTGAAGATCCATCTCCCTTGCAGAGAGAGGAATAATATAAGTATTGAAAATAATAGCTAATATTTTTAGCACTTACTTGCAAGGTTTTGTTCTAAAGATTTTTTTTTTTCCATTTATTAATTGTTTAAGCAAGAAATATATTGGGTAGAAATGTTATACCCTTTCCACAAAAAAGAAATCCAGGACGTTAAATTCTTTACACCTCCAGGTCACAGTGCTCAAAAGTGGCAAAAGAATTTTTTGTGTCATAATTAAGTATTTGATACTAAGGCAAACAAAAAGTTGTTCTATCCTAGGGAGTTCACAGGGTGCACATGGAAGAGATTTTTATTCAGGGTTTCTTAGGCATGTGCCTTTGTAGACTGATCCTAATTTTAGAAAGAGTGATTCCAATGAGCCTGATGCTGTAGATGCTAAGCATCAATCCTGAACCAGGTGCTGGGGAACTATTCTCTGTCCAGTGGAAGTGGATAACTCATAACTCCCTAGAGAGTTAAATCATAATATTAAAGATTATGATTGCCAGAAATCACCATGTTTCCCTGATTGACATGTTACTTGCACGGTTTTTCTTTGACTAACTGACTCATTCCTACTTTTACTTTCAACTATCATCTCTATAGAATCCTGCCAGGTTCAAATTGCATCTTTCCACTTGCCTCTCTAATTTCCTCCTTGTAAAAGTGTTATTCAAAGTACATCATAATGGTTTATTAAGCCAGAGACCAAATTATTAGCATACTAAAAGCTGCTTCAATTTGCAAGACTTTATGGAGTAGAGAGTGGTCATTCATGATAGTAAACCATTTCTTAATTTTAATTTTTCATAATTCATACACTATGTGTGTACTACTAAATGTTTACCAGCTCTTCAGGAGTAAAAGATGTGGCATAATCAATGGTCTACTTTCTTTTCTTCTTTTTTTTTTTTAATAAATAAGCACTTGTTTCCTTTCCACCACATCATTATTGAATTTTTAGATTCTCTTCCCTCTAGTTTTATAGCATATTTCCATGTGATGTCTTACTTCTTTTTTATAATGACCATTAGCCATCTAGGATTAACTCTACTACATCTACCATTTAGACTTTGAAACACTCTCCTAACAGAAGTAATTGCCTCATGTATATCTTTCTTCAGTGCACTATAAAAACCTCTCTCAAATTAGTCTTACTAAATTCCATATATGACTACATAACTATCCACCTCGAAAAGTCTTTAGTGGACTCATGATTGTATGTCTCTTGTAAAAGCCCTGAATGAGCTGTTAAAACTCCAATTAAAATATGCCACAAAAGTATTCTTACAGACATTTCTTTAATACAATTTTCTGAAAGCATATATTACAATGCATTACACCATGCTGATGGAAATACAAAAAATGAACACAGCAAGACCTCATTTTGAAGAAGGTATAGGCTAATGAGACACACAGCAAAATAAGTGGACACAGATCAATGTGATAAAGAGGAGTAAGGTGTGCTGAATAAATATGAAAAGTAGTTAGTAATCTACCTGGGAGTCTAAAGAAAATAGTCATGTGGAAGCAGACATCCTGTGGGGTATATTCTCCACAATGTGGAAACTGAGGCTCTGTATAGCATCATCTCCATGATGTGTTGAGGATAACCAGAATGTCTTCCTGGGCTGAGTTAATGATATTGATCACTTCAGCTATAGTCAGGGATGAATTTTGTACTGCATTTTCTAATTAGATGATTACCACCATAGGGATAATTTTTCAGAGGGTGAGTTCAATAAAACATGAAATAAACCTCATGAAAATTCCTCCCACAACACCAGAGGTTATTAGGAGGGGATGAATATATTTTGATTGTATTTGGTATATGGAGTGTGCCTGAATCTTTGGAAGTCTGAGGCAGATGGTGTTAGGCTGAATTTTTTTTTTTTTTCTCTCTTTTTTGTATAAGTGCAAGTTCTGATGGAGGGTCAGAGAGGGGATGGTCTGTGATGCACTAAGTTTCAGGAGCAACATAGAGAACCATGGAAACAGGCCTTAGGATCTATACTCTTTCCAGAAGCCAGATCTCACAGAATTTCTACAGAGTCAGGTAGGTGAGTTATGGGATGATTAACATCCAGGTGCCCTGGATGCCTCAGGCACCTCATCTCAGGCTTGTCTGTGAGAAGTCTGTTTCACATCACCCATCAAGCAAATCCCAATTCTCATGGATACTTCACCTCCTGCCCCCACCTCAGAGTCACAGTGCACCAACACTGTCAACAGGGGCTCTGCCAGGTGTGTGTGGGGAGTGGGGAGGGTGGCTGGGAGCCTCTGGCTCAAATGCTAAGCTGGAGTGGGAACTCCAGGCCAGAACAAGGAACACTGCTATTTCTTATCTTTTTGATAACAGCCATTCTGACAGGTGTGAAGTGATATCACATTAAGGTTTGGATTTACATTTCCTTGAGGATTACTGAAGTTGAGCATCTTTCCAATTCCCGTTGGCCACTTACATGTCTTCTTAGGAAAAAGACCCTAAGAATGATCTTCTGCTCATTAAAAATTTTTTTTTCCCCAAGTTGAATTTTTTGAGTTCTTTGTATATTTTGGATATTAACCCCTTGTCAGATTTGTCATTTACAAATATCTTTTCTTATTCAGCAGTTTGCTTTTCCATTTTGCTGATAGTTTCCTTTGCTGAGCAAAGTTTTTTTTTAGTTGACATAGTCCATTTGTTTATTTTTGCTTTTGTTTCCTTAACTGAAGGACATATCTTAAAAATATTGCTAAGACCAATGTCAAAGAGTGCAATACTGATGTTTCCTTCTAGGAATTTTTTTTTTTTTAAGGTTTTTAAGGAAGTTTTAAGGTTTCAAGTCTTGAAACATCTAAGACTTTAATCCAGATTGAAGGCTTGTGTATGTGAGTGTGGGTATGTGTGGATAGTGTAAAAAAGTAGTCCAGTTTAATTCTTTTGTATACAGTTTTCCAAATATTGAATATATATTGAATATATTTTGAATATATATTGAATATATATTGAACATATATTGAAGAGGTTGTGTTTTCCCCATTATATATTCTTGCCTTGTTTGTCAACAGATGAATTGACCATATAAGTGTGGATTTATTTATGAATTCTCTATTCTTTTCCATTGATCTTTATGACTGTTTTTGTGCCAGTACTATGCTATTTTTTTACCCGTAGCTTTGTAGTATAGTTTGAAATTACAGAATGTGATACTTCCAGTTTTGTCCTTTGTTCTCAAGATTGTTGTGTCTACTCAGGGTCTATCATGTTTCCATACAAATTTTAGAATTATATGTTCTAGTTCTGTGAAAATTGTCCTTGGTGTTTTGATACAGATTGCATGGAATTTGTAGATTGGTTTGGGATTATTGTTCTATTAAAATGTTAATTCTTTCAATCTGTAAGTACAGTATGTCTTTTCATTTGTTTGTATCATCACAATGTCTTTCATAAGTATCTTATTATTTTCCAAGTACAAGTCTTATGCCAGTTTAGTTAGATTTATTCCTAGGTATTGTATTCATTCTGATGCAACTGATTACAGTTTAATTGTTTCAGTAATTTCTCTTCCGATAGTTGGTTGTTTGTGTATTAGAAATGCCGCAGAGTTTTGTATACTGATTTTTTATTTGGAAACTTTACTGAATTCATTGATGAATTCTAATAGTCTCTTGGTGGCATCTTCAGGATTTTCTGTACATAGTATTGCATTATTTGCAAACAGTGACCATTTTACTTCTTCCTTTCCAATATGGGTGCCTTTTATGTATTTGGGCTTCCCTCGTGGCTCAGCTGATAAAGAAATCCACCTGCAGTGCTTAGGAGACCTGAGTTCAATCCCTGGGTTAGGAAGATCTGCTGGAGAAGGGCACAGCAAGCCACTCCAGTATTCTGGCCTGGAGAATCCCATGGATTGTATAGTCCATGGGGTCACAAAGAGTCATTTATTTATTTATTTATTCTCTCTCATCTGATTGCTTCAGCTTGGACATCCAATACTATGTTGAATAAAAAGTAGTGAGAATTGGCATCCTGATCGTAGAGAAAACACTTTCAGCTGGTGGATGGTTAAGCATCTGCACTAATAGGCTAAAGGGAGATCTCCCATATGGCTTTTGCTAGCACTAATGTCCTCATGGTAGAATGAGTCTATAAAAGTGTTATTACTGTTATCTACTTTCCCAAAGGGAGTCCCAGTTGCCTCCTTCCTCTCAGGAGTTGCTTCCGGATCAACAAGTGCATCTGACCCAGGCTCATTTCTAATTACTACCTCTGCACTGGGGTTTAGAGTATGTCAGATTTAGCTCAAGCCCTTTAAGAGTGGAGTCTCTGCCCCTTTGAGCTTCTTACACCAGTCCCGCTGGCCTTTAAAGCCAGCTGTTCTTGGGCTCATCTTCCTGGCACAGGATCCCCGCACTGGGAAGCCTGATGTGGGGCTCAGACTCCTCATTCCTTGGGGAGAAGCTGTGCCACTTTTATTATCCTCCTGCATGTAGGTCACCTACCTGAGCATGAGAATCACCTACTAATGTGTGTGTATTTTGACTATACTACATCTCCATCTTTCCTACACATCTCATTATGGTTCCATCTTTGAATCTTTAGCCCTCTTTACTGTAGGGATCATTAGAACCATGAAAAATCTAATGTGCGCCATGATCTTTGTAGGGTTTGTGTTGGAAATAAGGAGAACTACTGACCTTGAAATACTTCGCTCTGCTTTTCTACTTTAACAACTCTCTGGACTAAGTTCCAATGAAAATTCTTTGGAAATGATATTCTCTGAATTGGTTGTTCTTTCTTCTTCTCATACAAAATTTTGTGCATAATCTTTTCATCCAGCTTTTAAAGATCATTTTATATTTGAAAAAATATTTTTCACTGCTTCTATAATACATTGTTTTTAAGATATGCACAAAGTGTTTATTCACCTATAACTGCTCTTTCATATGGATGTTTGTGTATTAAGAATGATCTAGGGCATAGATAAACATAATAAAATTATTTATCATGTTTAACATAAGTAGAACAACCTAAGTGGAGTATGTCATGCATAACCTATTAAAATTATTGAATCTGACCAGTGTATTATACTAAAGATTGTTTTTATATATTCATAATATTATACTCCTATGCACACAAGTAATGTATAAACTAAATTAACATTTAATGTCTTATATCCTGGAAGGAAAGACATCATGCTTAGTTTGAAAATTCCTTAAAAAGAGTAGATACAATTTTTGTATATCCAAGAAATCTACAGTAACTACACAATTATTTTTTACCAATGAGAGATACATTAATGGATAATCCTTCCACTTTTAGAACCCATTTGATTAATTTTACTGACTCTATTCTCATCCATGTAATATGTGATTTGACCTATATATTTTCTAAGATCTCTTCTACTTCTAAATTCCTATGAAATATTTCTAAATTAAACTTTAAATATAATTCACCTGCCACCATGTACCACACTATAGTGTATGATAATGTAAGAATTTGCTTCAAAGCAGACATGCTCTGTTCTTTAAACTGTGTGTGATTTAAGAAGTTTGGCACTAACTTTATTTGGATGATGCAAAGAGTGAAATCATCTCCTGTTTCTAAGACTATTTTTGGTTCTTTTTCTTATAGAAAAATAAAGGAAAAATAACTTTTCCTCACTAAATATCACATTTTATGTCTAACTACATAGGGTATTCAGTCCTGTTGCTGTGGAAGCATCTGGCAACTGCTCTGCTTGGATGATCTTGGGAATTGAAATTTTCAGCAGCCAAATGAGTTCCCAGGAACTTCTAGGGCCTTGGTGGATAGGATTTTAATGAAGATCAGTTTTCATTTTTATACGCAGAATTTCGTTTAAAAAATACTGAAGTGCTTTAAAGCACCGATATCTTAGATTTTCTGGCAAATGCTACATGACATCAATCATTCATTTGAAATGAAACAAATATTGTCAGCATTATTTTCATTTTTATTGTAGCCAAGAAGATAATAAAATACATTTCATTATTTAAATGTGATCTGAATGATTGGTTTTCAATAAATAACAAGCATTCAGTCTTTACCTGGACTCTATTTTCTGTCTCATGTCATGGTGGGCTATCAATGGACAAATGTTTTTTTAAATTGGTATTCATTAGTAATAATTTTGAAATTGTTTTGTACTCATTTTTTTCATTTTCTCAAAACACTAATGTTTAGAAGATCCTAAAATATCTTTTAGCAGATCATGAAAAATTTTGATAAAGTGAAAGCATGTATCTAACAGCATTATCTGTTAGATATCTAAATTTATGTTTTCTTTGGATCAGTCACTTCAGTTCAGGTGCCCAGTCATGTCGGACTCTTTGTGACCCCATGGACTGCAGCACGCCAGGCCTCCCTGTCTATCACCAACTTCCGGAGTTCACTCAAACTCATGTCCATTGAGTTGGTGATGCCATCCAACCATTCCATCTTCTGTCATCCCCTTCTCCTCCCACCTTCAATCTTTCCCAGCATCAGGGGTCTTTTCCAATGAGTCAGCTCTTCACATCAGGTGGTCAAAGTATAGTGATTGAGAAATTATAAGTAATTTATTTTTGTATTCATATTTTTTATATTATTGTTACCCTGCTTATTTAACTTATATGCAGAGTACATCATGAGAAACTCTGGGGTGGAAGAAGCACAAGTGGGATTCAAGATTCCCGGGAGAAATATCAATAACCTCAGATATGCAGATGACACCACCCTTATGGCAGAAAGTGAGAAACGATTAGAGAGCCTCTTGATAAAATTGAAAGAGAAGTTAAAAAGTTGGCTTAAAGCTCAACACCCAGAAAACTAAGATCATGGCATCTGGTCCCGTCACTTCATGGCAAATAGATGGGGAAACACTGGCTGACTTTAGTTTTGAGGGCTCCAAAATCACTGCAGATGGTGATTGCAGCCATGAAATTAAAAGCCACTTACTCCTTGGAAGGAAAGTTATAACCAACCTAGACAGCATATTAAAAAGCAAAGACATTACTTTGTCTACAAAGGTCTGTCTAGTCAAAGCTATGGTTTTTCCAGTAGTCATGTATAGATGTGAGAGGTGGACTATAAAGAAAGCTGAGCACTGAAGAACTGATGCTTTTAAACTGTGGTGTTGGAAAAGACTCTTGAGATTCCCTTGGACTGCAAGGAGATCCAACCAGTCCATCCTAAAGGAGATCAGTCCTGGGTGTTCATTGGAAGGACTGATGTTGAAGCTGAAACTCCAATACTTCGGCCACCTAATGTGAAGAGCTGACTCATTTGAAAACACCCTGATGCTGGGAAAGATTGAGGGCAGGGGGAGAAGGGGACAACAGAGGATGAGATGGTTGGATGGCATCACCAACTCAATGGACATGAGTTTGGGTAAACTCCAGGAGTTGGTGACAGACAGGGAGGCTGGGAGTGCGTGATTCATGGGGTCACAAAGAGTCAGACACAACTGAGTGACTGAACTGAACTGAACTGAACTTGATGCTTAAGTTCATATTTTGTTACTATAGAATAATTTAGTAGAAAATATTTCTAAATATTAAACTTAGATAAGTGCTTTATAATAAATTTATCTTATACCCACTAACTGATATAGTGATTTTTATAAGCTTACATATTGTGAGTTAAGCTTATCTTCTTTTACTTTACTGTCTAATAATGTATTCCTTGGAATAATTTTATTACATTGTTACATGAGAAAATAGTTTATATAATTTTTCTTTCCTCATGTGAACAGTTCATTAGAAGAAACAGACTATTGAATAGTTGCTATCATGTTCATTTTTTGGTTCTATACCTTTGATTCAGTAGATTATGGATATTTACTTGAATTATAATTTCTAGATTTATTAAATGTTTGCCTTTTAGATAAAAGTAAATTACTGAATTAATCTAAACTAAATCAATGACTCTTTAATAGTATCTGCCTTGTCCATGACCAAACTATAAGTGCTGATTATCTTCTATATCATTGCCTACACCTATGTTTATACCTCTGGAAAAAGAAATGGCTATCCATTCCAGTATTCTTGCCTAGAGAGTCCCATGGACAGAGGAGCCTGGCAGGCTACTGTCCATGGAGTCACAAGAGGCACACACGACTTAGAGACTAAACTATTACTACTATGCTTATACCTACCTCTATCCAAATTATTGATATTTATATAGAGCATATGTGTACTCTTTAAATTATACATTTTTTCAATATCTATTCTAGGTTTTATATTTTTATATTCTTGGCCAAGATTTAAAAGTGGGAGATACAATTCAACCATAAATAAAGAACAAAATTTTGTCATTTGCAGGAACATGGATGGACTTGGAAGACATTATTCTGAGTGAAATAAGTCAAACAAGAAAACACAAATGCTGTATGATATCACATAAGGAATCTAAGAAATACAACAACTTAGTGAACATAATGAAGAAGAAGCAGACTCACAGATATAGGGAAAAAAAAAAAGCTAGTGGTTACCATGGGGGATGGGGAGACAACATAGGGGTTGTAGAGTGAGAGGTACAAATTATTGGGTATAAAACTACAAGGATGCATTGTACAACATGGGGAACATAGACAATATTTCCTAATAACTGTAAAAATAGAGTGTAACCTTTAGAAATTATATTTTAAAAAAAGTGGGAGGTAGGAGAATGAGAAAAAGTAGCCTATCTAAAATGCTGGAGAGGGTGTGGAGAAAAGGGAACTCTCTTACACTGTTGGTGGGAATGCAAACTAGTACAGCCACTATGGAGAACAGTGTGGAGATTCCTTAAAAAACTGGAAATAGAACTGCCTTATGATCCAGCAATCCCACTGCTGGGCATACACACTGAGGAAACCAAAAGGGAAAGAGACACGTGTACCCCAGTGTTCATCGCAGCACTGTTTATAATAGCCAGGACATGGAAGCAACCTAGATGTCCATCAGCAGATGAATGGATAAGAAAGCTGTGGTACATATACACAGTGGAGTATTACTCAGCCATTAAAAAGAATACATTTGAATCCGTTCTAATGAGATGGATGAAACTGGAACCTATTATACAGAGTGAAGTAAGCCAGAAAGAAAAACACCAATATAGTATACTAACGCATATATATGGAATTTATAAAGATGGTAACAATAACCCTGTGTACGAGACAGCAAAAGAGACACTGATGTATAGATCAGTCTTATGGACTCTGTGGGAGAGGGAGAGGGTGGGGAGATTTGGGAGAATGGCATTGAAACATGTATAATATCATGTATGAAACGAGTCACCAGTCCAGGTTCGATGCACGATACTGGATGCTTGGGGCTGGTGCACTGGGATGACCCAGAGGGAGGGTATGGGGAGGGAGGAGGGAGGAGGGTTCAGGATGGGGAACACAGGTATACCTGTGGCGGATTCATTTTGATATTTAGCAAAACTAATACAATATTGTAAAGTTTAAAAATAAAATAAAATTTAAAAAATAAATAAATAAATAAAATGACTTTAGTCCAAAACTTAGGGATAATAAAGAAAATCTTAATATTGTACCAGGCAAAAGAAACTGAGTTTTAAAAGCTATTTTAAAAATGCCTTTGTTGTGCAAGCACATGTCCTTTCTCTATCCTGCCTGAAACTTGCTTAGCCATGGCTTAAATAATACAAGGGCAAGAATTTTAGATACATATTCTCTGATCGCTTATATTTTCAAATAATTTCCTGATTTCACTTTAAGGAGATACTGAGAGTATGTGTACTGTAACTATAAATTTTTCCATGAATTTGATGAGTTTGCTGCTGCTACTGCTGCTAAGTCACTGCAGTCGTGTCCAGCTCTGTGCAACCCCATAGACAGCAGCCCGCCAGGCTCTGCCATCCCTGGGATTCTCCAGGCAAGAACACCGGAGTGGGTTGCCATTTCCTTCTCCAATGCATGAAAGTGAAAGGTAAAAGTGAAGTCGCTCAGTCGTGTCCGACTCTTAGCGACCCCATGGACTGCAGCCTACCAGGCTCCTTCGTCCACGAGATTCTCCAAGCAAGAGTACTGGAGTGGGGTGCCATTGCCTTTAGGGGTCACAAATCTACCTTGTTTCTTAGACGATTTCCTCTACATTTTATCTTTACTTTGTTTTTATTCTTGTATTAATCTCCTTTTTAGATACCAAACTATTTGCTTGTATGGCATCTCAATTCTCCAACAGTTCCACCTTTACCATCTTTTCTCTCATTGTTCCATCTCTCTTTTTTTTTCTGTAGCCTTGTTCTGTTGCTTCCGTGTAGAATTTGTACCATCTTTCAACAACTTACCTAAATATATCATTCCCATTTTATTGTGAACATTTTATTTGCCTTTTACTGTTTTAGAGTCAGATCTGTAATTTTTTTCTTTTACTATCATTTTATGGTAAATTTTACTATTTTCTTATAAATGGTTTTGTATATGTTTTATTTTAATAGTGGTTTAGCTCAAAAGTAAGATTTTTTTTTTCTAATTCAATGTTTTCTTTTGACTGGCTTTTCATTGTAGTTTGAGACATCAATATAAAAAAAGTATGAAAATGCACACAAAGACAGACTCTCCGTGGTTCCTCTTACTACATACTTAGTTTTGTTAAAAACCATTCTCTGATTTTTGAAGTTGGAGCAAGACTAATACTCACAGTTAATTTCCAGACAGTGATTTTACTTATTCAGGAACCAGAATGAAAGTGGGTTTTCTTTGCTAGGTCCCATTATCACCTACCTGCACATTCATATGAGTCTAGTTTGAGTAAAGAATTATGAATTACCACTCCTTTGGCATTAAGGCAAGATCAGACTAGGTGTTATGATTTCTAAGACGAATTTCAGCCCTCACTTTCCCCCTCTGCTGAGACTGAGTATAGTGTACAAAGTACCTAATTGTATTAAACTGATCTGCTTGCATTTTGCCATGTGGTTTCCTTAATATATGATATTTATCTTGGATAAACTTATGAATGGCTACCTTACTTCTCAACTGCATTGATGCCAAAGTATCCCTATTGTTTGCTTCAAAGTATATGCAGTATGCTGCTGCTGCTGCTGCTAAGTCGCTTCAGTCGTGTCCGACTCTGTGCAACCCCATAGATGGCAGCCCACCAGGCTCCCCTGCCCCTGGGATTCTCCAGGCAAGAACACTGGAGTGGGTTGCCATTTCCTTCAATGCATGAAGGTGAAAAGTGAAAGTGAAGTCGCTCAGTCGTGTCTGACTCTTGGCGACCCCATGGACTGCAGCCCACCAGGCTCTTCCTTCCATGGGATTTTCCAGGCAAGAGTACTGGAGTGGGGTGCCATTGCCTTCTCCAATATGCAATATAGCATATATATATATATATATATATATATATATATATATATATATATAAATGAAATTTATATGGCTTCCCTCATAGCTCAATCGGTAAAGAATCTGCGTGCAATGCGGAAGACCTGGGTTTGATTCCTGGGTCAGGAAGATCCCCTGGAGAAGGAAATGGCAATCCACTCCAGTATTCTTGCCTGGAAAATCCCATGGACAGAGGAACCTGGCGGGCTACGGTCTATGGGGTTGTAAGACTTGGACACTATTTAGCGACTAAACCACCACCACCACCACCAATACATGTATATGTATAAACCTAGTTTGAAGTATATGTATATAATATATGTGTGTGTGTCAAGTTGCTTCAGTTATGCCTAACTCTTTGAGACTCTACAAACTGTAGCCTGCCAGGTTCCTCTGTCCATGGTATTCTTCAGGCAAGAATAATGGATTGGGTTGCCATGCCCTCCTTCAGGAGATCTCCCTGACCCAAGGATTGAAACCATGTCTCTTATTTCTCCTGCATTGCTAGGTGGGTTCTTTACCACTAGTGCCACAAGGGAAGACCATATTCTATATGTCTATATAATATATATATATATAATATATGTATATATAAAAACTTTTATTAGTATATATACTAAGTGCAAATATATACATATTTATATGTATTTATAAATATAAATCATAGGTATGTTTTATAGGTATATTATATACGTGCATATAGATGGAATATACTGAAATTCAAAAGAAGCAAAGCTTTATATACTTATATTTTTTATAGTATTTAAAAGAAAGGTAGGCTTCCCTGATAGCTCAGTTAGTAAAAAATCCACCTGCAATGCAGGAAACCCCACGTTGATTCCTGGGTCAGGAAGATCTGCTGGAAAAGGGATAGGCTACCCTCTCCAGTATTCTTGGTCTTCCCTTGTGGATCAGCTGGTAAAGAATCCGTCTGCAATGTGGGACACCTGGGTTCATCCTTGGATTGGGATTCCCTGGAGAAGGGAAAGGTTACCCATTCCAGTATTCTGGCCTGGAGAATTACATGGACTGTATAGTCCATGGGGTCGCAAAGAGTCAGACACTTTCACTTCACTTCAAAAGAAAGGTAAATGAAGCATTCATTTGATAACTACTTCAGAAGCATTATTTATGACAGATGTCTTCTTAATACCATCGCAGAAATTAGTTCTCCTATTTTGGGAAAGTATCCCAGTGATCCCTATACGACTCCATAAATAAATATGTAAATCTATTTTGAAATTATTCACAGACTATACATTATAGATATCTGTGATCCAAAGTACTTGCTTGGTAAAATATCTACCTATACACAATGATGATATGCAAATAATATAACTTGATATAATTAAAGCAATTAAAACTAATGATGCAATAAAAATAAAAGACAGGTAGATAGACATACATGCAAAACTTATTCAGAGTAATAACCATGCTATAATTAAATTTTCTTCAATAAAGTTAATACTTACCATTAAAGAACTCCATGAAATTCACTAATTTAAATATTTATGTTATAAAATAAACATCAGAGTGCAATGAAGTTCATTTTTACATTTTAACGTTAGTCAAGTGAGAAAACTCATTCCTGCAATAAATGAAATTAAAATAGGGACAGAAGTTAGGAACGTCAAAATTACCATATTGAATAACTGTTGAGAAAATTATTCTATGCAAAACAATCAGTTTTGTAAACTAAAGTGTTACAATAAAGGCATAAATGTTCTGTGTAAATATAATTTAAAATTATTGAATAATATAATGTAACTTGTAAAGCACTATTTGAAATTTTTGATTATTTTACAACTCTTGATTAGATGGAGAGAGAAATAGCTTCCAAATCAATGATTTTATGGGTTTCTGTTGCACTTGTTCAGTATACATAAAGACTTTGAAGAACAAATATTTTTTATACCAACTCCCAGAGTTTACCCAAACTCATGTCCATCGAGTCGGTGATGCCATCCAGCCATCTCATCCTCTGTCGTCCCCTTTTCTTCCTGCCCCCAATCCCTTCCAGCATCAGGGTCTTTTACAAAGAGTCAACTCTTCGCATGAGGTGGCCAAAGTATTGGAGTTTCAGCTATAATTATTGTATAATAATTGTTAGGATATTAAGTCAATACAAACTGTCAGTCTTTTAAGTGAATACACAATCTTATTATCATTTATATCCAATAAACAAAATTGATAAGTGAAACGTGTTTACTTGAGAGAAGGCTTGATTTAGAATTGTATTAATCATGACTTATAATAGCTAAATTCAATTGTAATTATTGCATTAAATTATCTATAATGAGTTTCACCAAAGTATTAAGTAGTATAATAGCATAGATACTTTGTGAAGCATTGCTTTAACTTTCAGGTAAAAATAGCAGCAGATTTTTAGTGGCATGTTGGAAACAAATTTGCTATATCAATACTAGAAAGAAATAATCCCCAGATTGTATATAAATCTAAGGTATTAAATCATTCAGAAACCTGAGACATAATTTTTATGTATTTAGAGTAAATTGCACAGTCCAATCAGTCTGTGAAAATCCAATTGTTTCATTGGTCTTTAAAGACAGTAAAGAACAAATAGAAGCTTTTGTGTTCATTCAAGTATGGCTTTGTAAAAATAAGTATATTGCAATATAATTTATATTTTATTTAATAATGTCAATCATCATATCAGTTAAGTAGAAATTTATCCAAACTTCTAGCAGATTTGGCTAATACAATTGGGAAAATAAGATTTTTGTATAGAAACCCTGGAATGTTATTCACATCTTTTACCCTTACCTTATATCTATTTCCATATGAATGGTGGCTCAGAGAGTAGAGAATCTGCCTGCAATGATTATTCAGTCCCTGGCTCTGGAAGATCCCGTGGAGAAGGGAACGGTGACCCACTCCAGTATTCTTCCCTGGAGAATTCCATGGATAGAGGAGCCTGGAACAGTACAGTCCATGAGGTCAAAAGGAATTAGACACAACTGAGCAACGAACACTTTCACTTTTTTCATTTCTATAAGATTAAAATTTTCACATAAAATTTTCCTAATGCATTCCTTATGGATGCTTTAATTTAATTGATATATTTTTTCAGTTTTGCAACATTCATTTTCCAATGGAGGAGGAAAGATATATCTTATAATAACTAGCTCCTTTAAATAAAAGAAATATATTTCATTATCATCAAATATTTTAATATTAACCTCTTAATGCTTTTATTAAGTACTAGCCCTTTATTTCAAGATCTATTTGATTTCTTTGGGGCTTCCCTCATGGCTCAGACAGTAAAGAATCTCCTTGCAATATAGGAAACATAGGTTTGATCCCTGGGTGAGGAAGATCCCATTGAGGAGGAAATGGCTGTTCACTCCAGTATTCTATCCAGGAGAGTTCTATGGAAAGAAGAGCCTGGCAAGCTACAGTCCATGGGGCCCTAAAGAGTTGGACAAGACTGAGAAACTAACACATTTTAAACTGAAAGACAGTCAAGGAGAGGTAGGAGATAAATGCAGTAAGGATACCGATACACTTAACAAAACTGAAATTTGACAAGTCCCTTGCAAGATGGTGGAGTAGAAGCATATGCACTCATCTTCTGTGAAAACTTCAAAATTGCAATTTGCTGCTGAATAACCATCAGCAGGAAAATGTTGGCACCAAAAAAAGATACTCCACATCCAAGGGCAAAGGAGAAGCCCCAAAAAGATGGTAGGAGGGGCAAAATCACATTTAGAATCAAACCCCATACCAGCCAGAGACACTCAGAGGGCTTAAACAAAATGTTGTGCACACCAGGACTCAAAGGAACCACGGAGACTGAGCCAGACCTGACTGTGAGTATTTGAATGTCTCCTGTGGAGGTATGGGTCAGCAGTGGTCTGCCTTGGGGACAGGGGCTCTGGCTGCAGCAGACCTGGGACACGTGATGTGTGGCGTAAACCCTTTTAGAGGAGATCGCCATTAGCCTCACCATAAAACCGCCAAGCAGACAACCTATAAACTGCAGAATAATTACACCAAAGAAATTCTTGCACTGTTAAGAAAGTTCTAGGACCCATAACAGATTTTCCAACCTGGGGATCCTGCCAAGGGATTGAGAACCCCCAGGGAAGTTGACTTTGGAGGCCGGTGGGATTTGATTACAGAATTTCCATAGGACTGGGGAAATAGATGCTTGGAGGGCACAATCAGAACATTGTGCACACCAGGAGCCAGAGAAAGGGAGCAGTGTCTCCAGAATAGCCTGAGCCAGTCTTGCCTGTGAGTATCCAGTAGCTCTGGTGGAGGTGTAGGTGGAGAGTGGCCTGCTGTGGCTTTAGGGACACTGAATACACACAGTGCAGGTGAAAGTCCTTTGAAGGAGATCACCATTATCCCTACCATAGCCTGGCCTCAGGCCAAACAACAAGGAGGGAACGAAGCCCCACCCGTCAATGGAAAATTGGATTAAAGATTTACTGAGCATCAGCTTGCCCATCAGAAGACCCAGATTCCCCCACAGTCATCTCTGGAAGCTTCCACAAGCCTCTTATCCTTTTCCATAAGACAGCAGACAGAATGAAAACCACAATCACAGAAAACTAATCAAACTGATCACAAGGCTCACAGCCTTTTTTAACTCAGTGAAACTATGAAATATGCCATGTACTGCCACCCAAGACAGATGGGTCATGTTGGAGAGTACTGAAAAAACATGGTCCACTGGAGAAGGAAATGGCAAACCACTTCAGTATTCTTGCCTTGAGAAGCCAACAAACAGTATGAAAAGGCAAAAAGATATGATGTAGAAGACGAACTCCACAGGTCAGTAGGTGCCCAATATGCTATTGGAGAAGAATGGAGAAATAATTCCAGAAAAAATGAAGAGACGGAGCCAGAGAGAAAACAATGCCCAGGTGTGGATGTCACTGGTGATGGAAGTAAATTCTGATGCTATAAAGAACAATTTTGTATAGGAACCTGGAATGTTAGGTCCAGAATCAAGGAAATTAGAAGTGGTCAAACAGGAGATGGGATGAATGAACACCAATATTTTAGGTATAAGTGAACTAAAATGGACTAGAATGGACAAATTTAATTCAAATGATCATTATATCTACTACAGTAGGCAAGAATCCCTTGGAAGAAATGGTGTAGCCCTCATAGTCAATAAAAGAGTCCAAAATGCAGTACTTGGGTGAAGTCTCAAAAATCACAGAATGATCTCTATTTGTTTCCAAGGCAAACCATTCAATAACACAGTAATCCAAGTCTATGCCCCAACCAAAATGCTGAAGAAGCTGAAGTTGAATGGTTCTATGATGATCTAATGACCTTCTAGAACTAATACTAAAAAAGATGTTCTCTTCATCATAGGGGACTGGAATGCAAAAGCAGGAAGTCAAGAGATACCTGGAGTAACAGGAAAGTTTGGCCTCGGAGTACAAAATGAAGCAGGGTAAAGGCTAACAGAGTTTTGCCAAGAGAATGCACTGGTCATAACAAGTACTCTTTTCCAAGAACAGAAGATATGACTCTACACATGGACATCAACAAATGGTCAATACAAAAATCAAATTGATTATATTTTTTGCAGAAGAAGATGCAGAAGCTCTATACAGTCAGCAAAAATAAGACCAGAACTGACTGTGGCTGAGATCATTAACTTCTTACTGCAAAATTCAGACTTAAATTGGAGAAAGTAGGGAAACCCACTAGACCATTCAGGTATGACCTAAATCAAATCCAATTATACAGTGGAAGAGACAAACAGATTTAAGGGATTAGATTTGATAGAGTGCCTGAATAACTATGGACAGAGGTTCATGACATTGTACAGGAGGCAGTAATCAAGGCCATCGTGAAGAAAAAGAAGTGCAGTAAGGCAAATGGTTGTCTGAGAAGGCCTGAAAAATATCTGAGAAAAGAAGAGAACTCAAAAGCAAAAGAGAAAAGGAAAGATATAAGCATCTGAATGCAGAGTTCCAAAGAACAGCAAGAAAAAAGAAGAAAGCCTTCATCAGTGATCAATGCAAAGAAATAGAGGAAAACAATAGAATGGGAAAGACTGGAGATCTCTTCAAGAAAATCAGAGATACTAAGAGAACATTTCATACAAAGATGGGCATGATAAAGGACAAAAACGTTATGGAAATAACAGAAGCAGAAGATATTAAGAAGAATATACAAAAATGATCTTAATGACCCAGATAACCACGTTGGTGTCATAATTCACCGAGAGCCAGACATTCTGGAATGTGAAGTCAAGTGGGCCTTAAGAAGCACCACTATGAACAAAACTAGTCAAGGTGATGGAATTCCAGCTGAACTATTTCAAATCCTCAAAGATGATGCTGTGAAGGTGCTTCACTCAATATGCCAGGAATTTGGAAAACTCAGCAATGGCCACAGGACTGGACAAGGCCAGTTTTTATTCCAATCCCAAAGAGAGGCATTGACAAAGAATGTTCAAACTACCCCACAATTGCATTCATCTCAAACTCTAGCAAAGTAATGCTCAAAATTCTCCAAGCCAAGCTGCAACAGTATGTGATCCAGGAACTGCTACATGTTCAAGCTGGATTTAGAAAAGGTGGAGGAGGCAGAGATCCCATCCCCAACATCCACTGGATCATAGAAAAAGCAATGGAGTTCCAGAAAAAAACCTTCTGCTTTACTGATTATGCCAAAGCCTTTGACTGTGTGGATCATAAAAAACTGTGGAAAATTCTTCAAAAGATGGTAATGCTAGACCACCTTACCTGCCTACCTCCTGAGAAATCTGTGTGCAGATTTCAAGAAGCAGCAGTAAGAACCGGACATGGTACAATAGACTTGTTCCAAATTGGGAAAGGAGTTCATCAAGGCTGTATATTGTCACCCTGCTTATTTAGCTTATTTGCAGAGTACATCACGCAAAATGCTGGGTTGGTTGAAGCAAAAGCTGGAATCAAGATTGCCAGGAGAAATATCAATAACCTCAGATATGCAGATAACACCCCATGATTATGGCAGAAAGCCAAGAGGAACTAAAGAGCCTTTTGATGAATGAAGACAGTGAAAAAGCTGGCTTAAAACTCAGCATTCAAAAAATGAAGATAATGGATCCGGTCCTATCACTTCATGGCAAATAGATGGGGAAACAATGGAAACAGTGATGGACTTTATTTTATTGGGCTCCAGAATCACTGCAGATGGTGACTGCAGACATGAAATTAAGTGATCACTCCTTGGAAAAAAGCTATGATAAACCTAGATAGCATGTTTAAAAGCAGAGACATTCGTTTGCAATGTTCTGTCTAGTCAAAGCTATGGTTTTTCCAGTAGTCATGTGTGGATGTGAGTGTTGGACCATAAAGAAAGCTGAACACTGAATAGATGCTTTTGAACTGTGGTATTGGAGAAGACTCTTGAGAGTCCCTTGGACTGCAAGGAAATTTAACCAGTCAGTCCTAAAGGAAATCCATTCTGAATGTTCATTTGAAGAACTGATGCTTAAGCTGAAGCTGCAATACTTTGGCCACCTACTTGATGGGAAGAACTGACTCATTGTAAAAGACCTTGATGCAGGGAAAGATTGAAAGTGAGAGGAGAAGGGGATGACAGATTATGAGATGGTTGGATGGCAAATTGACTCAATGCATATGAGTTTGAGTATGCTCTGGAAATTGGTGATGGACAGGGAAGCTTGGCATGCTGCAGTCCATAGGGTCACAAAGAGTCAGACATTAGTGAGTGACTGAACTGAGCTAAATGAGCAACTAATACTTTATTTCTTTATTTCAAGATTTAGTTTTTTCTTGAACTTTGTCTTTACACTGTGTAACTTTGTGCAAAATGTCCTAGAGTAAATCTTTTGAGTCCTTAAAAAATATACACTTTTTAAATATAACATCTTGTTATATTATTACCCCCAAATTTCTTTTTTATATTTGTTGTGTAGGAAAAGATATACAATTTTTTCAACACTGATTTGCTCCATTATTTCTTTGGCAATTGTAATACACAACATCTTACTGTAGAAAGCAAAGGAAAGGAAGTCTCTTAATACCCACTGCTACTGCTGCTGCTGCTGCTAAGTCGATTCAGTCGTGTCTGACTCTGTGCGACCCCATAGATAGCAGCCCACCAGGCCCCACCGTCCCTGGGATTCTCCAGGCAAGAACACTGGAGTGGGTTGCCATTTCCTCCTCCAATGCATGAAAGTGAAAAGTGAAAGTGAAGGCGTTCAGTCATGTCCGACTGTTAGCGACCCCATGGACTGCAGCCTACCAGGCTCCTCCGTCCATGGGATTTTCCAGGCAAGAGTACTGGAGTGGGGTGCCATTGCCTTCTCCATAATATCCATGAGAAAGGTGTAATTAATTCAATATCCTTCTTTCATCAGATAGATTTTCCATAACATACCATTTATTTGTCATCTTGAATTTGCTATTTCTAAAAAACCTCATATTTTAGTCACAAAATCATAACATTCTTTGTCTTGGGCCTATACAAAATTTAGTGAAATTGCTTAGATATTGCAGTATTTATGTTTGATCATTTTTAGAATTTTAAATGGAATCTCAAAACCTCTGATATTTCATATCATTTCAAGTTCTAGATAAATTGCATAATTTCAGTAATCCACATTTTAATAAGAACCTGATTTTTTCCCCAGTAAAATAACATTAGGGATAAAATATTTTTTATTTGTATTTATTCTGAATTAGGTAACTGTTCATTCTGTCATTATAAATGTAACTATTTGCAACCTGTTCATCTGCCAAGCATAATTTATATGTATTGGATCAGCACGTTTCAAATTGCAATTTGCATATAAATCACCTAGAGATCTTGTTCAAAGGCAGACTTTATAGGCCTATGGTAGGGTCTGAGATTCCACATTCACATAAGCTCCCAGGTAATGTTGATGCTGGCTGGACACAGACTTCTTTGATTGTCCATATAGTCAGGAAATAATTCTTTAACTTCTATTCCTGATAAATTTCTATATTTAATAATAAATGCATCTGTAGCCATTCTACTTATGCACTTAAAGGAACTTTAAAATCCAAAGGCAATTTAAGTATTTGCAGCTACCAGTATTGTAATTTTGCTCTCTGTGGCATGGGCTTCCCAGGTGGCACTAATGGTAAAGACTCCATCTTCCAATGCAAGAGACAAAAGAGACAATGGGTTCAATCCCTGGGTTAGGAAGATCCCCTGGAGGCGGGTGTGGCAACCCACTCCAGTATTTTTGCCTAGAGAATCCCCATGTACAGAGAAGCCTGGCAGGCTACAATCTATAGGGCCACAAAGAGAAGGACATGACTGAAGCAAGTTAGCACATGCACAGATAGTATGGTATCATCCAGTTGGCTGTTACCCATTTCAATGGTTTGACAAAGGCAGTCTTCTCTACAGAATTTGCTATTTCTTTCATTCTGCTGTCATATCCTTCAGTTAAATGTAATTAAAAATTGAGAGGAAGAACACTTTAATATTTGAATGTCATTTTCTCCACATTTCTTTTGGAATTATTTCAAATTATTGGAATAAATTCGTGAGTCCATAATTGAATATTTTGTTCTCTTCCTCTGTGACATTAATACCTTTTCTAGATTTACTGTAATTAATATTTTCAGTTTCTTTTCATTATATCTCTTCATTTACACATTTCAGATTTATTCAGTGAAGAATTTGTCAGCATTATATTTATCCCCAGTAAGTATTATTTTAGAAAAAAGTATTTCGTTTTAGGATGTTTATACAGAATACGCTATCTGGGACAGTTGCTTATACATTTCTTTATTTATCTCACTTTGCTGAGTTAATTTAGCTCACCTATGGAATATGTTGACATAGTATCTTTGTTGGTTTATATACTTCACATGTCTACCGCCTCTGATTCCTTTAAAACGTGCCACTTAGTTTTTAAAAATATGTTAATGACACCTGCTTCCATAAATGTTTCCTCACTTGAATCAGAACCGTATATATTTGAGGGCAAAGTCTATGATCGTACAATTAACATGGATTTTTCTAGATGTGCCATTTTGTAAACATCTATTTCATACCTACCTAAAGTAAACAATATTATATATGTTTATCTTATATTCACTTTCCCTTATCCTTAACTTAGAGCAGATATAATCAGAAAATATTTGAAAGAATATTATTTCATGGTAATATGAAACATGCTATGGGGATAACAATCTTACTTTATGAGAGGCACATAAACAGACCTAAGTTAAATTGATAAATAAAGAAAATTTATTCCCAGGGTGATCACATTTTCTCCATCTGCTGCATTATATTGTAAACCTGTTTAATTTGGTTTTCAAATGTTAGCTAACAGCTTGTCTAAAGGTTTTCATATTTTCTTTTCATGATCCAAAATTTGTATGTTGCTTTTTAAAACACATTCTGTTTGAATTTAAAAAAGTAAAACCAGTCAGTGACCATCTATATTATAAATTATGTGTATTATATTATAAATAGGTATTGAATTTTATGATTTTCCTAAAAGAGGATTATAGAAAGTAAACATGTTGTTTTCATGCAAATCATAAATAAAACCCGGCCACAAAAACATACACAGTTGCCATATCATGCATATTTTTTTTTTAATTTCCACCATCAAAGTTAGTATTAATATTATTTCAAACTTTATTATGAGTTCACAAAAGCATTATTTTGTGAATTTGAGAACTATTTGTGAATTTGAGAACTATTTTTGAATTCTAGAACATTTTCTTTAATAATCAAACATGAAAGAAAATAATTCAATTTTTTTTACTTTTTTTTAACCTCTGATCTTAAACATAAAGATTAAAAGTGCTTTTAGATTATGTTTTTCATATTTATTATGCAATATAGGCATCTGTTAGTAATGTCAAACCTTAGAGTTTCTCATACATGAAAAATAAATAATTTTTAAAATGCGCTGCTGCTGCTAAGTTGCTTCAGTAGTGTTCGACTCTGTGTGAACCCATAGACAGCAGCCCACCAGGCTCCCCTGTCCCTGGGATTCTCTAGGCAAGAACACTGGAGTGAGTTGCCATTTCCTTCTCCAATGCATGAAAATGAAAAGTGAAAGAGAAGTCACTCAGTTGTGTCCAACTCTTTGCAACCCCATGGCTGCAGCCTACCAGGCTCCTCTGTCCATGGAATTTTCCAGGCAAATGTGCTAGTGATTTGCAAATTGAGCAAATGTTATCCTCCCAGAATCTTTCAAGGCTATAATCAATAGAACATACAGCAATTCAATGCACCCAATACTAATTGATATAAGGAAGCTATATACTCATAATGTTACAGTACTTATCACATTTCCTTGAAAATAGTAAGTATGGATAAGCATTTGTAAATTCAAGAGTAAAGAATATAAATTCAACTTCTTGAAGTTCTAAAAGTGTGTGTGGTCTTGGAACTGTCATGTGAGTGTATGTTCCTCGGTTCTTTCTCTCGTCACAACAAAGATTTGGAGCGACGGACATTAAAGCCCTCAGTGCGTCACAGCTCTCAGGTCTTGGACAAACCGTACTACAGCTCTTAGGCAAATCAGTGTTACAGCTCCATTTTATTTAGTAGATAGCAGGAGAGAGAGAGAGAGAGTGAGAGAGAGAGAAAGAAAAGAGCGCATGCAGGCGGGAGAGAAAGTCCGAGAGAAAGCGCTTTGGCTCCTCCTTTTATGTTTTTTCCTCCACCTGGGCCTGCCCTATGCAAACTGGGCTTAGCCAGAAGTGCTGTTTGTTCTGCCTGAAGTCTTCACTCTGGTCCTTGAACCTTCCTTGTCTTTTAGCCACCACCATTTTGGACTCCTTTTCCCTATTCTACCTACCTAACAGAACCCAAATTTGATCTGATTTTCACATAACTCACTATTAGAATCACTAGCCCAGGAAATGAACCTTGGATCCATACCAGTGTGATATCACACTGGATATTATGATCCATATCACACTGGATGGAATTAGGAGTCTGATTCATACAGGTTATGGGATGTTAATCTGTTAAATTAAAACAAAAAATATGTGTTACGTAAATAACACATTTTTTTTTGCCAGCATGTGTATTGCTCTTTCTCCTTGCTTCCTTATCTGAAGTCATCAAGTCGTAATTAGAAGGGCTTAAAGTAGTTAGAGGGCTTCCCTGGTGGCTCAGAGGTTAAAGCGTCTGCCTCCAATGCGGGAGACCTGGGTTCTATCCCTGGGTGGGGAAGATCCCTTTGAGAAGGAAATGGTAACCCACTCCAGTACTCTTGCCTGGAGAATCCCATGGACGGAGAAGCCTTGTAGGCTACAGTCCACGGGGTCGCAAAGAGTCGGACACAACTGAGCGACTTCACTTTCACTTTCAAAGTAGTTAGATGGCCTTGCAGATGGGTTGGAATACTTGCAACTCTTGCTTAAGTATTGGTAATGATTATGCCTGATGATCCCCTTTTACTCTTTTTCCAGGCCTGAGGTAACCAATCATTCCTAAACTTCAGGTTGTCACTCAGTGATATTTATTGATGCATTCAATTAGATTTCACTCAAATCCAACCTAGAGGTCACATTCTCTCAGTAATTAACTCTGAATAGTTGCATTCCTACTTACTAATGTAGATTTGAAACTTTAATTCTTACCACAATAATGCAGAGACAGAATTAAAAGAAAGGAAAGCACTGGCAAAGTGAAAAGGAGTTGACGTAAGTTTCTAGAGGTGATGACTAGAGAGAGAACACAGATTGGATTGCTCATATTCTATTTAAATTTGCAGGGAATTTCACAGGATTTGACAGGCATCTTATATAATGAATATAATTTTCACTGTGAAATAGAAGCTAATGTCATTTGATAAGTGCAGTGAAATCAATGCAAGCTTGGAACTGTTTTTGTGAGGAATGTAAATAACTGGCAAAAAATGTGCAAGGATTATAAAGGGAGTCAAGGTAAGGACTCTACTTAGGAGTTTGCCTAGGGGCAGGACTAAGCAGGCTTTGCATGCTGAGCAGGGCAGGAAAAAATAAGTGTTCTTAGAAAAGGTCATGTAAAGTGTGGAAAACTAGTTGAAGAGACAAATTCATGTCCCTAGGAGAATGAAGATTGTCAGTGAACCAAATAACTTTTGTGAGACTAGGGAAAGGTGGGATGAGGTTGATGAATAGGAGACAATGATGAAAAAGAAGAATATTAAAACTTGAGAGTTCGGAGTTGGTAAAAATATGAAAAAGGCTGTGTGTTAACAATGATCAGTTGGATTGATTAGAGAGGAAAATAATTGCTTTTAAAAAATTTATGTTGTCATAAAGACCATGGAATGTTAGCAATAAAAAGGAAAATACTACTGATTTGTGCTACAAGCTGGATGAATCACTATAAAGTTATAGTGAGTAAAATATATATATATATATATATAATATAAATAATAGACTTTTAAATATTTTATCCACATGAATAATGAATTGGTTGGTGAAAAGAATTTAAGTGTTAGGTGAACAATTCTTTAAATAAGTGCAGGCTAGTGATCCAGATTTGGGAGAAAAGTGTAACCAAACATCATTGCTCCAAGATGTTTGAATAAAGATGAAAAACAATTAGTTTCAATGCCCATGAATAAGCTAGAAGCATACCAACCATTTTCTTGTTCTTATTTCCTGGTAGGAAAAAAAAATCACAGAGAAAGGAATTCCATTTACTTCTGAAGACTTCAACAAAGTTTATATTATGCTAAGAGAGCTGTAAGTCAGTAAGGGAATCATGGAAGGCAATCCTCACAGACAAAATAAAGGAATTGCTTTATTGGAAGGTGTCCAAATGACAGAGCAGTAGAGCTTGTGAAATAAACCAATAATGGAAACTGCGTTTCAGAGAATGAAGGTAAGACATAAGGAAAAAGGGAACTGTGTGAGGCTGACTGTATAGAAAAGTATAGGGATGTTTCATCAAAAACATCTGATTATGTCAGTCCTAAGTCCTACAGAAATTTTCAGCTTCTGTCAAATTTTCAGTGATGAATAAAACTGATTGATTGAGAAAGAGAGAATTTTGGTAACAATAGTATTATAATCAGAGATAAGTAAATTGTTTCTTATGCTGTAAAATGAATCGTCAAAATGCAAGGGAATTAAAGGATTGGTAAGTAGATTATAGGACCATCCGGAGAAGGCAATGGCACCCCACTCCAGTACTCCTGCCTGGAAAATCCCATGGATGGAGGAGCCTGGTGGGCTACAGTCCATGGGGTTGCACAGAGTAGAAAGCGACTGAGCTAGTTCACTTTCACTTTTCACTTTCATGCACTGGAGAAGGAAACGGCAACCCACTCCAGTGTTCTTGCCTGGAGAATCCCAGGGATGGGGGAGCCTGGTGGGCTGCCGTCTATGGGGTCGCACAGAGTCGGACACGACTGAAGCGACTTAGCAGCAGCAGCAGCATAGGATCATCTGCTGAAAAGTATAGATATATTTTATTTGTCATGGATGCATATGCCTTTTGAATTTGCCATTGCAATACATCTGAAATTTTTATCTGATTGCATGCACACACACACAACCAGATAATGAAAATGCTTTTGCACTTAAAGTGAAGTATCTTCCCCTTTAAAAAGTAATGGTTTATCCATTTGGTCCTCTGCTTCTATAATCTGAGAGAGTTTCTATAATTGAGATGACCAAGATAGAAAAGCTGATGAAAACAGTTCTATAACATTAAAAGAACAAACATTTTAATAACAGAAATGCTAAGCTGTAATCGTCAATATAAAGATTACTGTGCATATGTGTATAGGCTAATATATATTTTACACACACATTCAATTTTCGATTTCATCTATATACATGAGTACATGAGTTATTATTTTTCAGTTTTGGTCTTTGAACCAGCCATTATTATGCCAAAGTTAAAACAAAAGTTCTACTGTTCAAGAAAATGAGGAAAACCAGCTTTTCTCTCACAGATTTCCGTACCTCCTTTCACCATATGTGCACTATTTACACAAAATGATTTTCTGATTCCAAAAGACTGGTTCTGTTTGCTTCCCTCTTGTTGCTGGCGTGGGAACTCAAGCATGGTCCCTTTGAGGTTCAGCAACTCTTCTATTGCTATAATAAGTGATCATATAATATAATATACTCCTGCCTCAGGCAATTGTGGAAGCCTGTGTATATAGAGTGACCCAGAGACTCTGAAGAATTTCCCTGCTTCTGCCACTTCTGGTGCTTGAAATTTCTGTTATTGCTCAATGCAGACACCTGCTCTAATGACAACTCCAGAACAAGTATTCCCTTGTCAAAGTGCATGTTTGAGGTTAAGCATTTTTGGTTCACTTATATGATTTCTGGATGTTCAAGTAAATTTTTGTCAAAAAAGACAAAGGATTGAATGAAAATCCATTTTCTGTGTTTAGAAGTGATAAACTGTATATTCTGCTAATGTATACCTTTGTGATTAAATAAGTTATCCTCAGAAATGGTTAATGATGTAAACTTGTTTATCCCATGACAGATATGCATAGTTATCTTGCTCTAAAGAGATAAACATCTGTTGTGCTCCAAAGTCTTAAATATGTTGGAAAATACCATATTTTTGACTAAATTGATAAGGATCAGTTTCCAAACAACTGATATTGCTGTATTTAATATAATGTTTGTAGTGACTGTATAAATTCATAAGTCAACAATGGCTAATTTTTGCTGGTTATTTTTTCCTTAAAATTTTTATCTAATAGTTTATACAATATATAATGCTCACCTAAGGTAAAATGAAAAGTGATTTGAAAATTGCAAGGAAAGCAACTTTTGAAATATATCATTTTGATGAGGTATATTTGTTTGTAGAAAGCAAAGCATAAATGTAAATATGTCTTTTCATGCCTGCTATTTCCATCCTATCTCACACTTCACCTATATTTTGCTATCCCTTTTACATTCAATATCTAAAGAAGCATATTTAGTAAACAATAGCTGTTACATGTTTTCTTCCTATGTACAACTTTGCCTGATGCTTTACATTTTTGCAGTCTAATGTCTTAAGTACTTTATTGATTAATTATAAATATTGTTCAATGAATATTTTGGTTACCTGATGGCAATAATTGCCAAGGCAACCTTCAATTTCAAATACAAAAATCAATGATAATTTTTTAAAGAAAAGCTAAATATTTGATTTTGATTTTATATCTAAGAACCATACATATTCACTTTACTGAAATTTCTTCAATTCTAAATCTTAATTTTTATATAATAAACTAAATTAAGAAAACTACATCAATATAATGCAATGCTTATACATATTGAATGGTGATGTGATAAATAGCATTTATAACTATAAGTCAAAAGTAAAATATTTATTCTTAATTCTGGTACAATCTTAGGATATTAAGTATGGTCATTAAAGATGAACTCTGCATCTACAATAGACAATAATAATCTCAGGCTAGTCATGTTTTTTTAGCATATTGTTATATCACAGACAGTTTTTATTTATTAAATTACTATGTACAATTTTTATTCTGTTGCATAGTATGCTCCTAAATGAGATAAAAAAATACATCTAAAGAAATACTTCAAAATGTTTAAAAAGAACAGTAAAATGTACATAAAAGATATCTAATAATTATTCATTGTTATTTTCTTATGTTTTTGTTTATCACATTGTTCCCTAACCTTTCAGGCATATAAAGTAGGGCTTTAATACCTAGTTGTTGCATACCACTTAATTTCAGATAAATCAGATATAGACAATTTATTTAGATATAGAGGAGAAATCTATAAACATCAATATTGGCCTAAAATTATTTTCAGTAATATAACAAGAAATCCATAAAATTAAAGGTTGGTTTTTATTTATTAATGTCCTTTAAACAGATGTGTTTCAGTACTGAATCTGTGATAAATCAGTAATAGGATTTAGAGAAGTTGCACAATCTGCTTTAGATTATTGCCTCATGTGTAAATAAGTATGGAGCAGTATTGGGAAGACTTTTGAATAATTTATGTGAGACCCTCAGTCTAGTTCCTGGTGTGTTGATGTTGCTTAGTTGCTAAGACAGATCTGACTTTTGGGACACTATGGACTGTAACCCACCAGGCTCCTCCGTCCCTGGGATTTCCTAGGCAAGAATACTGGAATGGGTTATTGTTTCCTCCTACAGGGGATCCTCCTGACATGGGGATTGAACCTGGGTCTCTTGCATTGGCAGGCAGATTCTTTACCACAAAGCCACCATAATGAATGATATAATATATATATTATATCATTTTGCGACCCTATGGACTGCAGCACGCCAGGCTTTCCTGTCCATCACCAGTTCCCAGAGCTTGCTCAAACTCATGTCCATCACGTTGGTGAGGCCATCCAACCATCTCATTCTCTGTCGTCCACTTCTCCTCCCACCTTCAATATTTCCCAGCATCAGGGTCTTTTCCAATAAGTTAGTTCTTTGCATCAGGTGGCCAAAGTATTGGAGCTTCACCTTCAGCATCAGTCTTTCCCATGAATATCCAGGACTGGTTTGTTTTAGGATGGATTGGTTGGATCTCCTTGCAGTCCAATGGAGTCTCAAGAGTCTTCTCCAACACCACAGTTCAAAAGCATCAATTCTTCGGTGCTCAGCTTCCTTTATAGTCCAACTCTCACATCCATACATGACCACTGGAAAAACCATAGCCTTGACTAGATGGGCCTTTGTTGGCAAAGTAATGTTTCTTCTTTTTAATATGTTGTCTAGGTTTGTCATAGCTTTTCTTCCAAGGAGCAAGAGTCTTTTAATTTCATGCCTGCAGTCACCATCTGCAGTGGTTTTGGAGTACAAAAAAATAAAGTCAGCCACTGTTTCAACTGTTTTCCCATCTATTTGCCATAAATTGATAGGACCAGATGACACGATCTTAATTTTCTGAATATTGAGCTTTAAGCCAACTTTTTAACTCTCCTCTTTCACTTTCATCAAGAAGCTCTTTAGTTCTTTGCTTTCTGCCATGAGGGTGGTGTCATGTGCCTATCTGAGGATACTGATATTTCTCCTGGCAATCTTGATTCCAGCTTGTGCTTCATCCAGCCCAGCATTTTGCATGACATACTCTGCATATAAGTTAAATAAACATGGTGACAATATACAGCCTTGACATACTCCTTTCCAGATTTGGAACCAGTCAGTTGGTTCATGTCCAGTTCTAACTGTTGTATTCTTGACCTGAATACAGTGTTAATAATTATAACACTATTATAATTATTGTATATTTTACACATAAAAAGAAGAAACATTCTTAAATTGTATTTTAAAATGTTTAAATGTTGATAGATATTTTATTGTAATTGAATATGTATATATAATACTCATAGTTAGAGGTCATATCAAATTGCCCAATGTTTAAGAACATTGACTTGAAAGAAAGACTGAATGGGTTCAGAAGTATGACACTGGACAGTTTAGTTAACATCTTAGCTTTGGTTTCTTGACCTATGAAAATGGGAATAGTAATCAGGTCTAGGCTCTTTGTTTCTGAGGATTACCTTTAAGTAATCAATATACATAATTAATGTTTTAAATATAGATATTTGTGACATGATTTTTTTATATTCTAGGTTATTTCTCAATATTTAGCTATTCTTGATCAATCAAAAAGATCTTTCTTAGAGAAATTGAAGTGAAAATATGAGTTATTGCCTTTTTAAATTTGAAATAACTATCTTTGATCAGTATCTAAGTCTTGAGACTAGACACTGAAATAGCAAATGGATATACTGCTGTTTTCACTACAAATGGATCATAGAAAAGAGTTTGCAGAATAACACTCAGCAGATGAGATCCTAGCAAGTATATATAAATTCCCTTCAGCATTTCTGTTGTCAGTGTGAAGTCTGCTTAAGTGCACAATTTCATGGTTGACTAGTCGTTGTCCTTGGTTGAATTTATTTTCAGTGACGGTAAAAAGATCATTGGTTTTCCAGTTGCTGCTCAGCAGTCATAAATCTATATGGAAAATACCTATTCCAGTGAGCCTTAAACTGTAGATTACATATGTATCTTTACATCAAGAACTCGATAATCCTAAGTGTGTCAATATTGCATAATTGAACTTGAAAATTATCTTTTCAGTCAGTAACAAATCCTCTGCTCAAATAATAACTTTTAAAATAAATATTTGAATCTACACACCACAAAAAAAAAACTTTATGAAATGAAAGTTAACTCATTCACAATAAAGATATAAAATTATCAAACTAAATTTGTTCTAAATAAAAAGTCTTAACTAATCTGCAATTTATTTTTATTTTATTTTATTTTTTTTCTTTTGGTGGATTCTTTTTTTTTTTTTTCTAATTTTATTTTATTTTTAAACTTTACATAATTGTATTAGTTTTGCCAAATATCAAAATGAATCTGCCACAGGTATACATGTGTTCCCCATCCCGAACCCTCCTCCCTCCTCCCTCCCCATACCATCCCTCTGGGCCGTCCCAGTGCACCAGCCCCAAGCATCCAGCATCGTGCATCGAACCTGGACTGGCAACTCGTTTCTTACATGATATTTTACATGTTTCATTGCCATTCTCCCAAATCTTCCCACCCTCTCCCTCTCCCACAGAGTCCATAAGACTGTTCTATACATCAGTGTCTCTTTTGCTGTCTCTCATACACCAGGTTATTGTTACCATCTTTCTAAATTCCATATATATGCATTAGTATACTGTATTTATGTTTTTCCTTCTGGCTTACTTCACTCTGTATAATAGGCTCCAGTTTCATCCACCTCATTAGAACTGATTCAAATGTATTCTTTTTAATGGCTGAGTAATACTCCATTGTGTATATGTACCACAGCTTTCTTATCCATTCATCTGCTGATGGACATCTAGGTTGCTTCCATGTCTTGGCTATTATAAACCGTGCTGTGATGAACATTGGGGTACACGTGTCTCTTTCCCTTCTGGTTTCCTCAGTGTGTATGCCCAGCAGTGGGACTGCTGGATCATAAGGCAGTTCTATTTCCAGTTTTTTAAGGAATCTCCACACTGTTCTCCATAGTGGCTGTACTAGTTTGCATTCTACCAACAGTGTAAGAGGGTTCCCTTTTCTCCACACCCTCTCCAGCATTTATTATTTGTAGACTTTTGGATCGCAGCCATTCTGACTGGTGTGAAATGGCACCTCATAGTGGTTTTGATTTGCATTTCTCTGATAATGAGTGATGTTGAGCATCTTTTCCTGTGTTTGTTAGCCATCTGTATGTCTTCTTTGGAGAAATGTCTATTTAGTTCTTTGGCCCATTTTTTGATTGGGTCGTTTATTTTTCTGGAGTTGAGCTGTAGGAGTTGCTTGTATATTTTTGAGATTAGTTGTTTGTTGGTTGCTTCATTTGCTATTATTTTCTCCCATTCTGAAGGCTGTCTTTTCACCTTGCTAATAGTTTCCTTTGATGTGCAGAAGCTTTTAAGGTTAATTAGGTCCCATTTGTTTATTTTTGCTTTTATTTCCAATATTCTGGGAGGTGGGTCATAGAGGATCCTGCTGTGATGTATGTCAGAGAGTGTTTTGCCTATGTTCTCCTCTAGGAGTTTTATAGTTTCTGGTCTTATGTTTAGATCTTTAATCCATTTTGAGTTTATTTTTGTGTATGGTGTTAGAAAGTGGTCCAGTTTCATTCTTTTTACAAGTGGTTGACCAGATTTCCCAGCACCACTTGTTAAAGAGATTGTCTTTAATCCATTGTATATTCTTGCCTCCTTTGTCAAAGATAAGGTGTCCATATGTGTGTGGATTTATCTCTGGGCTTTCTATTTTATTCCATTGATCAATATTTCTGTCTTTGTGCCAGTACCATACTGTCTTGATAACTGTGGCTTTGTAGTAGAGCCTGAAGTCAGGTAGGTTGATTCCTCCAGTTCCATTCTTCTTTCTCAAGATCGCTTTGGCTATTCGAGGGTTTTTGTATTTCCATACAAATTGTGAAATTATTTGTTCTAGCTCTGTGAAGAATACTGTTGGTAGCTTGATAGGGATTGCGTTGAATCTATAAATTGCTTTGGGTAGTATACTCATTTTCACTATATTGATTTTTCCAATCCATGAACATGGTATATTTCTCCATCTATTAGTGTCCTCTTTGATTTCTTTCACCAGTGTTTTATAGTTTTCTATATATAGGTCTTTAGTTTCTTTAGGTAGATATATTCCTAAGTATTTTAAATTTTTCTTAAAATTTATGTGTGGTTAACTCCACCAAGGAAAGTTTACTTTTATATATTTATACAAATAAGTACTTTCTTTTATTTTTATCTTTGAAAAGTGTTAAAATAAATATTTGATTGGGTTTTCTTTTTTGTTTCTTTGTTTATCGGGCTTTATTTTCCAAGAAGATACCTGCACAAACACACTTCAGTGTGACATAGCAACATTCTGTAGGATTTACCTATGCTTAATATTTAGAAATTTTTTTTCAGTATGTTCCTTTCCTCAAAACTCTTTATCTCTGTAAAACATCTCACTTCTTTTTTAAAATTTAATTTAACTTTTTAATTGGAGGATGATTACTTTGCAATATTGTGATAGTTTTTGCCATGCATCAACAGGATACGGCTATAGGTATACATATGTCCTCTCCCTCTTAAACCTTCTTCCCCAAAAATGGGTCAGTCAGTAAGAATTATGGATATTTCTTAAGATATGTAAAATGATAAAAAATAAAGCATACATGACTTTAAATATGCAAGTAAATTGAAAAAAAACTTCAGATAAGTCTTTTTCAGAGCATAGGATAAAGCAGCCTATTAATTGCTCTTCCACTGGTGTTTGGACATAGGCAAAACGCTCTCCGACATACATCACAGCAGGATCCTCTATGACCCACCTCCCAGAATATTGGAAATAAAAGCAAAAATAAACAAATGGGACCTAATTAAACTTAAAAGCTTCTGCACAACAAAGGAAACTATAAGCAAGCTGAAAAGACAGCCTTCAGAATGGGAGAAAATAATAGCAAATGAAGCAACCGACAAACAACTAATCTCAAAAATATACAAGCAACTCCTACAGCTCAATTCCAGAAAAATAAACGACCCAATCAAAAAATGGGCCAAAGAACTAAATAGACATTTCTCCAAAGAAGACATACAGATGGCTAACAAACACAGGAAAAGATGCTCAACATCACTCATTATCAGAGAAATGCAAATCAAAACCACAATGAGGTACCATTTCATGCCAGTCAGAATGGCTGCGATCCAAAAGTCTACAAATAATAAATGCTGGAGAGGGTGTGGAGAAAAGGGAACCGTCTTACACTGTTGGTAGAATGCAAACTAGTACAGCCACTATGGAGAACAGTGTGGAGATTCCTTAAAAAACTGGAAAGAGAACTGCCTTATGATCCAGCAGTCCCACTGCTGGGCATACACACTGAGGAAACCAGAATTGAAAGAGACACATGTACCCCAATGTTCATAGCAACACTGTTTATAATAGCCAGGACATGGAAGCAACCTAGATGCCCATCAGCAGATGAATGGATAAGAAAGCTGTGGTACATATACACAATGGAGTATTACTCAGCCATTAAAAAGAATACATTTGAATCAGTTCTAATGAGGTGGATGAAACTGGAGCCTATTATACAGAGTGAAGTAAGCCAGAAAGAAACACACCAATACAGTATACTAATGCATATATATGGAATTTAGAAAGATGGTAACAATAACCCTGTATATGAGACAGCAAAAGAGACACTGATGTGTAGAACAGTCTTTTGGACTTTGTGGGAGAGGATGAGGGTGGGATGATTTGGGAGAATGGCATTGAAACATGTATAATATCATATATGAAACAAATCGCCAGTCCAGGTTCGATGCATGATACTGGATGCTTGGGGCTGGTGCACTGGGATGACCTAGAGGGATGGTACGGGGAGGGAGGAGGGAGAGGGTTCAGGATGGGGAACACGTGTATACCTGTGGCAGATATATATTGCAAAAGCAATACAATATTGTAAAGTTAAAAAAATAAAAAGAAAATCCAACTAAGATTCATGTCTGAGTTGGTATATTAATTATCTATTACTGTATAAAAATTACCCCACAACTTAATGGCTCTGAACAATATACGTTTATTATCTCATAGTTTCAGTGGGTCAGGAGCTTGGATGTAGCTGAGATGCAAGGTTCTGGCTAAAGTTATTTTATATGGATGTAGTTAAGATTTTGGCAGGAGTCTCCAGTACTCTTGCCTGGAAAATCCCATGGACAGAGGAGCTTGGTAGGCTGCAGTTCATGGGGTCGCGAAGAGTCAGGTACGACTGAGCTACTTCCCTTTCACTTTTCACTTTCATGCTTTGGAGAAGGAAATGGCAACCCACTCCAGTATTCTTGCCTGGAGAATCCCAGGGACGGGAGCCTGGTGGGCTGCCATCTATGGGGTTGCACAGAGTTGGACACGACTGAAGTGACTTAGCAGGAGCAGCATGGTTATCTGAACATCAAAAGATGACTCACTCTCATGGCTCTTGGCAGGAGACCACAGTTCCTTCTAGATTGCTGGCCATCAGCCTCCTTAAACCTATCCTATGTAAGCTTCTCCATAGCGACTTAAGTGTACTCATGATATAGCAGCTGTCTTCCTTCAGAGCAAATAATCTGAAGTAGAGATCAGATAGAAAAGCACAAAGGTATATAACCTAGTCTCCTAAGTTACAAACTATAACTTCTGCTCTATACTATTCATTAGAAGCAAGTAACCACATTAAGTCCTCAAGGGGAGGATGATTAGGCTTTACTTCTTGATAACTGGAGTTTTAAAGTATTTGTAGACAGGTGAAACCAAGCAGTTTATCTTCTACCTGTAGATTATTTCTATTTCTCCCACATTCAAAATATATTCACCCCTTCACAAATCCATTAGGAATTTTATCATACTACAGAAACAACTCATAAGAGTGAACAGGAGAATGTTTGTCTCCTAGTTCCTCATCCATGATTTCAGATCGCTTCTGATATGAAGCATTCATTTCAAAATCATACTGCTCCCCTGATTTTTTGTTCAGGTGTATGTGATTGTTTTTAACCTACTGTGAAGCTTTCTTGAAATAAGAGACATTGTCAAGAAGTTGAAATCTGCCATCAAGAATAAGAAGAAAAATGTATTTTAAAAATAATTTCTTAATTCTTCTGTGGTCATAGGTAAGTAACCACAGACGAGGTTTCATGCTTAATGTTTAGTTAGAGTTTGGCTGTGTTTCTAACTTCTGAAATTTAGCCAAATCAATATTTGTTCTGCTCTAGTACTCACACTGAATGTCAACCAGTCCTTTTATTTTATCTTAAAAATCTGCCAAAATCCTCACTCATTATGAGTTCCGAAAGTCATTCAATTCCTTAACTCCTTAGTTTCAGAGAGATTGTTTTCTGCAGGTACACTTCTCTTTGCTTAAGTAGTACATTCAGATTTGTTTTGTACATGTAAATATGATCCCTTCCTTCAGAATCAACTCACAGTATTTTCAGATAATCGTCAGCGAATAACTGGGCTCCCCTGGTGACTCAGATGGTAAAGAATCTACCTTCAATGCAGGAGACCCAGTTGCAATCCCTGGATTGGAAAAAACCTATTCTATTATTCTTGCCTGGAGAATTCAGTGGACAGAGGAACCTGACAGCTACAGTCCATGGGTTGCAAAGAGTTGGACATGACTGAAACACCTTGCTTTCACCAAATAACCAACTCAAATTAAGAAGTGGATAGATGAGGAATTACTACAAATCAGCTAACCACTCTGTAGCTCTGAGTTAGAACCATAGCATAGCATGGATTTAGTGCATTAAGAGAGAAAATAAGTAAAGTCATTAAATAGTGAGACCAATCTGAAGAAGAAGAAACTGTATGCTAACTAAGTGGCCAAGGGGCAGGTATTTGGCTACCATAAAAGATTATTATGTTAATTTAAAGGTATTTTAATTATCTATACTTGAGTATTCTAATCCCTAGACCAGGTCTGGAACCTTATGAATCTTTTATGCACTTCAGATGGTGGAAAGCATGAGTTAGTGCTTCATAACTCCAGGCAGAGAGCAAAGAAAGTGTTCAGAGTCCATCAGCACAATGAGAGTACCATCTGGTCATGTCCTGCCTGGTTCCTGGGCATATTCTCAAAATTATATTTGTACAGTTTTGAGTTAAAAATTATCTTGCATCATCTGGTTACATGACACGCAACCCTGCTTTATCACTGGTCCGTGTTTCACTGTCAGTCACTGAAGATGTTGGCAACTTTTATCATTTTCTTCATGATCATGAAACTTTTTCCCCCCAGTTTAAGTGTAATTCAGTTCTCAGATATTCTTCATCTTTTCTTATTTTCTCTTTAATTTTTACACATCTTATAAAACTTCTTAAGTTGCCTTCATGGATTCCTCATCATATATTAAACTAATGCATTACTTAATGCTTGAGAAGCATTGGCAGAGGGTATAGGTATCTTAATGCTTCAAACATTGAAGCAACAAGTTGTTGCTTCAAACAACTTCTTAGGACTTATACTTTCCCCAATTGTTAATTGTATGTGACTTATAAATCATGTTTTCATAAACAATAAACATCAAAAGATCAAAGTTAGTGATTAAAAAGGATATGAAAATGAAAATGAAAGGTAAAATTGCTCAGTCGTGTCTGACTCTTACCGACCCCATGGATTATACAGTCCATGGAATTCTCCAGGCCAGAATACTGGAATGGGTAGCTTTTCCCTTCTCCAGGAGATCTTCCCAACCCAGGGATTAAACCCAGGTCTCCCACACTGCAGGTGGATTCTTTACCACCTGAACCACAAGAGAAGCCTTCCCACCACGATCCCCACAAAGGGATATTAGTCACTGAAAAAACATTTTATGTTGTTATTTTTCAGTAACTGAGTCATGTCCAACTCTTTGGGACCCCATGGACTGCAGCACTTCAGGATTCCCTGTTCTTCTCTATCTCCTGAAGTTTGCTTAAACTTATGTTCATTGAGTCAGTGATGCCATCCAATCATCTCATCCTCTGTCACCCCCTTCTCCTCCTGCCTTCAATCTTTCCCAGCATCAGGGTCTTTTCCAATGAGTTGGCTCTTCATATCAGGTGACCGAAATATTGACGCTTCAGGATCAGTCCTTCCTGATTGATTTCCTTTAGGATTGACTGGTTTAAGCTCCTTGCTGTCCAAGGGACTCTCAAGAATTGTCTCCAGCATCACAATTCAAAAACATCAATTCTTCCTTGCTCAACCTTCTTTATGATTCAACTCTTCACATCTGTACATGACTACTAGAAAAAGTGCAGTTTCGACTATGTGGAGACCTTTGTCAACAAAGCGATGTCTCTGCTTTTTAATATTCTAGGTTTGTCATAACTTTTCTTCCATGGAGCAAGTGTCTTTTAATTTCCTGGCTGCAGTCACCATCCACAATGATTTTGGAGCTGAAGAAAAGAAAAGTTATCACTATTTCCACTTTTTTCCCATCTATTTGCAATGAAGTGATGGGATCAGATACCCATATAGTTTTTTGAATGTTGAGTTTTAAGCCATCTTTTTCACTCTCCTCTTTCACTCTCGTTAAGAAGCTCTTTAGTTTCTCTTTGCTTTCTGCAATAAGGGTGCTGTCATCTGCATATCTGAGGATATTGATATTTCTCCCAGCAATCTTGATTCCAGCTTGTGCTTCATCCATCCTGGCATTTTGATGTACTCTGCACATAAGTTAAATAAGCAGAGTGACAATATACAGCCTTGATGTACTCCTTTCCCAATTTGGAAACAGTCTATCTATAGTTCCATGTCTGGTTCTAACTGTTGCTTCTTGACCTGCATACAGATTTCTTAGGAGGCAGGTCAGGTGGTCTGGTATTCCCATCTCTTTAAGAATTTTCCATAGTTTGTCGTGATTCACACAAACGATTTAGCATAGTCAATTAAGCAGAAGTAGATATTTTCCTGGAGTTACCTTGTTTTTTCTATGATCCACGGATGTTGGCAACTTGATCTCTGGTTCCCCTGCCTTTTCTTAATCGAGCTTGTACATCTGGAAGTTTTTGATTCACGTACTATTAAAGCCTAGTTTGAAGGATTTTGAATGTTACTTTGCTGACGTATTACAGGATCACAATTGTATGGTATTTTGAACAAGGTTGCATTGCCCTTTTTTGGGATTGGAATGAAAACTGACCTTTTTCAGTCCTGTGGCCATTGATGACTTTTTCAAACTTGCTGGCATATTGAGTGCAGCACTTTAACAGCATCACATTTTAGGGTTTTAAATAGCTTAGGTGGAATTCAATCACCTCCACTGGATTTGTTCATAGTAAAGCTTCCTAAGCCCCACGTGGTCTTAGAGTCCATCAGGTTCCAACAAAGGTCCATCTTGTCAAGGTTATCGTTTTTCCAGTAGTCATGTGTGGATGTGAGAGTTGGACCAAAAAGAAAGCTGAGCACCAAAGAATTGATGCTTTTGAACTGTGGTGTAGGAGAAGACTCTTGAGAGTCCCTTGGACTGCAAGGAGATCCAACCAGTCCATCCTAAAGGAGATCAGTCATGAGTGTTCATTGGAAGGACTGATGTTGAAGCTGAAACTCCAATACTTTGATCCCCTGATATGAAGAGCTGACTCACTGGAAAAGACCCTGATGCTGGGAAAGTATGAGGGCAGGAGGAGAAGGGGACAACAGAGGATGAGATGGTTGGATGGCATCACCAAGTCAATAGAGATGAGTTTGAGTGAACTCTGGGAGTTGGTGATGGACAGAGAGGCCTTGTGTGCTGTGGTCCTTGGGGTTGTGAAGAGTTGGACATAACTGAGTGACTGAACTGAACTGAACTGAAGGCCCACTTGACTTCACACTCCAGGATGTCTGTTTCTAGGTGAGTGTCTATACCCTTGCAGTTATCTGGGTCATTATTTTATAGTTCTTCTGTGTATTATTTGACCCCGCTTCTTAATCTCTTCTGCTTTTATTAGATCCTTGTGGTTTCTATCCTTTATTTTGCCCATTTTTGAGTGAAATTTTCCCTCAGTATCTCCAATTTTCTTGAAGAGATCTCTAGTCTTTCCTATTCTATTGTTTTCCTCTATTTCTTTGCATTTGTCACTTGAGAAGTCTTTCTCCCTCTCCTTGCTATACTTTGGAACTCTGCATTCAGTTGGGTATATCCATCCTTTTTTGCTTTGTATTTCACTTCTCTTCTTTTTCTCATCTATTTGCAAGGCCTCCTCAGACAATAGCTTTGGCTTCTTGTATTTCTGGTTTTTGGGGATGGGTTTGGTTTTGGTCACCATTTCCTATATGAATTTATGTCCATAGATTTTCAGGCATTCTCTCTACTAAATCAAATAACTTAAATCTATTTGTCACCTTTACCGTATAATCATAAGGGATTTGATTTAGGTCATACCAGAATCATTGAAAGGTTTCTACTATTTTCTTCAATTTAAGCATGAATTTTGCAGTAAGGAGCTCATGATCTGAGCCACAGTCAGCTCCAGGTCTTGTTTTTACTGACTATATAGAGCTTCTCCATCTTAGTCTACAAATAATATAATCAATCTGATTTCAGTATTGACCATCTGGTGATGTCTATGTGTAGAATTGTCTCTTCTTTTGTTGGAAGAGGGAGTTTGCTATGACCAATGTGTTCTCTTTGCCAAAGACAGTTAGCTTTGCCTTGCTTTATTTTGTACTCCAAGATCAAACATTCCTGTTACTGTAAGTATCTCTTGAGTTCCTACTTTTGCATTCCAATCCCCTATGATGAAAAGGACATTTTTTTTTTTTTTTTGGTGTTAGTTCTAGAAGGTCTTGTTGACCTTCATAGAACCATTCAAGTTTAGCTTCTTCTGTATTAGTGGTAGGGGTATGGACTTGGATTATTGAGATTTTGATTGGTTGCCTTGGAAGCAAAGAGAGATCATTCTGTTGTTTTTGAGATTACACCCAATTACTACATTTCAAACTTTTTTGTTGACTATGAGGGCTACTCCATTTCTTCTAAGGGATACTTGCCCACAGTAATGGATATAATGGTCATCTGAATTAAAATTGCCCTTTTCTGTTCATTTTAGTTCACTGATTCCTAAAATGTCGATGTTCACTCTTGCCATTTCCTGTTTGACCGCTTTTAATTTGCTTTGATTCATGGACCTCACATTCCAGATTCCTAGGCAATATTGTTCTTTACAGCATCAAACTTTACTTTTACCACCAGACACATCCACAACTGAGCATATTTTCTACTTTGGCACAGCCTCTTCAATCTTTCTGGAGCTATTTCTCTGCTCTTCCCCAGTAGCATATTGGACACCTACTAACCTTGGGGGCTCATCTTCTGTTACCATATTTGTTTTGCCTTTTAATACTGTTCATGGGGTTCTTGAGGCAAGAATACTGAAGTGGTTAGCCATTCCCTTTCCCCCTTAAGTATTAGTACAAATTTCAAGTAACATATCAGATTTGGAAAACATACTTTAAACACTCTATAGTATATATAAATGTGGTGTCATATAAATATAGTTGGTCTTTTTCTCCAGTTCCTGGCACAGAGCTCCTAAAACGCTTAGAATTCCCTGAGTGATAAGGATGAAAGACACTTCTTTTGTTCTAATGAAACAACTGTTGGAGGGCCCTTAGAGAGATAATGTTAAGATGGAGACTGTTGTCAGAAATATCAAGCTTTGATTACAAGCCTGGAACTTTCAGCCTCATCACTTAACCTCTAGGAAAGGGAGGCTAGAGATTGAATTAATAATTGATTGAATATGACTGTAGCATGAATCCTCTATAGAAACCTCTTAACAGTGGCATGCAGAGTTTCCAGGTTGGTGAAGGCATCCATATGCCAGGGGATGGTAGCCAGTCCCAACTCCAAATGATAGAGGACAAATATTAGGACTATCAGAAAATTTGTTGGTGGTATTGGAAAACACCACAGAATAAAGTACACATATACTGTCAAACATACTAAGAACTCCCAGGGAATTTGACTTTGGAGACCAGTGGGAGACTGAGCCAGACTTGCCTGTGAGTGTCCAGGTGTCTCTGGTGTGTCTTGACAGTGCAGAGTTCTAACCTCTAGACCACTGGGGAATTCCTGTTAACATATTTTTTCTATCATTTAACAAGCTGTACAGAGGAAAAATCTGCAAATACTGTTTCTTTGGCTTAATATTTGGTACCAGTAAATACAAAATCCTGCTTTAAAAAAATAATGTATTGCTTAGACCTTCAAACAATTTTGAAGCCCAATTCTGGGCTCCCCCGGTGGCTCAGATGGTAAAGCGTCTGCCTGCAATGCAGGAGATCTGGACTTGATTCCTGTGTAGCGAAAATCCCCTGGAGAAGGAAATGGCATTCCACTCCAGCACTCTTGCCTGGAAAATCACATGGACGGAGGAGCCTGATAGGCTACAAACCATGGGGTCGCAAAGAGTCGAACACAACTGAGTGACTTAACTTTCACTTTCAAACAATTTTGGAGAAACTTTTCTGGTACTATGAAACTTTTTCAAAAATATGGGCTACATAATTCATATATGTGTGATAAAAACATTTATACACAGAATTTCTAATTATATTTGTGTTACACATTATTTATCATTTAGCAATAATTTCCACAGATGATGATACCCTAAAGTTGAATCTAATACCATCATAATAGTTGCCTTATTCTGTAGGAATATTACTTCATCTCTCTATACTTCTACTTCATGTTTTGTAATTTGGAGATGACACTGATACTCTAAGCTTAAGGAGCAAACTTTAAATATATATAAATTGCACATGTATGATACATTGTATATGTTGGAAAAGGTTTTTGGGGGGTTGATGTAAACTCAAATTATTATAGTAAAATATAAACAGCTGCCTTATCACATGTAAATTATGGTGGCAAGGATTGAGCAGATAAACTACCTACCAAGTTCAGCAACATAATTGTGTAAGTCCTGAACTTTTTATAATGTAATTTAGTGGCAATAGCTTTCTTTTTTATAAGGGATTTTAAAAAATATTTATATTTCTGTTCTTTGGATTGTCATTCTGAACTTGCAAATCAAAAGAAATTCTAAAGGAAGAGTTTGATTGTCTAAAATGAAGTATTCTAAATTATGGAAATGCACCTCAAACGAAATGAGAGAGAAATCATAATGAAGGTGCTTTTTCTTTTGAATATATTCTCCTAAAGTGTTGCAAAATAGAAGTTATTAATAGAGTAAAATATTCTTTTTTAAGTTTAAAAATTCTGCCACTCTAAATAATCAGAAAAATTTGCATTAAATTTCTGCATAGTAGACTTTTCAATACAAATCTTTCAAGTTTATCTTCACCAAAGCTGTAAAAAATAACAATATATTTTATAAACAGAGGTCTTTTTATATTTTCCCTCAAACAATTTAACCATTCTTTGATGCTTATAGTGCATGTGTGCAAGCAAGGTTGGCATTTCTGATATAACTTTTGTTCAATTATACAATTTATTCATAGAGTCCAGTGGTTAGAGGTTGTAGCAACTAGTCTTCTATTTTACCCCAATCATTTAAATTATGAAGACATAAAGATATAATATAATATAAAATATTATATATATATAATATATACATATTTATATAAATATATAAAATATATATTATATTATAATATAAAATATAAAAATTATGAAGACATAAAGATATAATATAATATAAAGACATAATAATAAGATATAGCCATTTACCAAAATCAAGAATAGGGTAAGAATTTCTGATGATCATAGTATCACTGAGGTTGATATTAGTCCTGGACTTCTGCATTCTGTGCTGTTTATTGTGCATATGCATATAAAAGTATTGAGGCAAAATTATTGTTTGCTTCCACATTCTTCCATGAATTGGAGACATGAGAGCTAAATTAATGAGAAAATATAAGAAAATGGGATAGTCATTTTATCATGATAGCATAGAAAATGAATTTGTAGCTTTTTTCAGCTTTCTTGCCTACCCAATTCCCACCTACCATAAAGTAAGGAATAAAATTTGGAGGCAACCCAATATTATGAAACTTACCAAGCATACAGTATGGTTGAAGTAATTTTACATAAATATTCACATACTCACTATATAAAACTACAGTTAATATATCACTATTTATCTTGCTATGCTCTGCATTTCAAAATAAATTGCAGATATCATGACACTTATCCCATAATATAACTAGGTGCAATTCATTATTCTCAAGAGATATAATTTTCTTTTGAACTAAACCTTAAACTTAATGAAATGCAAAAAATTAAGTGTTTCATTACATAAGATCTCATAAATACATATACCTGTATAACACAAAACTCTACAAAGATACAAAAATCTGTCATTTCATTTCAGATCAGTCACTCAGTCGTGTACAACTCTTTGTGACCCTATGGGTTGTAGCACACCAGGCCTCCCTGTCCATCACCAACTCCCGGAGCTTACTCAAACTCATGTCCATCATGTGGGTGATGCCTTCCAACCATCGCATCCTCTGTTGTCCCCTCTCCTCCTGCCTTCAATCTTTCCCAGCATCAGGGTCTTTTCCAATCAGTCGGTTCTTTGCATCAGGTGGCCAAAGTATTGGAGCTTCAGCTTCAGCATCAGTATTTCCAATGAATATTTAGGACTGGTTTGCTTTAGGATGAACTGGTTGGATCTCCTTGCAGTCCAGGAGACTCTCAAGAGTCTTCTGCAACACCACAGTTCAAAAGCATCAATTCTTCGGGGGTCAGCTTTCTTTATAGTTCAACTCTCACATCCATCCATACATGACCACTGGAAAAATGATAGCCTTGACAAGATGGACTTTTTCTGGCAAAGTAATGTCTCTGCTTTTTAATATGCTGTCTAGATTGGTCATAACTTTCCTTCCAAGGAGCAAGCGTCTTTTAATTTCATGGCTGCAGTCACCATCTGCAGTAATTCTGGAGCCCAAAAAATAAAGTCAGGCGTTGTTTCCACTGTTTCCCCATCTATCCCATGTAGTGATGGGACCAGATGCCATGATCTTAGTTTTCTGAATGTTGAGTTTTAAGCCAACTTTTACACTCTGTTCTTTCACTTTCATCAAGAGGCTCTTTAGTTCTTCTTCACGTTCTGCCATAAGGGTGGTGTCATCTTCATATTTGAGATTATTGATATTTCTCCTGGCAATCTTGATTGCAGCTTGTGCTTATTCCAGCTCAGAGTTTCTCATGATGTACTCTGCATATAAGTTACATAAGCAGGGTGACAATATGCAGCCTTGACTTACTCCAGTCAAGTACCATGTCTATTGTTCCATGTCCAGTTTGAACTGTTGCTTCATGACCTGCATATGGATTTCTCAAGAAACAGGTCAAGTGGTCTGGTATTCACATACTTTTAAGAATTTTCCACAGTTTGTGGTGATCCACACAATCAAAGGCTTTGGCATAGTCAATCAAGCAGAAATAGATGTTTTTCTGGGACTCTTTTGCTTTTTAGATGATCCAACGAACGTTGGCAATTTGATCGCTGGTTCCTCTGCCTTTTCTAAAACCAGCTTGAACATCTGGAAGTTCATGGTTCACGTACTGCTGAAGCCTGACTTGGAGAATTTGTAGCACTGCCTTTCTTAGGGTTTGGAATGAAAACTGACCTTTTCTAGTCCTGTGGCCACTGCTAAGTTTTCCAAATTTGCTGGCATATTGAAGGCAGCACTTTCACAGCATCATCTTTCAGGATTTGGAATAGCTCAACTGGAATTCCATCACCTCCACTAGCTTTGTTTGTAGTGATGCTTCCTAAGGCCCACTTGACTTTTCATTCCAAGATGTCTGGCTCCAGGTGAGTGATCACACTATCACGGTTATCTGTGTCATGAAGATCTTTTTTGTATAATTCTTCTGTGTATTTTTGTCACCTCTTCTTAATATCTTCTGCTTCCATACCATTTCTGTCCTTTATCGAGACCACCTTTGCATGAAATGTTCTCTTGGTATCCTTAATTTTCTTGAAATGATCTCCAGTCTTTCCCATTCTATTGTTATCCTCTATTTCTTTGCATTGATCACTGAGGAAGGCTTTCTTATCTCTCCTAGCTATTCTTTGGAACTCTGCATTCAAATGGGTGTAACTTTCCTTTTCTCCTTTTATTTTCTTTTATTTTATTATTTTAAAATTTTATTTTATTTTTAAACTTTACATAATTCTATTAGTTTTGCCAAATATCAAAATGAATCCACCACAGGTATACATATGTCTCCTTTGCTTTTCACTTCTCCTTTTTTCACAGCTATTTGTAAAACCTCCTCAGACAGCCATTTTGCTTTTTTGCATATCTTTTTTCTTGAGGGTGGTCTTGATCACTGCCTCTTGTACTATTTCATGAACCTCCATCCATAGTTCATCAGGCACTCTGTCTATAAGATCTAATCCCTTGAATCTAGCTCTCACTTCCACTGTATAATGGTAAGGGATTTGACTTGGATCATACTTGAATGGTCTAGTGGTTTTCCCTACTTTCTTCAATTTATGTCTGAATTTGGCAATAAGGAGTTCATTATCTGAGCCACAGTTGGCTCCCAGTCCTATTTTTGCTGATTGTATAGAGCTTCCCCATCTTTGGTTGCAAAGAATATAGTCAATCTGATTTTGGTCTTGACCGTCTGGTGATGTCCACGTATAGAGTCTTCTCTTGTGTTGTCAGAAGAGGGTATTTGCTATGATCAGTGCGTTCTCTTGGAAAAACTCTATTAGCCTTTGCTCTGCTTCATTCTGCACTCTAAGCCCAAATTTGTATGTTACTCCAGTTGTTTCTTGACTTCCTACTTTCGCATTCCAGTCCCCTATAATGAAAAGGACATCTTTTTTGAGTATTAGTTCTAGAAGATCTTGTAGGTCTTCATACAACTGTTCAACTTCACCTTCTTCAGTGTTACTTGTAGGGTCAAAGCCTTGGATTTACTGTGATATTGAATGGTTTGCCTTGGAAAATGAACAGAGATCATTCTGTCATTTTTGAGATTGCATCCAAGTATTGCATTTTGGACTATTTTGTTGACTATAATGGCTACTCCATTTCTTCTAAGGGATTCTTGACAACATTAGTAGATATAATGGTCATCTGAGTTAAATTCACCCATTCCAGTCCATTTTAGTTTGCTGAGTCCTAAAATGTTAATGATCACTCTTGCCATTTCCTGTTTGACCACTTCCAATTTGCCTTGATTCATGGGCCTAACATTCCAGGTTCCTAAGCAATATTGCTCTTTGCAGCATTGGACTTTGCTTCTATCACCTGTCACATCCACATGTGGGTGTTGTTTTTACTTTGGCTCTGTCTCTTCCTTCTTTCTGGAGTTATTTCTCAACTGATCTCTAGTAGCATATTGGGCACCTACTGACCTGGGAGGTTCAGCTTTCAGTGTCCTATTTTTTGCCTTTTCATACTGTTCATGGGGTTCTCAAGTCAGGAATGCTGAAGTGGTTTGTCATTCCCTTCTCTAGTGGACCACATTTTGTCAGAACTCTTCACCATGACCTGCCTGTCTTGGGTGGTCCTACAAGGCATAGGTCATAGTTTCATTGAGTTAGACAAGGTTGTGGTCCATGTGATCAGATAGATTAATTTTCTGTGATTGTGATTTTCAGTCTGTCTGCCCTCTGATGGAGAAGGATAAGAGGCTTGTGGAAGCTTTCTAATAGGATAGACTGAGGGGGAAAGTGAGTCTTGTTCTGATGGGCAAGACCATGTTCAGTAAATCTTTAATCCTATTTTCTGTTGATGGGTGGAGCTGTGTTCCCTCCCTGTATTTACCTGCGGCCAAACTATAGTGGGATGTCCAAGGAGCCGTGGTTGCAGCTGCGTGGGTGCAGGAGGGCTTAGAGGAACTATCCCACGTTGAAGGTTTGGAGGGGCGGTGGTGAGGAGTTACCCCTCGTTTAAGGTAAGGAGCAATGGCTGCGCTTTGCTGGAGCAGCCGTGAAGAGATATCGCATGCCCAAGGTAAGAGAAACCCAATAAGACTGTAGGTGTTGCAAGACGGCATCAGAGGGCAAACACACTGAAACCATACTCACAGAAAACTAGTCAATCTAATCACACTAGGACCACAGCCTTGTCTAACTCAATGAAACTAAGCCATGCCCGTGGGGCAACCCAAGATGGTGGGTCAAGTTAGAGAGATCTGACAGAATGTGGTCCACTGGAGAAGGGAATGGCAAACCACTTCAGTATTCTTGCCTTCAGAACCCCATGAACAGCATGAAAAGGCAAAATGATAGGCTACTGAAAGAGGAACTCCTCAGGTCAGTAGGTGCCCGATATGCTACTGGAGATCAGTGGAGAAATAACTCCAAAAGAATGAAGGGATGGAGCCAAAGCAAAAACAATACACAGCTGTGGATGTTACTGGTGATAGAAGCAAGTTCTGATGCTGTAAAGAGCAATATTGCATAGGAACCTGGAATGTCAGGTCCATGAATCAAGGCAAATTAGAAGTGGTCAAACAAGAGATGGCAAGAGTGAATGTCGACATTCTAGGAATCAGCAAACTAAAATGGACTGGAATGGGTGAATTTAACTCGGATGACCATTATATCTACTACTGGAGGCAGGAATCCTTCAGAAGAAATGGAGTGGCCATCATGGTCAACAAAATAGTCCGAAATGCAGTACTTGGATGAAATCTCAAAAATGACAGAATGATCTCTGTTCCTTGAAAGGTAAACCATTCAATATCACAGTAATCCAAGTCTATGCCCCAACCAGTAAAGCTGAAGAAGCTGAAGTTGAATGGTTCTATGAACACCTACAAGACCTTTTTGAACTAACACACAAAAAAGATGTCCTTTTCATTATAGGGGACTGGAATGCAAATGTAGGAAGTCAAGAAATACCTGGAGTAACAGGCAAATTTGGCCTTGGAATACAGAGTGAAGCAGGGCAAAGACTAATAGAGTTTTGCCAAGAAAATGCACTGGTCATAGCAAACACCCTCTTCCAACACAAGAGAAGACTCTACAAATGGACATCACCAGATGGTCAACACCAAAATCAGACTGATTATATTCTTTGCAGCCAAAGATGGAGAAGCTCTATACAGTCAGCAAAAACAAGCCCAGGAGCTGGCTGTGGCTCACCCATGAACTTCTTATTGCCAAATTCAGACTGAAATTGAAGAGAGTAGGGGAAAATCACTAAACCATTCAGGTATGACCTAAATCAAATCCCTTATGATTATACAGTGGAAGTGAGAAATAGATTTAAGGGCCTAGATCTGATAGATAGAGTGCCTGATGAACTATGGAATGAGGTTCGTGACATTGTACAGGAGACAGGGATCAAGACCATCCCCATAGAAAAGAAATGCAAAAAATCAAAATGGCTGTCTGGGGAGGCCTTACAAATAGCTGTGAAAAGAAGAGAAGTGAAAAGCAAAGGAGAAAAGAAAAGATATAAACATCTGAATGCAGAATTCCAAAGAATAGCAAGAAGAGATAAGACAGCTTTCCTCAGCGATAAATGCAAAGAAATAGAGGAAAACAACAGAATGGGAAAGACTAGAGATCTCTTCAAGAAAATCAGAGATACCAAAGGAACATTTCATGCAAAGATGGGCTCGATAAAGGACAGAAATGGTAGGGACCTAACAGAAGCAGAAGATATTAAGAAGAGATGGCAAGAATACACAGAAGAACTGTACAAAAAAGATCTTCATGACCCAGATAATCACGATGGTGTGATCACTGACCTAGAGCCAGACATCCTGGAATGTGAAGTCAAGTGGGCTTTAGAAAGCATCACTACAAACAAAGCTAGTGGAGGTGATGGAATTCCAGTTGAGCTATTCTAAATCCTGAAAGATGATACTGTGAAAGTGCTGCACTCAATATGCCAGCAAATTTGGAAAACTCAGCAGTGGCCACAGGACTGGAAAAGATCAGTTTTCATTCCAATCCCAAAGAAAGGCAATGCCAAAGAATCCTCAAACTACCGCACAATTGCACTCATCTCATACGCTAGTAAAGTAATGCTCAAAATTCTCCAAGCCAGGCTTCAGCAATATGTGAACTGTGAACCTCCTGATGTTCAAGCTGGTTTTAGAAAAGGCAGAGGAACCAGAGACCAAGTTGCCAACATCCGCTGGATCATCGAAAAAGCAAGAGAGTTCCAGAAAAACATTTATTTCTGCTTTATTGACTATGCCAAAGCCTTTGACTGTGTGGATCACAATAAACTGTGGAAAATTCTGAAAGAGATGGGAATACCAGATCACCTGATCTGCTTCTTGAGAAATTTGTATGCAGGTCAGAAGGCAACAGTTCGAACTGGACGTGGAACAACAGACTGGTTCCAAATAGGAAAAGGAGTTCGTCAAGGCTGTATATTGTCACCCTGTTTATTTAACTTATATGCAGAGTACATCATGAGAAACGCTGGGCTGGAAGAAGCACAAGCTGGAATCAAGATTGCCCAGAGAAATATCAATAACCTCAGATATGCAGATGACACCACCCTTATGGCAGAAAGTGAAGAGGAACTAAAAGCCTCTTGATGAAAGTGAAAGTGGAGAGTGAAAAAGTTGGCTTAAAGCTCAACATTCAGAAAACGAAGATCATGGCATCCAGTCCCATCACTTCACGGGAAATAGATGGGGAAACAGTGGAAACAGTGTCAGACTTTATTTTTCTTGACTCCAAAATCACTGGAGATGGTGACTGCAGCCATGAAATTAAAAGACGCTTACTCCTTGAAAGGAAAGTTATGACCAACCCAGATAGCATATTCAAAAGCAGAGACATTACTTTGTCAGCAAAGTCTCGTCTAGTCAAGGCTATGGTTTTTCCTGTGGTCATGTATGGATGTGAGAGTTGGACTGTGAATAAGGCAGAGCACTGAAGATGCTTTTGAACTGTGGTGTTGGAGAAGACTCTTGAGAGTCCCTTGGACTGCAAGGAGATCCAACCAGTCCATTCTGAAGGAGATCAGCTCTGGGATTTCTTTGGAAGAAATGATGCTAAAGCTGAAACTCCAGTACTTTGGCCACCTCATGAGAAGAGTTGAATCATTGGAAAAAACTCTGATACTGGCAGGGATTGGGGCAAGAGGAGAAGGGGACGACAGAGGATGAGATGGCTGGATGGCATCAGTGACTCAATGAACGTGAGTCTGAGTGAACTGCAGGAGTTGGTGATGGACAGGGAGGCCTGGCGTGCTGTGATTCATTGGGTTGCAAAGAGTGGGACATGACTGAGCGACTAATCCTATCTGATCTGAAACTATGGCGGAGGTAATTAAGATAGTGGTGACCTCCATCAAAAATCCATGCATGCACTGCTACACTCAGTGCCCAAAACCTTGCAACTGGCCACTACTGACCCACCCCTCCGCTGGAGACTCCTGAACACTCTTGGGCAAGTCTGGGTCAGTTTCTTTTGGGGTCATTGCTCCTTTCAGAAAACTGTCAACACTTCAGAAAACTTCTTAATTCTTATTTCTCACCCCCAAACACAGAAGAAACCACTTTTAATTTTTCTGTATCATAAATTGATTCATTTTAAAATTTCATGTAAATGGATTTATACATTATATCATCTTTGCATGGTAATGCACTTAGCACTTTTGAGACATCTATTTTGTGTGAATCAAAAGATCACTCATTTTTTTTTTTTTAGCAAGCATGTATTTTTATTTTATTTTTAAACTTTACACTAATGATTAACAGCATTCCATTGTATAAATATATCTGATTTTGCTTATTCATTCTATATGCCCAGTTTGGGCTGATATTAATAAACCTGGTGTTAAACATTCTTGCATAATTTTTAAGGCAATTTTTCCATTTATTTAAAGTGAATGTTAAAAGAAGAATAGCTGAGTCAAATGGTATTCTTTTCTTTCTCTTTTTAAGAAACTACTAGAAATATTGAATAGAAATTATCAGTGAACATTATACTGTTCTAGACTGTTCTTAATAGTTTGTATTGTTCAGTTCAGTCACTCAGTCGTGTCCAACTCTTTGCAACTCCATGGACTGCAGCATGCCAGGCTTCCCTGTCCATCACCAACTCCCAGAGCTAATTCAAGTTCATGTCCATTGAGTCCATGATGCAATCTAGCCAGGTCTTCATAATTTTAATATTATGATGAATATATAAGGATATATCATTATTACCTAAATTTGCAATTCCAGTATAATAAAATGTTGAATATTTTGTGTGTATGCTTTGCTGTCCACTCAGGTATATTCTCTGTGAAGTGTCTTTTAAAGTCTCTAACTTATTTTATTAGGCTACTGAGGTTTTTATTATGTACATCTTGAACAACAATCTTTATCAAATATGTGTTTCAAAAATATTTGTTTTGCTTAGAGCTAATCTTTTATACGACATTTAATTTTTTTCTCTAGATTTTGTCTAGCTTATTATTTTTAAATGTCATTTATGCCTGGCACATAGTGACAACCTAGAGGGGTAGAATGGGTGGGGGAGTGAGGCTCATGAGGGAGCAGATATATAGACAATTTTGACTGATTTGCATTGATATACTGCAGAGACCACCACCACTTGTAAATTATTCTCCAGATAAAGTTAATGAATAAATAAAACAAAAAATACATAATTTAGAATTAAAAGAAAACTTTTGTTCTGCCCAATTTGCAAAAGTCTATAAGTTTTTTAAATTATAAATTTATAATTTTTTCTCACACTGGCATGCTTAGAAAGGTGCAGCTTTTTAATTTCCAGTTGTTAATCTTTGAGCCCCAGGTGGCTCAGTGGTAAAGAATGCTCCTGCCATTTCATGAGACACAAGTTTGATCCCAGAATAGGGAAGATTCCCTGGAGTAGAAAACATCAACTCATTCCAATATTCTTGCCTGGATAATTCCGTGGACAAAGAAACTTAGTGGGCTTATAGTTCATGGGGCGCAAAGAGTTGGACACAACTGAGCATGCAATTGTGTGGTAGTCTGAGCATTCTTTGGCATTGCCTTTCTTTGGGATTGGAATGAAAACTGATCTTTTCCAGTCCTGTGGCCACTGCTGAGTTTTCCAAATTTGCTGGCATATTGAGTGCAGCACTTTCACAGCATCATCTTTCAGGATTTGGAATAGCTCAACTGGAATTCCATCACCTCCACTAGCTTTGTTTGTAGTGATGCTTTCTAAGGTCCACTTGGCTTCACATTCCAGGATGTCTGGCTCTAGGTCAGTGATCACACCATCGTGATTATCTGGGTCATGAAGATCTTTTTTGTACAGTTCTTCTGTGTATTCTTACCACCTCTTCTTAGTATCTTCTTCTTCTGTTAGGTCCCTACAATTTCTGTCCTTTACTGAGCCCATCTTTGCATGAAGTGTTCCTTTGGTATCTCTGATTTTCTTGAAGAGATCTCTAGTCTTTCCCATTCTGTTCTTTTCCTCTATTTCTTTGCATTGATCGCTGAGGAAAGCTGTCTTATCTCTTCTTGCTATTCTTTGGAATTCTGCATTCAGATGTTTATATCTTTCCTTTTCTCCTTTGCTTTTCACTTCTCTTCTTTCACAGCTATTTATAAGGCCTCCCCAGACAGCCATTTTGATTTTTTGCATTTCTTTTCTATGGGGATGGTCTTGATCCCTGTCTCCTGTACAATGTCACGAACCTCATTCCATAGTTCATCAGGCACTCTATCTATCAGATCTAGGCCCTTAAATCTATTTCTCACTTCCACTGTATAATCATAAGGGATTTGATTTAGGTCATACCTGAATGGTTTAGTGATTTTCCCTACTCTCTTCAATTTCAGTCTGAATTTGGCAATAAGAAGTTCATGGTCTGAGCCACAGTCAGCTCCTGGGCTTGTTTTTGCTGACTGTATAGAGCTTCTCCATCTTTGGCTGCAAAGAATATAATCAATCTGATTTTGGTGTTGACCATCTGGTGATGTCCATTTGTAGAGTCTTCTCTTGTGTTGTTGAAAGAGGGTGTTTGCTATGACCAGTGCATTTTCTTGGCAAAACTCTATTAGTCTTTGCCCTGCTTCACTCTGTATTCCAAGGCCAAATTTGCCTGTTACTCCAGGTATTTCTTGACTTCCTACATTTGCATTCCAGTCCCCTATAATGAAAAGGACATCTTTTTGGGTGTTAGTTCTAAAAGGTCTTATAGGTCTTCATAGAGCCGTTCATCTTCAGCTTCTTCAGCGTTACCGGTTGGGGCATAGACTTGGATTACTGTGATATTGAATGGTTTGCCTTGGAAACGAACAGAGATCATTTTGTCGTTTTTGAGATTTCATCCAAGTACTGCATTTTGGACTATTTTGTTGACCATGATGGCTACCCATTTCTTCTGAGGGATTTATGTCCACAGTAGTAGATTTAATGGTCATCTGAGTTAAATTCACCCATTCCAGTCCATTTTAGTTCGCTGATTCCTGAATGTTGACGTTCACTCTTGCCATCTCTTGTTTGACCACTTCTAATTTGCCTTGATTCATGGACCTGACATTCCAGGTTCCTATGCAATACTGATCTTTACAGCCTCATACCTAGCTTCTATCACCAGTCACATCCACAGCTGGGTATTGTTTTTGCTTTGGCTCCATTCCTTCATTCTTTTGGAGTTATTTCTCCACTGATCTCCAGTAGCATATTGGGCACCTACTGACCTGATCAGTTCCTCTTTCAGTAGCCTATCATTTTGCCTTTTCATACCAAAGAATGTTCAAACTACCACACAGTTGCACTCATCTCACATGCTAGTAAAGTAATGCTCAAAATTCTCCAAGCCAGGCTTCAGCAATACGTGAACTGTGAACTTCCTGATGTTCCAGCTGGTTTTAGAAAAGGCAGAGGAACCAGAGATCAAATTGCCAACATCCACTCTTGGAAAAAAGCAAGAGAGTTCCAGAAAAATATCTATTTCTGCTTTATTGACTATGCCAAAGCTTTTGACTGTGTGGATCACAGTCAACTGTGGAAAATTCTGAAAGAGATGGAAATACCAGACCACCTGATCTGCCTCCTGAGAAATCTGTATGCAGGTCAGGAAGCAACAGTTAGAACTGGACATGGAACAACAGACTGGTTCCAAATAGTAAAAGGAGTTCGTCAAGGCTGTATAGTGTCACCCTGCTTATTTAACTTCTATGCAGAGTACGTCATGAGAAATGCTGGGCTGGAAGAAGCACAAGCTGGAATCAAGATTGCCAGGAGAAATATCAATAACCTCAGATATGCAGATGACACCAGCCTTATGGCAGAAAGTGCAGAGGAACTAAAAACCCTCTTGATGAAAGTGAAAGTGGAGAGTGAGAAACTTGGCTTAAAGCTCAACATTCAGATAACGAAGATTATGGCATCCGGTCCCATCACTTCAGGGGAAATAGATTGTGAAACAGTGGAAACAGTGTCAGACTTTATTTTGGGGGGCTCCAAAATCACTGCAGATGGTGACTGCAGCCATGAAATTAAAAGACGCTTACTCTTTGGAAGAAAAGTTATGACTAACCTAGATAACATATTGAAAATCAGAGACATTACTTTACCAACAAAGGTCTGCTAGTCAAGGCTATGGTTTTTCCTGTGGTCATGTTTGGATGTGAGAGTTGCTCTGTGAAGAGAGCAGAGTGCCGAAGAATTTATGCTTTTGAACTGTGACGTTGGAGAAGACTCTTGAGAGTCCCTTGGACTGCAAAGAGATCCAACCAGTCCATTCTAAAGGAGATCAGCCCTGGGATTTCTTTTTAAGGAATGATGCTAAAGCTGAAGCTCCAGTGCTTTGGCCACCTCATGCGAAGAGTTGACTCATTGGAAAAGACTCTGATGCTGGGAAGGATTGGGGGCAAGAGGAGAAGGGGACGACAGAGGATGAGATGGCTGGATGGCATCACTGACTCGATGGACATGAGTCTGAGTGAACTCCGGGATTTTGGATAGACAGGGAGGCCTGGCATGCTGCGAAGAGTTGGACACGACTAAGCAACTGACCTGAAGTGAATTGAGCATGCACTCGCTGAGCAATAATCTTTACCCTGAAGCCACTCCCTCTAGATAATCGTATAGCTAACTTACTTATTTCTGTTATGTTTTTGTTCAGCCACCAAGTCACATCTGTCTCTTTGCAACCCAATGGAGTGCAGCACATCAGGCTTCTCTGTCCCTCACCATCTCCCAGAGTTCATCCAAGTTAAAGTTCATTGATTTGGTGATGTCATCCAACCGTCTCATCATCTATCGCCCTCTTCTCCTTCTTCTTTCAATCTTTCCCAGCATCATGGACTTTTCCAGTGAGTTGGCTCTTTGCATCAGATGGCCAAAGTATTGGAGTTTCAGCTTCAGCATCAGTACTTCCAGTGACTATTCAAGGTTGGAAATATCATTGTCATATCTCCCCTTAAATTTTATCTCATCAAATATGTTTCTTTTGAGAATTCTATCCAAAGAAAAATGCTTCACCCTGCCACCACTTTCCACTATTTTACCCTGCCTAATTTTGGTTGCATTTTTGTCATTACCTGAAATTATGCTAAATATGTACTTGTCTTCCTTCCTTTCAGCAACCATTGAAACTCTGTTCCTTCCTGGCACCCACAATAGAACCTGACATATAGAAAGCAATCAGTAGGTATTTTTGAATAATAAATAAATTAGTGAAAGTTGTAACTCTGACATGAATGTGACCAAAGCATATTTATATATTTGTGTTTATCCATAGGTACATATATACTTATATATGTATGTGCTTGCTTTTAAAATAATTTGAATATTTACTAAAATTCTGCATTGTATAAAAAGTCCTATAAAAACAGTAACATAACTGAGACAAATTATTAATATTCTAAGACATAAAGATGAAAACATTTAAGTCTAACATGTAGTTTTATTAGCCTGAAAATTGTGTAACATTGAAAGAGATTAACTTATTTTTATGGTATTGAATTTACATTGCATTTCCAATATGTATAGAGCATAGAAAACATGTAAGTATTTTTTGTTAGTATAAATATCCCTTTGTCCTCTTCACTTCAATATTATTTTTGCTTATTCTTTTCCTTTAAGGAGAGAAATGCTAACATTGATTAAGTATCTCTAGGGTAAACAAGTATATCTAATTCAATGTACATATGATTAGTGAAGACATATATTTCAACAAGGAAACTGAGATGTACAGAGACACATTATATTCTAGGAATTTCTCCAGGTACAATAATTTCTGTGATAGTTGGCCACAGCTAGGCTCCTCATTTGTACTGAGTGTACCTCTGCTTACCTAGCAGTATAAATCAGATTTATATGTGTGTTTGGGCTTTACCCACCACTGATTTTTAATAATCTGTATTTGTTTCTTTTTTTACATGAGGACAATGGAATACATGTGGATAGTCTTAGTTCATGAAGATTGTTGTTCCCAGTGACCAACTGTCAAGTGTTGTAAATCTTGACTACCACTTTGTTGATCTTTCCATCAGGTGCAAAACTCAGCTGTATTAATTTCTTTTAATTGCTTGGCAAAAAGTCACAAACATCTGCTCATACACAACGTGCTTTGGAATTAGTAATTAAAACAAATAACACTCTTTTTCAGATGCTACATGATTCACTAGGTTGAATGCATCTGTGCTGTATAGAAAAAAGACCATCATTTCACTAGAAATTGACATAGTTTAAAAAAAATATTGTTTCAATTCTTAAATAAAGAATATTTTTGAAAGGTCTCTATCTCCCTCTGTTGTACATCTCCCTCTGTTGTACAGTGTGTAAGTTTACATGTCAAAAAGTTTTCTAGGAAAACTCTGAAAAGACAACTTGCAAATCATACATGTTGCTTTAGTTTCCTTAACATTATAGATTTGTTCTATGGAAGTTGATCATGAAAAAGGAAACACTTAAATTTAGTTAAATATATTTTTCATTAACATATGCTGTCCATAATAAAGAATGTTCTCCAAATTAATTTGGTTTTGCCATAGGATAAAGACAGTCTTTTTAGAAAGTCACATTGCATTCTTGTTATGTTTTTCAGGAAGAAAATTGGGTGAATGCTGCTTTTACATAAAATCTAGCTTAATAGTAAGAATTGAACTCTTTGGTAATGATTATATTATTAAAACATTTTACATCAGTTAGCTCAATCACTCAGTAGTGTCCAATAAAGGTCTAATACTAAGATATTGCATCCTAGTCATGTTCTGATCAGAAGATAATGTTCCAATCAGAGATATAAAAGCATTAACCAGATAACTTCTGTTTAAATACATCTTCTAGAGTTTGATGTGTCCTATTGCTGATGACTAGACAAACCATCCTTGAAGATTCACTACGTGTTTTTTATCTCAGATTCATTTCTTGTCTTTTACCAGTTTTTCAGTTTCTGCCTCTGAGAACTGAGTTTCAACTTTACTAGACCTATCTCGAGTCAGCTCACTCTTCCTGGTGTCAGGTTACAGTGAATCCAATAGAGCAATTTTTATACCTATAGTCCTGGTTATTTATAACCCAAGCATTGATATGACACTTAGCCAATATTGGGTTTTGGTGTATGCCTAATGGCAGGGGACAAGGAGAAAATTTTTGACGTTATTATTGTTTAGTCTACAAGTTGTGTCCTACTTTTTGCAACCCCATGGACTGCAAAGTTCCAAACTTCCCTGGTCTTCACTATCTCACAGAGTTTGCTCAAACTCACATCCATTGAGTCAGTGATGCTATATAATCATCTCATCCTCTGTCCCCCTCTTCTCCTTTTGCCTTCAGTCTTTCCCAGTATCAGGGTCTTTTCCAATGAGTTGGTTCTTCCCATCAGGTGGTCAAGTATTGAAGCTTCGGTTCAGCATTAGCCCTTTTATGAATATTCAGGACTGATTTCCTTTAGAATTGACTATTTTGATCTTCTTGCAGTCCAAGCGACTCTTAGACACCACAGTTTGAAAGCATCATTTCTTCAGCACTCAGCCTTCTTCATGGTCCAATTCTCACATCCTTATAAAATAGTTTAAAAATGCAAACAAAACTGAGGATGCCATATGTAAGCTAAAAGGTACTTGTATTTGTGAGAGATATGGATTGAGTCACAATTCTGTAATTATCAATATACTGTGGATTAAGATATCCTGACTGAAGTCTTGCCTTTTTACTTCAAACAATTAGTTTTACTATGAATGATTTTCTTTAGCATCTGAGTCATACTTTCATCATCTGTATAATGCATTGAAATCTGTTATGCCCACAGAAAAGGGGTTATTATGAGAATAAACAAAGGCGACTGACGAAAAACTATACATATTAGACCTACCAAATCAATATTTGTTATAAGAAAAGAAGAATTGTTTTTCAGTCCCTCAGTCATGTTTGATTCTTTGCAACCCCATGGACTGCAGCACACCAGTCTTTCCAGTCCTTCACTATCTCCCTTAGTTTGTTCAAACTTATGCCCATTGGGTTGATGATGCCATCCACCCATCTCATCCTCTGTTGCTCCTTCTCCTCTTACCCTCAGGCTTTCCCAGCATCAGGGTTTTTTTCCAGTGAGTCAACTGTTCGCATCAGGTGGCAGAAGTATTGGAGCTTCAGCTTTAGTGTCAGTCCTTCCAATGAGTATTAAGGGATGATTTCCTTTAGGATTGACTGGTTTGATCTTCTAGCTGTCCAAAGGACTCTCAAATATCATCCCCAGCACCACAGTTCAAAAGCACCAATTCTTCAAAGCTCAGCATTTTTTATGGTCCAGTCTCACATCTGTACATGACTATTGGAAAAACCACAGCTTTGACTACATGGACCTTTGTTGGCAAAGTGATACCTCTGCTTTTTAATACGGTGTCCAAGTTTGTCATGGCTTTTCTTCCAAGGAGTATATGTCTTTTAATTTCATGGCTGTAGTCACTGTCTGCAGTGATACTGGAGTCCAAGTTGAAGGGTACCCATTGAAATCTATTGCTGCAAAAAGGAATGCAGAAGAATTAGGCACTAGGATTTAAGAGGGGATCCCACATATTTTAAGGGGGAAAAAAAGCAATATAATATTCGAACCAAAAAGTTTCATAATCTATATTTTTTCACATATATGTGTATACATGTACATATATATGCATATTTAAAGGTCTTCCCTGGTGGCTCAGACGGTAAAGAATCCACTTGCATGTGGGAGAACTGGGTTTGATCCCTGGGGTGGGAAGATTTACTGGAAAAGAGAGTGGCAACCCACTCCAGTATTCTTGCCTGGAGAATCCCATGGACAGAGGAGGAGGGCTACAACCATTGGAGTCACAGAGTCAGACATAACTGAGTGACTAAGCACAGTACATGTATATTCAAACCACATATAGTCAAAAGAAATCATGTTAAATTTTTATTGTTTTTAAAGATTTTGAAACCAAAGCTAAATTTGTAATTTTAGTAATTTTTTATTACGAGTATAAAATTAACTCTACCCGTTTAATAATGCATTTTATTGGTTAAGGAACAGAGAAAAAATGTCTCAATTAGCCACAACAAATAAACCTAAATATGCTTGATTTAAAACTCTTCAATGCTAGTTTTTATGGTATCCAAATTTCAATCAAATGATTTAGTATGTCTGTTCCTAGCTATGTTCTTTGCCAAGTCATTATTTTACTCCAAAATAAATCCATGCCTGCTTATTTATTCTTTGAAATGATTGAGTTATATGGAATCTACCATATTATTGATAGCATTATATTCTGTTGGTAGAACAACTTATATTAAATTTGAAGATATATCATCATAGTAGGCAATGTGAATCAAGGCCTTTCCAAAACAGGAGATATAGTTCAGTTTTAGAAAAATGGCAAAGAACCTCATATAAAATATTTGGTAGAATAGCAGGTAGAATATAACTTGAAATAGATTTATAACATCTTTAGACTGAATTTAATACCTTTGCAAAATTAGGAGAAATATACACTTGCCTAGGGGGAAAGGCACATGTTGTTGTTTTTGTTAAGTCACTCAGTGGCGTTAGACTCTTTGTGATCATGCACTGCAGTACACCAGGCTTTCCTGTCCTTCACCATCACCCAGAGTTTGCTCAAACTCATGTCCATTGAGTTGGTGATGCCATCCAGCCGTATCAATGTCTGCTGCCTGCTTTTCCTCCTGCCCTCAATCTTTCCCAACATCAGAATATTTTTCAGTGAGTCAGCTCTTCATATCAGGTGGCCAAAGTATTAGAGCTTCAGCTTCCACCTCAGTCCTTCCAATGAGTATTCAGGATTAATTTCCTTTAGGATGACTGATTTGATCTTGCAGTCCAAGAGACTCTCAAAAGTCTTTTCCAGCACCACAGTTCAAAAGCACCAGTTCTTCAGAGCTCAGCCTTCTGTATGGTCCAACTCTCACATCCATACATAACAAATGGAAAAACTATAGCTTTGACTATGTGGACCTTTGTGAGCAAAATAATGTCTCTGCTTTTTAATACACTGTCTAGGTTCACATAGTTTAATTTTAAGAATAAATCCTTACATGATTTATCATCTATGCCAAAGACATAAAATGCATTTTAAGATTTGGTTCCATATCTTTTCTTCACAGAATTCATGATCGACTCCATGGGTTATTATAGAATTGCGATATAAATTGTGATACAAAATGGAAAATCCTGCCAATTAAAGGCCAAAAATCTGATGCTAATCTCTAAGTTATCTAAAGAATATACTGGTTTTCCAGTAGGTTTGAGTCTGTTTACTGGAGTTTGTTTGACTGTAGCCCACCAGGATCCTCTGTCCATGGGCTTTTCCAGGCAAGAACACTGGAGTGGGTTGCTGTTCCCTCCTCCAGGGAATCCTCCTTATCTAGGGATTGAACTTAGGTCTCTTTTGTCTCCTGCATTGGCAGGTGGGTTCTTTACTACTAGTGCCACCTGGGAAACTTGAATTTTATCTATAATTGTCTGCTAATATTTACAAATATGGGCTTCTTCTGAGACATATACTTTGCTTGCATTTATTTCTTTAGGATCAGAGAAGGCAATGGCACCCCACTCCAGTACTCTTGCCAGGAAAATCCCATGGACGGAGGAGCCTGGTAGGCTGCAGTCCATGGGGTTGCAAAGAGTCGGACACAACTGAGCAACTTCACTTTCACTTTTCACTTTCATGCACTGGAGAAGGAAATGGCAACCCACTCCAGTATTCTTGCCTGGAGAATCCCAGGGATGGGGGAGCCTTGTGGGCTGCGGTCTATGGGGTCGCACAGAGTCAGACATGACTGAAGCGACTTAACAGCAGCAGCAGCATTTCTTTAGGATAAGTAATACCTTTTGCTCCTCTGGCAATAATTAAAGGAGCTCTGCTAATAGTGTGTTGGTGGTGTACATCATAGGCTGCTTTTAAGGGAATGCAGAAAAAGCCATTTGCTATGGGCACGGTATCCAGGGTTTTTGCTAGGTCTCAAAATCTACCCTGGGTGTTTTCAGACACATTATTTCTCTAATTTAGATTGCTGTGCATATAGTTTTAGGGATGACTGTTTCAAAACCTTTAAACATTTACCCTGTCAGGAACATCAGGACCACTTCTAAAAATAAATAACAATAAGAAAACAAAATAAACAGAAGAAATAAAAATAACAAAAAATTCTGATTCCTTGCCTCTAATTTTTAAGTATTCTGTGATGATGGAAAGACTCATTCTTTTGTTTTTCTTTTTGTTTTTTTGAGGTTAGACTGTGAGTAGAGAGGGGAAAGAGAAACTGGTTTTTTTTTTTTTTTTTTTCAGTATAGCAGGTTTCTGTTTTTATTGAATTTAGCTATTTCTGTAATCATCATATGCTTTATATTTCAAGAAATACCTGTTCATGTACTTAGAATGCATGCTTAATGATTTTTCAAAACCGGACTTTGTACTGAATTAAAAAAAAAAATTTACTTATTTGGTTGCATTGGGTCTTATCAGCAGCGTGCAGGATCTTCTTTGTGGCACCTGGGATCCAGAGTGCAAGGGCTCAGTGGTTGCCTTATAGGCTTAGTTGCCCCTCAGCATGTAGGATCCTAGTTCCCCTACCAGGGATGGAACCTGTGGAATCTGCATCAGAAGGCAGATTCTCAACCACTGTACCACCAAGGAAATCCCTGTGCTGATTTTTAAAAATATTTACATGATTTCATTAGATTCTGGCAAGGGGTGTGATAACCATCCATGTTTATTCAACTGTTTTTGAACTAAGAATGACCACTGAATTTTAAAGGAAGTCAGAATCAGAAGAAAAAAAAACGAAAAACAGTTTTCCATGCACATAAAGGAAATTACTATATATTGCTTTTTAGAAATTGTCTGAATATAGTGTTTTCTCAATGGTTTATTTTATATTTTGTTTAAAGGAAAAATGGCTAGTTCCACTGCTTAGGATTTCTGATTTTATTGCTTGCATGAACAAGTAGGGAAATAATGGGTTTTAGTTTAATTTCTTAGGAATTTGCTTGGTAATATACTCTGAATACTAAAAAATAGAAAACAAAAAACAAACAAACAAACAAAAACAGTCCATGAGGCATATTTAGCTTGCAGATATGCTTGTTTTGCTCATAAAATGTTTATTTCTGTATTTTAAAATTTGAAGATTTTATTTTCTCTCTAATTCTCCAACTTTTTAAAAGAAATAAATTCAACAGATCTAGCACAGTGGGTGAAATTCAATTATCATATGGAAAAATTAGCTGGAGATAACAAATATACTTCTAAAAGGTGTCTGCTTTCTGATTTGCCACAGACTTTTTAGTGCCTGCTGAAGGTCCAACAACATGTATTTATACAGCAATCATTTCAATTCTTTACATTGCATATGTGATTTTATTAGGAATTTGACTTTGTAAAATTTTCTATAATGGAAAAAGATGAAGGAAATAACTGCATTTCCATCAATATATGTGGGTTTTCCAGGTGGCGCCAGACACAAGAGACTTGGGTTCAGTCCCGAGACTTGGAAGAACCCCTGGAAGAAAGCTATGTGCCTTTATTCGTTATGGGAAAGAGAGAAAAGAGAACAAGACCTATAAGTAGAGGAGGTGCAAATATTCCCTGCTTTTCAAAAAGTTCTGGTTATGCTGCTTTTTTTTTTTTTTTTTTTTTGGCAATGCCACATGGCAAACAGTATCTCAGCTCCCAGACAAGGGATGGAACCCATGTTCCCTGCAGTGCAAGCACCAAGTCCTAACCACTGGGCTGCCAGGGAATACCCAATGCCATTTTGCTTTTGAAAAGATCTGCATTAGTACCTGTTTTTCCTAATGGAAAAAAAAAATCTGATGACAACTTTAATTTTTAAGAAAAAAGTCAAAAAGTGGACGTTGAATTCAATGTTTGCTTTGAAGAAAGAGATTATAGAGGTAGCATGCACCCTGAGCAGTGACAATAGACACTACCAGCTCCTTCCCCTGAACCACACTCAGCATCTAGACATCATAGCTTTGAACTGTCTGTGACCATCCTGCTTTCTTAACTTAGCTTTTGTGTTCCTTAGCAACATATGTCCTAAGGTAATTGCTTCTTCACTTTTGGCCAGTTTTGTCTTATGAAAGGTTTCATAGGAAGGCTCTCCTTTCTGATAGTGGGGGATACCTGTACTTTGTTTTCGAGCACTAGTGTTAATTTACATTACATTCGAACATTGCTAGATACACCAGCAATAAAATTAGCAAAGTAACATTGTTTTCCGCCTGCTATTTTTTAGTATTACTGAAAATTACTTTTCTTGCAGCATAGACTGCCAATTAGTAATCACCAGACGGTAGCCATCTTCTTAGTTTTCAATTTTTACTAGAAATAATTCTCATATACTGCTGCTCCTTTAACAAGCACCTTTACCATGCGAGAGGCATATAAAAGTAATTAAATTTAATAGTCTCATTGCTTTTAAGCAAAGCCATATGGCGTACTTAGATTGCAAATTCTAATTGAAGTCAATGAGATTTTATGTAGAAAATACTTTTGAAAATGTAGCTATGTAATCAAATACATATACAAGGCACCATTTTTATCTTGACAACAGCATCACTCAATACCTTTTTTTCATTCTTTTTCATGCACATTCAAGAGCATTACAGCTGAATCCTCTCTTGCTATGAAAAAAAGAAAACTTTAAAATTAATAATAATAATTGCCTGTGTGTGTCCAATGCATCTTTTTCATTACCCTTCTATCTGAATTTTAATGTTGCAATAATCCCTGGAACAATGTGTTGGATCACGAGAGTGGTATGTAACCGAGATGTGGCCCAATCCATTCACACTTATTCATCCTGTTATACACTTTGAAATAAAAGCTCCATTAAAAAAGCTGTAAGTGTAATGCAAAACAAAACAAAACAGAAATAGCCATAGCCTTATTGGTTTTCCTTTTTAGAATAAATGTTCATAGAGTTTTATGTTCCCAATGTATATAGAATAGAAGAGAGACAGTAATTCGCCAAGGAATGTAAATTAATGGGACTACAGAAGGAGGAAAATAATTTATCCTACCAACCTCTGGACTCTGGTCATTCACATATTCGATTTGGAAAACTCTGTGCTTGGGTAATGTTTTAGACCTGCCTCTGGTGAAGGATAACTGTTGTAAAGCCAGAATATATTTCAAGGTGGAAGAGGAAGTGATGAAAAAAAGAGAAAAGTAGTATTTATTCACTGAAAGCTCATGAAATGTATGGGTATTCAGAAATCATTAAGAATTCCTGATAGGACTGTAATCATACACCATTACTATTGAATTCTATACTATGCTAAAAGACATATCAATCATATTAATAATAGTTAATGATAAGCTGCCAAAGATGAGGGAAGCAACTGCAGTGACCTAAAAGGACTGTTTCCCCAATTTTACTGGCTAGATGGCCGAATTGACAGTCATGTGTGCTGAATGCCTTTGCCAAAGAGAATTTGAAGCAAATAAATTCTTCATTACATATAAACAATAGGTTACTTCCAAAAATAAGTGATACTGAATTTGCTAAGATGAAAATTTGTGTTTATTTCTCATCAAAATGTCATTGTATTAGAAAAGAAATATCTAAAATTATAAAACACTGTATTACAACAGTAGTAAAACTGACTTCCCAAATACATTTGACAATTAATGTAAAAGAAGCTCTGGTGTTACATACATGCATACATACATACATAAAGCACATTGGTTATTTAGATACATAATTTAATATATTTTATACACTGTTACATAAAAACATGGTAATTGTTGCAAAGAAAATTTCAGATATTTCAGAAGTGTTAAGTGGCTACATAACATTCCATCAAGTGGATGTTGACTGATTCATTGAATATTCCATTTACTCTGTTTGTGCTTTTATATGTGTCTAAAATAAAGTTTTAATTGTATAATATTTTTAGATTTACAGAAAAATTGCAAAGATAATGGAGTTCCCATATATTCCTCACTCAATTTCTTCTATCGTTAACAACATATTGGGTGGGTATAAATATTTGTCACAACTAATGAAAAAATAGTGATACATTATTATTAACAAAGCTTCATTTATACTTCATTTGCATTTTTAATTTTCTTAACGTCTTTTTTCTGTTCTATGGTGATACCATATAAGATACCATATTACATTTAGTTCAATTCAGTTCAGTTTAGTCTCTCAGTCGTGTCCGACTCTCTGCAACCCCATGAACTGCAGCACGCCAGGCCTCCCATCCATCACCAACTCCCCGAGTCCACACAAACCTATGTCCATTGAGTCGATGATACCATCCAAACATCTCATCCTCTGTCGACCCTTTCTCCTCCTGCCCTCAATCTTTCCCAGCATCAGGGTTTCAGTTTTTTCCAAAAACTCATTGGAAAAGCTGGGTTTCAGCTTCAACAACAGTCCTTGCAATGAAAACCCAGGACCATCTCCTTTAGGATGGACTGATTGGATCTCCTTGCAGTCCAAGGGACTCTCAAGAGTCTTGTCCAACACCACAGTTCAAAAGCATCAATTCATCGGCACACAGCTTTCTTTATAGTCCAACTCTCACATCCATACATGACCACTGGAAAAACTATAGCCTTTAATAGACAGACCTTTGTTGGCAAAGTAACATCTCTGCTTTTTAATATGCTGTCTAGGTTGGTCATAACTTTCCTTCCAAGGAGTAAGCGTCTTTTAATTTCATGGCTGCAATCACCATCTACAGTGATTTTACATTCAATTACCATGTCTCAATCCTCTTTGGGTGTAAGTTTTTCAGGAATTTTGCTTTGTACCTTGTTTTTATTTGGGTTAGGTATTTTGCATTAAATAGAATGCCCAGCAGTTGGGATAAGTACTGATTTTTTTTTTTTCTTGTTAATAGTTGTGTTAGAATGTATATAAGATGAAACTATATTACAGCTCTGTGCTTATCTCCAGGCAAGCTTGAAAGCCTGATAGTTTCTTTTGGCCAAATAAGAAAGATATGGGCTAGGTCATTATTTATAACATACTATTAAAGTTTTATATTCCCCTGGTAACACCCAGACTCTGTTATGTTATATTATTTAGGTCTGTGTAGATTGATGGCTTATGTCTGCTTTAAAGGGTTATACAGCCTGGCTTGGCTTTGTAACCAGTGAAACATTAAAAACACATTGCTGAAGCCTTTTGCTTAAACTCTTCTGAAACTAATATCTCTTGCACGTATCATGATGGTTACAGTCTGGATAAGTGCATCTTTGGGAGCAGTGCCTGAAAGTCCCTTAGTCCCCACTGCTCATCTGTGCCTGTGTTTTCTCCTGCTAGCCCATATTCCTTGCCATTAGGAAAGCCCATAATGAGTATACTCTGTTGAATCTTGATTTTCAATCATATGACCCAGTGAAAAAGACTTCCTGGGCTATCTGAGTAAGGATTTATTGAAACTCTAGTCTCATATAAAATTCAGACATTATTATGTAACTGGGACCCAGGAGCAAATGGTACTAAGTGTGGTTACCAAAATGAATTCTTTCACCTGTCTAGCCTCTCTATTTTTTTAAATTTATTTCTTTTAATTGAAGGATAATTGCTTTACAGAATTTTGCTGTTTTCTCTCAAACCTCAACATGAATCAGCCATAGGTGTACATATATCCCCTTCCTTTTGAACCTTCCTCCCATCTCCCTCCCCATCCCACCCCTCTGGATTGATACAGAGCTCATGTTTGAGTTTCCTGAGTCACACAGCAAATTCCCATTGGCTATCTATTTTATATACGATAATGTAAGTTTCCATGTTACTCTTTCCATACATCTCACCCTCTCCTCCCCTCTCCCCATGTCCATACATCTATTCTCTATGTCTGTTGCTCCATTGCTGCCCTGTAAATAAATTCTTCAGTGACATTTTTCTAGATTCCATATATGTGCCTTAGAACACTATATTTATCTTTCTTTTTCTGACTCATTTCTTTCTGTATAATAGGTTCTAGGTTCATCTACCTCATTAGAACTGACTCAAAAGTGTTCCTTTTTATGGTCAAGTAATATTCCATTGTGTATATTTACCACAACTTCTTTATTCATTCATCTGTCGATGAACATCTAGATTGCTTCTGTGTTCTATCTATTGTAAATAGTGCTGCAATGAACAATGGCATACATGTGTCTTTTTAAATTTTGGTTTCCTCAGGGAAACCAAATATGCCTAGGAGTGGGATTGCTGGGTCATATGGTGGTTTTATTCCTAGTTTTTAAAGAAATCTCCACACCGTCTTCCATAGTGGCTGTATCAATTTACATTCCCACCAACATTGCAAGAGCGTTCCACTTCTCCACATACTCTTCAGCATTTATTGTTTGTAGACTTTTTGATGATGGCCGTTCTGACTGGTGTGAGGTGATATCTCATTGTAGTTTTGATTTGCATTTAATAATAGTGAATAATGTTGAGCATCTTTTCATGTGTTTGTTAGCCATATGTATGTCTTTAGAGAAATGTCTGTTTAGGTCTTTTCCTCACTTTTTTGATTGGGTTGTTTCTTTTTCTGGCATTGAGTTGTATGAGCTGCTTGTATATTTTGGAAATTAATCCTTTGTCCGTTGTTTCATCTGCTATTATTTTCTCCCATTCTGAGGGTTGTCTTTTCATTTTGCTTATAGTTTCATTTTCTGTGCAAAAGCTTTTAAGTTTAATCAGGTCCCACCTGTTTATTCTGGTTTTTCTTTCCATTACTCTAGGAGGTGGGTCATAGAGGATCTTGCTTTGATTTATGTCATCAAGTATTCTGCCTATGTTTTCCTCTAAGAGTTTTATAGATTCCGGTCTTAGATTTAGGTCTTTAATCCATTTTGATTTGTCTAATTTTGTCTATTTTATCTTTGTGTATGGTGTTAGGAAGTGCTCTAATTTCCTTCCTTTATATGTAACTGTCCAGTTTTCCAAGCACCATTTATTAAAGAGGCTGTCTTTGCCCCATTGTATATTCTTGCCTCCTTTGTCAAAAATAAGGTACCCATAGGTGCATGGGTTTATTTCTGGACTTTCTATATTTTTGCATTGATCTATATTTCTGTTTTTGTGCTAGTAACATACTGTCTTGATGACTGTATTTTTGTAGTATAATCTGAAGTCAGGAAGGTTGATTCCTCTAGCTCCATTGTTCTTTCTCAAGACTACTTTGTCAATTTGGGGTCTTTTGTGCTTTCATATGAATTGTGAAATTTTTTGCTCTAGTTATGTGAACAATGCAATTGGTAATTTGACAGGGATTGTATTGAATCTGCAGGTTGTATTTGGTAGTATAGTCATTTTCACAATATTGATTCTTCCTACCCAGGAACATGGAATATCTCTCCATCTGTTTATGTCATCTTTGATTTCTTTCATCAGTGTCTTATAATTTTCTGTGTACAATTCTTTTGGCTCCTTAGATAAGTTTATTCCTATATATTTAATTCTTTTTGCTGCAATGGTGAATGGGATTGATTCCTTAATTTTTCTTTCTGATTTTTCACTGATATTATATAGAAATGCAAGTGATTTCTGTGTATTGATTTTGTATCCTGCAACTTTGCTAAATTCACTGATTAGTGCTAGTAATTTTCTGATACTATCTTTAGGGTTTTCTGTATGCAGTATCATGTCATCTGCAAATAGTGAGAGCTTTACTTCTTCTTTTCTAATCTGGATTCCTTTTATTTCTTTTTCTTCTCTGATTGCAGTAGCTAGGACTTCCAGAACTATGTTTAATAATAGTGGTGAAAGTGGAAATGCCTGTCTTGTTCCTGATCTTAGCAAGAATGCTTTCAGTTTTTCACCATTGAGAATAATGCTTACTGTAGGCTTATCATATATGACCTTTACTATGTTGAGGTAGGTTCCTTCTGTGCCTTTTTTTTTTTTGGAAGAGTTTTAATCATAAATGGGTGCTGGATTTTTCAAAGGCTTTTTCTGCATATATTGAGATTATCATATGATTTTTTATTTTTCCATTTGTTAATATGGTGTATCACATTGCTTGATGTGTGTATATTGAAGTATCCTTGCATTCCTGGAATAAATCCAACTTGATCGTGTTGTATGAGCTTTATGATGAGTTGCTGAATTCTGTTTGTAAAATTTTGTTGAGGATTTTGCATCTATGTTCATCAGTGATATTGACCTGTAGTTTTCTTTTTTTGTGTTGTCTTTGTTTGGTTTTGGGTAATGGTGGCCTCATAGAATGAGTTTGGAAGTGTTCCTCCCTCTGTAATTTTCTGAAAGAATTTTAGAAGGATAGGCATTAGCTTGTCTCTAAATGTTTGATAGAATTCTCCTGTGAAGCCATCTGGTCCTGGGCTTTTATTTTTTGGGAGATTTTGATCACAGCTTCAATTTCAGTGCTTGTAATTGGGTTGTTCATAATTTCTATTTCTTCCTGGCTCAGTCTTGGAAGATTGAATTTTTCTAAGAATCTGTATATTTCTTCCAGGTTATCCATTCTCTTGCCATATTGTTGTTCATAATAGTCTCTTATGATCTTTTGTATTTCTGCATTGTCTGTTGTAACTTCTTTTTCATTTCTAATTTTGTTGATTTGTCTAATTTTGTTGATTTGATTCTTCTCTCTTTTGTTCTTGATGGGTCTGGCTAAAGATTCATCGATTTTATCTTCTCAAAGAACCAGGTTTTAGTTTCATTAATCTTTACTATTGTTTCTTTCATTTCTTTTTCATTTATTTCTGCTCAGATATTTATGACTTCTTTACTTCTACTATTTTTTTTCTTCTTCTTTTTCCAGTTGTTTTAGGTGTAAAGTTAGTTAGTCTATTTTATGTTTTTCTTTTTTCTTGAGGTAGGATTGTATTGCTATAAACTTCCCTCTTAGAAATGATTTTGCTGCATCTCATAGGTTTTGAGTTGTTGTGTTTTCATTTGTCTCTAGAATTTTTGTTTATTTCCCTTTTGATTTCTTGAGTAACCTGTTGGTTATTTAAAATGTGTTGTTTAATCTCCATGTGTTTGTGTTTCTTACAGTTTTTCTTTTTTTCTTGTAATTGATATCTAGTCTCATAGAATTGTGGTCAGAGAAGATGCTTGATATGACTTCAATTTTCCTAAATTTACTGAAGTTTGATTTGTGATCCAAGATGCAGTCTATCCTGGAGAATGTTCCATGTGCACTTGAGAAGAAGGTGTATTCTTCTGCATTTGGATGGAATGTCCTGAAGATATCGATGAGATCCATTTCATCTAATGTATCATTTAAGACTTGTCTTTCCTTATTAATTTTCTGTTTTGATGATCTGTCCATTGGTGTGAGTGGGCTGTTAAAATCCCCTACTATCATTGCATTACTGTCAATTTCTCCTTTTATGCCTGTTAGTCTTTGTATTATGTATTGAGGTGCATGTTATGTTATAACCTCCTATGTTAGGTGCATAGATATTTATAATCATTATGTCTTCCTCTTGGATCTATGCCTTGATTATTATGTAGTATTCTTCCCTATCTCTTATAATCTTCTTTATTTTAAGGTCTATTTTGTCTGATATGAGGATTGCCACTCCAGCTATCTATTGCTTCCCATTTGCTTGTAATATATTTTTCCATCTTCTCACTTTCAGTCTATATGTGTCTTTAGGTCTGAAGTGGGTTTCCTGTAGACAGCATATATATGGGTCTTGTTTTTGTATCCATTCAGTCAGTCTGTGTCTTTTGGTTGGAGCATTAATCCATTTACATTTACAGTAATTATTGATTTATATGTTCCTATTGCCATTTTCTTAATTGTTTGGGATTGATTTTGTAGATCTTTTTTCTTCTCTTGTATTTCTTGATTATATATGTCCCTTTAGCATTTGTTGTAAAGCTGGTTTTGTGGTACTGAATTCTCTTAACTTTTCCTTGTTTGAAAGCTTTTTATTTCTCCATCAGTTTTGAATGAGATCCTTGCCAGGTACAGTACTCTTGGTTGTAGATGTTTCCCTTTCAGTACTTTAAATATATCCTGTCATTCCCTTCTGGCCTGCAGAGTTTCTGCTGAAAGATCAGCTGTTAACCATATGGGGTTTCCCTTGTATGTTTCTTATGGCTTCTCCCTTGCTGCTTTTAATATTTTTTCATTGTGTTTAGTCTTTGTTAGTTGGCTTAGTATGTGTCTTAGCATGCTTCTCCTTGGGTTTATCCTGTATGGGATTCTTTGTGTCTTTTTTTTTTTTTTCTAATTTTATTTTATTTTTAAACTTTACATAATTGTATTAGTTTTGCCAAATATCAAAATGAATCCGCCACAGGTATACATGTGTTCCCCATCCTGAACCCTCCTCCCTCCTCCCTCCCCATACCATCCCTCTGGGCCATCCCAGTGCACCAGCCCCAAGCATCCAGCATCGTGCATCGAACCTGGACTGGCAACTCGTTTCCTACATGATCTTTGTGTCTCTTGAACAGAATTTACTATTTCCTTTTACATATTGGGGAAGTTTTCAACTGTAATCTCTTCAAAAATTTTCTCATACCCTTTCTTCTTCTCTTCTTCTGGGACCCCTATAATTCGAATGTTGGTGCATTTTATATTGTCCTAGAGGTCTCTGGGAATATCCTCATTTCTTTTCATCCTTTTTACTTTATTCTGCTCTTCAGAAGTTATTTCCATCATTTTATCTTCCAGCTCACTGATTTGTTCTTCTGCTTCAGATATTCTGCTATTGATTCCTTCTAGAGTATTTTTAATTTCAGTAATCGTGTTGTTTGTCTCAATATGTTTATTCTTTAATTCTTCAAGGTTTTTTTTTAATTGAGTCTTGCATTTTCTTCCTTTTTTTTTTTCAAAGTTTTTGATCATTTTACTAAAATTATTCTAAATTCTTTGTCAGGTAGTTTGCCTATTTCCTCTTCATTTATTTGGACTTCTGTGTTTTTAGATTGTTCCTTCATTTGTGTAGTACTTCTCTGCCTTTTCATTATTATTATTTTTTTTTACTTATTGTGTTTGAGGACTCCTTTTCCCAGGCTTCAAGGTTGAATTCTTTCTTCCTTTTGGTTTCTGCCTTTCTAAGGTTGCTCCAGTAGTTTGTGTAAGCTTCCTATATGGTGAAATTTGTGTTGAGTTCTTGTTTGGCTGATTGTTTTTGGTTGTTTGTTTTTACTCTGATGGGCAAGGGTGAGTGAGGTGGTAATCCTGTCTGCTGATGATTGGGCTTATATTTTTGTTTTGTTTGTTGTTTAGATAAGCACTTGCACATGGTACTACTGGGGTTGGGTGATGCAGGGTCTTGTATCTGGATGGTTTCCTTTGTGTGAATTCTCACTATTTGATAATCCCTATGGTTAGTTTACTGTTAGTCTAGGGTCTTGGACTCAGTGCTCCCACTCCAAAGGCTCAGGACTTTATCTCTGGTCAGGAATGAAGATTCCACAAGTGGTTTGTTATGGCATTAGGTGAGATTAAAGCAAATATCCAAAAATGAGAAACCAAAGATGAATCACAGATAAATGGTCATTTAAAAATCTGGCAAGTAATAATTAAAATAATGGAAGATACACATATGCATATGCAGCCATCTGCAAAGTCAAAATGGTCCAACAACAAAAATAAACGTACAATGGATTGGCCCAGTGAACAAAGAAAATCCAAAATATTTACCAGTTAAGAAAAACACTAACTGAAGCACAAACTGGAAAACAAAACTAAAGCAAGGTGCCAAGCAGGGAATAAATGAAAAAAAATTAACAAATATGTTGAGAGGAAAGGAAAGAATAGATATGCAGTTAAATATAGATAAATAAAGAAGCTTTATATACATTAAAGATTAACTGCAAGGGGAAAAGAAAAGGCAAACAAAGGAATAAATGTAGAAAAAATATAACAGGTTTTAAAAAATTAAGAGTTAAAATTATAAAGAAGAGGAAAAAAAAAAGGAAGAAAGAAACAAGGGGAAACAAAAAGGAAAACTCCACAGAATGGGAAAAGCCCAACGAAGAAGCAGAGGTTTATAACAACAATAAAAAGTGTGACTGAATACACACATATACATATACACTCATAAGCAAAATCAGAACAGTCCAACCAAAATAAAGTGCAATAGATTGACCCAGCAAACAAAGGAAACCAAAAATAATATCTACCAGAACAAAAGTAATTAAAGCACAAACTGCAAAACAAAACTAAAGCAAAATGCCAATTGGGGAATAAACCAATGAAAATAAAACTAATAAATATGCTGAGAGGAAAGGAAAGAAAGAAAAGAAAGAAAGAATAGATATGCAAAGTTAAATAGAGGCAGATAAAGAAGATTTATATATGTTAAAGATTAACTGAAAGGGGAAAAGAGCAGTAGGAAAAGCAAACAAAGGAATAAATTGAGAAAAATAATAATATATTTAAAAAATTAAAATTAAAAAAGGGAAAAGAAAAAAAAGAATGAAAACTCCCCAGAACCACAAAAGCCCAATGTAGAGGCAGGGGTTTATAACACCAATAAAAATTATAACTGAGAAAAAAAAAAGAATAAAAAGCTCAAAAGCTTAATTAGATTTCATAGTGCCAATAAAATCAACAACAATCACAGAGAGGGGAAACAAGAAAAAAAAAATCTAACAAAATCTACAGAACAAGTCAAAACATAAAAATAATAAATGTTTTTCTTGAGTCACTACTGTCAGAGTCCTTTCCCTCGTTGGGAGTCACAGTCCACCTCCTCTCCCTAGGATGCCCCCCAACACTGTACTGATATCTGGACCTGTTGTGGGGGCAGCTCAGATTCTAATCTGGTCTTACTCCTATGTGATTTTGCCTCTAGTGTCCACAGCTATCAGAACTAGTGTGTTTTCTTTCATGGGAGTTCTCAGTGACCCTTTATATATTCCATAGAGAGAGTCTGCCTAGTTGATTGTGTGGATTTAATCTGATGCTTGTACAAGTGGTGGAAAGGTTTTGGGTCTTCTTTCTTAGTCACCCTGCCCTGGGTTTCAATTGTGGTTTTATTTCCACCTCTGCATGGGGATTGTCCCCTGGAGTTTGCTCCTGAGGCTTCCCTGGAGGACTTGGGTTTGCCCCGTGAGGGTCAGGTGTGGAGGTGGTGCAGCTGCTTGGGTTGCAGGGGTTCTAGCAGCACCAGCTACTCAGGGGAGTTGGCAGCTAGGGCAACAGGAAATATAGTGCTCTGGAAGGGTGTGGCAACCAGTATTGGCTAATACGCTCCAGTATTCTTGCCTGGGGAACCCCCAATCCCTGACAGAGAAGCCTGGCAGGCCACAGTCTACACGATGCAAAGAGACACGCCTCAAGCGACCCTGCATGCATAGATGCAAGACTGCTTTTGTCTGTGGCAGCATCGCTCCAGTGAGAGTTAAGTGTGAACGAGGCACAGCTGCTTGGGTTGGCAGGGATCCTGGCAGCTCCAAGTTTGCAGGGACATGGACTGCCTTCACTGCAGAAGTTATGACCCTATCAGAGTCTTTTTTCAAGCCTCTCATAGCTGGCAATCAGAAGGCCTCTTTGGCCAGTCTTTTTCCGTAGCTCCACCTGTTCAGGTACTTAGAGAGCTCCCTTGCCTGGGGTCCTTCTCTGTTGTTCTGTGCATTAGACACACAAAAGGGCCCCCTGGCTGGGGTCCTACTCTGTAGATCTGTGCATCAGTCACTTAAAGGAGCCCCCTGGGTGGGGTCCTACTTTGTAGTTTAGTGCCTCGGGCGTTTGATGGGCCAGACTTTCTACTGTTCAGCTGCCTGTTTTGGCATGTGGGAGAGAAAGGCTATGGTGATGGCTCCACCCCTTACGTGTGACTCAGAAGTATGGCCTTGCTTCCATGGCTGCCTGGCTTTCCTCCACAGGCAATTCCTACCACAATCTCCTCCCCTTGATCTGCCTCTCTGTAGTCAACAGCAGCCCTCACCCTGGGATTGCTCCACAATCCCAAAACTCCAGCTCCCAGAAGCTACACCTTCCAGGGGATCAACATTTCTGTCCAGGGTATGTACGGCTGTGGCAAGGACTGTCTGATTCTCATTCCGTTTAGGCTGCCACAGACCAGCTGTTGCACTCGCAGCCTTAAATGTTTCTCCTGACTCAGACAATTGCCCTGATGTTGGGGTCAGACCCCTGCTTCAGTTCTCCCATCTTCTGAGGGCAGGTCCAGTCCTACTAACACTTCTATTTTTTCCCCTAGTCCCTTTGTCCTCCCAGTTTTGCATGGGCCTTTGTATTCTTTTATGCTGGTCAGGTACTCCTGTCAGCTTTCAGCCAGTGTTCTGCATGCACTTCTGTGTCTGAAGGTGTATTCCTGATATATCCATGGAGAGAGATGTACGACTCCATGTCCACCTACTCCTCTGCCATCGTCTACCAGGCCTAGTCTCTCTTCTTAATTGTGTATCTAATTTATCTTACTATTTTTATAGTTTGTCATTCTCTAATTCCTTGATGACAAAACAAAACAAAACCAACTTTGTCTTCTCTTGTTACTAAATTTCCCTGGGACATATTCTTATTAAGCTTCATTAGCCTTTCTTTGGAGAAGGCAATGACAACCCACTCCAGTACTCTTGCCTGGCAAATCCCATGGACGGAGGAGCCTGGTAGGCTGCAGTCCATGGTAGGAGTCGGACACGACTGAGTGACTTCACTTTTACTTTTCACTTTCAAGTATTGGAGAAGGACATGGCAACCCATTCCAGTGTTCTTGCCTGGAGAATCCCAGGGACGGGGGAGCCTGGTGGGCTGCCGTCTATGGGGCTGCACATAGTCAGACACGACTGACGCAACTTAGCAGCAGCAGCAGCCCTTCTTTAACATGCAACACTTCTCAATAAAAGATTGTGCACAAGGAATAGGAAATGAATTGTTATTGGCCTAATTGGAGTCAGGGTTCAAAAGCAATCATTTCTGTCCAAAATCAGAATTGAATTATTTTCCCTGGTGGCTCAACTGGTAAAGAATCCACCTGCAATGCAGTAGACTCCACTTCAATTCCTGGGTTGGAGAGATACACTGGAGAAGGGAAGGGCTACCCACTCCAGTGTTCTTGGGCTTTCATGGTGGCTCAGATAGTAAGGAAACTGCCTGCAATGCGGGAGACCTGGGTTCAATCTCTGGAAGATGTCCTGGAGAAGAGAAGGGCTATTCACTCCCGTATTCTGACCTGGAGAATTCCATAGTCCATGGGATCGCAAAGAGTGGGACAAGACTGAGCAACTTTCACTTTCACTTTTGTTTCCATTGAGAGGTTCCCATTGCCACTCTGTGACTAGAATAGATTAAATTTCTAGAAATGAGAAAAGACTGAAATAAGCCCAAGTATTTTTGCTACCTTATTTCAGTAGCTTGGCCAATACCATTTTATTATGCTTTCACTTAAAATTCTTATAAATTTTAAGTTTATTTGTATGTTTTGGGCTCATCTTGAATTTATTTTTTAATGGACATATTTCTAAATTAAAAATACAAGTTAGATTAAAATATTACCTATAAGCTCAACTGAATAAATGAATGTGAGATTTCTATTTATATATTAAGTAAAATAGAATATAGTTTGATTAATAAGTTTTAGTTTGATAATTAGAAAGCTGAATTCATTTGGATCTTTCTTTTTTTTTTTCCTTTTATTTTTAAATGCTGTTTAAAGTGTTTAGGGATACTGTATATGTGTTCCTAAAATCTCCCGATTTATTTATTTATTTATTTTGCAACAGCTTAGTGCTAAAGACAGCGTTGACACACAGAACCTGACACATTCCTGTTCAGTCTTTTTATTAGCCAGGGAACACTTTCTACCAGTCTTAAATATCTTGATATCTTAATAAAGAAAGTGCTACAGCAAATATAGGACAAAACCTCATTGAAAGACCTGAAGTTTCCTAAGTTGAGGTGGATGACATTGAGATATGGAATCCCATTATGGCAAAAAGATGGAAGGAAGATGTTATGGACATAATGTTATGTGCTCCCCAAATTCATATGTTGATGCCCTAATCTCCAAAAGGCTGGTACTTGGAGGTAAGGCCTTTGGGAGGTAATTAGGTTTAGAGTAAGTCATGAAGGTGGAATTCTTGTAGTGGGATTCACGCTGTGTAAGCAGAGATCTTACATGTTCTCTCTGTCTTGTGAAGACTCAGTAAGGAGATGGTTATCTGCAAGCCAGGAAGAAGACCCTTATCAAGAACCCGTGCTGACACCTTTTAATCCCAGACTTCCAACTTCCATATCTGTAAGAAAAAAATGTTTGTTATTTAAAACATAACTATATATGACATCTTGTTATAGTAGTCTGAGCTAAGACAGGGCTTGGTACCACAAGTAGGATGCTGCTATAACAAATAACTAAAAATGTAGAAATGGCTTTGAAACTAGGTAATGGGTAGAGACTGAAATAATTATGAAAAGAATGTTGATAGAGATATGGCCATTCTGGTGAGATTTTAGGTAGAAATGAATAATATGTTATTGGAACCTGGAGCAAGCATAATTCTTGTTATAAGCAGCAAAGAACTTGGTTGTACTGAGTTTTGATTTTTGTATAAGGTAAAACTTTCAAGGGAAGAACTTGGATAATTGAGGATATTTCTAAGCAAGTGTTGAAGAAGCAACTTGATTTCTACTGATTGCTTATGGTAAAATGTGATTCAGTTCAGTTCATTTCAGTTCAGTCGCTCAGTCATGTCTGACTCTTTGCAACCCAATGGACTGCAGCATGCCAGGTCTCCCTGTCCATCACCAACTCCTAGAGCTTACTCAAACTCATGTCCATCGAGTTGGTGATGCCATCCAACCTTCTCATCCTTTGTCATCCCCTTATCCTCCTGCCTTCAGTCTTTCCCAGCATCAGGGTCTTTTCAAATGAGTCAGTTCTTCACATCAGGTGGCCAAAGTATTAGAATTTCAGCTTTATCATCAGTCCTTCCAATGAATATTCAGGACTGATTTCCTTTAGGATGGACTGGTTGGATCTCCTTGCAGTCCAAGGGACTCTCGAGAGTCTTCTTCAGCACCACAGTTCAAAAGCATCAATTCTTCAGTGTTCAGCTTTTTTATAGTCCAGTTCTCACATCCGTACATGACTCCTGGAAAAACCATAGCTTTGACTAGACAGAACTTTGTTGGCAAAGTAATATCTCTGCTGTTTAATATGCTGTCTAGGTTGGTCATAGCTTATGTTCCAAAGAGCAAGCATCTTTTAATTTCATGGCTGCAGTCACCATATGCAGTGATTTTGGACCCCCCCCAAAATAAAGTCTGTCACTGTTTCCACTGTTTCTCCATCTATTTGCTGTGGAGTGATGAGACCAGATGCCATGATCTTAGTATTGTGAATGTTGAGTTGTAAGCCAACTTTTATACTCTCCTCTATTACCTTCATCAAGAGGCTCTTTAGTTCTTCTCTTTCTGCCATAAGGGTGGTATCATCTGCATATCTGAGATTATTAATATTTCTCCCAGCAATCTTGATTTCAGCTTGTGCTTCATACAGCCCAATGTTTCTCATGATGTACTCTGCATATAAGTTAAATAAGCAGGGTGACTATATACAGCCTTGACATACTCCTTTCCTTATTTGGAACCAGTCTGTTGGTTCATGTCTAGTTCTAATTGTTGCTTCCTGACCTGCATAGTGATTTCTCAAGAAGCAGGTCAGGTGGTCTGGTATTTCCATCTCTTTAAGAATTTTCCAGAGTTTGTTGTGGTTGGAGAGAGATAAATGAAATTAAATTAATTAAAACCAAAATAACCAGCCTATTCATACTGCAAAATGTGAGAAAGTTTGTTTTGAAGAGACACCGAAATATGAGTCTATGTCTATTTCCTAAAGAGATAGTGGATGCCATTCATAAACTTAATCAACCATTTTAGCAGAGGCTTGGGATAGAGATGAGTTTATACCAGCCCTGAGGCTGGCAGTTAGAGCTGAAAGCAACAGATCAGGTGGGGCTGAATGGTGGAAGGCTGTCAGACTTCTTAGACTCTACAAGACAGGACATGAAACCATTCTACTGTGAGTGCAGGCACAATTCCTCAAGAAAAGGAAGAATGATGCCAAGGTAATTCAGAGATCATCAGAACTGCTATTTCTGCCACGGCCCAGGAAGCATAACTAGTTCCTCCTTAGTTTCAAATGGTGGAGCTCTGCCTCTCTGGCTTCCTTGGGCTGGTTGCCACTTCAGTGGCCTCAAAGGGGAGATCATGGGACCAAGGGAGATTAATCTCATCCCTTAAGATCAAATGGAATTTTCCTTGCTAGGTTTTGAATTCTCTTGGGACCCATCACCTCTTCTCTCTTTCCTATTTCTCCATTTTGGAATGGGACTGTCTATCCTGTGCCTGTCTCATCATTGTATTCTGGAATCACATAACTTCTCTGGTTTCACGGATTTTCAGTGGGAGAGTAATTTTACTTCAAGATGAAATGTACCTGGAGTCTTATCTATATTTGATTTGGATGATACTTAGAAGAGACTTTGGACTTTAGATTTTAGAGTCGATGATGCATTGAGTTAAGACTATGAGGCTGTTGGAATGTATATGTTTTGCATTTAAGAAGAACATGAATTTGGGGTGGGCAGTGGGGTGTAGGGATGGAATTCTATGGACTTAATTGCCTCCCTCCAAAACTTATATGTTGATGCTTTAACCACCAATGTAAGGTATTTGGAGATGGGTTCTTTGGGAAACAATTATGGTTAGATGAAATTATGGGGCTGGGGCCTAATGATGATGGGATTAGTGCCCTTATAGTAAGAGATCAGAGCTTATTAACTCTCACCCATCCCTTCTTCACCCCGGCCCTCTCTCTCTCTCTGTGCAATATGAGAATACAGCAGGAAGGCAGCCTTCTATAAGCCAGGAAGAAGTTTTCACCAGAATCTCACAACACTTGCATCTTGATCTTGGACTTTCTATTCTCCAGGACTATGAGAAGTAAATGGCTCAGATTTAAGCCACACAGTCTATGGCATTTTGTTATAGAAGCCTGAACAAACTAATACAAAAGGGCATTATCATGCTTTGGATGAAGTTTTGTAGCATCAGGGAATCTTGATGACTCTGGTTCACTTTCTTTTCCTTCTTTGCTCTGATTTAAAATCTCAACCCAATGTTTGTTGTGCCTATTTTCTCCATCAATGAAAAGGAAGCTATTCATATGTCTGTTCATGAAAAAAAATCCATGAAATCTTATTGTGCAGAGTCAGGAATTGTAACCAATATCGTCAATCCACTGCAAGTTTTATTTTCAATTTATTTCAAAACAAATAATAACTTTGCTATCTTGATGTACTAAGTTTTTGTTCCTGCCAACCTTACACTCATGTTATTTTCTACATACTGTGTAGATACCTTTAGGTTTATTGCTCTATCTAATCTCTTTTAAAAAGTTGAAATCAAAGAGGACACTAATAGATGGAGAAATATACCATGTTCATGGATTGGAAGAATCAATATAGTGAAAATGAGTATACTACCCAAAGCAATTTATAGATTCAACGCAATCCCTATCAAGCTACCAACAGTATTCTTCACAGAGCTGGAACAAATAATTTCACAATTTGTATGGAAAAACAAAAAACCTCGAATAGCCAAAGCGATCTTGAGAAAGAAGAATGGAACTGGAGGAATCAACCTACCTGACTTCAGGCTCTACTACAAAGCCACAGTTATCAAGACAGTATGGTACTGGCACAAAGACAGATATATAGATCAATGGAATAAAATAGAAAGCCCAGAGATAAATCCATGCACATATGGACACCTTATCTTTGACAAAGGAGGCAAAAATATACAATGGATTAAAGACAATCTCTTTAACAAGTGGTGCTGGGAAATCTGGTCAACCACGTGTAAAAGAATGAAACTAGACCACTTTCTAACACCATACACAAAAATAAACTCAAAATGGATTAAAGATCTCAACGTAAGACCAGAAACTATAAAACTCCTAGAGGAGAACATAGGCAAAACACTCTCTGACATACATCACAGCAGGATCCTCTATGACCCACCTCCCAGAATATTGGAAATAAAAGCAAAAATAAACAAATGGGACCTAATTAACCTTAAAAGCTTCTGCACATCAAAGGAAACTATTAGCAAGGTGAAAAGACAGCCTTCAGAATGGGAGAAAATAATAGCAAATGAAGCAACTGACAAACAACTAATTGCAAAAATATACAAGCAACTCCTACAGCTCAACTCCAGAAAAATAAATGACCCAATCAAAAAATGGGCCAAAGAATTAAATAGACATTTCTCCAAAGAAGACATACAGATGGCTAACAAACACATGAAAAGATGCTCAACATCACTCATTATCAGAGAAATGCAAATCAAAACCACTATGAGGTACCATTTCACACCAGTCAGAATGGCTGCGATCCAAAAGTCTACAAATAATAAGTGCTGGAGAGGGTGTGGAGAAAAGGGAACCCTCTTACACTGTTGGTGGGAATGCAAACTAGTACAGCCACTATGGAGAACAGTGTGGAGATTCCTTAAAAAACTGGAAATAGAACTGCCTTATGATCCAGCAATCCCACTGCTGGGCATACACACTGAGGAAACCAGAAGGGAAAGAGACACGTGTACCCCAATGTTCATCGCAGCACTGTTTATAATAGCCAGGACATGGAAGCAACCTAGATGTCCATCAGCAGATGAATGGATAAGAAAGCTGTGGTACATATACACAATGGAGTATTACTCAGCCATTAAAAAGAATACATTTGAATCAGTTCTAATGAGGTGGATGAAACTGGAGCCTATTATACAGAGTGAAGTAAGCCAGAAGGAAAAACAGAAATACAGTATACTAACGCATATATATGGAATTTAGAAAGATGGTAACAATAACCTGGTGTACGAGACAGCAAAAGAGACACTGATGTATAGAACAGTCTTACGGACTCTGTGGGAGAGGGAGAGGGTGGGAAGATTTGGGAGAGTGACATTGAAACATGTAGAATATCATGTAAGAAACGAGTTCCCAGTCCAGGTTCGATGCGCGATACTGGATGCTTGGGGCTGGTGCACTGGGACAACCCAGAGGGATGGTGTGGGGAGGGAGAAGGGAGGAGGGTTCAGGATGGGGAACACATGTATGCCTGTGGTGGATTCATTTTGATATTTGGCAAAACTAATACAATTATGTAAAGTTTAAAAATAAAAAAAAAAAAAAAAAAAAAAAGTTGTATTAGTTTCTCTTGAGTACTTATGGCCTCTCTTTTTCAATCACTGTGTAAATTCTTCTATCCTGGAAATTCTCCCCTATTTGGGATGGTTCATTCAATACATTCAGTTTAGTTCAGTCACTCAGTTGTGTCCAACTCCATGAATTGCAGCATGCCAGGCCTCCCTGTCCATCACCAGTCCCCGGGGTTCACTGAAACTCATGTCCATAGAGTCCGTGATGCCATCCAGCCATCTCATCCTCTGTCATCCCCTTCTTCTCCTGCCTCTAATCCTTCCCAGCATCAGAATCTTTTCCAATGAGTCAGTGCTTTGCATGAGGTGGCCAAAGTATTGGAGTTTCAGCTTTAGCATCATTCCTTCCAAACAACACCCAGGACTGATCTCTTTTAGAATGAACTGGTTGGATCTCTTTGCAGTCCAAGGGACTCTCAAGAGTCTTCTCCAACACCACAGTTCAAAAGCATCAATTCTTTGGCGCTCAGCTTTCTTTACAGTCCAACTCTCACATCCATACATGACTACTAGAAAAACCATAGCCTTGACTAGATGGAACTTTGTTGGCAAAGGAATGTCTCTGCTTTTGAATATGCTATCTAGTTTGGTCATAACTTTCCTTCCAAGGAGTAAGCATCTTTTAATTTCATGGCTGCAATCACCATCTGCAGTGATTTTGGAGCCCAAAAAAATAAAGTCTGACACTGTTTCCACTGTTTCCCCATCTATTTCCCATGAAGTGATGGGACCAGATGCCATGATCTTAGTTTTCTGAATGTCAAGCTTTAAGCCAGCTTTTTCACTCTCCTCTTGCACTTTCATCAAGAGGCATTTTAGTTCCTCTTCACTTTCTGCCATAAGGGTGGTGTCATCTGCATATCTGAGGTTATTGATATTTCTCTGGGCAATCTTGATTCCAGCTTCTGCTTCATCCAGCCCAGCATTTCTCATGATGTACTCTGCATATAAGTTAAATAAGCAAGGTGACAATATACAGCCTTGACATACTCCTTTTCCTATTTGGAACCAGTCTGTTGTTCCATATCCAGTTCTAACTGTTGCTTCCTGACCTGCATACAGGTTTCTCAAGAGGCAGATCAGGTGGTCTGGTATTCCCATCTTTTTCAGAATTTTCCTCAGTTGATTGTGATCCACACAGTCAAAGGCTTTGGCATACTTAATAAACCAGAAATAGATGTTTTTCTGGAACTCTCTTGCTTTTTCCATGATCCAGCAGATGTTGGCAATTTGATCTCTGGTTCCTCTGCCTTTTCTAAAACCAGCTTGAACATCTGGAAGTTCACAGTTCACTTATTGCTGAAGCCCGGCTTGGAGAATTTTGAGCATTACTTCAATACATTACTTAAGGAAATTGCCTACATTTAGGAGAAGAACATATTGACCTGTTGTAGACCAGTGAAGATTTTTAAGCTGGAATATGAAAAGAAAAATTGAGGTATTTTTTTTCTTGAGTCACTATATTTAATAGAATGGAAGGTTTGATTTTGAACTCATGTTTGTTGGTAGCCCAAAGCATAGTGAACTGATGAAAAAGTACACATGACCTCATTTTCCATGTTGTTATTTGCTGCTTATAAAGAAATTTACACATTACAGAAAATACTGTGCTGAAGTAAAAGGTAAATATCTTTGCTGTATTGAACATTTTTATCTTAACATCTGATTTCAACCAGTGATATTTCAATGTCTTTAACCAGAAGAAAATAAATGAATGAAAATGAAGACTCAAATATACTCTCAGAAGATAATTTTACATTAAAAAAAATATTATGTGATTATGCTTACTTATTACACTAAATTATATATTTATTAATAATAATCACAGCTATTTAGTTTATATTTTTACATTATAACAATACACATATCTATATAATATGTATATTATACAGTTCTCATGCTATCAAGGAATCCTGTAGGGCACTCTAGAGTAAGTCTCAAGGAATGATCCATCTACAAAAGTTCACCTTAATTTAAAGTATTTGTAGAGATAATTAGAATACTAGATATGTTCATTAACATTTCAAATCTCATTTAAATGTAAATTGTAATATTCTCTTTTTCTGCAACACCAGGTAGTTACTGTCTTCCATGAGTAATAAGTAATTTGTTCCCCATTAGCTGCAAGAATGGATAAAGCAATAAATCAAAATCTGATAAGAGTCACAGTTAAAATGGTAACCTCTGTGAAAGGGAGAGTATACAAAACATTGTCTTCACTATTATTTCATCATTAAAATATAGATGATTCACATTTCAACAGCTCTGATATGAATTCGTCTCTATTGTGGTATCTGTAATAAACTCATGTAGTTATAAAGATATATTGGTAAAATTATATGAAAAATTAGGCTTAACTTTGCAATATCTTTTTCATAGATAATTTTGATTAAAAATATAAAATGTAGCCCTTTGCCTAGGAATAGATTTTTAAGAAAAAATTATTAAAAATCTACGTAATGTAAAACACATAAAAATATTCCCACAAAGATATCATACCACAATAGAAATAGATTTTTGGAATTTATACACTTAAGAAACTTGTTAATGCTCAGTGAACTGGTGTCTGTGCACACTATCCTTATGTCTCATCTGCTGACTACTCCAATGTTGCAAGTAACTATTAGGTTCTGTGTCTCTTTATTGTTTTGTTTTGTATTGTTTTGCAATGCTCTTAAGAATAATGTTTTATTAAACAATTAAAACAAAGTATCAGAAAAATGCATCTTACAATTTTTCATCAAATTATTTTCTATGTATGTTCTATGTTATAATATGTGTGGGAAAGTGTGTGTTTAATATGCTATAAAGCCAAACATTAGAATTAGTATTTTGTTAATAGTTTACTAGTTGTAAAAACACTATCATTGTCTCTGACGTCTAATGCTCAAATGGCAATCACTGCTCCCCCTACTGCCATGCAAGAGCATGAGCTCTGGAGCTTTAAATAGATTGTGTTCAAATCTAAGCTGAGTGAGTTTGTCCATGTTACTTATCCTCTCTGTACTCTGATTCTCTCATCAGGAAAGTGGGAATACTGATTTACCTGTCTTATGCAATTGTTGTAATTATTAGCTGAATACATGTAAATTACTTAGAACATGTTAAGTATGCAAACATCTCATGATGTTTTAATAGCTTAATATTATTTAAAATATGTAAATCCATGTGGATATAGTCTTTTAGTTTTTCTCCCTCGTGGATAGATTATCCTCATGTGACATTTGTGAATTATTTATTGTTTTAGTTTGAGGTTTAGAGCTTAAAATGTGCTAATTACCAACTTTATATCATCTTCATGCTGTGATCCTTACTCTTTGTGACCCCATGGAATGTAGCCCACCAGGCTCCTCTGAACGTGGATTTCTCCAGGTAAGAATACTTGAGTTAGGAGGCCATTCCCTTCTCCAAGAGATTTTCCCAACCTAGGAATTAAACCTGGGTCTTCTGCATTGCAGGCAGATTCTGTAGCATCCGAGCCACCAAGGAAGCCCAAGTCTTGAATGACCTTGCAAAAAAATAAAATAAAATGAATAAATAAAAATAAGCTTCCAAAGCTAGATGTTGGTCAAAGAGTATAAACTTTCAGTTAGAAGATGAATAGATTCTGGAGATTTAATGTATGATATGATGATTATAGTCACCAATACTGCATTATAAACTTCAGAGTTGCTAAGAGACTAGATCTTAAATGTTCTTAGCGCATTCACACAAATGATAATTACATGAGGTGATAAAAGTGTGAGTTAATAGCAAGCTGATAATGTTGCAATATATAAATGAACATATTATACACTTTAAATTTACACAATGTTATACATCAATTACATCTCAATTAAAAAAAAAAACTGTGACAGGGTGAGATTTTTCACTATTGAGGAAAATTTAATGATAATATATAATGCTGTTGAATACCTGGGGAAGTAAGCACTCTCTGACACTTCACATAGGTATAATTTGATAGTTTTTCCTAAAGGCAATTAAGTAATGTTTATTCAAAGTCTTTAAAACTTTTTGAGCAGTTTTGCTCTCCATCATTTACTGTTAGATTTAACTTCTGAAATTCTCTTTATAATTGTGTTTCTAATGAGGAAAATTGGGAACCATCTACAAATGTTCTTTTTTTTTTTTTTTACAAATGTTCTTAAAAATCCCAACTCATAGGCATAAAGTTAAATAAATTATATCTTATCCAGACTGAAAAATATTAGGGAGCTATCAAAATTGATGAGGTGTATGTTTAAGAACATGAGAAAAGCTGCAATAGTATATCAAATTGGAAAACAAGTCATGGTGCCCTATGCTGAGGATAATCTCAAATTTGTTTTTTGGTTGTTAATAGATACTGATGAAGAGTCTGTAAGAACCGCCAAACAGGATCAGTATAGGTTCCTCTTGGTGATGGGTGGTGATGGTGTCCATGGTTGGGGGAATCAACTTTCATGAAATCTCTAATGCAGCCTTTAGGAGATGCCCACCTGTATCGTGCCAGCATCTCCCAACCCCCTTCCAATGCATCTTTCTTATTCCAAAGGTTGAAAAATCTAAAGAAAAATCACTTTCTTTCTCAGACTTCTTCATAGCTTAGTAACCTCAGTAAACTTGCAATTTTTAAAGTACTGCTGTGGACTGAATAATGTCTCCCCAAAATGTATACATTGAAGCCCAAATCCCAGGTGCTATAGCAATAAGAGATGGGGCTTATGAGAGGTAATTAGGATTACACGAGGTCATGAGGATGGAACCCTCAAGTTGAGATTAGTGCCTTTGTAAGTAGAGACACAAGACAGCTTGTTCTCGAGCTCCATCTGTATCATGTGAGGATGCAGTGAGAAGGTGGTCTTCTGCAAGCCAGAAAAGGAGGTCTCATCAGTAACTGAGTTAGCCAGCTCCTTAATATTGAACTATGCAGCCACCAATGCTGTGAGAAATAAATATTTGTTGTTTAAGCCAAAACAACAACAACAACAAAAACAAAAAAACAAAAAAACAGTGTTTCCTCCTGATCAGTAATGTTTGTATTTAGCATCTCCATCAGCCTAGGGCTAAAACAGAAGCAGCAAAACACACTATGAAAAATGTTATCCCATTTTCCAAAGCTTAGCCCTTATTATGGTGACTATATTGGCTGAATGTAGCTAACATAGCTAAAATACCAATGGCATTATCTTTGGATTCAGCCAATTTAGTCTCCATTATTATCGGCTGAACTTTGGATAAGGGGATAACATTTTTCATAGTGTGTTTTGCTGCTACTGTTTTAGCCCTAGGCTGATGGAGATGTTAATTACAAACAGTGCTTCCCATTCTAAAGGTGAAGTGTTACCTGGAGAAGCCATTAGCTCAAAATATGTGACTATCATTTTATTATTTGTTCTATTTGTTATATTTTGTGTATTGCATTTGAGGAATTTCAATTGTGCTAATGCTTTTATGGTATGCCTATATTTCTCACTTCTAATAAAGTGCTTTGATAAAAAGAGTCTAAGTCCTATAAAAAAGAATAAACATAAACTTATAATCTTATAAATATTGAAAAAGTAATTTTTTGAATTTGTATTTTCATATTTTATCACTTAATTTAGCAAGGTGATAAGTGAATGGCAGAGATACAATAAATTTCTACTGATCTTTTGGACATGACTTGTTATTTCTATCCATTCCTATTCCTACTTACTAAACACATTTTCATTTGAAAAAAAAATACAGATGACAGACCATTTTATTGTTTTGCATTTTATGATGACTATTACATTAAATTTTATTTGTCTTTATTCTTGTTCCCTCTTCTATTTTAGAATAGTAGATAGAGGCTTGATATTATGACCATTGATCTACCTTCTTGTAAAACTGCTCTGCAAAATATCAAATTAATATAAAGACAGAGCATTCATATTGCACTTGATTACTGGAATTGATTATTCTGAACTTTCTAACTGATGATGTAAAGCTGAACTAGGAAAAGTGTAGTTAGTATGTACTCAGAGAGATTATATAATAAACACAATAAAAAAAGATAAGTGATGATTTGAAGTGATAGGTTCTGGATGTTGAGATTATCTCCATCTTCTAACTCATCGCTTTCAATCAAATTTTTGTCTTGTCATTGATAAGCCTGGAAGCTGAACTTGAAATATAGTTCAAATTCTGTTGTTTTTGTTCAGTTGCTAAGTTGTGTCCGACTCTTTGTGGCCCCATGAACTGCAGTATGCCAGGCTTCCCTCTCCTTCACCTTCTCCCTGAACTAGTTCAAACTTATGTCCATCAAGTCATCTCATCCTTTTTGACCTCTTCTCCTCTTGTCCTCAAAATTTCTCAGCCTCATGGTCTTTTCCAATAAGCTGGCTATTCACAACAGGTGGCCAAAGTATTAGAGCTTCAGCATCAGTCCTTCCAATGAATATTTAGGGTTGATTTCCTTTAGGATTGACTGCTTTGATCTCCTTGCTGTCCAAGACACTCTTAAGAGTCTTCTCCAGCACATTTTGAAAGCATCAGTTCTTTGCTGCTTAGCCTTCTTTTATGGCCCAACTCTCACATCCGTACATGACTACTGGAAAGACCATAGCTTTACTATACACACCTTTGCCAATGAAGTGATGTCTTTGCTTTTTAACATACCGTCTGAGTTTGTCACAGCTTTTCTTCTGAGGAGAAAGCACATCTGAACTTTTATATCAAGTGTCTTTTGGATAATTGTATGAATTCCTAACATAGAAGTAAATGATACCAAGTTAATGACTATGAAACATGCAGTTGTTAACAGTGGTGATAGTCAATGCAGGGTTGTTGTGTGTTTGTTCTGTCTTGTCTCACTCTTTGCGGCCTAAAGGACTGAAGCCCACCAAGCTCTTCTGTCCATGTGATTTTCCAGGCAAGAATACTGCAGTAGGTTGTCATTTCCTCCTCCTGACACAGGCATCATACCCATGTCTCCTGTGTCTCCTGTGTTAGCAAGCAGATACTTTACCATTGAGCCATGTGGAAAGCTCATATTATGTGATGACTGCCCCTCCAGTAAATATGAGAAAAGTTTTATTAGATTTAAAATATGATAAATAGGGAGGTACTTACAGTATCTTTATGCTGGAATGGTTGCCAACACATTCAAAGTTTTGAGGTAGTGAAAATTTTGTGGCATATGACACGAATTATTCATATGATCCTTTTGTAAATGGCTAAATTAGTAGAAATATACAGCCAAAATGACAGGAAAATGACAAATGATACTATTCCATTGCTGCTATATAAAGAATTGGTTAAAGTAAAAGCAACCCCCAGGAAGGAGGGAGACCCTAATCGTGTTACCTTAAGATGAGTATTGAAAACAAAAACTGTCTTCTGCTGCCATCCAATGCTCCTGTGTGTCTTGGGAAATATCGTAATCATAACGTTACCCCATGAGACAGTTAATCACAAAATTTGCAACTGTCCAAGCTCAAGGTAAAAGTAAGAACTAGCTATGGAGACTAAGGACTGTAATATAAGATAATTTGGACATATACAGAGAAAATAACAAATGCCTGAAGAATCTTCACAATTTTTCTCAGATTTAATGATTATTTCTTTATTTTATATGAGATAAACCATTTTCAAGTTAGTACTGTCCAATTAATACTGACTGATTGGATGTGATATTCAATATTTACTTGTACTTACGGTGGATCTTGCATAACAAATGACCACAAACAGTGCTTTAAACCCAGTGTGTTTTTTATATCACCCTTTCTATAGGTCAGGAATCTGGCAGTGGCTTCACTGGGCCCTCTCCTCAGGGTCTCTGACAGGGTCTCTTCTGAACATTCAATTTGCAGAGGCTCTGCTTCCAAGCTGTTGTGACTACTGGCAGAATTCAGCCATCAGGGCAGTGGAACAGAATCTCTCAATTCTTTGTTGGTTGTTGGCTGGAAGCCAGTCTCAGTTTTATTTTATTGTTTCTTTTTTTTTGTTTGTTTTTGTTTGTTTTTTGGCTACGTGAGCCTCTGTAGCCCATCAAGCTTCTTTGAAGTGTATGAATAGGGAAGGCAATAGAGACAGTCTGCCAGCAAGACCACAGTCAGTTTCCTATGACTTCATCTTGTTAATAAAGGCATGTCATTTTTTTTTTCTGTGTTCTTTTTAAAATAATTTTATTCTGTATTTTTTGGCTGTTCTAGGTCTCTGTTGCTGTGTGGGCTTTTCTTATTTGTGGTGAGTGGGAGCTTTGGGAAACAACGGAAACAGTGACAAAATTTATTTTCTTGGACTCCAAACTCACTGTGGATGGTGACTGCAGCCATAAAATTAAAAGACGCTTCCTCTTTGGAAGAAAACCTATGACAAACCTAGACAGCATATTAAAAAGCTGAGACATTACTTTACCAACAAAGGTCCATCTAGTCAAAGCTATGGTTTTTCCAGTAGTTATGTATGGATTAGAGAGTTGGACTATAAAGAAAGCTGAGCACGAAAGAATTGATGCTCTTGAACTGTGATGCTGGAGAAGACTCTTGAGAGTCCCTTGGACTGCAAGATCAAACCAGTCAGTCCTAAAGGAAATCAGTGCTGAATATTCATTGGAAGGACTGGATACTGAAACTGAAGCTCCAATACTTTGGCCATCTGATACAAAGAACTGACTCATTTGAAAAGACCCTGATGCTGGGAAAGACTGAAGGCAGGAGGAGAAGGGGACGACAGAAGATGAGATGGTTGGATGGCATCACGGACTCAGTGGACGTGAGTTTGTGTAAACTCCAGGAGCTGGTGACGGACAGGGAGACCTAGCATGCTGCAGTCCATGGGGTTGTAGAGAGTCGGATGTGACTAAGTGACTGAACTGATGGCTGACTCACTTTGCTGTACAGCCGAAAATAACACAGCAATGTAAAGCAACTATACTGTAATAAAAACAATATAAGTACTACTAAGAAAAAGACAAAAAGTGTTAATGGGGTCATGAAGAAAGGGGAACACATATAATTTTAGTTGGACTACAAATTGGTGAAGCCATTATGGAAAACAGGATATTTATACGTGGTGACATGCTGTTGTTAATTAGTAGTGTGCTCTTAACATGTCACTTCAACTCTGAGCCTCAATTCTCATATTTATAGAACAAAATGATGGAATTGGTTGTCTTCATTGTCTTTAAAATATTCTATGCCTATATAAATAGCCCAGATATAAAACTTAGCTTGTTGATTTAAATAATACCCGGCCTTTTTCTTTTTAACTTCTTACACTTAACTACATTTTAAACAGAATGGAAAAATCCCCTTAGACTTCAAGTGCATACCTACATAAACATTAAAACTGCTAACAATGTTTTACCAAAAAAAATCACACTACCATTTTAACTGGATAATTTAAACTCAAACAAATGTTTATGCATGAGAAGGGGTTTGGAATTTTGTATTTCTTTTAAAAATTCACTCTTACACTTCTAAAAGCCTAGTGTGTAGCCATGGGGGAATAGAACTATCTGTTCCACCATCTGTTAGGGAGTAGACTGTAAGCATAGCATAGGTTATTACCAGAGACAATAGTGTGCAATCATACCTGTGAGTTTGGAATGTGTTATAATCATTAAAGTATACCTATTCTTTGATTTTTCATTCTCAGAAATTATCACATAAAATGCTTGTTTAGCCCTTGGTTACACATATCCACATTTACACTCACTTTAATATTATTTATCTTTGGAAATGCTCAAAACAATGAAGAAAATATTCCAACAAATCAAGGGGTATTACATATCAGTATTAAATAACCTAGCTATCTTTATAAGATTGCTGCTGCATATTGGCATGGTTACATTACCAAATATAAAATTTTGCCTTTTGAGGAAAACCATATTATAGTTCCTATTCAATATCCATGAAAACATAACAGGCACATGCTATGTGGCCAAGAGGAAAAGAGGTTTATCCATTTGCTCATGAAATGACCTGTAAATTGAGCATAGAATGATCTTTGAACTGACACTTTTTGTATAAGAGATTTTATTTTTCAAATTTATTGAATAATCTCACTGGTGAAAGATACTAATTCTCTGGCAAAATACAGTTTTTATTAAAGAGTCTTTCTAGATCAGTAGTTTTGGTTAAGCTCTACAAACTAGTACACTGTTTTTTGGATTCTGTATCTGTTAAAAGTTCACATTTGTTCCAAATCTTAATATAGTCTAGCCACATCAGTGAACTTTGCTCTCACTGCTTGCCAGGAGTTTTATTCTAAATTGTTGAAAAATTTTGTGAGCTATTAACTTCATTGACTTTGGATTTGCCTTTGAATTAAAAAAAAAAAAGAGCCATCTATTCTTTAGAAACATCACAAAAAAAGTGACCGATTCCACTACACATGTTCTATTCCATCTTGGTGTTTATGTCAAATTTCAGATTTTGTACTTTCTAAACTAAAACTTTCATATGACGCTGTTTCTTTTTCTATTCATGTTTTGTTGACAGTTATAGCTAAACATCTGCTTCTTGCTTGGCGAAGTGCCATTAGTTGCTAAATTTCCTGCCCCCAAATGGCACTTTTTTTCTTTTGCCTGATTCTTGTATGCAATAGTAGTCTTTTGGTAGCCAATCTGCCTATCAATAATAACTTTATGTGTCAAATAAAAGTAATATATGCCAATGGAAGAAAATTCCAAGTTTTTTGAGATGTTAGTTGACTTCATATGTGCATATTAATATGAAACTAATTATTTTATAAATAATTTATTAAAATATTTTATTCTTAAATACCTGAATCCATCACAAGAACCAATAAAATACATTAGTTTTAAAAGAGGTTAATAAATGGCTTAATTATGACTGTATGAACAGGGTAGTTTCCTGAAACTATTAATAGTGGGAAACCTTAACTACCAGAGATCCAAAGCAGCAAGGAGAATGAAGGGAGAAATGCTGCCAGAACCCAAAGAGAGAACTACACAAAGAGAGACACCTATATAAGCAATGCCCTTTGGTAAGAAGATACCACCAGAATGTCATAAACTCTCACAGGGAGCTGAAGCAATAAATCTGCCAGCCTTACTCACCTTCTTTTCTTTATCATCTTTCTGTTACCTCTCCTTGGTCATCAGCCACCAGAGAACAAAAAGCAAGGAGGCCTTTTGACCTACTTAAAATATGTCACTGTGAAAGAAAAAGTAAACTTGGATTGATGGAAAATATCCCGCAAGTTACTACGTCCCTTTTGCACCACAACATTCATTATTTTCCTCTTTTCAGTTAAAAAATTATACAGCAGAAAGCATAAAAATGTCAATCAACTATCAAACCATCCTGATGGAAACACAGTCGTGTGACATATTCACCTGAAATGTAAAATGTTAGCTACCATCATGCTCTTCACATCAAACAGCAGGGAGATAAAGGGCATTGTAAGTAACATCTCAGACAGTGTCTGCTGTCTCATTTCTGTAACTGCTTTTCTGCCTAAGTTGGTAACCATTATTGTTTTCTTCTATCACCCTCTTCATAGTCCCATTATTTTCTACCAGCACCTCACCTAACAGGGCTCATTAATCTTATAGGGGATGAGTTGCCTTTTTTATCTACTGACTAAGATCATAGTACAAGAAAGTTCTAGAAGACTCTCAGTGAATTTTTTGTATTTCAGGTACAACGCTTTATCCTCCAATGTCTACCAGAAATTCATTTTACTTCTGGCAATTAAGATTTCCTGGCTAGTATCACCCATATCTGCCTATTCAGTAGGAAATCAATAGCCCTGGAACACATGGTCCCAGAATTACTATATTCCCTAATGCAAGCATTCCTTTCAGCTACTGATGTCTCTAAACTAACTGTGCTCAAAGTTATGGTATAGGAATAAAAAATATCACCAAGGGTTTATTTTAATAATTGTGATAGAAACACTGCTAGATAGATCCTCTTTTTCTTCCTGTGATGAAGATGGCACCAGACTCTGGGTTCTGGTTTAAGGCATGTTGAAACTATCCTCTAAGATAAAATTTCAAGCTGTATCATATTTCCCAGGTGGTTGGTAATTGGATATGCAGGAAGCTATTTCATTATCCTATTAAATTAGCTGAGTCCAAGATCACTGATTTCTTTAGATGCGAATCCATCATCATAGTGTAAAATGAGTAGTGTAAAATAGAGGAGATCTTATTTGTGATTATTGTGGGATGGATAAACTATTCTGCATATCCATGAATATTAGTGCTAGCAGAAACCCTGCAGCCAAATGAATAGTGTATAATAGAGGAGGTCTTATTTGTGATTGTTGTGGGATGGATAAACTATTCTGCATATCCATGAATATTAGTGCTAGCAGAAACCCTGCAGCCAAAGAATGGCAATCTGTTCCCTGAATATGTGTCCATCCCAGTGAAGGGAAAGTACAAAAAATCCATCATAAAAAATGTCCATTATAACTCTTTTGCCAGAGTTGTTGGATTAATATTCATTCAAGAATGTCCATGGATTGTTGCCACATGTGGAGTTGCATCTTAGCCTCTGCAGTGGTGAGCACTCAGCAATGGTGATGGCAGTTGGGAATTGGTTAGCAGAAATTCACACTGCTGAGCTCAGCATTGGCCATGTGATCCTAGTAATCCAGGCTACTCTGTACACAGGCCCATTGAATAGAGAAAGGGGCTAATTTACATTGACAAGATGAGCCTTAATGTTTACATTATTATTTAGATCTTTTTTCCAAAAATATATACATTCTGGGGTAGGCATTAAAGAAAGAAACACCATGTCCATACTCTGCTGCCATTTTTTCAATCATATAATTCTATATCTATGTACAGCAAGTACGTCAAGGCTGTATATTGTCACCCTGCTTATTTAACTTCTATGCAGAGTATATCATGGTAAATGCTGGGCTGGATGAAGCACAAGCTGGAATCAAGATTGCACAGAGAAATATCAATAACCTCAGATATGCAGATGACACCACCCTTATGGCAGAAAGCAAAGAAGAACTAAAGAGCCCCTTGATGAAAGTGAAAGAGGAGAGTGAAAAAGTTGGCTTAAAACTCAATATTCAGAAAACTAAGATCATGACATCTGGTCCCATCACTTCATGGCAAATAGATGGGGAAGCAATAGAAACAGTGACAGACTTTATTTTCTTGGACTCCATAATTACTGCAGATAGGGACTGAACTCATGAAATGAAAACCACTTGCTCCTTAGAAGAAAAGATATGACAAACCTAGACAGTGTATCCAAAATCAGAGACATTACTTTGCCAACAAAGGTCCATCTAGTCAAGGCTATGGTTTTTACAGTAGTCATGTATGGATATGAGAGTTGGACTATGAAGAAAGCTGAGCGCTGAAGAATTGATGCTTTTGAACTGTGGTGTTGGAGAAGACTCTTGAGAGTCCCTTGGACTGCAAGAAGATCAAATCAGTCAATCCTAAAGGAAATCGATCCTGAATACTCATTGGAAGGACTGGTGCTGAATCTAAAGTTCCAATACTTAGGACCACCTGATGTGAGGAGCTGATTCATTAGAAAAGACCCTGATGCTGGAAAAGATTGAAAGCAGGAGGAGAAGGGGATGACAGAGGAAGAGATGGTTGGATGGCATCACCGACTCGACGGACATGAGTTTGAGCAAGCTCCAGTAGATGGTGAAGGACCGGGAAGCCTGGTGTGCTATAGTTCATGGGGTCACAAAGAGTCAGACATGACTAAGCAGCTGAACAGCAACAAATATACAGCAAGACAATATTTGCCTTTGTGATGGAATACTACCTTTTCATGAGCAGTATACCATGATTGATCCAAAAATCAGGTTGTATTTATTTTTCCTCCTTTTCAGTAGTCATAGATACCATTTCTTGAGACTATAGAATGAGTTTAAGATATGATGACAAAAGCTGAATTGTGTCCCTGAAGATTCACATGTTGAAGTCCTATCCCCCAGTATCAGAATATGACTGTTTTGAAATAAGACTGTTAAAAATGTGATTGAATTCAAATGAGAACTTAGGGTGGATCAGAATCCAATCTGATTGTGTCCTTAAGAAGAGGAAATTTGTAAACACAAATACCAGAGATGTACAACACACAGGAAAAGATTTTGTGAGGACATAGTAAACAGACAGTCATCTTGAAGCCAAGAAAGGGCCCTCAGAAGAAAACAAATCTGTTGATACATTGATCTTGGGTGTCTAACTTCCAGAACTGCAGTACAATGTAATTCTGTTATTTAAGCTACTCAGTCTGCGGTATTTTGTTATGGTATTCCTAGCAATCTAACACATGTAGGGACAGATATAATGGAAATCTGAGTCTACTCAGACTATTTGAACCTTTTCATACTGGTCATCTATTTAATATTCACTTTTTGCAGCTATATTTTTGAGAGCACATCTTATTTTATGGGTCAATGAATCAATTAACCCTCAGTTTGAAACAGGTTGTTCAGGTCATCTGTTAATTTGGTGCAGCTATAGTTATGTCTAAGTGATCAACCTCAGTTAAAATGCAGAATCAATCCAGACTCTTTTTCAAATAGAATAAAATGCAGTTTACAATGCATATTTTTGCTATTGGATTCATTTTTTAATACTGTTTGTGCATTTTATTTGCTTTGTGACATGCACCTACAGTTTATTTATCTATATGTGCAAATTTACTTCAGTTGTGTCCGACTCTTTGCAACCCTTTGAAGGTAGCCACCAGTCTCCTCTGTCCATGGGATTCTTCAGGCAAGAACACTGCAGTGGGTTGCAATCTCCTCCTCCAGGGGATCATCCTGATGATCAAATCCACATCTCTTACATCTCCTGCATTAGCAGGAGGGTTCTTTACCACTAGCTGCACCTGGGAAGCCCTTATTTATCTATATTTTATATAATACTCCATTATACTAATAAATCATAATGTATTTAATGGTAGATAAACCCAGATTGTTTTCAGTTTTAGGTTACTATGAAAATATTATTGTGCATGTTCTGCATATCTTCTGGTTTACTTGTGTAGGCATTCAAGTTGGATACATACCCCAATATGAAATGGCTGAGTCCCAGACGCTATAATTTTCAACTCTAGTAGATAAGATAAACAGCTTTCCTAAAGCAAACATATCAATTTGAAAAATCCTACCAGCACCTTGAGATTACTCTGAGGGTTACCTTATTCTAACTCCCCTCTATATTTGTAATTGGCAGTCTTTTAATTTTAAGCATTCTGTGAGTTTGTATTAGTTCCTTCTTGTGGTTTTAATCTGTATATCTAATAATCAATGATTTTGAACATCTTTTCATATAATTATTTGACCATATGGATAGCTTCTTGTATGAATGGCTATTCATTTCTCTTGTCAATCTCATATGGAGTTTTCTTTAAGTTTGAATTTTTATAAATGCTAAGTTATATGAGTCACAAATACCTTCTTTACTCTGAAATTTCTCTATTTTATCTCTTAATTTTAATATATCTGCATTTATTAATAAGTACATAAGTGGATAAAAATGGCAGAAAAGCCAGATTATTTCAAAGAGAGAATGTTGGAGTACACTGAATTAGGGAAAACAGAGGCAGAGATAAATGGGTGAGGGGGATAAAAGTTACTAGAATATATACAATTATTCAAAAATCAATGCATTTCAATCTTTTCTTTTGGAAGAGAGAGAGAGAGAGGAGGAGAAAAAAAAAAGAGAGAAAGAATAAGTAGGGGAAAGGAGCAGGGGAGTAGAGTAAAAGGGAAGGAAAGAAGGAACAAAGGAAGGAAGGGAGGGACAAAAGAAAGAAGGAAGCTTAAATTCTTCCCGGTGGGTCTTAAATCCTCCCAGTTACTCAAGCCCATCAAGCCCAAACCCATTTCTTCTTTTTCCTTTATATTTCACTTGCAATCATAGACAAGCGCTGGTGCTGCTGCTAAGTCGCTCCAGTCGGGTCCGACTCTGTGCGACTCAATAGACGGCAGCCCACCAGGCTCACCCGTCCCTGGGATTCTCCAGGCAAGAACACTAGAGTGGGTTGCCATTTCTTTCTCCAATGCATGAAAGTGAAAAGTCAAAGTGAAGTCGCTCAGTCGTGTCCGACTCTTAGCGACGTCATGGACTGCAGCCCACCAGGCTCCTCCATCCATGGGATTTTCTAGACAAGAGTACTGGAGTGGCTCTCATTTGCTATAGCACAAATTTAGAATGTATTCTTATTGGAAAAAAAGATGATGTCTCTCTCTTTATTTTTTTTTTTTTAATTTTACAGATAGGAAATCTCAGTTGAAATGCCATTTTCTCAGAGAGGCCATTCATACCCACAGAACTAAAGTGCTCCAAATCAACCAAGCTTTCACTATCTGTCATCACTGGTTCATTGTCTACACAGAATTCATAACCACATGATATTGTTTTGTTTGGCTGTATGTTTTTATTTCTCTGAAGCTCCATGTGAAAGATTTCCATGCTTTCTTTTCCACCTGAATTTGCAGCACCAGAGGGTCACTGACATAAAGTGGGAACTGAAAGCAAAATTGTAGAATTGGTATTTGAAATGTGTAATGCAAATGTCTATCTAGAATTAGAAAAAAGAGGGAGGAGTTAAATTATGACACCTATTTCTCTTAATTTTCATCAATTACAAAAATTGAAAGTTGACACATTGTCTTTCTTTTTATCTCTACTAAACTATATTTTTCAGCAGCGTGCCTAGGAAAATAGATGTACACACCAAAAAAAAATTTCAGTAATCTCAGCTGTCCTGAAGATTAATTGAAAGTATATAGGATAATATCCAAGGTTGAAAACATAAGGTACAATCTCATCTAATATAAAAATATTTTTTTTAAAAATGATTTGAGTGGATAATTATATAAAGTTTTAAATCAAGTAAATGCAGTAACATTACTAATGACTGGAAATAAAACATATGGCTGATTTCCTAGTTATCACATTATCTAAGTAAACTGTAAAGCACTAGTTTCAGGAGAGTGAACTATTACTTTAATTTTGATCAACATCTGTGATTTTTGCACTAAAGAATAACCTGAAATAAAAATAACAATTGTACCTATGAGGGATGCTGCTTTTTCACACACAGGCATATTTAAAATAAAGCAAGATGATTGCATTTTGTTAATGCAATGACTGACAATGGAATGTTGTTGGTTCTCATCTTGGGTTATGTTGTTTCAAAGTACCCAATTATGTTTTACTGTATGTGAAATTTAGAGGTTCCATTTGTGTTTAGAAGGGGGGGAAATGTGTATTAACAGTGAATAAAGAATTCATCTAATGAATGTTAATATGTTCTGTTCCTGTCATCAAGTGTTTATAAGGTGATATGTTCCAAGAACAGATATTCACACCTCAATTATGGAGATTGGAGACAGAGGTAGAGAAATCCACTTCACAAAGAATTGGAAACTCATCTAACAATTCATCATAATTGTTTCTTATTTCCTAGAATGTACTTGGCCTCCTTACTAATTTATCCCTCAAGCTCAGTTAGGTCACCAACACTTGTTAGCTTTTCATACTACTGTGTTACTTATTACACAGAAGAAGAATAAAATTATTTCTTAAGCTGAGTTTCTTTAAAATTCCATATAAAATTTTATTATCACACTTACACCAGCTTATAACAGTATTAAATATTTTATAAGTTCATCTTTTCTTGTACTATGAAGTCTTTGGTGGTAGAAATTGTATTTATTTATATTCAAGAAAATAGACTTTCATCTTTTAGAACAAGAATTCTGGAGTCAATGGCCTTGAGTTGAGCTTTCAGAATATTAGCTACATGACCTTGAACAAATTAGTTTCTATCTTTCTTCTTCTGTTTCCTATTTGTAAAAGAGGGTATTAATAGCCCTAAGTTATTGAATTATGGTGACAATTAAATTAGTTAAACCCTATCTGTTCTTATTTATATCCCAAGTTCTCCATAGAGTGTCTGATTAGTTAGATTAAATGGTTATGTCTTACTTTATCACTGAATTCCCATGGTGAGCTTCAACCTTATAAAGCTCTGTTGCCTGGCACAAGTAGATGCTTAGTAATGATTTCTTCATTTAATGAAGACATCAATAAATGAACAGTGAAAGTATAGTATACCCTTTTATCAAGGAAAATTAGACTAAAACATATTAGTTCATAGTGCAATTTTCTAAATTAAAAAATAAACCAATATCAAACAAGCCTCCATATGGTTCACACCATTTTTCATATAAAACTTCACTTTGATAATAAAGGCATCTCTTGGATATCTCTACTGTATTTGGTGAACAGTGGCTCAGAGAATCTAAGTTAAGTTTATCTAAATTAAATCTGTACTGTACTTTGTAATTCATGGAGCATTTATTTTTGAGTAACCATCTTATATCTACGGAAAATATGATGCTTTAAGGAAGAGTCACTTTAACTGGTTCAAGGGTAAATGCTGGAAAAATTTAAATCCTTACTAAGAAGCCATGATTCTTCTAAGACTTTCCTTTTCTTGGCACCTCTCATGCTCAGATGGTTTGTGACTTGCTTTCTATTTGTGAAAACTAAGTCTCTATAGTAAAGTAAATGTTGTGAAGACCAGATAGAATAGAATTAGGACAACGTCAAAGTAAGGATGACATTACTGGAAAGGACTATTAAAGGTTAAGGGTAATCCAAGAACCTAAAATCATTGATAAAGGGACATATAACCAGTTATTCATTCAGTAAACATTTATCAAGCTCCATCTGTGTACTCTGGTGGTTGCTCGGTGGTAAAGAATCTGCCTGCCAATTCTGGAGATGTGAGTTTGATCCCTCCCTGGGTTGGGAAGATATCCTGGAGAATAAAATGGCAACCCACTCCAGTATTCTTGCCTGGGAAAACCCATGGACAGAGGAGCCTGGCAGGCTACAGTCTATGGGGTCACAAAGAGTTGGATATGACTTAGTGACTAAACAACAACAGATTGTACTGAGGACGAAATGTACAGCAAACATATATAGGAGATATCAAGTGCAAGGGGAAGAGAGAGTTCTGCAGGTACCTCACTGAAAATCAACATCTGAACAAGGATATAAAGGAAGTAAGGTGTAATAATGGAGAGGGTAACATTCAGGTATTAGGAGAAAACACTTTTTTTGGAAAGTGATGTGAGCACCAGGAGGTGGCAGGATGTTGGGTGAAGGATGAAGAGGAGCTCTGTGTGACTAGAGTGGAGAGAGTGAAAAGAAAGCACCAGGGCATGAACTCAGAAAGACAGTGGGAGGCAAATCCTAGATCCCTTTTCAGGACATCATTATGATTTTGAATTTTATTCTGAGTACATTAAGAATAGGTTCTGAACAGTGAAAAGACATGTTTTAAGTTAAATGAATTAAGTTTTAGCATAATAAGCTGCCTTGCTCCATAGAAAATAAACAGTAATGGGAGGGAAGGAGTGATACCAGGGGCAATGAACAGATTGAAGAAACAGACAAGAGTACTAGAATGACATCAGTGAGGACTGGAGGATCCTATCACCTTGCAAAAGGCATCAGTGAGACAACCTGTGAGAAACATCTTAGCAGATGCAAAGAAGAACACAGATCACAGAAACCTTCCCAGTATAGTGTGCCCATGCTGACAAATGAGATTGGCATGTAGTTTTATTTTCTTTTTACTGTTTTTATCAAATCCATTGTAAGCGTTATACTGTTGGATAAAGAGAGAAGGAAGGAATTGTTCCTTACTTGTAGCCTTCTGTTATGACTGTATAAGAAGGGGCTTACCCATGTGGATGCTGTTGTCAGACAATGCTTAAGGCACTGCAAGAGCATCAGTGTGTCTAGAAAAGAGTGGGAGGCCCAGTAGATAAGTTTTGACAGGTAAGGGTGATTCCAAGTGGACAAATCACATAGGTCTTTTGGTCAAGATAATGACTAATATAAAATCTCAATTCAAGATAATCAAATATTTTATGAGGACTACCTTGGCTGCTGTATCAAGTCTAGGCTATAGGGAGACACGGCAAACAAGAAAACAAAACCCTTGTAATAATCTTGAGAGTTGATGGAGTTAAGATCAAGTAATAGCTATGAGAGAGGTGAAAAATACATGTACATATGTTGCTATTTGATTATTTGATCTTACTTTTGTTCTGCTGTTTTATACTTTCACATTTTGCTCTTATATATTATGCCCTTTTTTTTGTATTCTCCTTGTTTCAATGATTAACATACAATAATAGTACACTAGGATTCTTAAATTTAGAATGATGAAAATAATTCACTAATAGTGTTCTCTCATCTACTTGTCTTTCTGTGTTTCTTTTGGTACATTCAGTGAGAAACTGGTCTTTCTTCTGGTGTATATGGATATATTGATATATCTATAACTGCTTATAAGTTCAGTGGTTTGCATTTTTTCTTTTAAGAGGAATATTTACCTTCTCATTTATAACCACACATCCTATAATTAACTAATGCTTTGTTTTTTTTTCTCACAGCTTATTATTTGCCCCTTTCAATCCCAGTTTCTCTATTTTTTTAATTTTTCGAATTATTTATTTTTATTTGAGTATTGCTGAAAGTTCTAAAATTTCATCTTCCTAAAGCCTTTTGCATAATTATTAACTGATTTCTTGAAATGTGACTCCAAGTGGAGGGAGGGGTCAAGAAGGATCAGAGTGTTCTTGATAGGTGGCATCAGCCAGACTCTGTACAGATGAGTCTGAGGGGAGGGGACTCTGGCACCTGGGGCATCCAGGTATGTTTCACCTCAGGAGACCCTGCTACTTGCATCGAACATCCTGGGTCCCACCAGAAAGGGCTTCTCTGGATAGAGTGGTCCAGGCAGCACGGCCTCTTCTTCTGACCCAATTCTGCTGTCCTCTGAGCCACCGTTGAAACTCACCACATCACAGCCCAGGCTTTTCCTGTGCTCCATCAGGATCTGTGCTTACCCCCAACCCACCACAGACCTGAAGCCACAAAGCACAGCCTGTGGATTCTAATCATACTGCTCTCTTTGTCTCCCGGGTAACCCCACACTCTCCTCTCCCACCCCCAAATAAACAATTATAATTTTAGTAACTTCACAAGTGAATGTTTATTGAACCAAGTAGATCCTTCTTGAATAAAAATATTATATTTATTTTATTTATTTTTTTCTTATAAACCAACCTAACATTTATAAGAGCTGTTCTTTTAACTTTCCATTTTGTTTTTGCATTCTATTCAGTTTTTAAGTATATGTAATTGAATATGTGTCCTCATGCTATCTTTATCTTGGACATCTCAATTTCTAAATGATGAATTATATTCTTTATAGCTATAGCATGTTTTCTGTGACAAAATAAATGGAAACAACAAGTCAGTATATCTAAACATTTTAAATATGTCTCCTCAAAAGAAATGCAAAGGGGAAAATATTTGGAGAGTGCTTCAGAGTCATATGTGTGTGTATTTGAATCATGGGAAGAGTAAGGAAGCTTAATTAAGCCAAAGTTATTCCATAGTGTGTATGAAGGTATATATTAGAAGAATCATGAATTAATGCATCTCTACCAAACAGTGTTTTACTCATAGGGGACTATAAGTTAATAGGATGGGATGGCTGGTACATAATATATCCATTGGGTTACTTCTGTAAACCTGGAGTCATTTAAAGATTAATTTGTATAACTGAGTTCATTCTTCCTATTTATATTTAGTGTGCAACTCCTATTTATATTTAGTATGCTAAGGAAGTAAGATATGTACAGAATGCATTAAGTAGAGGTGTGTGTGTGTGTGTGCACACATGTGCAATCAGTCATATCTGATTCTTTGTGACCCCATGGACTGTAGCCCAGCAGTCTCCTCTGCCCATGGAATTTTCCAGGCAAGAATACTAGAGTTGCCACATCCTACTCCATTCCCCCACTGGGTTGGGGATTATCCCAGTGCAGGGATTGAACCCATGTCTCCTGTGTCTCCTGTGTTGGCAGGCAGATTCTTTACCTTTATGCCACCTGGGAGCCCCTAAGTAGAGGTGAGATGCCTGTTTTTCAGACATCATGATATCAGAGTTCTCTTGAAGGAGACTGTCCTCAGAGTACATATTTATGTATGAAAATGGAGAAAGATAGGATATTTTTTCTATAAAGCTCTGAAAACTTCCTCAGCAGAAGGCAGCATGCTTATAATGCTGCCATGTGTAACATATTCACGTTCAGTGGAAAAAATCAATGGCTTCAACTGAGCAGTGTCATTAATGTCAGCCTAGATTAAAGTGGACCTTAAAGATGAAAGCCGTGTCTTGGAGGAAAGGAAGTGCCTTCCTTTTTGGTAACTCTGACCTTGTAGTAAAACTAGGTTGATTTTTACAAATACATGGGCAAAACATAAAACAAGAAAGTTGTTATTGTTAATGTCTTTTAATTATAGATATGTTAGGAATCTAGCCATAGAAAAAATAGATTAAACAAAGCTTCCATATTAAAAAAATTGTTAAACAATATATTTTATTATGCTTATAATTTATATGTTTATGGTTTTGAATATACTGTTATTATCTATTTTCTAATTTTTTGGTAAGTAAAATTAGCCAATCTTTGGTCTTCTTGTGAAAATATTTCATTCAGTTTGTCTCTTAAACATTGATTTTCTTATAGGATTTTGTGTTATTTATATATATATATATATATATATATATATATATATATATATATATATATATATATATACTATCTTTCTCTTTGAGCTCAAACCTTTTTGAAAAACAACAGTTTATATTTTTAAAAGTATGACTGCTTTTATAATAAATGTAAATAACTCATATCTTGATGGATATGATAAAAAGCTTTAAATAGTCTAAGTTCAATGAACAGATCAATTTTAGCCAGTGTTTCTTGTGAGAACTATATTAATAATAATAGTGACAGTTCAACTCAATCCTTGAAAAAAGGATAGAATTTGGAATTGGAGATACAGATATGGTATTTTGAGACGAAGGAAGCTCAAAACAAGGTGAAAAATTGGACTAGAGCTTGCAAAGTTTTTAAGAACATTGTGACGGATATGTTCACAAAGGGAAAATAGAAGGGACACATGGAATCGAGAAGAGAGATATTAATAACAAGAAATAGTTCTCCTGTAACAGTGGCAGGGAAAATGGAAAAGAGGAGATAGATGCTGACACATTGCAAGCATGGGAGTGAGGTGAAGAAGACCAACTGTGCCTAGGTCTGTACTAGGGAGACAGAGGAGGTGTTCATAGACTAGCAACGCTGGATAGCCAGGAAAAAAGCCACTCTTGAAACAACAAAATGATTGAGCATTTTTAATAATAACTTTTAAATAAATAAAAAATATTATGTATGTCATTTCCCAAAGCAATGTTTCATAGAAATGGTGACAGGGTAGGGTTACTGGGAGAGGTTTTCTATTTATTTATCTGTTTTTCTATCTATAATTTTTTATGAGTGAGTGAGTGAGTGTGTGTGTGTGTGTGTGTGCCTGAAGTAGTGATAATAAGCTGCATAAGAGATGGAGTAGAGAATCCATTTAATGTAGGTCACAAAGGAGACACACTCTTAAAAAGTGAAGTTTGAGCAGAGCTCTGAAGGTAATGAGGGAATAAGACATGAACATCAGGAAGAAAAATATACCGGATGGAATGAGCAAGAATTAAAGCCCTGGTGTGGGGATGAATATGCTTGACGAGTCTGACTAGCAGCAATGAGGCCAGAGTGGCTGGGCCAGAATGAATAAAAGACAGAGTGATTGGAAAAACAGAGAAATAGAGATCAGAGTGTAAATGTGGAAGCTGAACTTCTAAGGCTCTGACAGATCTATAGGTATTTCTCTCTAAGGTTAAAAACTCTGGCAAGAGCTTAGAAGAAAACTTAACATATTACTTACATTTTAGCAGAATGACTATCCTTCTTTTTAGAGAATCGACACTAGAGAGCAAAGAAGTTAGAAAAAAGAGAGATCAGGTGATTGCAGTTACCTTGGTGAGAAATTGTGACACTTTGAATCTGCAGAGTTGCCTATATGAGAACGTGAGAAAAATCAGAATCAGGAAGTAATTGAAGGGTAAAGAATGAGACACTTTCAGAGAGGAACTCTACAATTTGAAAAAATGTTCCTTGCCATTTCCTCACATGGAAAAGATGGAGAGGAATGGGTTTGTAGAAGAAATCAAGTGTGTTGTCTAAAACAGCACATATGAGATGACTACTAAATGCACAAATGGAAATAGAAAACACAGTAGGATATGAGTCTGGAGTTCAGGAGAAATTTTAGGGATGTTAACGTGGATGTGAGTGTGCAAAGACTCAGGGGTATTTAACGTGACACGATCATTGTTGTTGCTGTGCTCATTTGCTCAGTTATGTCTGACTCTTTATGACCCCATAGACCCCAGAGCCTGCCAGGATCCTCCGTCCATGGAATTTTTCAGGCAAGAGTACTGGAGTAAGTTGCCATTTCCTTCACCAAGGGATCTTCCCGACCCAGGGATTGAACCTGAGTCTCTTGTGTATCCAGCACTCGCAGGCAGGTTCTTCTCCATGTGCTACCTGTAGGTTGTTGGAACCTTAATGTGGTTTAGTTTTGAATGTATAATTTAATTAGTCTTCTTTCACTAATAACTCACCTCTCCTCTTCTCTTATTCCCTTTTGGGTATACCCAGGCTCTTCCTATTTAATAATATTTTCTGTGGTATCCCAAAGCCTTCTCATGCTCATAATAATATACACACAAATATATAGTCACATATACTAAAATATTTCCCTCACTCATTTTAAGGGCTTTTTATTATGTAAAATTTTCTCAGTTTATAACGTATAATAGACTTCATATGTGAACTAACTATACAATATCTAAATGATATTATATGGTATGCATATAACATCATTTGATATAAAGTATATTTCCACTACAAACTGCTATGCATATCTGTGTATGTATCCCATGCAAACTTGCATTCATACATCAGTTCAGTTCAGTCACTCAGTCGCGTCCAACTCTTTGCCACCCCAGGCCTCCCTGTTCATCACCAACTCCCGGAGTTTACTCAAACTCATGTCCATTGAGTCGGTGATGCCATCCAACCATCTCATCCTTTGTCGACCCCTTCTCCTCCTGCCTTCAATTTTTCCCAGCATCAGAGTCTTTTCAAATGAGTCAGCTCTTTGCTTTTATATTACATATTTTTCGGATTGCTTTATGAAACATTTTAACAGCTCGCATTTCTACCGATGATCCATGAGATTCTACTTCTCCTCTCATCTCCATCCCTCCTAATGGCAGGCCTTATATTTTTAAAATGTTTTCCTTATTACTCCCCTGATTATATAGTTATAGCCCATTGTCATTCTAATTATACATTTCCTCAACTACCAGGGAAATGTTTCTCTTTCTTTAATTGTTCCAACGTCTAGGGAAATTTCTCATGTTTATGAAACATTTTGTATATATTGGTAGACTGGTTGTCTTTCTTGAATTTCTGTCTTTTGGCCTCCTTTGACATCTCTCTATATTTTTCCTAGGTTCTACCTTGTTGAAATGTTCAGATTTTCAGTGGTCGTCCCCTGTTAGTTGGAAGCTGTGAATATTCAAAGCTTACTACAAGTATATCCTTTAATTTATTAATATAGAGACTTCATCAAAATATCATGTGCATTTGTGTTTTTTGCTTGTTTTCTTAGCTCCAAGAAGGCTTGGGATTATCCTTGGAGCTACTGTTCTACACTGAGAATTGTCTTACAACATAAGCACATTTTTTGTTTGTTTGTTTTACTTTGTTTCAAATAAAGGTGAGGGAGCTATTACAGTAGTGATTTTCTAATTTTTGTAGGTATTCTATATTACTCTGTTTGTAACTCCTTCCTGGACACCTGCACATAGTACTTCAGGTCAATTACTCTGAACACAAGTATGCTTTGCACCAAGAGGCACAAATGATATGATCTTGGACTCTGCTCAGGCAGACACATGGTTTGGTCCCAGGCTTTGTGCAATCTAATAATACTAATAACTTCAACAATAACAATTTTACTACAGAATCAAGATAGAGCAAAATGGTGCAACTGATTACTCAAGGTTATTAGAACACAGTCATAAATAGCAGGATCAAACATTCCAGTGTTTTAAGACATTAAATATTATAGAAAACTTCATTATTTACTCAGCCAAGAGGTGAAACTTATATGTATTCAATATATTAAGACAATTTATTCACAATTGATGATGCTTCCGGTTGCTTTCATATATTTCTTATATAGCCCATTAAAATGTGATTCTAGTGAAATGTTGCAGTCATTTTTATCATTTAAATTATTAAAATTTCAGCTATAATATTCTCTAAATCCTGGCTAGCAGTTGCAGTAGTTGCTTACTCTTTTATAGATGAGAAAAATACACAATGATGTCCTGTCTCAAATGGTCACAAATCTGTCAAGAATTCAAGGCCTGACTCATAAATACAATGCCTCACAATGCTTGGGAAATATCTGTTTTTTATTGGTGACATATAAAATATCATTGACAGTGGTAGAGACTTTTATATTCCTATAAAGCCCTATGGCGGGGGGAAACTTTAATTTTCCAAATTATGCTGTACTTTGCCTTTAAAGCCATTTGTATAGCATATAATTTGTTGCTGCTATAACCAACACTTACAAAATGTATATTTAATTTTATGTTAAAGAATGCCATAATTTTTAGTCTATATTAGAAAGAGCCAGTTTCTCTTTTCTTACCAAAATTTATCTTAAAGAATTTGCACATTTAATAATACATTGTCTTTTGTATTTACCTCAAACCTGTATAGAGGACAAAATAATTATCTGCATTTGAGTTTTTTTCATATTTTGGAATTCTGTTAATTAAAGGCAAAATAATCATCTTCTTATTGATCATTCATATCTTTCAAAAGTTATGAAAGACTTCAGTGGACAGTAGATGTCTACCTATTATAGGTGTGTGTTGTTTTTGAAATACACTGACATAAATGATTTACCAGATGGAGACTAAGAGTCTAATTACCAAGGAAGGTAAAAATCTTTTCCAACCATTTGAGGTAAACATACACACTAAGAATTTTTGATTGTTATAGATTTGAATTATTGTGGATTTCTAGCTTAACTTGGAAGAAAGGAAGACCAAAGGATTGTAAAAGTACATACATAGATCAGTTCTAAAACTCAGATAGCCTAGATGATTATTGTTTATTTTCTAAATTGTTCCATGTTACCGTGTATGTCATTATTCAGAACAAATATGTATAAGTGACTCCTCTTTGCCTGTTTGCTTTCTTAGTTTTTATTTTCTTCCTTGAGTGTTTTTTCTCCCTTTTTACTTGAATATATCTCTTCTAACATTGTAGCCAGAGTTCATTAATTTTATTTCTAATTTCTAGATTCTACCTTTCATTTAAATAAATATCTATGCTAAGTTTTGATTGGTATTCTCTACTTGTGTTAAATAAAGTTCAGTTTTAAAAATTTTTGGCTGAAGCTTTCTAGATTCTGATTTTCTTTTTTGTAGGGAAGGGTGGTTATCCTTTAAATGCTGTAAGTAGTTTCCTGAGTTTCAGTTTTTTCAAAATTTGTGTCATTCCTGAACTTCAAACCTATGACCATGTCCTATAGATTCCATATTTTCAGAATCAGGCTGCTCTCTTCTCACCTCCTCCCCTAGCCTCTACTTGAACCAAGCATCCTAAGATGGTGACCCTGCAACACCTGGTCTTTTGACATTTATTACATCAGTGCTTTTGTATCTTACACTTACTATTTCATCTGCCTCGTATCACCTCAAGGTTGGCTCCTTCCAAAAAATATTAATTCCTCAGGAGCTGCCTTCTCTAAATAACCAATGTCAAAGATTTCCTCCCCCTAACTCTAGTCATTTTTTATCACATTATCCTTTTTTTTTAATTTGTCACATTCAGTAGTCTGTCGTATTATTATATGAAATTTTCTTATTATGTATATTCTTTACTTTCTGTTTTTCAAATTGAAAAATCACACTCACGAACAAAAGCTTTACCTAAATTTTTGATTCTCAACATAGTAGTTTTGAATTCTCAAGTATTGAATGGATGAGGTAATGGCTTTATGCAAAAACTACCACTAAGTCAATAGACTCCTTCTAATCTTTTCAAGTTAACTAAACAATATTATTAAATAACATTTGAGCCCTAGGAAACCTGACATGATTCCTCATTATACGAATGTTTGCCAATCATATGTAATTACTTAGGATAGATGTGGGATAGTTCTTTCTTAATGTGATTGTAATGTAATTTCAAACCTATAGCAGAAAATCAGGATTATCTTGGTTTTATCATAAATGATCACTGCATTTAATAAACAATGCAAAATGTAAAATTTCTAAACTTAATTTATATATAATATCTTGCATCAGTTTTGTACTTAACAAAATGAATTTGGTGTTTATTACTATAATTCTATGAGGCATCTATAACAAACATTAATTACTACACTATACAGCCAAATAATATTGCTGTCAAGAATAGGTATTGAATCTGGATTTGCACCTTAGTTTGGCTACAAAATTGCTGCAGTGTATTTACAGCAATACAGCATTATATCTTATTGAGAAACAATATACATTTCATGCAGGTGAATTACTCAGTCCCTATGAGTTAAAGGCATATAGTCTGAGTAGAAAGTTTCTCTTTTAGCACTTTTGTGCTGAAAGATTTATGTTATGATGATACTTAGTTTCTTTCTAGGGAAATATTTAATCCAGAAGAGATGTACAATTTTACCATAAGTGAGAATCTAGTTTTACCTTAAAATTGGCCTTAATCCAATTGTTTTAGGAATATTTCTTTCCTCATATCTAAGTGTATTTGGTGACAATTTTGATTTCCACTTGATATTGTTAAGGTTTTCACGAAGGCTAACTAGAGACTTCACAATCCAGACAAATGTTGCAACTTAATTTTATGTTTAAAAACATAATGGTCCAGCCACAGAATTTCAATATTATTTTCTATACAAACTCCTTTATTTTGGAGCTGAATATATGAACTGCCAAAAGTTTTATTTTGAAAGCTAGTTTTCCTGGATCCCTTTATATCAGAACAAGTAATGAAATCAATAAAATATTTTGGTTGGTGAAAAATGCATATAGATTAGAACTTCTATGGTGCTGATTTTTAGTTTGTTGTTTTGCCTCTAATGTAAGCTGTGTAAAAACAGCAAGCACTGTTTCTGTCCCAAAATAGCAGCAATTAGCATCACTCACAATCCTCTTATATCAAATACATCCTCTTGGTTTGTAAAATTAAAATGCTAAGATTTTAATCCACCTCTTCAGTGTGTATTCTTGTTCTATTTTCTCTGAAAACAATTTTTCTTTCTTTTTCACTTGAAGTTTTAGCTTGAATTGCTTTTAGTACACATTGTCATTCTTTTAGGGGATATTATCTATTTTCTGGCTTACACAGTAATTTGGTGCTAATGTCTTATGCACTTGTCAGTCTTGCTCTCTTACTAGAGAATAAACACCATATATGCCTGCAGTATTTGTGACAGTATGCTAACTAGGTCCATGATTTTAATATATTCTTAGGTAATAGATTCCGAAAAAGGAGCTATTAAAAACACCCTGAAGAGAATGAAAAGCCCCACCATGTAGAAAACTGTGACTTTCCATTAGCTAGCACTATCCACTTCTTCCTAAGTAGTGCTAGTGGTAAAGAATCCGCCAATGCAGGAGACAAGAGATGTGGGTTAGATCCCTGGGTTCCAAAGATCCTCTGGAGGAGGGTAGAGCAACCCACTCTAGTATTCTTGCCTGGAGAATTCCACGGGCAGAGGAACCTGGTGGGCTTTAGTTCACGGGGTCGTAAAGAGTCAGACGTGACTGAAGTGATTTAGCACACGATCAAACTTCACTGTTTTCAGCCACCTATGCATAATATTAAGAGTGCAGATTGTATGGTGGAAGACTGGGCATGAGTTATATCATGTAATGAAAAAAATATACTTTGGCCACCCAATGTCAAGAGCTGACCCATTGCAAAAGCCCTGATGCTGGGAAAAATTGAGGGCAGGAGGAGAAGGGGATGGCAAAGGATGAGATGACTGGATGGCATCATCAACTCAATGGACATGGGTCTGAGCAAACTCTGGGAGATGGTGAAGGACAGGGAAGCTGGACATGTTGCAGTCCATGAAGTCACAAAGAACAAACATGACCTAGCAACTGAAAAATAGCAACAATAAAAAAGATGTAAATTTATTTTGTAATGTGTTAGGTTTCAGATACTATTAGAAATACAAGTGGGGGCTCATGTGTGCAAATGTATATAAGAAACTGGAGAGCAGGGAAGAAGATAAATTTGGCAATTGCAAGCATTTAATATGATAATATCAACAAGAAAAAATAAGGAAGAGAGGGAATGAGGACTGGATTTCATCATCAGTAGTAAGTTTGCATAACAGAATAAGAAAACTCCACTGATCTAGAAATAAAACCAAAAGGCCAGAAGATCTAGGGGAGGAAGATTTCATATATATTACATGCAACTAATAGATAACACATGATTATTTTGGGAGTGGAATATATATTTTGAGGCAACAGTGAGTAAATGGATAATTTTTATAAGAGTTGAGTGATGCAGAAAAAGTAATTTTGGAATAGGTGGAATATTATCTGAAGAAAAAAAAAACACTTTCTTACTGGGTTTTGAGTGTGTCTTCCTTAATGTTATGTCCTCTATTTTATAGTTATATATGTTAAGATATTCCTTTACCATTTTAAGACAAAATTTTAGATTGGTGGTCACCAGAGTCAGGAAATGGAGGGGGTAGTTGAAATAGGTAAATGTGACCAAAAGTTACAAACCTCCAGTGCTAAAATAAATAAGTCCTAGGCATGTAATATACATCATGGTGACTATAGTTAATGCTGTATCATATATTTGAAAGCTGCTAAGATAGTAGATCTTAAAAGTTCTCAACACAAGGAAAAAAAAACTGTGTAGTGGTGGATGTTAATTAGACAGATTGCAGTGATCATTTTGCAATGTATACAAGCATCAAATCACATTGTACAACTAAAACTAATGTAATGGTGTATGCCAATTATATCTCAATAAAAAAGGAAACTTGTTTTCAATTATTAGTCACCCAATACTTAATATAGATCCTAGTCAATTATTGGGATCTGAAGAGTTGTAATTATTGTAACCTGAAGAACCAAATTTGACATAATAAAATTGGCCAACCAATATCACACATCTTTTCCCAAACCAATGGTTATACAAAAGTGGGTATAATGCCTATATTGGCTTATGTAGGCTTGGTTTCCTAACTCATCCACCAAGAGGAGTATTCAGTTACAGTGATTTGCTAAGACTGATTATGTACCACCCTGGAGCAGTTCCTCAAGCAATTGCTCATCCTGGAGCAATTCCTCCAGAACCATATGGGAGAAATAACACACATAATAGAAACTTATTCAAAGCACCTACTACACAGATCCAAAATAGGCATCCAATGAAGAAATAATAAACAAATGAACGTGTTATACTGCATTATTTCAAAGGGGAGACTAATACAAGCTGATTTAAAATAATGTTTTTGGGAGAAACCACAATCAATAGTTGTGGGCAATTAACATTGTATAACTGAAGGGCAAAAGAAAATGAGTTTAACTCAGGAAAAATTAAGATAGAATTACGTGGGGGTAAAACAACAATAATCACATTATACTCTGTTGTGTTCTTTAGCAAATCAGAAGAACAGATGCTCCTAGCCCATGTAAAGTTAAAAAATATTAAATATTTCAGGTTTAATTATGAAAGTAATAAACTTTTGATATTATATCAATATTTTTGAATGTTTCGTTCCATATACTTGGGAATTGAATATACCATTAAGAATGGAGCGAATACATTATCATAATGCCATTTGTCATCCTATACTCAGATGCCTCCAACTTCCTCCCACAAACACACTTTGCTCTGCTATTTACAGCAGCTAATAAGGCAGTCAATAAGATCAGGATTAATTCTGGGAATTAAAGTTGGGGAATAATATAAGGGATTTTGCAGCTGCCACTGTGTAGTCTTTTGTATAATTATAACTTTAATTTTGTTCTGTATTTCAGAACAAGAACTACACTTTTTTTCCCCTAAATTATAAGAACGAAAAACAAGTCCAGTTTTGACAAGTCATGTTATTATATTCTTACAGTCTCTTTCTAAAATCTATTCTTTAGCATTAGGGAGAATTGAGTACACTAGTCCTCTGGGAGGGTTTTTATGATTCTTTTGTGTCTAAAAGAAATTATGAATAGAATTTTCCTCATTTCTTTCATTTTAAACTACATTTCATAAGGCTGGATAAGCATAATTTTTTTCCAGCTGTTTCTATGGCTGCTTATTTTTTTGAGCACAGTCTTTGCAGCACTGATTTCTAATTCATAGAACATTCAGTGCACATTGTTCTTACTCAGTATGCATATTACTAAAGAGTCTAAATTGGTTTTAGAAAGTTTAGGTACTTAAAACTATAATGGTGTATATAAGCTTGTAGTCATCATTAAGATAAAGGGAAATGCAATTTTGCAAATGTTTTCTTTTAATTTTCTGGATTAGTTCCCTTTTTAAAAATGTTAGGATAAGAATATTTAGTTTATCAATTTTCTTGAAACAACAAATACTAGTCCTAAAAAATAGTCCTAAATTATACAGAATAGATTCGCACTGTGGTAGCAATAAGAAGAAAGTTTGGAAATTACAATGGTATATAAAAATTAAGCATTCTTGATAAAACATTATTAGCATAATAGTAATTAGAGTGATAATAGTGTTCTTTGTGATGCTATTGACACATGATTCCAATTCCATTAAGTTGGTTCAAATCTATTTCTATTATCATTAAACAGTAAAAAATATTATGTTATTTTTATCTTATTTTTCTAAAGGATGAATTACACAAAATATACAAGAGGACCTTTATAGATCACTAATAATTTAGGACTTAACAATTTCCCCCCAGTATTCCACTCCTGCACCCTACATTGGTTTGAATTCTTTTTTCTGAAGCTCCCATATCCTCATATACTATCTATATTTTCTCTCCTCACCTTCCATTAGAAAAGAATTATATTTGAGAATATGATAAAATTAATCTATCATGAGGATAAAATGAGATAATCCAGACACAGAACTGGTGTAATATCTGCATATAGTAAACAGTACATAAAAGCAGGCTTAAAACTCAACTGAAAACTTCAAAAAACAAAGGTCATGGCATCTGGTCCTACCAATTCATGGCAAGTATATAGGGAAACAATGGAAATAGTGACGGGCTTTATTTTTTCGGGCTCCAAAATCACTGCAGATGGTGACAGCAGCCATGAAATTAAAAGATGCTTGCTCCTTGGAAGAAAAGCTATGACAAACCTAGACAGTGTATTAAAAAGAGAGACATTATTTTGTGGGCAAGGTGTGTCTGAAGTTACAAGTTTTCTAGTAGTCATGCATGGATGGGAGAGTTGGATCATAAAAAAGTTCGATTATAAAGTTGTGTACATCAGGAAAAAAAATGGGATTGTTGAGATTATTATTTTTTTAATTTTATTTTATTTTTAAACTTTATATAATTGTATTAGTTTTGCCAAATATCAAAATGAATCCATACAGGTATACATGTGTTCCCCATTGAGATTATTTTATCACCAATATAATATATATATATGAATCTCCTTGTCCACACTGTCTGTTGTATGACTTCCTTTATCAACACCAGGCAGCTCTGTTTTGAAACAGAGAGAACAGAAAATTGAATTCATGTAGGATTTGAGATCTTTTCAAGTTATGGAGCAAATGACAGAGTAGTTAGAATTTGGTTTTAGTTCAGTTCATTTCAGTCACTCAGTCATGTCTGATTCTTTGCGACCCCATGAATTGCAGCACACCAGGCCTCCCTGTCCAACACCAACTCCCGGAGCCCACCCAAACTTGTGTGCATTGAGTCGGTGATGCCATCCAACCATCTCATTCTCTGTCATCCCCTTCTCCTCCTGCCCTCAATCTTACCCAACATCAGGGTCTTTTCAAATGAGTCAGCTCTTCACATCAGGTGGCCAAAGTACTGGAGTTTCAACTTCAACATCAGTCCTTCCAATGAACACCCAGGACTGATCTCCTTGTAGTCCCAGGGACTCTCAAGAGTCTTCTCCAACACCACAGTTCAAAAGCATCAATTCTTTGGCACTCAGCTTTCTTTATTTGGTTTAATGGAAAGCTATTTTTAAAATTATGGACCAGGAAATCTGAAATTAATAATGAAAGATATAAAATGAATGGATATAGTGAAAGTAGGAAAGCTCTGAACAAGCTTGATGAAGTTGAGTGGAAAAAAAAAAAAAGATATAAGGATTAGTTTGTAAGTGGAGATTTGGGTGGTTTGAGCAGTTGCAAAGATGGAAACAAGACAACTGATAAAATCCAAGTTATGATGTTTGCTATGTTTTATTACCGGACACAATGAGAACAATTTTAAACATGGAAACTTTAAATCACTATAAGGTCAAAAGATTGACAGTTTATCCCATAGATGCTAGAATCACCAGGAGGTTATGCAAAAAAACAGAGATGAGAGAAACACTTTAAATCAAGTGGCAATGCTTCAAATCGCCCTGATGGTGCAGTATATGGGAATCCAACTGTCAGTGCAGGGGACACAGATTCCATCTCTGGTCTGGGAGGATTCCACAAGCTGCGAAGCAACTGAGCCTGTGCACCAGGGCTGCTGAGCACTCACTCTAGAGCCCAAGAGCTGCAACTCCTGAAGCCCATGTACCTAGAGCCTGTGGTCCACAGCAAGACAAGCCACCGCACTGAGAAGTCAGAGCGCCACAATGAAGAGTGCCCCGTTTGCCACAGCTGGAGAAAACAGGATAGTTATGACAGAAACCCTTTGTCCTATGGGTCACAGAAGGATGGCTCTGAGCCTGTGGAAAGGCTTCTTTGTGTCCTGACACATTCATAGATAGGATCTACTGCACAACAGAATATGAGTGTGGTGATCTATGGCTATTATTTCCCCGCTAACTAAGATATAGATTACAATGGTGGAAAGAACATAGGGTTTGGCATTCTATTAACCTTGATTACAATTTCAGTTCTTGCACATATCATATGTGTGAGCTTAAAGTTTACTAAGAGGATTAGGAACAGTGTAAATAGTGCTTGGTTCTTGGAGATGTCATTCTGCTCTTTTCTCTTGATAATGACAAACAATAAGAAACATATTTAAGAAATCTGTTCTACATTAATCTTCCAAACCCAGAAAGCTTTTTCTTTTTTTTTGGTAATTTCCTTTAATCCTGTGGTCTCTAAATTTTCATGCTGACTGAACTCCTGAGGTGGTTCTTTATAATACAAATATCACCATCAAATTATAGAAATTTAGATAAAAGAAATCAAGGTTTGGGGTCTAGACTCTTTTACAGCATCACAGGTAATTATTATTCAGTATATTCAATTGGACATATTTGGAGGAACTGAGTCCTCAACCTACTGTAGTTCTTAAGACAAATTTTGAAGGCCACATTTCCCTCAGTTTTTGGAGAAACAAATTTAATTGAGTCAACAAATTCTCTTAAACTTAAAGGTAACTATGAAGTGATGGTATATATTTAGCTTGACTATAATAATAATTTCACTGTGTATATGTATAGCAAAGCATCATATTGTATATCTGAAATATATGCAGTTTTTATTAAAAATAAGATTTAATGATTACATCATTGAGACAAAATTCTAAATTCTGAAGCAGCTATATATTTCCTAACTTCTGAATAACTGCTTCTAGTTTTCAATATGTCATAAATATATATGGGTCACTGATAATGGGAAGCAGAATTCATAAAACCACATAAGAATATTCTGTTTGTTACAAAAACAATACATTCTCAGAAAAAAATCACCAACAGCCATAATATGAAGAACAATATTTTAGTTGAAAGAAGTTAAAAAAAAAATAGTCAACAAAAAACTGATACTGTGCTAATGAAGCAGTTTCACAACCATTCAATTATGCAGAGATTGTTCATTTCACTCTAAAATCTCTAAAAGTATCAGCTCAAAACTTATTTATCAGGAAACTAAAATTTGCTCAAAGATAGTCATCTTGTATACAAAGGTACCTGAAAATTAACTGTTAGAGAGTACATGATTAGGATCACAGAGAATAATAAGTCTGGTATTTATAGAGAAATGAGAATATAGAAACATAAGCTTGCCAGTGAGATTGAGATGTTATCTTCATTCAGGTGGTACTGGGATGGCTGATCCTGAAGGGAGTATATGTATTTTCTTTGAAGAGGCACACTTGTAGGGCAGACTGATTGAGCTCAAAATCCAGCTCCACCCTTCTCTGTAATAGAGCTTGTAAGTGAGGCTCAAAATGGTTGACTCTATCTCTTGTGACCCATCTCACCCATTGTCTTCACCTATTTTCTGTAATCACTAATAAGACAAAATAAATGGAGATGAAAGCAAGACTACTTCTTCTATCACAAGACTTGAGAAAAAGAGAACACTGTATTTTTTTTTTTAATTTTATTTTATTTTTAAACTTTACAATATTGTATTAGTTTTGCCAAATATCGAAATGAATCTGCCACAGGTATACCCGCGTTCCCCATCATGAACCCTCCTCCCTCCCCTCCCTCTGGGTTGTCCCAGTGCACCAAACATCCAGTACCGTGCATCGAACCTGGACTGGCGACTCGTTTCATACATGATATTATACATGTTTCAATGCTATTCTCCCAAATCTCCCCACCCTCTCCCTCTCCCACAGAGTCCATAAGACTGATCTATACATCGGTGTCTCTTTTGCTGTCTCGTACACAGGGTTATTGTTACCATCTTTCTAAATTCCATATATATGTGTTAGTATACTGTATTGGTGTTTTTCTTTCTGGCTTACTTCACTCTGTATAATAGGTTCCAGTTTTATCCATCTCATTAGAACTGATTCAAATGTATTCTTTTTAATGGCTGAGTAATACTCCATTGTGTATATGTACCACAGCTTTCTTATCCATTCATCTGCTGATGGGCATCTAGGTTGCTTCCATATCCTGGCTATTATAAATAGTACTGCGATGAACATTGGGGTACACGTGTCTCTTTCCCTTCTGGTTTCCTCAGTGTGTATGCCCAGCAGTGGGATTGCTGGATCATAAGGCAGTTCTATTTCCAGTTTTTTAAGGAATCTCCACACTGTTCTCCATAGTGGCTGTACTAGTTTGCATTCCCACCAACAGCGTAAGAGGGTTCCCTTTTCTCCACACCCTCTCCAGCATTTATTGCTTGTAGACAAAGAGAGAGCATTGTATTTTAGATCTTGAAAGAATTATTCTCCTTTGAGATGGTGGTACTAAGGACAGAGATAAAGATTTGACACTGAATAAATTCATGCAGTGACCTCCTTGTGAAAGATAAGTTTTCTTTTTTTTCCCCCTAAATTGCTTTTGTTTGGTTTTTCCTCTATTCTTGATGTAAAAGGGGGTCAAATTAAGTCTGCACAAAAATGGTGTAATTTCCATGACATTATTGTTGTTTAGTTGCTATGTTGTATCCAACTCTTTGCAACCCCATGGACTGGAGCACTCCAGGCTCCTCTGTCCATGGGATTTCCCAAGCAAGAATAGTAGAGTGGATTGCCTCCTTTTCTAGGGGTTCTTCCTGATCCAGGGATCAAACCCATGTCTCCTGCATTGTCAGGCAGATTCTTTACTACTGAGCCACCAGGGAAGCCCTCCCATGAGTTAATTTCAATAATGCAGTGGCCATACACAGTCATGTGGGAATAAAGATGGGAGTTTAAAGAGAAGCAATTTTTGTTCCATATTCATTCACTTTTAACTTATGAAGTAGGAGCGGAATCAATATGAAGTTTGACTTGATGGCCAGGAATAAAGACTTTAGTGACCCAGGATGGAGCTTACGATGGCGAAGAGCATAGATAATAGTGTAATTACTGACAGGTTACTGAACGAGGACTGGAAACAAAAGTTTCTCTTATAAAGTGTAGCAGAGCAGTTATTTTCAAGCAATACTTGAGCATTAGACTGTCCTTGCTAAATTCCTGGACCTTAGATCAATCAAAGAAGAATTTTGACAGAGATTTCCAAGAATTAGAATGTCAACAGGTAATCAAGTTATTGTTGAATACAAATACAATGGAGAGTGGGGAAATTATATGATTTCTTAATAGTTTTTTTATGGAAAAATTAATAGATTTTTATGTTTTTGAGCAAAAACAAACACATTTGTTTTAAAAATAAAATAAACATATAAAGTAATAATGTCATAATATTTACCAGAAGTGGTACTATTTTTGTCTTAGAAAACCTAACATTTTGTAATGAGAGCTATTGTTTTTATCCTTGAAACATTAGGACTGCACTTTGAAATATTAGGAATGTTAGGAATGAAATATTAGGAATTAGGATCAGGAAGATCCCTAGGAGAAGAAAATGGCAACCCACTCCAGTATTCTTGCCTGAAAAACTCCATGGACTGTCGCCTGAGGAGCCTGGTAGGCCAGAGTCCATGGAGTTGCAAAGAGCTGGACACGACTGAGTGACTTCACTTTCACTTTACCTTAATGCAGGTTTTTTCAATAAATGTAAACATACTTCTAACTTTAAAAGTTTACTCAATTCAATTACATGCATTACAGAAGTGAGACAATTCTAACAACCATTACTGTTATCAAACGGAAAAGAGTGGACACAATTACTCTTTCTTGAATAGAGTGTTTCTCAAGAGATTGATGACAAAGTTTAGATGAGCAGGATTTGTTAATAGAAAAAGCTGGTTCACACAACCCACCCCCTTGGCCTGGTCCTCTTCCCAACTTTCAGTTGCCCCAACAACTATTAATACATAGCATTTTGTACCTTATCTCTCCAGTTGACAACACTTGATTTACTATATAAAAGTTATATTTTATATATTTGTCCCATCAATATGTTGTCCGTTTATGGACAAAATAAATCTGTCAATATGTGTCCAATATGTTGTCAATATGTTCAATTAAGCAACATACTCCCATGGAAAAAGCCTGAAATAAAATCCTAACTGGTACATACAAGTGATCTTGAATAACATATGTATCTATAAGCATGACTTAATTCCAAAATAAAAATAGTAATAATATAATTTACCTTAAAAGAAAAACAAATCAATATTTGTGGGAAAATATACATATATTTGTGTGATGTTATGTGATGTATATGTATATATATGTACATACAAAAATACATATGTATATAACATATATAAATCATATATACATACATATAATAAGTAGTAATGAAATTTTGGGGAAAAAATTACATTGTAAACCACAAGCAACTGATGCATATTAGCTCCCTCTTACCCTTTGAACAAAACAAAAATTTGTATAGGCTAGCATGTTAAGACATGAAGTGGTACAGTTAGTTAAACATGTTGATACATTTTGGGGACAAAGATGGTAATGCAAGTCTACCAACTAAATCAGATTTTTCTAAACTATTAATGTTATGAAAGACCATACTGAAGGTATAAAAGATCAAAGGAGACTTGAATTACATGACAATTAAATGCAATGCTTGACCTTTCAATGGGCCCCAGATTGAATTGACCAATAAATAAATAAAAAATAAAATAAAATATACATGGGGCAAATTTGAAAATAGATTGTATATTAGGTAATATTATTGTCAGTATTAAATCTCTGGTGCAATAATTGCATCATGATTATATGCCCTGTTCTTCAGCAATACGTGCTGAAGTACATAAAGTGTCAGGAAGTACATAAATTGTGCAGATTTCAAGTGGCTACTAAAGGGGAAAGAGAGAAAATGAGACAATGAGAAATTAGAACTGATGGTGTCACCAATTTAATGAACATAATCTTGGGCAAACTCCAGGAGACGGTAAGAGACAGGGAAGCCTGGTGTGCTACAATCCATGGGGTTATAAACAGTCAGACAGGACTTGGCAACTGAACAACAACAAAGATGTTAAAATTTCATGAAACATAAATAAAGGGCTTTTCAAATTTTTAAAAAATGGAAAATAATTTAAAAATTTTAATATAAATTTATTTTCTATTCATCAGTGTCTCTTTTGCAGGGAGAGGTTGGGATTATTTGGGAGAATGGCATTGAAACATGTATAATATCATATATGAAATAAGTCGCCAGTCCAGGTTCAATGCGGGATACCGGATGCTTGGGGCTGGTGCACTGGGAGGACCCAGAGAGATGGTACGTGGAGGGAGGAGGGAGAGGGTTCAGGATGGGGAACACGTGTATACCTGTGGCAGATTCCTGTTGATATATGGCAAAACCAATACAATATTGTAAAGTTAAAAACTAAAATAAAATAAATTATTTATTTTAATTGGAGATGCACACATAGGGGGTGATTTAGGAAATGATATATTTTAGGGTATAAAATTTAATTTACTTGATTCATGATCCCTTATTAATTGATTTTTGTTGCTTTCCTAAGCTATAGGTAATGTTTTGCCCAATTTTGCAGTTCTATTAAGATTTTCAATTAAGCACTATCAACTTAAATAAGATACAAGATATGACCTCATATTATAACTCAGAAACATAAAAGAATGCTAAACTAGGAAAGAGGCTTAGTCAGGGCAGAATTAGGTTGATTTAAATATTAAAAAAAAGTATCTTAAAGATAAAAGTATTTATGTAAATTGAAGGAATTGCAAACATTAAGAGCTGATTTTTAGTGCTTTAATTTGACTTTCTAAACTAAAAGAATAGTAAAAAATAAATGTCTGCTGTTTTCAATTACTATTTTTAAAATTTAGTTACAAAAAGAGTTACATCATTTTAAGTTATGAAAATACAGAATGTGTCACTGATTGCCAGTTGTTGTTAAGATCCAGTCTTAGTCACATTTATCTGAAGAGAGAGATTATGATTTTATCAAAGTTGGATGCCTTTCAAAGCACTTTTTTTCACTAATTATTTTTGGAATCTTAGGGAGTCAGGAGCAGTTGAATTGACTTATAACGGGATTAAGAATGAGAAAGAAACATCTGCTCCTGTCAACATTGTTATTTTTCATAAGCATCAGTTTTATAGAGAGCATTTTTATTTTTATTTCAAAAGAATTTGTGTTCTAGCAAATTAAAATATTCTCATTAATAATTTGCAGATATGCTGTCATTGTAGCTGTAACTAATTTTGCAACCATGTAGAAGTCTAGAATGGTGGTAAGAAAAAAATTCTGTTCCCAAAAAGAACTGACAAAAAAAAAAAAAAAAAAAAAAACAGGTATAATCATACCAGATGATTGTGTTTCCCTATTACAATGAAAGCTGCATCCAAGTACAAAGTCTCCTTTCCTTTCTTGACACAAAGTTTACAGAATGCTTCTGAGGCACTCAATGAATCATTAGCTCCTATTTTTACACGTACTAATTCAGAAACAATCAAGTTGCCATGTTCTGATGATCCAAACTTGCATTTTTTAAGTCATCAATAGGCTCTCAGTGGTAAAGAATCTGCCTGTCAATGCAGGAGACTTGGGTTCCATCCCTTGGGTTGGGAAGATCTCCTGAGGAAGGAAATGGCAACCCATTTCAGTATCTTGCCTGGGAAATCCTATGGACAGAGGAGCCTGGTGGATTATAGTCTATGGGGTTGCAAAAAGTCACACAACTTAGCGACTGAACAACAACAAATAGAATGGTATGGAGAATGTCATGTGAACCAGGCATTGCAGATTCACATTCCAACTCATTTCAAAATCATGACCTTTCACAAGTTACCTAGATTTTCTATTTCTCATTTTGCTTGTGTAAAAAATAAAATAATAATAGTCCATACCACATAAAATTGTTGTGAGTCTATAATTAATAAATATAAAGCATAAACACAGCTATGCAAGTACTTATAAAAGCATTAATATTTCCATTTCCTTAAAATCTTTTGCACAAATCTAAGCACTTGAGATCTCTGTCTCTCTCTTCTGCCTTTTCTTCTTCTCTCGTTTATAGATACATCAGTATCTCTTATCATCTATTTATTTAGCTCCTCCTTTTGTGAAGTTTCCTCTCATATTACCCAAATAAGTAACTATTTTTAGGTTCAATTTTTTTCTCTTAAATTTTAGTTTTTAGCTGTTAAAAAAAAACAATAAGTATACATTTAAGTAAGAAGAAATTTTATTCAAAGAAACTATTGCAATAGGAGAATGCTCTAACCACAAGATCTGCCATCTCAAAAACAAACTAAAAGACGTATTATTATAAGGAAGGGTAGGCAAGGCTGAAAGGAACTTTGTAGGGAAATTTTACAGCAGGTAGGGGGCAAACAGACAGCATTTTTAAGATTGTTTATTACTAACGCATATATATGGAATTTAGAAAGATGGTAACAATAACCCTGTATACGAGACAGCAAAAGAGACACTGATGTATAGAACAGTCTTTTGGACTCTGTGAGAGAGGGAGAGGGTGGGATGATTTGGGAGAATGGCATTGAAACATGTATAATATCATATATGAAACGAGTTGCCAGTCCAGGTTCAATGCATGATACTGGATGCTTGGGGCTGGTGCACTGGGACAACCCAGAGGGATGGTTCGGGGAGGCAGGAGGGAGGAGGGTTCAGGATGGGGAACACGTGTATACCTGTGGCGGATTCATGTTGATATATGGCAAAACCAATACAATATTGTAAAGCTAAAAAAATAAATTAATTTAAAGAAATAAAAAACAACAACAAAAAAAGGAATTGTTTTCCCTGAAATCAATCTGTTCTCAGTTGAGTTGCCAGATGTTCTGCACGTTAGTTCTTGTTTCAGTTTGGGGGCAAATATGTCTAGATATATGTAAGGATGAGAAAAGCCTGAGTAAACTATGGTCAAATCTAGTTAGTGGACAATTAAGAAGACTTACTCATGACCTATCTCTCCTCTGCTGGCCAGTAATCAAAAGGTCCCCACTTCAAAATAAAAGGTATGGAATACTGAACTATTGTTCATTGTGATTCAAGAGAAAAATAAAAAGAATGAAGTTCATTGCAGAGGATACAGAGAATAAGAGATAAACATTTGTCAAATAATAAAGGTTTTGATTCTAAGTCACTCAAGGACAATATATCTTCAGAACTGGATGCAGGAAGTAATGTCAAGATAATACCACTAATAATATTTATTATTATTATATACAGATGTATATGTTAGTTGCAATTAGTACTGCAACTGGTTGATAAAAGTTATTTTTTCAAGGATACTTATATCCTAGAATAAGAAAATGAACAGTAAAACTTTCAGTTACATGACAGCTAAAATCATTTTTCCCCAAATGTTTAATTTTTTTAATTTATGCAGATTTCTCTTTTTATAGGTGTTAACATAAAAATATACTTAGTGTTTGCTAGTACATTTAAGTTTTAGCACATCTAATATTTCTTTAGGTTAAAGAATGCATCATATATGGTGTATTTTAACAGAGGTGGCTTATATAATCTTTATATGAACTTGGTTATAGTTAATATATAAATATATGTAATCATATATTCACACATATAAATAAATTTTAGAATAAATGAGTACCTAACATATGTTACTAAAGGCATTATAGTTAATGGGAAAGAAAGAATCATTTACTCAGTGATGCTGTGGAAATTTCCTAACTCTGGCAAGAATAAAAAAAAAAAGTCTGAATAAACACATACCAATTCATGCTGAAAAAGTTTGTTTGAATCCAAAATGAGTTTTTTTACATCTGAGTTGGGAAATTAAGACTGATTTCTATCATCTCTTTTAAAGATTTATTCAATAAACTTTTCTTTAATAACTAAAAGAAATAAAAATTATAATTCATTAATTTTGTGAGCAAGCTATTAATCACCTCTAATTATATAAAATTCTGACATTTCCTTCTTTCAGCCAGTCATATCAATTAGGACATTTATTGGTAGAAAATTTTATAAATAAATAGATAGATAAAACATTTTTTAATTTACTTTTGATTGAATGTGATTACTGAGACCTTGAGAAGGTGAAAATGGAAAAGCTATTCTAAAAATCAGTATTCATAGACCCTTTTTTATACAATCTCAAAATCATTGCTCTGATTCATTAGAATTTTTTAAACTCTGAAATATTTATAGAGACAGGGATAATGTTAAATGTCTATTTATGCAGATAAAGATATAGGCAATTATAAAGTATATGTGCATACACATATACATAATATTTGTATAGATAAATGATAAATGACTAGATAGGTAAATAACACTTTTTGTATGTTTTCCCTTGGAGTTCATGTACTTTTGCTTTTGTAGTGAGAGAAACTGGAAAATTTTTCTTGACTTTTCTTTTCTTCAAGAAAATTGCAGATATTAAGTGAACATTTCATGAAAGAAAGGGCACAATAAAGATAGAAATGGTAAGGAACTAACAGAATCAGAAGAGGTCAAGAAGAGAAGGCAAGAACTATACAATAAAGGTCTTGATGACCTGTATAATTACAATGATGTAATCACTCACCTAGAGCCAGATATCCTGGAATGTGAAGTCAAGTGGGCTTTAGGAAGTATGACAATGAATGAAACTAGTGGAGGTAGTGGAATTCCAGCTGAGCTCTTTCAAATACTAAAAGCTGATGCTATTAATGTTCTGTGATGTTAGAAAACTTGGAAAACTCAGCAGAGGCCACAGGACTGGAAAAAGTCAATTCTCATTCAAATCCCAAAGAAAGGCAATGCCAAAGAATGTTCAGACCACTGTACAATTGTGCTCATTTCACATGCTAGCAAAGTTATGCTCAAAATCCTTCAAGATAGGCTTCAGCAGTACCAGAACAAAGAAATTCCAGATGTACAAGCTGCGTTTAGGAAAGGGAGAGAAACAAGAAATCAAATTGCCAACATCCATTGGATCATAGAGAAAGCAAGGGAATTCCAGATAAACATCTCTTTCGTTGACTACACTAAAGGCTTTGACTGTGTAGATCACAACAAACTATGGAAAATTGTTAAAGAGATGGGAATACCAGACCACCTTACCTGTATCCTGAGATACTGGCATGCAGAACAAGAAGCAACAATTATTACCAAACATGGGATGATGGATTGGTTCCAAATTGGGAAAGGAGCATGTCAAGGCTGTATTTTGTCACCCTGCTTATTTAACGTATACCTAAAGTTGTTGTTGTTCAGTCCCTCATTTGTGTCCAACTCTTTGTGACCCCATGGACTGCAGCAAGCCAGGCTTCCCTGTCCCTCACCATCTCCTGGAGTCCACTCAAACTCATGCGCATTGAGTCAGTAATGCCATCCAACCATCTTGTCCTCTGTCATCCCCTTCTCCTCCTGCCTTCAATCTTTCTCAGTCAGTGTCTTTTCGGATGAGTTGGTCCTCTGCATTAGGTGGCCAACGTACTGTAGCTTCAGCTTCAACATCAGTCCCTCCAGTGAATATTCAGGGTTGATTTCCTTTAAGATTGACTGGTTTGATCTCCTTGCTGTCCAAGGGACTCTTGAGTTTTCTTTAACACCACAGTTAAAAAAGCATCATTTCTTTGGCATTCAGCTTTCTTTACGGTCCAACTTTCACATCCATACCTGACTTTTGGAAAGTCCATAGCTTTGACTAGACAGACCTTTGTTTGGCAAAGTAATGTCTCTACTTTTTTATATGATGTTTAACTGTATCATAGCTCTCCTTCCAAGGAGCAAATGTCTTTTAATTTCATGGTTGCAGTCACCATCTACAGTGACTTTGGAGACCAAGAAAATAAAGTCTGTCACTGTTGCCATTGATTTCCCATCTATTTGCCATGAAGTGATGAGAGTGGATGCTATGATCTTTGCTTTTTGGATGGTGAGCTTTAAGCCCACTTTTTCACCCTCCTCTTTTACCTTCATTAAGAAGCTTTTTAGTTCCTCTTCACTTTCTAACATAAGGGTGATGTCATCTATGCAGAGTACATCATGTGAAATGTTGTGCTGGATGACTTACAAGCTGGAATCAAGATTGCCAGGACAAATATCAACAACCTCAGATATGCAGATGACAAAACTTTAATGGCAGAATGTGAAGAGGAACTAAAGAGCCTCTTGATAAGGGTGAAAAAGAAGAGTGAAAACCTGGCTTAAAACTCAACATTCAAAAGAACTAAGATATTGCATCTGGTGCCATTAATTCCTGGTAAATAGAAGGGGAAAAAGTGACACCTTATTTTCTTGGGCTCCAGAATCGCTGAAGATGGTGACTGCAGGCATGAAATTAAAAGATACCTGCTCCTTGGAAGAAAAGCTATGACAAACCTGGAAAACATACTAAAAAGCAGAGATATTAGTTTGCCAACAAATGTCTGTACAGTCAAATCTATGGTTTTTCCATTAGTCATGCATGGATGTGTGAGTTGGACCATAAAGAAGGCTGAGTGATGAGGAATTGATGCTTTTGAACTGTGGTGTTGGAACAGACTTTTGAGAGTCCCTTGGACTACAATAGATCAAATCAGTCAATCTTAAAGGATATCAACCCTGAATATTCACTGGAAGGACTCATGCTGAAGCTGAAACTCTGATACTTTGACCACCTGATGTGAAGAGTGGACTCGGAAAAGATCCTGATGCTGGGAAAGATTGAAGCCAAAAGGAGAAGGGGGCAGCCAGGAAGAGTTGGTTAGACAGTATCACCAACTCAATGAACCTGAGCAAACTCCAGGAGACCGTGAAAGATAGGAAAGCCTGGTGTACTGCAGTCGAAAGGGTCATGAAGAATCAGACAGAACTCAGCGACTGAACAACAACAACTGAAAACATTAAAAAGAAAAAAAAATTTCTTAAGACTTAAAAAAAAAATTTAATCAGTGTTTTATTTAAAATATCTTATCAATTCCCTGAATGTAGAATGATTGGCAATATATTTTGTTTACAATTTCTGCTTTTTTTGCTGGTTGTTTTGTTTTCACTCAGTTAATTTTCATTCATAGTGGCTGAAAAAAATTGCAGTTGATAATAACAAAATTAACACAATGAAATACAGCAAACACTTCATACTCAGTGTTTTCTAACAAGGCAACATTTCTCAAATCATCTTCCATGGAACATAATATTTGTACGAGGTCAATAACTATTGAGTGAAAATGCATTCCGTAGATAATAAGGTTAATATATATTGGATTAAACAGTGTTAAACCGATCTTGTTAATGTAAGGCTCCTCAGAGCTATTCACATAATTTGTGGACCTGATATTAAAAAGAGGAATCATATAAAGCATTTCCATAGACTTATGTACCATGGATCATACTTTCCTAAACCTTCTATTCTATCCCACTGTCACTTCTGATTAATGAAGATTCTCTAGCTCACTCAAACTAAGGGCTATAACTATAGAAGTGAAACTGTCCTTATACTAATTGAGTCTGTGGCATATTCCCATCAACCACAGTTTTATACATATGCATTATGTAATTTGCAGAAATGAATGAAATCACTATGAATGAAAATATTTTAAGCACCATTAAAAGGAAAAAAATTAAGTCACCCAGTCATGTCTGACTCTTTGCAACCCCATGGACTGTGACCGCTAGGCTTCTTTGTCCATGGGATTCTCCAGGCAATTATACTGGAATGGGTTGCCATGTGGTCCTGCAGGGGATCTTCCCAACCAAGGATCGAACCTGCATCTTCTGAGTCTCCTGCATTGGCTGCTACTGCTAAGTCGCTTCAGTCGTGTCCGACTCTATGTGACCCCATAGACGGCAGCCGACGAGCCTCCCCCATCCCTGGGATTCTCCAGGCAAGAACACTGGAGTGGGTTGCCATTTCCTTCTCCAATGCATGAAAATGAAAAGTGAAAGTGAAGTTGCTGAGTCTTCTCCAACTCTTAGCGAACCCGTGGACTGCGGCCCACCAGGCTCCTCTGTTCATGGAATTTTCCAGGCAAGAGTGCTGGAGTGGGGTGCCATTGCCTTCTCCATGGATATTTTACTGTCTGAGCCATTAAGGAAGCCCTTTAAGCCCCCTAAGTCTCAGAAAAATTTATTATTCCTTCATTTCTGCTGCAGATATTTCTGACTCATGAAGTATAAGAGAGTATCTATTGAGTCCTTTTCTAATATAGAAAAATGGGCCCCAAACAGGTACTTCTAGTAATAAATATAAATTTAGTCTTGAAAATTTCCCATACAAAACAATTATAATGTTACTGAAAATTGACTTGAAAATGAACACTTGAAAAGTACTGTTTTTTTTTTTTTTTTCAATTTTTCAGAGGATGTCTATGTAGATCCTTATTTCCTAGGTAAAATCCTTAAAGTGTATAGACAAATAGTCTGCTTAATGTGAAATCTGATTCAAACATGTTATTTAAAAAAAAAAATAGTCCTTGTGTTTGAGTACATTTGTTTCTCTTTTTTGGGCATATAGTTTCTAAATGTTAGAATAATTTATGTTTTTAAAAAACTGCAAGTGCGGTTGCAAGTGTAATAAATTTTCTTCCCAAATATACTTCATCCAGTTCCCTAATTATTAAAATATTACATTACTATGAGTCATTTATCTCAATTAGTAAAGCAGTATTAATAGATCATTGCTAACTAAAAATCAAACCCTTTGACATGCCCCGATCAAAGCTGATGGTATGTTTGTTTTTAATATAAAATATGTTTTAATTTCTGTAACTATGAGCTGTTTCAGGTTCATGTGGTATATTTCCTGCCCAGTGTTTCATTTGATTTAGAAATGATATTTATTTGCATTATTCTAAAAAAATGTTGGCAGGTCTTAAAGAGGAGAGAGTTTGTATTCAGCTTGAATTTGCCCGTGAGAGTATCCCTTATCTCCTCTTTATCTTTGCTTTAAAAGGATATGAACCTAAGAATCATCTGATAACATTCATATTAATGGGAAAAGGTGTTACAGTTTTTACCTATTTCTGTGCACTGCTAAATGGAAAACATGTCTATCAGGAACTCGAAAGGGAGATTTGGGTTTATTCTGAGAAAAGTAACCACTCTGACAGCCCTACTCCTATAGTATCTACAGAGGTTTGCAGCAGATCTGAATTTGAAAAAAAAAAAAAAACAACCCAGCATGTTAAGCTATATTTGTAAAATGTGATTCCCACAGATGTCAAAAATACTGTCTCCCTAATTTTACCTTCATTATGAAATGCCTTCGAGCTCAGGCTGTGTAACTTTTCTATGAAGCACTTAATCTCTACCCAGGCCCCTTAGGAAGATGTAATAGCAATCAGTAAATAACAGTGCAGAAGCTGTTGATTACTATTGAATAAACTAAAATGCTTTCCATACATTGCAAACTAAAAATGGATCACTCTCATCACTATCTTTTTTTAATGACATTTTAAAGTCTAAGGGCCTTATTAATCAATGCTTTATATGATGTTTCCAAAGATGTGCACGTACCTTGCTTAGAAAACAGAAGAGAGGCAGTTATAATGAGACTCTTCTGAAGAAATTAAATTAAATCAGTATTCATAAACATTAGGTACTTGATAGAGAATAAGAAAAAAAGAAGAATGCTAAAAAATTAAGAAATAATGGAGAAAAGAGAGTGGAAGAAAGGAAATGACTATTGGACAACAATGACAGATCCTTTGATGGTTAGTTTCTCAAAACTATTTTTAATAGGCATGTTGCCTTTTTACATTGAAAAATGAGGATTTTGAAAAAAAAAATAATCACTTGTTCATGTCCTCATAAGGAGTATGGTTAAGGCCAACTGTTGAAACCATGCCTATTTGGCTCCAGAATTTGTTCTTTGCTCACTCTACAGAAAAACCCTGACATATTGGCAATTTGATAACATTTTAAACATAATGATGGCATTTAGTTGTTATTTGCAAAGGAGGAAGTTTAGATTTTTGCTTTTAGTTTATATTCCATATGGCTTTATCAAAATTATGAATGTACTTATAGAAAAGTTTTAAAGACAATTTTAATATACTGAGTAAAAACCAAAAGATGAATATTTATTGAAATATTACATTTATAGGGCTTCCCAGGCAGAGTTAGGGGAAAAGAATCCACCTACCCATGCAGGAGACATAAGGGACTTTGGTTCTGTCCTTGAATAGGAAGATTCCCTGGAGGAGGAAATGGCAACAACTCCAGTATTCTTTTTTTTTTAATATAAATTTATTTATTTAAATTGGAGGTTAATTACTTTACAATATTGTATTGGTTTTGCCATACATCAACATGAATCCGCCACAGATATACACGTGTTCACCATCCTGAACCCCTCTCCCTCCTCCCTCCCCGTACCATCCAGTAATCTTGCCTTGAGAATCTTGTGGACAGAGGAGCCTAGTAGGCTAGCTATTGACAATGAGGTCTCAAAGAATTGGAAATCTCTAAGCACACATATATACAGTGTTTACATTCTTAAGCATTTTTATGGAGGAATAGACAGATATTACATGGCACGTATTTATGCTATACAATTTGAAAAGTTTTGAAATTTTGATCACTCATGAAATCATCATCACAATCAAGATGCTGAGCACATCTACTTACGTTGTTCTCATCAGTATCACCATTCAAGTTAAATATGAGTCATCCAGTTTTCTTCTCTCATCCTCTTTAGCTTTAATCTTCATCAAATAGCCATTTAATTCCAACACAAGTAAATTTTAAAAAGTTTTATCTGATTGAAAAGGTGTCATTTGGTGGCATTTTATTTAGAAAGGATTATATCCAAGAAGTAAATGTTTTTTATTTCAAGAGACCTTTCTTTTGTGCTTATGCATGCATTTATACTTTTAAAGCTTTATGCTTACTTAATGTTTTTAATGATTATTCAATTTCAAAATCATCCTGCTCAGAATTTTAAAGGTATCCCCAATGATTTTCCAGCAAATTCTGCTGCTACTAAGAAGTGAGTATGCAACCTTCCTCTTACAACCTCTTTAATTTTGGAAAAAGCTTTTCTTAAAAAGATATGAATTAAATATTTATCTCTGGCAAAGTAGCATATATTGTTCTTTGCATTGTCTGTTTGAGATTCTATGAGTCAGGTATTGGGAATTAATTGATTTATGTTCTATGCCTCTTTTCTGACTTTTCTAGCTTTGTTTCATGCTCAAGGACCTAAGTAATCCTTTAGTTACAATCACTCCATTTAGCCTGTCTGTTGAAACTTTTAAGCTTCCCAGGTGGGCCAATGGTATAGAATCATTCTGCCAATGCAGGAGCCATAGGAGACATGGATTTGATCCTGGGGTCAAAAAGATCCACTGGAGGAAGAAATGGCAACCCACTCCAGTATCCTTGCCTGGAAAATGCCATTGACAGAGGAACCTGTGGTTTCAAGGAGTTGGACATGACTGAACATGCACATACGTTGAAACTTTCATCCCTGATTTGTATTGTTTTAGTATTATCATGATATGATGTTAATCATGATGTAACATTATCATGATGTGATATCATGATGTGAGAGTTGGACTCTAAAGAAAGATGTGGGCCGACAAATTGATGCTTTTGAACTATGGTGTTGAAGAAAAGACTCTTGAGAGTCCCTTGGACTGCAAGGACATCCAACCAGTCCATCCTAAAGGAAATCAGTCCTGAATATTCATTGGAGGGACTGATGCTGAAGCTGAAACTCCAATACTTTGGCCACGTGATGTGAAGAACTGACACATTGGAAAAGACCTTGATGCTGGGAAATATTTAAAGCAGGAGGAGAAGGGGATGACAGAGGATGAGATGGTTGAATGGCATCACCAACTCAATGGACATGAGTTTGAGTAAGCTCCAGGTGTTGGTGATGGACAGGAAAGCCTGGCGTTCTGCAGTCCATGAGGTCACAAAGAGTCAGACACAACTGAGAAACTGAATTGAACTGAATATTATCAAATATATCCAGCAATACTAAGTATTTTATCACTTCCTCTGAGATAGTGGTTCTTTTTGTTCATTTTCACACTAGTGTGGTACACGGCATCTGAAAAATGTCACTTAATACAATATTTGATTTTTGTTAGTAGTACACAGTTAAAATTAAATTTTGAACTTAAAAAAAAAATCTAAGCCTCCATTGTATCTCCTTAAGGCTGTTGTTGTTCAGTTGTTAAGTCGCGTTTGACTATTTGCAACCCCATGAAATGCAGGATGCCAGGTTTCCCTGTCCTTCACTATATCCCAAAGCTTGCTCAAACTCATGTCTATTGAATAGGTGATGCCATCCAACCATCTCATTCTCTGTCGCCCCTGTTCTCCTCTTGCCATCAATCTTTCCCAGTATCAGGGTCGTCTTGAATGAGTCAGCTCTTTGCATCAGGTGGCCTAAGTATTGGAGCTTCAGCTTCAGTATCAGTCCTTTCAAGGAATATTCAGAGTTGATTTCCTTCAGGTTACTGAATGAATTTTATGTGGCAATAAGATTTGTGTATATAACATATGAAATACAATTTATAAATAGTAATATTTGAAGCACACATTAAACTTTTTTAAATGGAGAAATTTTAATAGAGAAACATTGAAAGTTGAATTAAAATTTGCAAATCTTGTTTGTGTGCTACCTTTAGAAACTATAGAGCATATAGGTTTCTCACAATAACCTGAAGAACAACTTGTGATTTGGATTCTCAGGATTGAACGTGCTACAAAGCTTCTTTTCCTGATGCTGATATGTTTAATCTTACTTATGACTGAGGTTTTTTAGCAATATTTTGACACTTACTTAAAATCATAGTGGAGGTTTTCTTCTTAACTTTAAAAATTTGAATAATCAGTGTTTTTCCAAGATTTTTATTTCTTACATAACTAAACCAGTCATCAACTGACCACATGAAAAGAACCAATGCAAATCTTAGAAGGTTTTTGTTTTGTTTTCTAAATTATAGATGCATTTTTTCTAATGTAATGATATTCTGTTTTATGAAGCATATATTGCTAGTTTTTATAAAACTAATATTTACAAATGGGTAAATATAAGCATCTATTTATGTGTAATCTTGCATTCTGTGTCATTTTCTCTAAGTTATTTGAAAGTTAGGCTTCATTAAAAAATTTAAAAAAACTGAACAAATACAGTTCAAATCTGGTATATCAGGAATGGAGCTTCCCTGGGTTGGAAAGATCTCCTGCAGGAGGAAGTGACAACCCACTCCAATATTCCTCCCTGGAAAATTCCATAGACAGAAAAGTGTGGCAGGCTATTGTCAACGGGGTCACAAAGAATCAGACACAACTCAGCAACTTAGCCTGCACACACATATAAGGAACAGCTAATATATGATTATCAAAAGCTTTCAAAGGTATTTGTTATACATCATGGTGCACTAAAATAAGTGTTCTGTGAACTGTTGCTTTCAGTAAGTTGCTGTAAACGCTGCTGATATGTTCTTCAAATTAAGAAAAGGAATGATGAGAACTTGCCTTATGCATTCATTAGATTGTCCCTTGAAGAAAATTTAGATCCTAGGTACTTCTAATATTTGCTGTATCTTAACTTTAAACTCAGCTACTTAATCCAAAAATGTATTTCTATTCCATTTAAAATTGAAATGAAAATTTTAAATTTTCCTTGGAATGATACTAAAGTTTGGAAATTTACTGTGAATTAACATTGCCTTTAACCACCTGAGGAGAAGGCAATGGCACCCCACTCCAGTTTGCCTGGAAAACCCCATGGACGGAGGAGCCTGGTAGGCTGCAGTCCATGGGGTCGCTGAGTCGGACACGACTGAGCGACTTCCCTTTCACTTTTCATTTCATGAATTGGAGAAGGAAATGGCAACCCACTCCAGTGTTCTTGCCTGGAGAATCCCAGGGACGGGGGAGCCTGGTGGGCTGCCATCTATGAAGTCGCACAGGGTCGGACACGACTGCAGCGACTTGGCAGCAGCTTGGCAGTTAACCACAAGAAGTTTGTTTCAAATTTTCCCTTTTAGTTACAGCTGTTGGGAAGGCTTGCTTCAGTGCATACAACACAGCTACACAGACATTCAGAACTCTACTGTTCTCAATGTGTAGGAAAACGTAGGTGTCCTATCATTGCAGTCAGAGAATTCCTTGTTTCTCTGTACAACAGACTGTTCCCTAGGCTTTTAGGGGGTAGTGTTTCAACACAATTAAAAAGGAAAAAGGCATTCCTTTCTCAAATATTATATTTTCTTATATAATTGTATGCCCAACCTCCATGACCCGCTTCTGATACTGAATCACATATAACTTTCCTCAGAGTTCTTTGCTTTATGAAGACCCATAGTCTATCACATCACTCTTCTCTCATTGATACTGCTAGATTGTGTGTTTTATCCCCTGCACAAATTAAAAAAGTAAGATTTTATACGTAGAGATGATTTTGAGTAACATAGTTTGGCAGAAATAATAAAACTGAATCAAATAATTGGAGTCTGGGTTCATAGATTCATAGGCCTCCTGACCATCTAATCACCAGATATATTATTTGTATTCCATTGTAGTCATAAAGAATTACTGCATATGTATTTGAACAACACAAATATATTCTCACAAATCTGTAGTTCAAAAGTCTAGGTTAACTTGAGCTGGTTATTAATCTTGAAGTTCCACAATGCCAAAACCAAGGTGTCAGGTAGCCAAGCTATTATTAGCTATTTCTGAAAAAAAAATCAGTCCCAAATTCACTCAGGTTGTCAGCAAAATGCAGTTGGTTTTGGAACTAGAGCTCACACGTGCCCCTCTTTGTTGATGGTCAGTGGGTGGCTTTAGAGGCTTCTTTCTCAGGTTCTTGCATATAGGATCCCACAGCACAGAGCCAGGGGCAGTATATGGAAACTTTCTCACCCTTAGAATGTCTCTGATCTCTTCTACTATGCATACTTGAAAGACTCTTCTATTTTCTCTCTACTTTAAAGACTCATGTGACTACACGAGGCCCACCTGCAAAATCTAGAATGATCTCAATTTTAAGATCAGTTTATTAGTAGCCTTACTTACACTTGCAAATTCTTTTATGGTTTTATATAGATTAGTTTTAGAATAATGAAAGGACTACACCTTAACGATATATCTTTAGAATTCTTCCTGCCACACCAGTCTTTGAATGTTTTACTTTTTCTTCATTATAAAGCACCACAATCCTGGGCCCAAATATTAATGGACAGAAATCCCAAGAAGTGACAGTGAACTCTGAATAGGCCTTAAGTGGAATTAGATCTTATAAAAGTATTTTGGGGGGTTAAGAGCTATAAATTATTATTTTTAAGAAAAAGTTAATATTTAGTTAACATTATTTTGTAAATTACATGTGACTATATTGATATTATCTACTCTTTGAACCCCAAAACACCTGGCAAAGTAGATCATATATGTAATTGCATTATACCCATCTCTATACAATAATTATAACCACCCACAAAGCCTTAGAGACATGTAATCTCATGTCATCTGTTGCTATGGTTAGTTGTCATTTGGAATTTAGTCCAAACACCAAAATCTGATGTCAAGCAACTTAGCAATTCTTAATTTTCCTCCCTAAATTTCTCTGATTTTTATAGAACAAAGCATTATTCTGGTGTATTTGGTGTAGGAAATTATGGAAACTATATAATGGGCCATGTATAGGGAAAATAATATCACTACCTTCCTCTTATTTAAAAGCAAAAATGCATATAAAACACTATTTCCTTAACCTTGGGTTTAACAAAAACTTTCTAAACCTCAAATTAATGGAGGAATTCATATATTTAAAAATTATATTTTAGCCATCATAAAAATGTATTTTAAATTAAAAATAACTGAAACTAAGAGAAAACTTCAAGCTTCTCTGGTAGCTCAGATGGTAAAGAATCTGCCTGCAATGAAGGAGACCCAGGTTTGATCCCTGGGTCAGGGGAAGATCTCCTGGAGAAAGGAATGGCAACACACTCCAGTGTTCTGCCTGGAGAATTCCAGGGACAGAGGACCTAGGTGGGCTACAGTCCATTGGGTTGCAAAGCGTCTGACACAACTAAGTAACTAATACTTAGTCACTCGTGTAACAAATAGTTCCAAAATTTAGTGGCTTAAAACACATTTAAGAAGGGTAAAATAGGAAATGCATCAAAAGAATTTAGTTAAATTTATAAAAACTGAAAAATTATTAATCCCCTTGAAGTAATAAATCTCATAATTCTAACTGGGAATCAGATTATTAAAGATAATTTTATAATGAGAAATGAATTAATATGTTGATTCATGCCTTAAGAAATTAACAATAGTTGAGCACCATAGTATTTGCTTGAACTTTCTTATGTGGGAATATAATTTTAATTCAGTATATATTCTAAAAAACAAAACAGAAGAAATACTTTTATAAGTCATTTATAATAAATAATTGGGAATACCTGGTAGCTCAAATGGTAAAGAGTCTGTTTGCAATGTGGGAGACCCAGGTTCAAACCCTGGGTCAGGAAGATCCCCTGGAGAAGGAAATGGTAACTCACTCCAGTATTCTTGCCTGATTCCATGAATGGAGGAGCCTGGCAGGCTCCATGGGGTCCATGGGGTCACATAGAGTCAGACACTACTGAGTGACTTCACTTTCATAATAAGTAATTAAGTACATTTAAGAAAGATTTGTTTTCTAAGGCGGAGAGTATGGTTATATTTTAAATTATGAGAATACTTTTCTTAGAATAAGAATGAAAAGTTTCAAAATAAAACTCTCATTTTTCCTTTAAAAATTCATGCATCTGCTGTAACTTACTCTATGAAGCCAGCATTACCCTGATATCAAAAACAGACATGGACATTACAAAAAAGATGAACAGCAGACAAATATCTCTCATAAATATAGATGCAAAAATCCTCTCCACAGATGAATGAATGAAGAAAATGCAGTGTATATATTATACAATGGAATGTTATTCAGCCATAAAAATATCGAAATTTTGCCATTTGTGACAACATGAATGGACCTTAAGGACATTATGCTATGTGAAATGAGATAGACAGTGAAAGATAAATGCTGTGTGATTCAGAAACAAAAAACTAACTCATAAATACAAATATAAGATTGGTAATTGCCAGAAGTAGGAGATAGAAGATAAGTGAAATGGATGAAGGTGATAAAAAGGTACAAGCTTCTAGTTATAAAACAAATAAATCCTGGGATATAATGTACAACACAGAGAGTAATACTGTATTATATATTTCAAAATTTTTAAGAAAGCTATTTTTAAATTTTCATTTTAAATGGAGCATAGTTGATTGACAATGTTGTGTTTATTTCAGGTGTACAGTAAAGTGATTCAGTTATACATATATATGCATCTATTATTTTTCAAATTCTTTTCCATTTAGGTTATTATAGAATATTGAGCAGCATTCTCTGTGCTATATAGTAGCACAGTATATACTTGTTGGTTATCTATTTTAGATATAGCAGTGTGTAAATGTTGAAAGTTCTTATCACAAGAAGAACAGCACGTGTAACTATGTGTGGCGATGGATGAAAACTAGATTTATTGTGGTAACTATTTCCCAACACATACAAATATGGAATAATTGTGTTGCACATCTGAGACTATTATATATGAATTATATCTCAATTTTTAAGGTAACAAACCTAATAATCTGTACCATGTTTCATTTAAAAGCACTGCCAAACTGTCCAGCTATAGAAGAATGATTGCAGTTCATAACTGGGAATGCTAAGAGTCTATTTGAAAAAATACAAATGAAGGGAAACGTTTCTTTCTTTTGGGTCCAAGAAAGGCTTGTAGAGTACAATTGTCTCAGCAAGATTATCTCCACACGACAATGTCAAATATGCACTGAATAAGAAATTATACTTTCAGTCTTTATTGAGAAAAAAGAACTTCATGAAAAGTAGAAAAAAAATGTGCATACATTATCACTGTTCTTATACATGTTTCTTCACTTCATATAATGTTACTGTTTACACTTAAATTGAAAAGCTCTCCTATTTTATCCTAGTCTGAAGTTTAACCTTCTCCACACTTTATGCAGACAAAAGTTCAGCTGATTTTTGGGGGCTCCATAGACAATATGCAGCCATTTAGAAATTATCAGGAAATTTTAAATAAGGTCATTCTTTGCTCAGGAGCAAATGTCCATAATTCTACACAGAAAGGGTTTTTAGGCAGCAATCTAGTTACAATGAGACATAGATGTAGGATCCTCAAACAATTTTGCTTGAGCATACAATTAAAGAACACTAAAATGCTATGAAGCTCCTCCAACTTTTAAAAATCTAAATATAAAATTTTTCTCCCCCATAACTTTGAATAGCAGCAAAAGATGCAACTCCAACATACTGTATGTGCTGCAAAAAAAAAAAAAAATTCCTCAAGAAGATATTAGCATATCAAATCCAATATTTTTAAAAGCAATCATGTACTATAACCAAACAGGATCTATCACAGGCATACAAGGCTAGTTTAACAGTAAAAAATTTTCACATAGACTAAGTAAGAAAAAACATATGAACATGTCAATAGGTGTAGGGAAATCATCCAACAATATTCAAAGCCAGCCCACTTACCATAAAAAGCCTCAGGAAACTAGGAATAAAGAACTTCTACTTGATGAAGAATATCTAGCCAAAACCCTATACCTGACATCATACTTCATGGTGAGAAACTCAATGCTTTTCTATTAAGATCCAGAACAACACAAGGATATCCACTCATTACTGCTATTCAGCTTTATACTGGAAGTCTCAGTTAATGCAGTTAGAGCACAGCAGGAAAATGTGTGAAAATTGGCAAAGAAATAAGCTATCTTTGTTTGAAGATGACATAATTGTTTATATAGGAAATCCTTAAGAATCAACAACAACAACAACCAACAACTCCTGGAAATAAAAAGTATTTATCACAAGATTTTATGAATTAATGACACATTCCATTCAAATTCAAGACCAACAATAACCAATAAGAATATGGAATTAATAAAACAGTACCATTTATATTAACACTCAAAATTTGAAATGTTTCTCAACCCAATGATCAAGTCCACATTTCCTGTGACTCTCGCATTGGCAGGCAGATTTTTTTTTTACCTCTGAGCCACCTGGGAAGCTCACAGGACTTGCTATACATATATAGTATCAAGATAGGGTAGTATTGTCCAAAAGATAGGCAGAATAGAAATAACAGAAATATATCCAAACAAATTTAATCAGCTGATTTTGAAAGACAGGGAAAAGTCAGTTCAATAAAAAGTGGATTTTTTTTTTCAGTAGTAATTGGCATGGGAACAGCTGGACATCCACAGGCAAAACCATGAATCTAGTTACTGATCTTATATCTTTCACAAAAATTAAATCAAACTGGATCATAAATCCATTAAATAATTAAATATAAAGTACAAGTCTATAAAATATAAGAAATGCGACCTAGGAAAATCTAAGCAATTGGTTTGGCAATGACTTTTTTGAATATAATCCCAAACATACAATCCATGAAAGAAAAAAAAAAAGATAATTTGCAGTTGATTAGATTAAAAAAATCCTTTTTCTTTGTGAAAGACACAGTTGGATAATGATAAAAACAAGCAACAAGTTTCAGAGATATAGAGAACAAACTACAGGTTATCACTGAGGAGAAGGAAAGAGGCAGGGGTTATATAGGTTTAGGGAGAAAAAGTTTTTATGGGATTATATGAAATCATGTGTGGATGATTTTTGAAAAATTTTAAAGCATAATTCATTTAGAGAATCTTTCAATTAAAAAGTACTATAGTTGGGAAGATAATATTTGCAATACACATAACTGATAAATCACTGGCATCTACAATGTAACAATACAAGAAGAGTTAAAACACAAGAATAAGAAAACACAATAAAAAAAAGAGCAAAACATTAGAATAAATATCTCACCAAAGATATAAAAAAAGCAAATAAACATATGAAAAAATGTTCAATATCATATGTCTTAAGAAACTTCAAAGAACAATGAGATACTACTACACAGCTATTAGAATGGCTAAAATACTTAACATTGACAACACAAAATGTTAAGAAGGATGTGAAGCAGTGGGAATTCTTATTCATTGGTGTAAATGCAAAATGTCACTGCCAGTTTGGAAGATAGTTTGAGTGCATTTTATAAAATCTAAAAAACTCCTATCATATGATCTGCCAATTGCATTCCCTGGTGCTAAGCCAAATGAACTGAAATCTCATGCCCACACAAAACCCTGCATGTAGATGTTTATAATGTGTTTTTTTTTTTTTTCATCAATAGTTTGTAGTTTTCAGAGTATAAGTATTTATTTACCTTCCTTAGTTAAGATGATGTCTAAGCACATGTTGTATATAACAAGGATTTAAAATAACTATAATGGCAATCTTATCATAGTCCTAAAAAAGTGATTATAAGTCATAAGACTGAATCTATTTTTAAACTTCAAGTACATGCAAATGAATCTTAAATGAAATCAGTCCTGAATATTCATTGGAAGGACCTATGCTGAAGATGAAACTTCAATACATTGGCCACCTGATACAAAAAGCCGACTCATTGGAAAAGACCCTGATGCTGGGAAAAATTGAAGACAGGAGGAGAAGGGGATGACACAGGATGAGATGGCTAGATGGCATCACCCACTCAATGGACATGAGTTTGAGCAAGCTCTGGGAGTTGGGATGGACAGGGAAGCCTGGTGTGCTGCAGTCCATGGGGTCGCAGAGTCTGACACGACTGAGCAACTGAACTGATTCAGTTTACTTGGCAGTAATTCAATTTAATCATAATGAATTCTGATAAAATCTAAATGTATAAGTGATAAACGGTATTAAGATTCCATTTCTAATGTAAGAAACTTGGTGGGGCTAGAATGAGAAAATCTACTTGGTACAAAGTTAGGAACAGTTTTTACATACAGTTTATCCACACTGCTATATAAGATGGCTAATGTGATTTAAAGAATTTTGACAAGCTCAATTTCCCTAAAATCTCTTGTTCCACTGCCCCTTTGACAATTTAAGGATCATTCTATTATTCAGCTGTTGTTCAGTTGCCAAGTCATGTCTGATATTTTGGGACCCCATAAACTGCTGCATGCCAGGCTTCCTTGTCCTTCACTCTCTCCTATAATTTGCTCAAACTCATGTCCATTGAGTTGGTAATGCCATCCAACCATTTCATCCTTGGTCACCCTCTTCTCTTCTTGACCTCAATCTTTCCCAGCATCAGAATCTTTTCCAATGAGTCAGCTCTTCCCATCAAGTGGCCAAAATACTGGAGCTTTAGCTGTTATTCATATATATGAATTAATTTAATCTAAAATAAATAATTTACATGAGAAGTAAAGAGAATACACAGCTATCACACTTTGAGTCGGCAGCTTTAATAGGTTTGGGGCCACAGTTCCTTGGGGCAAAGCTACAGGCAAAACCCAGTTAAGGAGAACACTGTTTTAAAAATTGTCAGGCGCTTAAGCTATTGTCTAAAAAACACTCAGAATGGGAGAAAAGTTAGAAGAAATGGTAGCTATAAGGTGGATACAGGGATGCAATGCATAAGCTTCAAAGGTTAAGTAATTTTGTTCACTGTTTATTGAACAAAAATATAAATGGTTTATCATCCTTATGCATATATTAGCAATGAAAATGGTCAGTTTTCAGGGAATAGTAACTCACTTTTGTGGTGTTATCTCTTAAAAAGATGAAATATTCCCTGGGGTTTCCTGTATCTTATGGCCTCTCTGATAATGTATTTCTGAACACTTTCTTATGTTTTGCTGTATGTGCCACTACATCTATAATTGCACTAGTATTATAACATAGGACAATTCAATTAAACTATTCAAGCTAGACTTAATTTATGAGCCTCAATAGGTCATCTGCTTTATTTACTGAGCAGTATATAACACGAACCAAAGCTCGTATAATCCATTATGGGGTCCGAAATAAATCACAACTGTCCTACTGAAATTCTTTCAATGAATCATAAGAAAAAAAAATGGAAGTAGATAACTTTTTATTCCATATCCTCCCTCTACTTTTTCTTCTTTCTTATTGACTTAAGGCATCTTATTTATTGGAGAAAGAGCTATTGGAGATGTGGCCAAGATCAATTGTTGCACCTGGCATTTTACAAAATTATAAGAAAGTTGAATCCATAACTTTGACATAAGAAACATACAGTTGATCATCATGACAAAATCTATTACTTGTGATTTGAGTATTTGATTTAAATTCATGCTATTTGCCTCTGGAAAGTAAATCATCTTCCAAGAGTTATTTTAAAGTGGTAAAGTTTTGGTCTCAATAATAATTTGCCTAGAGAAACTAGGCTGCTTTCCAGTCTCTCAGCATTTTCACTCTAAGTCTCTGATTTCATCTCCCATCTTCAACCATGAAGGAACAGAATTCTTTCATTTGGAAGTTGTCTTTAGCAGAGATTCTGTCATGCCTAAGATCATAGCAGCCTCAGTCAACTGAGCTAAGCTGTTGATCTTGTTGTAACATCATGTCGAGTTGGTAAGTCATGTCCAACACTTTGTGATCCTGTGGACTGCACCACACTAAGCTTACTTTTCCTTTACTATATCCCTGAGTTTGCTGAAACTCATGTCCATTGAGTCAGTGATGCATCCAACCATCTCATCCTTTGTCACCTGCTTCTCCTCTTGCCCTCAGTCTTTCACAGAATCAGGGTCTTTTCCAATGAGTCAGCTCTTGACATAAGGTGGCAAAAGTATTGGATCTTCTGCTTCAACATCAGTCCTTCCAATGAATATTCAGGGTGGGTTTACATTAGGATTGATTGGCTTGATCTTCTTGCTGTCCAGTCAGTCAATTCAGTTGCTCAGTCATGTTAGACTCTTTGTGACCCTGTGGACTGCAGCATATCAGGCTTCCCTGTCCATCATCAACTCCTGGAGCTTGCTCAAACTCATATCCATCAAGTTGGTGGTGTCATCCAACCATCTCATCCTCTGCTGTCCCCTTCTCTTCCTGACCTCAATCTTTTCCAAGGAGTCAATTCTTCCCATCAGTTGGCCAAACTATTGGAGCTTCAGCTTCAGCATCAGTCCTTCCATTGAATATTCAAGACTGATTTCCTTTAGTATTGCCTGGTTTGACTTCTTTGCATTCCAAGGGACTCTCAAGAGTCTTCCCCAACACCACAGTTCAAAAGCATTAATTCTTTGATGCTAAGCTTTCTTTATCACATCCATACATGATTAAATATCACATCCATACATGATTCCTGAAAAAAACCATAGCTTGGACTATATGGACCTTTGTCCATAAAGTAACACCTCTGTTTTTTAATACACCATCTAGGTTTCTCATAGATTTTCTTCCAAGAGGTGATTGTCTTTTAATTTCATGGCTGCAGTCACCATCTGCAGTGATTTTGGTGTCCAAGAAAATACAGTCTCTCAATGTTTACATTGCTTCCCCATTTGCCATGGAGCGATGGGACCAGATGCCATGATCTTAGTTTCGTGAATTTTGAGTTTTAAATTTTTCACCCTCCTCTTTGATTTTTATCAAGAGGCTCTTCAGTTCCTTTTCACTTTCTGCCATAAGGGTGGTATCATCTGTATATCTGACATTATTAAGATTTCTCCTGGAAATCTTGATTCCAGCTTGTGCTTCATCCAGCCCAGCATTTACATGATGTACTCTGCATATAAGTTAAATAAGCAAGGTGGCAATATACAGGCTTGATGTGCTTCTTTCCTGATTTGGAACCAGTCCATTATTTCATGCCTGGTTCTAACTGTTGCTTCTTCACCTGCCTACAGGTTTCTCAGAAGGCAAGTCAGGTAGTCTGGTATTCCCATCTCTTGAAGAATTTTCCAGTTTGTTGTGATCCACAGTCAAAGGCTTTGGCAATTGTGCAGCAGTTTGAACATTCTTTGGCATTGCATCTTTTTGGGATTGGAATGAAAACTGACCTTTTCCAGTCCTGTGGCCACTTCTGGGCTTTCCAAATTTGCTGTCATATTGGGTGCAGCATTTTCACAGCATCATCTTTGAAGATTTGAAATAGCTCAACTGGAATTCTGTCACCTCCAGTGACTTTATTCATAGTGATGCTTCCTAAGTCCCCCTTTGCATTCCAGAATGTCTTGCTCTAGGTGAGTGATCACACTATCATGGTTATCTGGATCATGAAGATCTTTTTTGTATAGTTCTTCTGTGTATTCTTGTCATCTCTTCTTAACATCTTCTGCTTCTGCTAGATCCATGCTGTTTCTGTCCTCATTGATCATTTAGGAAGGCTTTCTTATCTCTCCTTGCTATCCTTTGGAACTCTGCATTCAGATGAATTTATCTTTCCTTTTCTCCTTTGCCTTTTTCTTTTTGCCTTGTCCAAGGGATTCTCAAGAGTCTTCTCCAGGACAGTTCAAAAACATTAATTCTTTGGCATTAAGGCTTCTTTATGGTCCAACTCTCACATCTGTACATAACTACTAGAAAAACCATAAATTTGACAATACAGATCTTTGTCGCTGATCTAGATGCAAGTAAAGGAATTAGAAAAGATACAGTGCAATTCACATTGGACTGGTGAAGCCCTCATTCTAAAGAAAATGCCATGCGATAATTCCCTACCCCAGTTTTGTCTTTAAGGACAAGTAGGAAGAAATACTATTAGAAGGCATTGATAAACATGCACAGCTCTAGGGACATTTTGCTAGTTATGGCCAGTGGTCATGATACAGAAACCATTTGGCTTTATATGTTCATTGAAATTTGACAAAATTCATTTTGTGCTGTTGGAAATTAGGCATTGAAAGATTATTCAAAGAACAAAACAAATCAGATTAGATTTGAGGCTGAAATAAATGGTTAAACATTTATAATGCATGTTTTCAGAACTCAAAAAAAAAAAAAAAAAAAAAAAAGAACTCAAGACAGTGCTTAACCAGCTAAGAATGGAATAGTGCCTGCTGTGGTGAGTAGGTAGGTATGATCTATTGTTTTTCAATAGTGAGAAGATAACTTCTGGGCTATAAAAGAGCAAGATTTCTAAAAGACCCCCACAATGGCTATTTCAAAATTCTCAGGAACGTGATTGGCTTTTGTTCTTTTTCTTTCTCAAGTTTAACTAGAAAGGCAAACCCAAAGCATCAATGATGACCTCATTTCTTAACATTTTAGCAATTAAACTTTGAGAGACTTTTGTTGTCTTTTTACCCCTAAATTCAAGTTTATAGAGTAGCTTGTGAAATCTTAATATAGGAAGCATTATAATTGTTTTATAGTACTGTGGTTCCACAGAAGAGGGAGTTCAGTAGAAACTGAAATGACATCAAAGTAAATGCTTGTTTTGGGATCAATAACTGTGTCTAAGTATTTTTTCTAGAAGCATGAATTCTATTTCTTTAAACAATGTTTGCATTTTGCTTGATAAAAAGTATATTAAATGTTAAATAGTGTCTAACTAATAAAAAAAAAAAAGATGGTTGATTTTGCCAATATCAAACTGTTCCCTGGAATTCTCAATCACATGTCTTGAAGTCAGAGATATGATCAAGCTTGCATCATTACAAAGTCATGTAAAGAACTGACAGTCTATAGAAACAGCATTACACAGTTAATGAGCATAGAACAGAAATAGTTTTTCAGAACTAGAATTTGTAGAAATTTACAAAGTTTCATGATTCATGAGCATTCCAGATTTTGTTATCAATAATGCTTTGTTGATAAACAATTTTATTTCAATCCAAATTGAAATATATTTATATATCAACAATCCATTATTTTTATGTTTGTTTGGATTTTGGTTTAATGTTCTATCAAAAATAAGGTAATAATTTTTAAAATTTTATTTTTTCCAAGGTCAGAAATATATCATTGCACCAAAATAATGGATTACTCTCAGTCATTATCAGTAATTGTGTAGCTGTTTAATTGGCAAAATGTATAATAGTCCCCGTGGGCTTCCCAGGTGTCACTAGTGGTAAAGAACCTACTTGCCAATGAAGGAGACATAAAAGGCATTGTTCAATCCCAGGGTCAGGAAAATCCTATTGAAGGGGGCATGGGAACCCACTGCAGTATTCTTGACTGGAGAATCCCATGGACAGAGGAGCCTGGTGGGCTACAGTTCATAGAGTAGCAAAGAATCGGACATGACTGAAGTGACTTAGCACGTATGCACATAACGGTCCATTCATATTATCATTTTATAGGTAATCTATTTCTCAGTGCAGCTATATGTGTTCATATAGTAAAAAGTGAAAGTGAAAGTCACTCAGTCATGTGTGACTCTTTGCAATCCAATGGACAATACAGTTCATGAAATTCTCTGGGCCAGAATACTGGAGTGGGTAGTCTTTCCATTCTCCAGAGGATCTTCCCAACCCAGGGATCGAACCCAGGTTTCCCACATTGCAGGCAGATTTTTTTTTACCAACTGAGCCACAAGAGAAATACTAGTTAAATTTTGTCAGCTAAACTCAACAGAAGACTGGACACATTATAATGTGATCACACCATTTCTTGCTTTCATTATCATTCCATCTATTAAGTTCTTAATAAACTAGATGGAAAAAACAGATACATTCATCAATACATAGAAAAATGTGGGAAAAATGAAACTCAGGAAACACTATCCCAAAATACTGTTTTTTTAAAATAGATGATTTACAGTTCCTTCTTTAAAGCTTCTTTTTATTTAACAGCTTTCTTTGTGTTTTGGTTTACTTTACTGAGCTATTATTCATGTACCCTAAAACTTACCAATGTAAAATGCATAACCCAGTGCTTTTTAGTATTATATTAACAGTTACAATCATGACCATAATCAATGTCAAATTAAAAATAAATAAATAAAACTTTAATCACCTCAAAAGGAAACCTTGTGCCATTTACTTATCACTCCTTATTGCCCCAAATCCCTGCAGCCCTAAGGAACCACTAATCTCTTTTCTGTCTTTATAGATTTCTCTCTTCTGGACATTTCATGAAAATGGAATCTTAAGTATTCTTTCATGACTAGCTCCTTTCTCTTTGCCTAAAGTTTTCAAGGTTCATTTGTGCTGTGACATCTATCAGTACTTCATTCTTTTTATAATATTTGAGTAATATTTCAATGTATGGACATACCACACTTAGCATCTCTAATGGATTTGGAGCTGTTTCCATCTTTGCCTATTATATATAATATTACTATAAATATTTGTGTGCAAGTTTTCTGCAGATTGCTGGATCATGTATTAGTATTTTTAGCCTCTCTGAGAAACTGCTAGACTGTTTTATAAAGGGGTTGCCTCATTTTAAATTCCCAGCCACGATATACGAACATTTCATACCCTCTCCAACACTTTATTATGCTTCCTGTTGCTATTGTTTATAGTGAATGTGAATGAATGAATGATGTGTTCAGTGATGTCCAACTCTTGGTGACCCTTTGAACTGTAGCCTGCCAGGCTCCTCTCTCCATGGGATTTTCCAGATAAGACTATGGAGTGGGTTGCCATTTCCTCCTTCAGAAGATCTTCCTGACCCAGGAATCTAACTCACATCTCCTGTGTCTCTTGACAAAGGCAAATTCTTTATCTGCTGAACCATTAGGGAAGCCCAGTGAATGTGAAGTTGTTTCTTATTGTGGGTTTTTGCATTTCCCTGATAACTAATGCTATTGGCCATTTATTTAACTTTTTTGGAAAAAATTCAATTCAGATTTTTAACCTATGATTTTAAATTGAGCTATTTGTCTTATTTTAATTACTTTCTAAGAGTTCTTTATATATTAGACATAAGATATTAGATAAGATATTTAGAGGTCTTATATATAAGATATCTAAAGATATATGTATATATATGATTCTTATATCTTTAGATATAAAAATCTTAACACACATATGCAAATATTTTTCTGCAAAAGATTTTTAACCTATGATTTTAAATTGGGCTATTTGTCTTATTTTAATTACTTTATAAGAGTTCTTTATATGTTAGATATAAAATAATAGATATTTAGAGATCTTATATATAAGATATCTAAAGATATATGTATATAAGATTACTTATATCTTTAGATATAAGAATCTTTAACATATATATGACTGCAAATATTTTTCTATTTCCATAAGTTTTTTGCACTTTCTTAACTGTATTCCTTGAAATATAAAAGTTTTCAGTTTTAAGTCTGATTTATGTAGATATTGTCATTGTCATTGCTCAGGTCTTTTGATATTATATCTAGAATCCTTTGCCAATTCTGAGATCACTAAAAATTTAACTTTATGCTTTTTCTAAAAGTTAAATAGTTTTTGTTCTTATATTTAGGACTTTGATCCCTTTTGCATCAATTTTGTATTCAGTGAGTTAAAAGTCAAGTTTCATTCTTTTGTATGTGTATATCAAGTTGTCCCAGTACTTTTGTTAAAAAGGCAATTATTTTCCCAATGAATGGTTTTGAACCCTTATCTAAATCAGTTCACCACAGATATATGAGCTTGTTTATAGACCCTCAATTCAGTTCCATTGGTCTATAAGTCTATTCTTCCTAGTAAAACAATGTTTGGTTCCAAATAGGAAAAGGAGTATGTCAAAGCTGCATATTGTCACCCTGCTTATTTAAATAATATGCAGAGTACATCATGAGAAATGCTGGGCTGGAAGAAGCAAAAGCTGGAATCAAGATTGCCGGGAGAAATATCAATCACCTCAGATATGCAGATGACACCAACCTTATGGCAGAAAGTGCAGAGGAACGAAAAAGCCTCTTGATGAAAGTGAAAGTAGGAGGAGGAGCTAAGATGGCGGAGGAGTAGGATGGGGAGAACACTTTCTCCCCCACAAATTCATCAAAAGAACATTTAGACGCCGAGTAAATTCCACAAAACAACTTCTGAAAGCCGGCAGAGGACATCAGGCACCCAGAAAAGCAACCCAAGTCTTCGAAAGGAGAGAGAAGAAATACAGCTCCACTCACCAGAACACCGACACAAGCTTCCCTAACCAAGAAAACTTGACAAGCCACCTGTACAAACCCACACAGAGCGAGGAAACACCACAATAAAGAGAACTCCACAAACTGCCAGAATACAGAAAGGACACCCCAAACTCAGCAATTTAAACAAGATGAAGAGACAGAGGAATACCCAGCAGATAAAGGAACAGGATAAAAGCCCACCAAACCAAACTAAAGAGGAAGAGATAGGGAATCTACCTGATAAAGAATTCCAAATAATGATAGTGAAATTGATCCAAAATCTTGAAATGAAAATGGAATCACAGATAAATAGCTTGGAGACTAAGATCGAGAAGATGCAAGAAAGGTTTAACAAGGACCTAGAAGAAATAAAAGAGAGTCAATATAAAATGAATAATGCAATAAATGAAATTAAAAACACTCTGGAGCCAACAAATAGTAGAATAACAGAGGCAGAAGATAGGATTAGTGAATTAGAAGATAGAATGGTAGAAATAAATGAATCAGAGAGGATAAAAGAAAAACAAATTAAAAGAAATGAGGACAATCCCAGAGACCTCCAGGACAATATTAAACGCTACAACATTCGAATCATAGGGGTCCCAGAAGAAGAAGAGAAAAAGAAAGACCATGAGAAAATACTTGAGGAGATAATAGTTGAAAACTTCCCTAAAATGGGGAAGGAAATAATCACCCAAGTCCAAGAAACTCAGAGAGTCCCAAACAGGATAAACCCAAGGCGAAACACCCCAAGACACATATGAATCAAATTAACAAAGATCAAACACAAAGAACAAATATTAAAGGCAGCAAGGGAAAAAAAACAAATAACACACAAGGGAATTCCCATAAGGATAACAGCTGATCTTTCAATAGAAACTCTTCAAGCCAGGAGGGAATGGCAAGACATACTTAAAATGATGAAAGAAAATAACCTACAGCCCAGATTATTGTACCCAGCAAGGATCTCATTCAAGTATGAAGGAGAAATCAAAAGCTTTACAGACAAGCAAAAGTTGAGAGAATTCAGCACCACCAAACCAGCTCTCCAACAAATACTAAAGGATATTCTCTAGACAGGAAACACAAAAACAGTGTATAAACTCGAACCCAAAACAATAAAGTAAATGGCAACGGGATCATACTTATCAGTAATTACCTTAAATGTAAATGGGTTGAATGCCCCAACCAAAAGACAAAGACTGGCTGAATGGATACAAAAACAAGACCCCTACATATGTTGTCTACAAGAGACCCACCTCAAAACAGGGGACACATACAGACTGAAACTGAAGGGCTGGAAAAAAATTTTCCATGCAAATAGAGACCAAAAGAAAGCAGGAGTAGCAATACTTATATCAGATAAAATAGACTTTAAAACAAAGGCTGTGAAAAGAGACAAAGGTGGTCACTACCTAATGATCAAAGGATCAATCCAAGAAGAAGATATAACAATTATAAATATATATGCACCCAACACGGGAGCACTGCAGTATGTAAGACAAATGCTAACAAGTATGAAAGGAGAAATTAACAATAACACAATAATATTGGGAGACTTTAATACCCCACTTACACCTATGGATAGATCAACTAAACAGAAAATTAACAAGGAAACACAAACGTTAAACCATACAATAGACCAGTTAGACCTAATTGATATCTATAGGACATTTCATCCCAAAACAATGAATTACACCTTTTTCTCAAGCGCACATGGAACCTTCTCCAGGACAGATCACATCCTGGGCCATAAATCTAGCCTTGGTAAATTCAAAAAATAGAAATCATTCCAAGCATCTTTTCTGACCACAATGCAGTAAGATTAGATCTCAATTACAGGAGAAAAACTATTAGAAATTCCAACATATGGAGGCTGAACAACACCCTGCTGAATAACCAACAAATCACAGAAGAAATCAAAAAAGAAATCAAAATTTGCATAGAAACTAATAAAAATGAAAACACAACAACTCAAAACCTGTGGGACACTTTAAAAGCAGTCCTAAGGGGAAAGTTCATAGCAATACAGGCATACCTAAAGAAACAAGAAAAAAGTCAAATAAATAACCTAACCCTACACCTAAAGCAACTAGAAAAGGAAGAAATGAAGAACCCCAGGGTTAGTAGAAGGAAAGAAATCTTAAAAATTAAAGCAGAAATAAATGCAAAAGAAACAAAAGAGACCATAGCAAAAATCAACAAAGCCAAAAGCTGGTTCTTTGAAAGGATAAATACAATTGACAAAACATTAGCCAGACTCATCAAGAAACAAAGGAGAAAAAATCAAATCAATAAAATTAGAAATGAAAATGGAGAGATCACAACAGACAACACAGAAATACAAAGGATCATAAGAGACTACTATCAACAATTATATGCCAATAAAATGGACAACGTGGAAGAAATGGACAAATTCTTAGAAAAGTACAACTTTCCAAAACTGGACCAGGAAGAAATAGAAAATCTTAACAGACCCATCACAAGCACGGAAATTGAAACTGTAATCAAAAATCTTCCAGCAAACAAAAGCCCAGGTCCAGACGGCTTCACAGCTGAATTCTACAAAAATTTAGAGAAGAGCTAACACCTATCCTGCTCAAACTCTTCCAGAAAATTGCAGAGGAAGGTAAACTTCCAAACTCATTCTATGAGGCCACCATCACCCTAATACCAAAACCTGACAAAGATCCGACAAAAAAAGAAAACTACAGGCCAATATCACTGATGAACATAGATGCAAAAATCCTTAACAAAATTCTAGCAATCAGAATCCAACAACACATTAAAAAGATCATACATCATGACTAAGTGGGCTTTATCCCAGGGATGCAAGGATTCTTCAATATCCGCAAATCAATCAATGTTATACACCACATTAACAAACTGAAAAACAAAAACCATATGATTATCTCAATAGATGCAGAGAAAGCCTTTGACAAAATTCAACATCCATTTATGATAAGAACTCTCCAGAAAGCAGGAATAGAAGGAACATACCTCAACATAATAAAAGCTATATATGACAAACCCACAGCAAACATTATCCTCAATGGTGAAAAATTGAAAGCATTTCCTCTAAAGTCAGGAACAAGACAAGGGTGCCCACTTTCACCATTACTATTCAACATAGTTTTGGAAGTTCTGGCCACAACAATCAGAGCAGAAAAAGAAATAAAAGGAATCCAAATTGGAAAAGAAGAAGTAAAACTCTCACTGTTTGCAGATGACATGATCCTTTACATAGAAAACCCTAAAGACTCCACCAGAAAATTACTAGAACTAATCAATGATTATAGTAAAGTTGCAGGATATAAAATCAACACACAAAAATCCCTTGCATTCCTATACACTAATAATGAGAAAACTGAAAGAGAAATTAAGGAAACAATTCCATTCACCATTGCAACGAAAAGAATAAAATACTTAGGAATATATCTACCTAAAGAAACTAAAGACCTATATATAGAAAACTATAAAACACTGGTGAAAGAAATCAAAGAGGACACTAAGAGATGGAGAAATATACCATGTTCATGGATTGGAAGAATAAATACAGTGAAAATGAGTATACTACCCAAAGCAATTTATAGATTCAATGCAATCCCTATCAAGCTACCAACAGTATTCTTCACAGAGCTAGAACAAATAATTTCACAATTTGTATGGAAATACAAAAAACCTCGAATAGCCAAAGCTATCTTGAGAAAGAAGAATGGAACTGGAGGAATCAACCTACCTGACTTCAGGCTCTATTACAAAGCCACAGTTATCAAGACAGTATGGTACTGGCACAAAGACAGAAATATTGACCAATGGAACAAAATAGAAAGCCCAGAGATAAATCCACGCACATATGGACACCTTATCTTTGACAAAGGAGGCAAGAATATACAATGGATTAAAGACAATCTCTTTAACAAGTGGTGCTGGGAAAACTGGTCAACCACTTGTAAAAGAATGAAACTAGAACACTTTCTAACACCTTACACAAAATAAACTCAAAATGGATTAAAGATCTCAATGTAAGACCAGAAACTATAAAACTCCTAGAGGAGAACATAGGCAAAACACTCTTCGACATACATCACAGCAGGATCATCTATGACCCACCTCCCAAAATATTGGAAATAAAAGCAAAAATAAACAAATGGGACCTAATTAAACTTAAAAGCTTCTGCACAACAAAGGAAACTATTAGCAAGGTGAAAAGGCAGCCTTCAGAATGGGAGAAAATAATAGCAAATGAAGCAACTGACAAACAACTAATCTCAGAAATATACAAGCAACTCCTACAGCTCAACTCCAGAAAAATAAATGACCCAATCAAAAAATGGGCCAAAGAACAAAATAGACATTTCTCCAAAGAAGACATACAGATGGCTAACAAACACATGAAAAGATGCTCAACATCACTCATTATCAGAGAAATGCAAATCAAAACCACTATGAGGTACCATTTCACACCAGTCAGAATGGCTGTGATCCAAAAGTCTACAAGCAATAAATGCTGGAGAGGGTGTGGAGAAAAGGGAACCCTCTTACACTGTTGGTGGGAATACAAACTAGTACAGCCACTATGGGGAACAGTGTGGAGATTCCTTAAAAAACTGGAAATAGAACTGCCTTATGATCCAGCAATCCCACTGCTGGGCATACACACCGAGGAAACCAGAAGGGAAAGAGACACATGTACCCCAATGTTCATCACAGCACTGTTTATAATAGCCAGGACATGGAAGCAACCTAGATGTCCATCAGCAGATGAATGGATAAGAAAGCAGTGGTACATATACAAAATGGAGTATTACTCAGCCATTAAAAAGAATACATTAGAATCAGTTCTAATGAGATGGATGAAACTGGAACCTATTATACAGAGTGAAGTAAGCCAGAAAGAAAAACACCAATACAGTATACTAACACATACATATGGAATTTAGAATGATGGTAACAATAACCCTGTGTACGAGACTGCAAAAGAGACACTGATATATAGATCAGTCTTATGGACTCTGTGGGAGAGGGAGAGGGTGGGAAGATTTGGGAGAATAGCATTGAAACATGTATAATATCATGTATGAAATGAGTTGCCAGTCCAGGTTCGATGCACGGTACTGGATGCTTGGGGCTGGTGCACTGGGACGACCCAGAGGGAGGGTAGGGGAGGGAGGAGGGAGGAGGGTTCAGGATGGGGAACTCCGGTATACCTGTGGCGGATTCATTTCGATATTTGGCAGAACTAATACAATATTGTAAAGTTTAAAAATAAAATAAAATTAAAAAATAATAAAAAAAACAAATAAATAAAAAAGAAAGTAAAAGTGGAGAGTGAGAAACTTGGCTTAAAGCTCAACATTCAGAAAATGAAGATCATGGCATCTGGTCCCATCACTTCATGGCAAATAGATGGGGAAACAGTGGAAACAGTGTCAGACTTTATTTTTCTGGGCTCCAAAATCACTGCAGATGGTGACTGCAGCCATGAAATAAAAAGATGCTTACTCCTTGGAAGGAAAGTTATGACCAAGCTAGATAGCATATTCAAAAGCAGAGACATTCCTTTGCCAACAAAGGTCCGTCTAGTCAAGGCTATGGTTTTTCCTGTGGTCATGTATGGATGTGAGAGTTGGACTGTGAAGAAGACTGAGCACCGAAGAATTGATGCTTTTTAAGTGTGGTGTTGGAGAAGACTCTTGAGAGTCCCTTGGACTGCAAGGAGATCCAACCAGTCCATTCTGAAGATCAGTCCTGGGTGTTCTTTGGAAGGAATGATGCTAAAGCTGAAACTCCAGGACTTTGGCTACCTTATGCAAAGATTTGACTCATTGGAAAAGACTCTGATGCTGGGAAGGATTGGGGGAGGGGAAGAGGATGACAGAGGATGAGATGGCTGGATGCCATCACCGACTCAAAGGACATGAGTTTGAGTGAACTCTGGGAGTTGGTGATGGATAAGGGAGGCCTGGCGTGCTGCAATTCATGGGGTTGCAAAGAGTCAGACAGGACTGAGAGACTGAACTGAACTGAACTTTTTTTTTTTTTTTTCTCATTGCTATTTTATTTGATTTGTCTTCAGGGTCCCTTAATGACATGTAAGTTTTAAGATAAACCTGACAATTTCTATAGATAGGTGGGATTCTGATGAAGATTGCATTGAATCCACAGAGAAATTTTTATTGCAGATTTTTACTACATCAAGTCGTGATCTTGGGACATTTCTCATATATTTTAAACTTCTTTAATTTATTTCAGCAAAGTTTTGTCATATTTGGAATATAAGGTTCAAGTTCTTTGTGCAACTTTTTGCAAGTATTTTATTCTTTTTGATCATAGTTTAAACAAATTTCATTTCTCTTTCCTTCATTTTGCAGGCATTTATTGTTTCAGTTCAGTTCAGTTCAGTTCAGTCACTCAGTCAGGTTTGACTCTTTGCGACCCCATGAATTGCAGCACACCAGGCCTCCCTGTACATCACCAACTCCCAGAGTTCACTCAGACTCACGTCCATCGAGTCAGTGATGCCATCCAGCCATCTCATCCTCTGTTGTCCCCTTCTCCTCCTGCCCCCAATCCCTCCCAGCATCAGAGTCTTTTCCAATGAGTCAACTCTTTGCATGAGGTGGCCAAGTACTGGAGTTTCAGCTTTAGCATTATTCCTTCCAAAGAACACCCAGGACTGATCTCCTTCAGAATGGACTGGTTGGATCTCCTTGCAGTCCAAGGGACTCTTAAGAGTCTTCTCCAACACCACAGTTCAAAAGCATCAATTCTTCAGCGCTCAGCCTTCTTCACAGTCCAACTCTCACATCCATACATGACCACTGGAAAAACCATAGCCTTGACTAGATGGACCTTTGTTGGCAAAGTAATGTCTCTGCTTTTGAATATGCTATCTAGGCAGTCACAATTTTCCTTCCAAGGAGTAAGCATCTTTTAATTTCATGGCTGCAGTCACCATCTGCAGTGATTTTGGAGCCCCCAAAATTAAAGTCTGACACTGTTTCCACTGTTTCCCCAACTATTTGCCATGAAGTGATGGGACCAGATGCCGTGATCTTCGTTTTCTGAATGTTGAGCTTTAAGCCAACTTTTTCACTCTCCTCTTTCACTTTCATCAAGAGGCTTTTTAGTTTCTCTGCACTTTCTGCCATAAGGGTGGTGTCATCTGCATATCTGAGGTGATAGATATTTCTCCCGGCAATCTTGATTCCAGCTTGTGCTTCTTCCAGCCCACAGTGTCTCATGATGTACTCTGCATAGAAGTTAAATAAACAGGCTGACAATATACAGCCTTGACGAACTCCTTTTCCTATTTGGAACCAGTCTGTTGTTCCATGTCTAGTTCTAACTGTTGCTTCCTGACCTGCATACAGGTTTCTCAAGAGGCAGGTCAGGTGGTCTGGTATTCCCATCTCTTTCAGAATTTTCCACAGTTTATTTTGATCCATACAGTCAAAGGCTTTGGCATAGTCAATAAAGCAGAAATAAATGTTTTTCTGGAACTTACTGCCTTGCTTTTTCTATGATCCAGTGGATGTTGGCAATTTGATCTCTGGTTCCTCTGCCTTTTCTAAAACCAGCTTGAACATCTGGAAGTTCACAGTTCACTTATTGCTGAAGCCTGGCTTGGAGAATTTTGAGCATTACTTTACTAGCATGTGAGATGAGTGCAGTGTGTGGTAGTTTGAACTTTACTGTTGAGTTTAGTGTTTAGTTGTAAATATTTTTTCTTAAATCTGTTAAGACAGAATTCACATACCATACAATGCACCCCTTTAAAGTACAATGCAATGGTTTTTAGTGTATTCATAGAGCTGTTTTTGAAGTTTTATTCATGTTTGAAGAAATGCAGTTGACTTTTGTGTATTGGTATTTTATCTTGCCATCTTCTTACCTGTTGGTATTCCATCTAAACAGTTTTAATGGATTCTTTAGGATTTACTATATAGAAGATAATGCCATCTTTAAATTAAGATAGTTTGATTTCTTTTCCAGAATGGATTTCTTGTGTTTTGTTGTTGTTGTTGTTGTTGTTGTTGCCTAATTGCCTTGACTAGAACCTCTGGCCCCATGTTGAATAGAAGTGTCATGCGTGCACATCATTATTTTTACTTTCTTGTTCTTCGAAGAGAAATGTCTGGTCTTTGAACAGTAATTTTAGCTGTGAGTTTCCCATAGATGCCCTTAATCTGGTTGAGGAAGTGGATTATCTTCCACTGTTAATTACTGAAAGGTTTTATCATGAAAACAAGTTGAAATTTTTGTAATTGTTGAGCTAGGTTTTTCTTCTATCTCCAGCATTTGGCTTTTCAAGACCTTTCTTGCCAATGCCTTTACCTGGGTATTTGTAATACATTTCTCAAATTTCCTGGTTATTTGTTGCAAGGAGATTGATCTAAATCAAGTTAACATGCCATTGCTGGAATCAAAATATCCCCATCCCACAAATTAGTGTGTGTTTTTGTATATGTGTGTTTTAATTTTCACATATGGGAATATTTAATCCATGCTTCCATTTTTAAATTTATTTCTTATCATAATTACAGTCTGATGATTGTAATTTATATGTTTGAGATTTCCTTTATGTTTTAGTACACGGTAATTTTGAGAGAATTATTTTATATGTGCTTCTAGAATGATGTTGAATACTAGTTGGAGCTTCTTACCCCTTTATATACAGCTTCACAGGTGGCTCAGATGGTTAAGTATTCACCTGCAATGTGGGAGACACAGGTTTGATCCCTGGGTCAGGAAGATCCCTGCAGAAGGGAATGACAGTCCACTCCAGTATTCTTGTCTGGAGAATCCCATGAACAGAGGAGCCTCATGGGGTACAGTTCATGGAGTTGAAAAGAGTTGGACATGACTGAGTGACTAAGCTCACAGGCACTCCTTTATATATCCTATAGCCTTTCCATTTGGGGGGACAGATATGTCAAATTATCTTACTAAGAATAGATTCTTGTTATTCATTCTGTGGCAATCTACTTTATTTTCAGCTGGATTCTGCAGAATCTTTTTGTACAATTTTATCCAGATGGCAATCAGAGGTGATAAAATGATTCAGCGACAGAGAGAGAAACAAACACAAAGAAACAGAGGAGGGGAGAGAGAGAACTGACCTTTTAGTAATAGCTATAAAAGTATTTCTGGGAATTGCTGTGACATGATGATCAGACTGTTTGTTCAAAATGCCTCTATCTATCTCTGTGGCAAGGAGAGATGGTTGCTCTAATGGGCTTGGCTTGTTTTACCTTCCCAAAGAATTTAGGAGGGAGTGGGATCAGATAATTGTTGCGGGGGCACTTTCCATAGATATTCTAGACAGATACTCTATGTTTACACATCTGCTATTCTTAATACTCACATAAATGTGAAAATAATTTATTTTCTTTAATAAATATTAGGTATTTGGACTCTGCGCAGTGATACTAAAATGAGAATTAATTCAGAAAAGTTAAGTATATGAGATATAGATTATCTCAAATATGGAATATTTTTCACTTTTCTAATTAAGATGATGCCATGAATAAACTTCCTATCACATTGCTTCTCCACGGGAGACATATTGCTATTCCATTTTTAAATGCTATGTAAAGAGGCATTTCTTCTTGTCAGCTATGTAGCTTAGGGAGCATTTCTTTTTCTTCAGCTTGAAACTATAAGAGAAAAGTACACTCAATATATGCTTTTTTTAATTTCCATTTTATTCATGAAATTTCCTTTTATTATAGCATTGATATCTTTCATTTTTGTACACTGATATCCCTGCTCAAAACATCTGTCTTTTCTTCAGTGATTTACTTCTGCCTTTCTTTTTTTTTTTTACAATTTTATTTTTTATTTTTTTTTTTTTTGTGATATTATACATGTTTTAATGTCATTCTCTCAAATCATCCCCCCCTCCCTTTCCCACAGAGTCCAAAAGACTGTTCCATACATCTGTGTCTCTTTTGCTGTCTTGATACAGGTTTGTCATTACCATCTTTCTAAATTCCAGCCACTATGGAGAACAGTGTGGAGATTTCTTAAAAAACTGGAATTAGAACTGCCTTTCTTCACATGTGTATCTTCTGTGTTTTTCACCTCAACAGCACTGTCTTTGCCACCTTCTTAACTTTTCAGTAGTTCTTTATAAGTGAATTAGAGTTGCATTTCAAAATTTAAGCAGAGATCAACTTTACTTCATGGCTTATTAATATGAAAGTGTTTAAAACAGAATTTTGTAAGAAAAACCTACTAAGCAAATTTAATTTATTTATATCAGAACAAACTGGAGAATTTACAACCATGACATACTCACATTTTGTTTATATTAAACATCCCATTTTCTGATCAATCTCTCATATTCAAAGCTTATATTCTTTACCCATGTCTTCTTGAAATTACACTTTTACATTTCTTTGTCAACTAACCCAACTATGTGAGTAGGGTCACAGCCTGAAAGTTGAGAGTTATTTTATCTGGCGGGAATGTTTAGGACTCTGAGCCCAGGAAACAGCACCTCAATAGCTCTGAGAAAACTGCTCTAAGGAGACAGGAGGAAGAGTCCAACGATGTACAATTTTGTAACAAAGGGAGCAGGCAGTCTGCATGTTAAAGATCAGATATCAAGTTAAGGAATTTAACATTATATGTATGGGAAGACGAGAGTCTTGGGGCTTACTGAATTAATCTCTTTCATATGCACCTCAGCTGCTGCTGCTGCTGCTAAGTCGCTTCAGTCCTGTCCGACTCTGTGCGACCCCATAGACAGCAGCCTACCAGGCTCCTCTGTCCCTCGGATTCTCCAGGCAAGAACACTAAAGTGGGTTGCCATTTCCTTCTCCAATGCATGAAGGTGAAAGTGAAGTTGCTCAGTTGTGTCCGACTCCTAGGGACCCCATGGAGTCAAATCCTGTTTATTTGTTCACCTTAAGGAGTGGCAGTTGTGGCAGATGGCTGCTTCTTGCATTCCTCAGAGTTCCTCAGCAATCACTGTGGTGGGTGGCTGCATCTGCTAGTTTGGGAGCCATCATTCACATTTGTGGTGCTTGAGAAGACTCTTGAGAGTCCCTTGGACTGCAAGGATGTCAACCCTAAAGGAAATTAACCCTGAATATTCATTGTAAGGACTGATGCTGAAGCTGAAGCTCCAATACTTTAGTCACTTGATGCGAAGAGCCAAATCATTGGAAAAGACCCTGATGCTGGGAAAGATTGAGAGCAAGAGGAAAAGGAGGCAACAGAGAATGAGATGGTTGGATGGGATCATTGACTCAAAGGACATGAGTTTGAGCAAACTCTGGGAGACACTGATGGACAGGGAACCCTGGTGTGCTGCAGTCCCTGGGGTTGCAGAGTCGGACACGACTTAGCAACAGTTCACATTTGGAGGCCAGAATTCGCTGATGGCTGTGACATTTTATTTATTGATATGGCAGGAGATATTTTTATTTCATACTATTTTTACCAATGTCTCTGTAAGCAGTAGCCTTAACAGTTTTTAATGTTTTCTTCAAATCAGTCTTAAACTGATGTTTGTCAGGTCCCCAGCAGTTAAGCCTTCATGTTGTTACTTTCACTTCCTAGTCTTAGTCATCTTCACCTCCTGGTAGCATTTGTCATGGTTCATTATTTTTTCCTGCTTGATACACAGTTTTCACTTGGTTTCCATATGATCACACTCCTTCTTTGTTCTATCCTATTTTTTACTATTCAGTCTCCTTTGTTCTTTTTCTTTACTTTTTAATAAAGAAATGCCCAGGACTCATCTTTGTTCTTCTTATTTGTTCTATCTTTCCTATGTTCTCTGATGACTTCATCCATGGTAATGTCTTTAAAAACCATTTTTAAGCCAAGAACTCTGAAATTCACATTTTTAGCCACATATTGTCCCACAAATTTCACATACATTTTCAACTGTCTACTCTCTACTGCTACTTGAATATATAATGGACAGCTCAAATTAAACATGAACAAAACTGCTGGCTCTCTCTCCAAAACATACTGCACTTACACTTTCCTTATATCAGTTCATGGAAACTCCATACTTCCCATGTCAGCTCAAAGAGCTTGTACTCACCTTGACTCCTGTCTTTCCTCCTATGGTATAGCCAAATACCAGGAAATACTGTTCCAAAATTTATGCAGAAATGGTCTTTTCCCGTTTTGTCACAGTTCCATCTTCATTCAAGCCACAACAATCTGTTCCCTGGATTATGGCAATGGATGCCTAACCATTCTCCCTACTTCTATCCTTAGTCTCTAAAGTGCATCCTCAACAAAACAGGACCACAGTAATCCTTTTAAAGCACAAGTCAGTTTGTGACTCAGCATTTACCATTGGCTTCTATTTTATTCAATATAGAAGACAGAGTTTTCCAACTGGCTTGTAAGATGCTACTTAATTTTCTCAGTCCGCTGCCTTCCTCACTATTTTCTGTTGTACTTTCTCTTACTTTTTATGCTCTGATCACACTGGTATCTTTATCATATTCCTTGAATATGCTTGTTATGCTACATTTTTACTTCTTTTGTTCCACTCATTTTTTATGACTAAAATAATCATCCCCAGATATTTCTTTAGTTAGCTCCATTACCTCTTCCAAATATTTATCCAAATGTTATTTTTCTTGTTTTGATAACTCAATCAATTTTTCTAGTTTTACTAAGAAATAATTGCCATACATCATTGTGTAAGGTTAAAGTGTACAGCATTATCATTTGATTTACACATACAGTTGACGCTTGAACAATATGAGTTTGAACTGAGAAGATCCACTTAAATGTAGATTTTCTCCAATTAATATAGTACTAGTATTTTCATTTTATAGGTCTTTAAATTAACTAAAGTAGGGGAAAGTTTATGTTTCATTAGAGATCATAATATATGGAATCAAAAGAACTAGGATTTGATTCCTGATTATATCCAAACTGTCTCTGCTTCCTTCCCTTAAGTGAGTCTTTTATCAATTCCTTTGTTTTTAAGTTAGAGATAACAGTATGGGATTTCAACTATGCAGGAGTTGGTAGCCTTAGCCCCCTTGTTCCAGAGCCATCTGTTGTGAAATTATTACTGCAATAAGTTCTGTTATCATTCATTATCTCATATAGAGATAGTGAACAATAAAAACTTAGGATATTTCAGAATAAATTTAACCATGGAAGGAAAAGATCTCTACTCTGAAAATTATAAGACATTGATGAATGAAATAGAGGAAGACACAAATAGAAAGGTATCCCATATTTATTAATTGAAATAATTAACTTTATTAAAATGTCAATACTACCTATGGTTTGTTATTGATTGTATAGATTCTATACAATCTATAGAATATTGTCTATAGATTCAGTGCAACTCCTATTGAGATTCCAATGGCATTTTTTACAGAAGTAGGAAAAACATCCTTAAAATTTATATGAAGCCAGAAAAGACCCCTAATAGTCAGAGAAACTGTGAGAAAGAAAAACAAAGCTGGAAGCATCAGACCTAGTGATTTCAAGTTGTTTGGTAAAACTATAGTTATTAAAGCAATATGGTGCTGGTATACAAGGAAACATGATTGAATGATCACTAATTTTGTTATCCTTTTGTTTACCATATAAATTACCAAAATAAAAATAAATATATTTTGTTCAATGATATGATAAGGAGTAATGCAGATGACACATAATGCAGTGATCTTTTTATCATAGGATTTGGGTTCCATTTTAGTCTGGTGATATTCATGAAATTTAGACAAATCTGTTAAAGTCACGGTTGCAAAAAGAACATTTACTGAGCTACATGAATTTTAGAATTTCTGAATTGCATTCAAGTATGGTGATAAGATTTCAAAAGACACAGCTGTAGAATAAAAATAAACTTCACAAACCAGTGAAAAAGTGCATGCATGTGCATTGATTGTGAGTTTGTTTGGGGACACATGAGTAACTCCAAGGCAGTGGTTGAGTAAAGGCTCTGGATGTCAAACTTCTGCTCCCCAATGAAGTGCCTTGTGATTACTGAGTCTTTTATATCTTCAGTTCTCTTATCTATAAAGTAGGGTCTCAGTAACACCTATCCCATGGACTTGCTGATAGAATTAAATAACAAAAAACAGTTAGAGCACATAGAAAACTGTTTCTCACATAGTAAGCATTCAATAAATGTTTTTAAAATAAAGTATAGAGATAAAATTTGGATAAATTAATACAGAGCATGTTGAAGTTTCATGTTTGAGCATTCATTGGAATATACAGGGTAATGAGATTTATCACACTATAAGAACATTCAATCAAGATACACTAATGAATAGAAAAAAAGATGTAAAGTCAGATAAATATTTACTTTTCATATAATCAACTGTACTAATCCAACTTTAACTGAGAATGTTTTTAGATATAATATGTAGGTTTTGTACATCATTAGCCTGAATTGTTAGATAATTATGTAATCTGATTCCCTTCCTAGTGAAAGGCTACATTTAATCACACCTGAAGAAAAACTTGTGTTCAACTTAACTATATTTATTTTGTTGCTTTTGAGTACTTGAAGTGATTTTCAAGTTAATATTAACTACACATGGGTTTAGTACATGTGCTTCCTCTATAATTCAATATTTCACACTCAAGAACTTATTTTGTGATGAGTCAGATGTATCTGTAAATAGATATTAAAAGAAAATATTAGAGTTAAAATAGAGATAAAGAACAGGGAGCTACTGTTCTCATTTTACAGAACTGAGGATGTTTTCTATTAAAACAGTACAATGGTGAGATGATTAGGATGACACTGACAAGAAGGAAGTTGAAATATTCTATAATAAACAATCAAAATATAATATAGTATACCACAAAATTATATATACCATATAACATAAATTATATTGGAATATAATATACCATGTAAACTGAAATAATGGAAAGAGGTTAAAAATAAATCAGATAAGGCTATATTTCACCGATTCAAACTGATACCTCAGAAATGTTGATGTAAACAGTATTTAATATATTAGTTATTGCACCATTTTCCCAAGTTGAATCTCACTCCTTTTGTTGTTAAATCACAATGCAACTTGCAATGGCGATGCATTGATCTTACTTCTCTATAAACTCTTTGCTTGGGCTGCCTGGGGAAAGCAAAACTTCATAGGTGAAAAAAAAGAAGCTAAATTTATTTGCTCAAAGATCACATACTGTATAGTTTTCTTTCAGAAAGAAAGCCTTACATTTTGAGACATAAGACTATCTTTTAATGGCTACCATGTATAATGGTAGACTAAATCCTAGAATTACAGTAATAAAATGTTCTACATATAAATAAAATTCAGTGTCTTCTACAGTTTCTTTTTTCTATGATGAATTAAAGCTTAACAATTATTTTATTTTTAATTGAGTGGTAAGTGAATACTCTTCAGTCACTTGAGTCTTAGAATTTATTAGAATTTATAACATATTCCTCTTTAAATTGTTATTGTCATTCCACCCCATATACTTTTCACTGTTGCAAACAACCTAACAATAGAAATTCAGTCTATTAAATTGTTGCAATGCTTTTAAAATAATCTTTATAACATACTTCAAAGTTTAACCTTAAAAATCATTTGCATGTTGCAGTAGATAATACTATAACTACTGGGACACAAACAAGTGAAAATGAGAAAATATAAGATTATCTGTAATTACATAAACTAAGTTAAATAAATAGCACTTTAAAATCATTGTAATGCCTTCAAACTTTTTTTTTTTTTTCTTTACAATATTGTAATGGTTTTGCCATACATCAACATGAATCCTCCACGAGTGTACACATGTTTTAAAATTAGGAAAAAAAATAAATAAAATAAAATACGACTCTTTTTAAAAAAATCATTGTAATGATCATTTGTAGAAATAAAATTAATTTATAAAATTAGCACAAATAAATGTTCTTTTTTTTTAATAAACAGGGAACTTTGTGAATGAAGTTTCTTGTAATATTCTGGAAAACTCATTAGAATAGAGTAGTATTTGCTATATGAAATGAAGCTACTACCATGACAATGAAGCTACTAAATGAGAAAACAGTTGCCACATATATCACAAACATCTCTGACCTGTTGTTGTTGTTGTTCAGTCTCTAAGTCATGTCCAACTCTTTGTGACTCCATGAACTGAAGCACACCAGGCTTCCCTTCCTTTGCAATCTCCATGAGTTTGCTCCAATTCATGTCAATTGAGTCAGTGATACTATCTAACCATCTCATTCTCTGCTGTGCCCTTCTCCTATTGTCTTCAATTTTTGCCAGCATCAGAGTCTTTTCCAGTGAGTTGACTTTTTGCATCAGGAAGCCAAAGTATTTGAGCTTCAGCTTCAGTGTCAGTCCTTCTAATGAATATTCAGGGCTGATTTCCTTTAGGATTGACTGGTTTGATCTCCTTGCTGCCCAAGGGACTCTCAAGAGTCTTCTCCAGCATTATGGTTTGAAAGCATCAGTTCTTCTACTCTAAGCCATCTTTATGGTCCAACTCTCACATCCTTACATGACTACTAGAAAAACCACAGCTTTGACTATATGAATTTTTGTTGAAAGTGATGTCTCTATTTTAAAATACACTGTTATTGTCTAATTTTGTTATAGTTGACAAGTCTGTAGTTAAAATATATAAATGATAAAAATTTGAATTTTCAATTATTGTATGTATGATTACATGCATATATGCAACAACACAAGAGAAGACTCTACACATGGACATCACCAGATGGTCAATACCAAAATCAGATTGATTATATTCTTTGTAGTCAAATATGGAGACGTTCTATTCAGTTAGCAAAAACAAGACTGGAAGCTGACTGTGACTCAGGTCATGAACTCCTTATTAACAAATTCAGATTTAAATTGAAGAAAGTAGGGAAAACCACTAGACCACTAGACCATAAATCAAATCACTTATGATTATACAGTGGAAGTGAGAAATAAATTCAAGGGATTAGATCTGACAAAGTGCCTGAAGAACTATGGACAGAGGTTTGGGAAATTGTACAGGAGACTATGATCAAGACCACCCCCAAGAAAAAGAAATGCAAAAAGGCAAAATGGTTGTCTGAGGAGGCTTTACAAATAGCTATGAAAGAAGAGAAGGAAAAGGCAAAGAAGAAAAGGAAAGATATACCCATTTGAATGCAGAGTTCCAAAGAATAGCAAGGAGAGATAAGAAAGCCTTCTTCAGTGATCAGTGCAAAGAAATAGAGGAAAACTATAGAATGGGAAAGACTAGAGATCTATTCAAGAAAATTAGAGATGTGAAGGGAACTTTTCAAGCAAAGATGGGCACAATAAAGGACAGAAATGGTATGGACCAACAGAAACAGAAGATATTAAGAAGAGGTGGCAAGAATACACAGAAGAACTATACAAAAAAATCTTCATGACCCAGATAATCATGATGGTGTGATCACCAACTTAGAGCCACACATTCTGGGATGTGAAGTCAAGTGGGCCTTAGGAAGCATCACTATGAACAAAGCTGGTGGAGGGGATAGAATTCCAGCTGAGCTATTTCAAATCCTAAAAGATGAGGCTGTGAAAGTGTTACACTCAACAGGCTAGCAAATTTTGAAAACAACAGTGGCCACAGCACTGGAAATGGTCAGTTTTCATTCCAAGCCCGAAGAAAGGCAATGCCAAAGAATGCTCAAACTACCCCACAGGGGTACACATCTCACATGCCAGCAAAGTAATGGTAAGAAACTTCCAAGCCAGGCTTCAACAGTACATGAAACGTGAACTTACAGATATTCAAGCTGGATTGAGAAAAGGCAGATGAACCAGAGATCTATTGGATCATTGAAAAGGCAAGAGAGTTCCAGAAAAAAACATCTACTTCTGCTTTATGATTATGTCAAAACCTTTGACTTTTGGATTGCAACAAACTGGAAATTTCTTCAAGAGATGAATACCAGACCACCTGACCTGCCTCCAGAAAAATCTCTGTGCAGGTCAAGAAGCAACAGTTAGAACTGGACATGGAACAACAAGCTTGTTCCAAATCTGGAAAGTATGTCAAGGTTGTATACTGTCACCTTGCTTACTTAACTTATATGCAGAGTACATCATGGGAAATACTGGGCTGGATGACGCATAAGCTGGAGTCAAGATTGCCCAGAGAAATATCAATAACCTCAGATAAGCAGATTTACCACCCTTATGGCAGAAAGTGAAGAAGAACTGAAGAGCCTCTTGAAGAAAGTGAAAGAGGAGAGTGAAAAAGTTGGCTTAATACTCAACATTCAGAAAACTAAGATCATGGCATCGAGTCCACCTCTTCATGGCAAACAGATGGGGAAGCAATGGAAACAGTGACAGAGTTTATTTTTTTGTGCTCCAAAATCACTGCAGATGGTGACTGCAGACATTAAATTAAAAGATGCTTGCTCCTTGGAAAAAAGCTATGACCAACCTAGACATCATATTAAAAACCAGAGACGTTACTTTGCCAACAAAGGTCTGTCTAGCCAAAGCTGTGGTTTTTCCAGTAGTCATGTATGGGTGGGAGAGTTGAACTATAAAGAAAGCTGAGTGCTGATAAACTGATGCTTTTGTGGTATTGGAGAAGACCCTTGAGAGTCCCCTGGACTGCAAGGGGATCCAACCAGTCCATTCTAAAGGAAAATCAGTCTCAAATACTCATTGGAAGGACTGATGCTGAAGCTGAAACTCCAATACTTTGGCCACCTGATGCGAAGAACTGACACATTGAAAAGACCTTGAATCTGGGAAAGATTGAAGTCAGGAGGAGAAGGGAATGACAGAGGATGAGATGATTGGATGGTATCACCGACTCATTGGACATGAGTTTGAGTAAACTCCGGGATTTGGTGATGGACAGGGAAGCCTGGCACACTGAAGTTCATGGGGTCTCAAAGAGTAGGATACGACTGAATGACTAAACTGAACTGATGCTTGCACACATATAATATATCTGTGCTTTAACTATAATTCATTACCATGTTTAGAGAATCAGCAGAAGTCTAAGCTTTGTCATTTTTGAGTAGTGATGCATAGTAAAAGATGATTTAACTGGAAAAAGAGTCATCATGAGTGCTCTCTATACACTAATATGCTTCATGTTCTCTTCCTTACAAAAAATTAAAATACACACACACACAGTAAATTGAAGGAAAATGTAATTCTGTGGTTGCACAATATTATGCAATTTTAACTCAGCATATAGCTAACTTTCAATGTGAATTATCTGTATAAATTTAGCAGGGTTTATGTATCAAAGTTCCAACTTGAGAATTCCACAGATATTTGAGTAGGTGAGTAGGCAAATTGTATTTCCTCCTCTTTAGAAATACTATGTGTGTGTATGTATGTAAATACTGTCACTCTATCTCTTTCTCTTTATTCAGGGGAGACTTATAGATTGTTATATGGAAATGTTCAGTTGTTGTGGGGCTAACAGAAGCAGAATTCCAATTCCAGTTTCAGATTCAAATTCCAGTGATATAAAAAGTAAACCTCAGTATCAGAACTTTGAGTCAAAGGTGTGATGTTTTAGGCAATAGTGATAACTAATCCTTGACAGACTGATTTTCAAACCTTTGTTCATCCTCAATATGTCTCAGTAAGATTAAGGAAGCAAAATTCCTTGCCAGGTCGTCCAACAAACAATGAGAATAGTATTGAAATTTCAGTCTTTTTACTTTAGATATTGAGTGTTTCATCACTAATATAGCATTGCTTTTCCTTGGCTTTCTCAGGATCCCTGACGCTAGAATAGTTAATTTCATATATACACTTCTTCCATCTCTATAGTTAGTATAATACCATAATAGTATAATACCCCACCCATTCTTTAGTTTAGGGGATAGGGTTGAATCAGTCCTAATAAAATGACACATATTATTTGACAGGTCAAAAATTCTCTCTGATGTAATTACTGGTAACATCAGTGTTCTACTGTCATTCATTCACTCTTTCATTCATTCAACAAAAATCTGTTGAGGAGTTGTTATATATCAAAGTACTCTACTGGTCTGCAGAGCTAAACAGCATAGTCTTCAGTACACTGTTGAGTTACTTAAGCAAGAATCATCCACTGATCTCACATCATTAAGATATTTTCTTATCTGTTTTATATAATTTATATGTTTTTAGTAGTGGCCCACATGTCTCTGTTCACAACCAAAATTTAGGTCTCTTAACAATTTCAAACAATATTTTGTTTCAGTCTGTCAAAATAAGATGAAAACCAAACTTAAAGATCCTTGGAGCAGACAAAAGCCCAGTTAAACCAGTAAGCAAAATTAATGTAATTTACTTTATGAAGGGGCTTCCCTGGTAGCTCAGATGGTAAAGAATCTGCCTGCAATGCAGAAGACCTGGCTGAAAGTAAATAAATTATTTATTTTAAATGCCTCTACTAATCACAAGCAAAACTTAAATCATCTTTCTAAAATTGTATAAGCCAATCTTATTGCTTTTTGGAAATCTCCATTTAATTGCCAATCATTATAAAGGTTAAGGGCTTCCCTGGGGCACAGCAGTAAAGAATCCACCTGCAATGCAGGAGCCACGGGCTCAATTCCCGCATTGGGAAGATCCTCCGCGTTCTGGAGGATGACATGGCAACCCACTCCAGTATTCCTTCCTAGAGAAATGCACGGACAGAGAAGCCTGCTGGGCTACAGTTGCAAAAAGTTGAACACAACTGATGTGACTTAGCATGCATGCACATAAAGGTTAAGCAACTTTCTCATTTTCACTTTATAAATCATCCTGTAATGTCATGACTGGTGACTTCATACCAGTTTGGAGTTTGAAGTTACCCAGCTTGAGAACAGTTCGGTTTTGCTCAGTCAGTTAAGTTCAGTCGCTCAGTCATGTCCAGCCCTTTGCAGCCCATGGACTGCAGTATGCCAGGCTTCCCTGTCCATCACCAACAACCAGAGCTTACTCAAACTCATGTCCGTTGGGTGGGTGATGCCATTCAACCATCTCATCCTCTGACATCCCCTTCTCCTGCCTGCAAACTTGCCCAGCATTGGGCTCTTTTCCAATGAGTTAGTTCTTCATTTTAGGTGGCCAAAGTATTGGAGTTTCAGCTTCAGCATCAGTCCTTCCAATGAATATTCCGGATTGATTTCCCTTAGGATGGATTGATTGGATCTCCTTGCAGTCCAAAGGACTCTTCAAGAGTCTTCTCCAACACCACAGTTCAATTGTACGAGACAGCAAAGGAGACACTGATGTATGGAACAGTCTTATGGACTCTATGGGAGAGGGAGAGGGTGGGAGGATTTGGGAGAATGGCATTGAAACATGTAGGGTATCATGTATGAAACGAGATGCCAGTCCAGGTTTGGTGCATGATGCTGGATGCTTGGGGCTGGTGCACTGGGACGACCCGGAGGGATGGTGTGGGGGGGGGGGAGGGAGGAGGGTTCAGGATGGGGAGCACATGTGTACCTGTGATGGATTCATTTTGATATTTGGCAAAACTAATACAATTATGTAAAGTTTAAAAATAAAATTATATTAAGTACTCTAGCAAATATTAATTCATTTAAAAAAAAAAGCATCAATTCTTCGGCACTCAGCTTTCTTTATGGTCCAACTCTCACATCTATACATGACTACTGGAGAAACCATAGCTTTGACTAGACAGACCTTTGTCAGTAAAGTAATGTCTCTGCTTTTTAGTATGCTGTCTAGGTTTGTCATGGCTTTTCTTCCAAGAAGCAAGCGTCTTTTAATTTCATGGATGGGATCACCATTCACAGTGATTTTGTAGCCCAAGAAAATGAAGTCTGTCACTGTTTCCATTGTTTCCTCCTCTATTTGCCATGAAGAGTTGGGACCAGATGCTCAAAATATTTTGCTCAATAAAATATTCCTATTAAGTTGTCTGAATTTTCCATTGACAAGTCCTATAACCATTCATCCTTTGAGTATGTAAGGCATGTTAGATTGTTATTTGAAACAAGTTAGCAAATTATAGATCAGCTGTCTCCCAAAGAAGCATATGTATTTAAGCCAGGTAATACAACGAAGATGAAGTTAAGGCAAAAACTCTTTCATTAAATCATTTAGTAAAGAATATTTAAGAGATCTGTTTCTGTATACTGAAAGCAGACTTTTGCTACTCAACTTCATTTCTGAACATCACCTTCCCTATTAAAAAAAAAAAAAAGAAACATTATATTAATAATGTCCCCTCTATGGATTGTTATGAGAATCATATGAAACACTTCATAACATAAAATTTTACAAATTAGTATTTATACAAAAATTTGTTTGGTTTTGATCTCTTAATTTGCACAGCAAAAGCATTTCTTAAGGAGGAAGAACAATTTGAAATTCTCTGAATGTTTAATTAATTAATTAAAAGGGAATATTTAATCAATAAATAATAATATTATTCTTAAAGATTTTCTGTTTTCTATTCTTCAGGGGCACTTTCTGACTATATATGTCATATTAATAGCTAAAATCTTAAGTAAGAAAGCTAATATAGTTCAAGGACACTTTATTAAATTCTGAAAAAACATATAGATATCAACTATTTTCCATTTTCTCTTACTCTGTATTAATGTTTTCACACATTTCTAATTTAAAAGTTCTGCATGAATATGATATACCTTCATGAGTATTTAAGTTGCTTGAATAGATTTTATTACAGAAATAAGTAATTCAGAATGAAAGTGTTCTTTTTTTTCATATGGAATAAAACCAAAATTAATGTAATGATGTTTTAACAACATACTGATGAAAAAATGATGAATTTTGTGATAGTTTTGTGATAGTCACAAGCTTATCTTGCAATAAAAGATATTTATTTTCTCTTAAACTGAAATTGTATTTCCTCTTCTCCTTTTTAAATTTATTTGCTTGCTGTTTTATTCTGCTGCTTTCAAATGTGCTAATTTTCGTTTTGTTCCTCTGATGAATAATACTAGCTTATTGAGATTCAAACTTAATCCCTACTCAGGTTGAATTTACCAATTTTGTATATTTCTTAGGACAAGGAAGTTGTCAGCCCCTCTGGTCTCTCCTGCTATTCCTGTCCTTATGTTAATCCTGTACTGGTTTCACCAGGATAAGATATGCTGATTTCCATGTTTATACTTGGATTACTTGGTCATTTTTAAAAATTAATCAATTGGTAAAGTTTTATTAAGATTTAATTTATCTGATTTTTCATGTCTTATCACTTTCAACTGGATTAATTGTTCCTATTGCTGATAGTATCCCCAAAGTTATTTCAAAGACTGTCATTTTGTAATTATATGCCTGAGAACATCAGTAATTCACTGTGGCATTTAAATGATAGCTTAGGTCAGAGGTCAGTAATTTTGTTTTTCCATAAATTGTGAGATAAATATTTGAGACCTTGTAAATATTCGAGACCTTGCAGACCATGTGGCTTTTTTCTCAGGTATCAGCTCTGCCATTACAGCAGTAAAGCATACATAGACAAAACAGTAAATGAACACACAAGGCTGTGTCCTAATGCAATTGTTTGTACAAAACAGGCAGTGGTTGGATTTGCCCTGCTGGCCATGGTTTACAACAATTGCCTTGGGTGTATATATAATAAAATTCTTGACCTACTTTTCCTGTTGTTATAAATACATTTTCTTTCTTCACCTGGTGATGTATTTGAGGAATAAATTTTATGTATTTTTTTCCTATGAGAGGTATCCTCTTTTTACCAAGAAATCTTAGATTTTTCTTCCTTTAAAAAATCATCTCAAATTTCATAGTGTGTATCTAGAATTCTAATAAGATGCTCTTCCAGTTTGTGTTTGTTGTTAGACTGTCCTGTCTTTTTCAGAGCTTTATGAGCCCTTTCAATCTGTTTTTAATAATTATAAGGAATTATTGTTTGGTATTTGTGTGGATATCAATCTTTTTATGTTTATATCATTTTTATCTTCTAGAGTCCTTAATTGTTTTTGGTAATTCTAATTTGTTTTTCTCATTTTCTCTCTCATTGTATCCATCTTCTCTATCCCCTCTGAAAGAATGTTTTGATTTTGGTTTCCATCACAATTTGCTGCTATATTATTCTGTCATTCACTTCTAATGTGATTCTTTAGCACAAAATTATATTTTATATATTTATAATATATTTTTATCAGTCTGAAGATATTGGTTAAAATTTAGACCTTTTTCCCATTAATTCTTTATCTTGACAGATTTTTTATCCCATAGTGCTTTATCTTTTCAGATGTCTCAATTGTTTTCCTTGTCACTATATTCCTTTCTCTTTTTTTCCCTTTTCAGGGCTCCCTGCAGTCAAAGGTAGTTAAATTTGCCTAACCTTCCTTTGTGCTTTTGCAGATTCAGTTCAGTTCAGTTAAGTCGCTCAGTCGTGTCCGACTCTTTGCAACCCAATGAACTGCAGCACGCCAGGCCTCCCTGTCCATCACCAACTTCCGGAGTTCACTCAAACTCATGTCCATTGAGTCGGTGATGCCATCCAGCTATCTCATCCTCTGTCATCCCTTTCTCTTTCTGTCCCCAATTCCTCCCAGCATCAGAGTCTTTTCCAATGAGTCAACTCTTTGTGTGAGGTGGCCAAAGTATTGGAGTTTCAGCTTTAGCATCAGTCCTTCCAAAGAACACCCAGGGCTGATCTCCTTTAGAATGGACTGGTTGGATCTCCTTGCAGGCCAAGGGACTCTCAAGAGTCTTCTCCAACACCACAGTTCAAAAGCATCAGTTCTTCGGCACTCAGCTTTCTTCACAGTCCAACTCTCACATCCATACATGACCAATGGAAAAACCATAGCCTTGACTAGACGGACCTTTGTTGGCAAAGTAATGTCTCTGCTTTTGAAAATGCTATCTAGGTTGGTCATAACTTTCCTTCCAAGGAGTAAGCGTCTTTTAATTTCATGGCTGCAATCACCATCTGTAGTGACTTTGGAGCCCCCCAAAATAAAGGCTGACATTGTTTCCACTGTTTCCCCATCTGTTTGACATGAAGTGATGGGACCAGATGCCATGATCTTAGTTTTCTGAATGTTGAGCTTTAAGCCAACATTTTCACTCTCCTCATTCCCTTTCATCAAGAGGCTTTTTAGTTTCTCTTCCCTTAGAAGAAATGGAGTAGCCATCATGGTCAACAAAAGAGTCTGAAATGCAGAACTTGGATGCAATCTCAAAAATGACAGACTGATCTCTGTTCTTTTCCAAGGCAAACCATTCAATATCACAGTAATCCAAGTCTATGCCCCAACCAGTAACACTGAAGAAGCTGAAGTTGAATGGTTCTATGAAGACCTACAAGATCTTTTAGAACTAACACCCAAAAAAGATGTCCTTTTCATTATAGGGGGCTAGAATGCAAAAGTAGGAGGTCAAGAAACACCTGGGGTACAGGCCAGTTTGGCCTTGGAATACAGAGTGAAGCAGGGCAAAGGCTAGTAGACTTTTGCCAAGAGAACGCACTGGTCATAGCAAACACCCTCTTCCAACAACACGAGAAGACTACACATGGACATCACCAGATGGTCAACACCGAAATCAGATTGATTATATTCTTTGCAGTCAAAGAGGAGAAGCTCTATACAGTCAGCAAAAACAAGACCAGGAGCTGACTGTGGCTCAGACCATAAACTCCTTATTGCCAAATTCAGACTTAAATTGAAGAAAGTAGGGAAAACCACTAGACGATTCAGGTATGACATAAATCAAATCCCTTATGATTATACAGTGGAAGTGAGAAATAGATTTAAGGGCCTAGATCTGATAATAGAGTGCCTGATGAACTATGGACTGAGGTTCTTGACATTGCACAGGAGACAGGGATCAAGACCATCCCCATGGAAAAGAAATGCAAAAAAGCAAAATGGCTGTCTAGGGAAGCTTTACAAATAGCTGTGAAATGAAGAGAAGTGAAAAGCAAAGGAGAAAAGGAAAGACATAAGTTTTTGCAGATTAGGCAATCTCAATTCATATGCTACTCACTTTCTCTCCTCCCTAGTACTGCCCACCCTTGAATCCTTCATTCATGTCAAAATCTGTTTCCCTCACCATCGTCGTATTTGTAGGTCTTGGGATTTTGTCATTACCACAGCAGAGGAAGAGAGAAAGCTCCAGGATTCCAGCCTGCCTTACTGCTTTTGGAAAACAATCCAGTCTACACATGGGAGGGATTTCCAAATGAAAATAATATAATAATCTATTAAGATTTAATACTAACATTGTGCTACAGTTTATGAGATACATTCATTATGATTGTAATTATACAAATCTGGAGGTAAGTAAACAAGAAGTTCAGATGTGTACAAGAAAGCATAAAGGTGGTTGGTAGGAGAGTTTATTTCAAATCTATGAATGCTCTTGTGGGAAGGTCATGTTTTTCTCTAGTATATCCTGTCACCTACTTGGGAAATTGGTTTCCTCGAAGTAGTTTGGATTAAAATATCTGACCCAATTGGTTATTTTTTCAAAAAAGCTCTAATAGTTTATAAAGAATAGATTTTTCAAATAAAATGAAAAGAAAGCATGTTTTCCTCACTCCAAGAGGCTACATCTTTTCAAAATTAGCTGTTACATGAAGGCATAAATGAGAATTATCAAGTGACAAGGGCCACACTCCTTAGTGGTCACTTTGCTCTTTAGGTTTTCAGGAGTTAAATATGGAAAAAAGATTTTGGATTTGAATTAAGTTAAGGATAAAAGTTAGCTAGCATCTTACAATCAGAAATTATTTGAATTCTCTTGAATGTAGGCTTTCTTTTAACACATTCACCTTGTTATAAATTCCTTTATCAAACTGTTTTAAGTAAATTTAATTGAATGAATTAAATTGATATAAAAAGATGGTAAGAGAAAATAAAATTACTTCCCTTGCCACTATCTATTCCTGTCTCACCTCCAATAAGTTATCAAACTGTATTTGATCTTTAAAAAAAAAAAAAATATATATATATATATATATTTTTCAAATACTTCAAAGACCCTGAATTTCCTTTGAGGTTAGTTATTTCATGCCCCTCCCCAATAACTGAACTGCCTAGAGAATACCATTTTAAAATGTTATAAAATTATTCAATGTTGTCAGTGTATATGAACTCACTGAAAGCATGTTTATGAAAGCATAAGTTACTGTAATTGGAATTAATTTAAATTTGAAAGAATAAAGTATTTTACTGAAACTATTTTTCTTATGTCCCATAATGTAATTAGTTTAATAATCCTTGAGTTTTTGTAATCTGGAAAGATGCGATGCAATATATAAGGATGAATTTATATTAATTTTGACTTCAGAAGATTCATAATGTAAATGTCAATTACATGTAGAATTTTCAGAACACTGAAGATTTTATTCATATTGGATTTTAAATACTGTTTTGAGGATTTATAGTAAAATATATTACAGTAACATTAAACTCCTACTAGTATTCAATATTTGATCATCTTCAACTAGTTATCAAGAGTGAAATATCATTGTAATTTATCTTCTATGTAATTGTCTCATCAAATTTTGATATAGTGATTTTTTTAGTACAGTTTTAGTTGAAGCTTAGTCATGTTGTCTTGCATAAATACTTTAATGTTAACCAAAAAACATTACTGCATTTTTTTATACTGATGCTAAGTAATTTATGCAGATAATTAAAGAAGTGCTTCAATTTTCATTACATCTTTAAGCACGCTTTCTTTTTGATCTAGATTAAGCTTAATGGAGTCATTTGCATGCACTTTTAACTGATTTGGAGATTGTTTGCAAACAAATTGGTATTGTAAAACTTATTGACTTACTTTCAACATATTTCTCCATTTTATTAATATATTGAAATACTTTCAGTACTATAAGACACTATATTAGAATAAAATGTTTCTTATCTCTTGTTCATATGATAGTAAACAAATTTCTGTTTAAAGACTGCTGATTATAGATATTATTATCATAGGCCTTAAAATGAAAAGAAAATAAAGATAAAAGAAAGAGAACTGTCTATATTGCCTTCCTGTCCCTTGATAGACTAAACAATCCTTATAAAATACATGTCATTCTATTCAGAATATGAATACTCCCATTATTGTATATGAAGATCTTAAACATGATTTACTTATATTGAAGCAATTCAATTTTTTTAATTTGGTTTTTTTTTGCATTCTTCATGTGGATTTGGTAATTTTCTTAGATAATACTGTTTTCCTTCCAGGGTTCATTTTTGGATGCTATTTTCTTTCTAGCATATGTAAAAAATAGATAATAAAGCAAGATTAATTTAAAAAATAGAAATGGTATGGTAACCTAAATTGAAATTATCAAACACAATTTACTACTCTTCTTAAGTCATATTATAGAGTATAGCTCTCAAAATTTACAAGAGTCACAAAATATAATACAATTCTCTAGGCATCTCCTGGATAGAAGTCTCTTGGAAACATACACTGAAAGTCTGGTTAGAGGTGATTTACAGAAGCCTTCTAAGTTATTTGCAAGGATGTTTTATGTTCTATTTTGTACAGTCTTCTGCTCCTTTTTTGTTATACTCTATGGTCTTCACCATCTCATGTACTTCTTTTTAATTTACAATCATACAATTAAAAAAATATATATTTATTTATCTGGCTAGGCCAGGTCTTAATTGCAGAAACAGGTTCAGTATTTACAGCTCATGGGCTTAGTTGCTCATGGGGCATGGGATCTTAGTTCTTCAGCCAAGGATTGAACCCACTTTCCCTATATTGGAAGATGCATCCTTAATCACTGGACTACCAGGAAAAGTCCCCATCTTGTATACTTTTGCTTTCCCTGCCTGTTTGGCGGTTTGTTGATTGGACAGTGTAACAATATGTGGTTACTCACTCTGCTTCTTCATCTTTAAGAACAGTAAGCTTTACAAAGAAAAGGGTCATCAGTGTGATTTTCTACATAATATATCAAATAGTTTTTCCTAAATAGATTCTTTGTTGAATAAGTGGAGAAAATAGCTTTATTCCATTAATTATTACCAATATGTGAGAAAGTCTTTGTATCAGGTAACTATATCCATTAAGAATTCATATTCAGAACCTGCTCTCATATGTTTACATCAGTTACCAGGGATTAGCACAGTTTTCCGAGTGTCAACCACTTGAAGTTTGTCTTATTTAAATTATACTTAAAAAGTATCTGTCAGTGCATGCTTGGTTGCTCAGTCATATCTGATTCTTTGCAACCCCATGGACTGTAGCTCACCAAGTCCTCTGTCCATGGGATTCTCCAGGTAAGAATACCGAAGTGGGTTGCCATTTCCTTCTCCGTTTGGAAAAGTAAATGAATCCAATTGATTCTCTACTCTTAGATATTATGTAAAACTCTTAAAGATCTAATAAATTTACCAAAATCCGATACAGTACAAATAAATGCAAATAGTAAGGTGAATGTGTCATTATAAAAAATTTGCTAAACACCTGAAAGACAGAAATATCCTGCATGTTCTATTTTTTTCCTAAATCTTTACACATATACTAAGCTTTTTAAGATTATGCAAATTTAAATACTAAGTCAAACATTACCAAAATTTATTAAGTCTTTTATATTTTAGTAAACTTTCTTGGTGTTATTAATAAAACCACTCTTTAGACAACATTTCATATAATATTACGCTTGTTAAAGTAAAATTAAGTCATTATGACACATTCATTACATCACTTACATTATTATTGACACATTCATTTTACTTTTATGAAAGTACATAATATTTTTTTTCTGAGAGGCAATGATTTAGAATGAGATCATAAAAGATGAAATGAGGTAACCAGAAGGTTAATATCAAATGTTGTTTGAGCTTAAACTTAATGACTGTGATTCTTTAAAAATGATTTACTTTGTAATTTAACATTACTATCTCATACAATGTTTGATTTATTTTAACTTTGTTTAATTGGCCCAGACACAAAAATAAGATAATGATTGTGGCCCTGAAACCACATCTGTGGAGTATGACCTGTGTTGCAAACCTATGTGGGTCTTCCCAAGTGGTGCTAGTGGTATAGAACTTGCCTGCCAATGCAGGAAACTAAGAGACACAATTTCGATCCCTGAGTCAGGAAGATCTGGAGCAGGGCATGGAAACCCATTCCAGTATTCTTGCCTGGAGAATCCCATAGACAGAGGAGCCTGGTGGGCTACAGTCCATAGGGTTGCAAAGAGTCAGACATAACTGAAGCGATTTAGTACAGATGCACACATCTATGTATTACTTTTACTTCCTGTTAGTGAATTCTTCTTTGTTTAAATTTTCTGAGACAGATCTCAGAAGCTAGACTGAGTTTTCAATAATCTAGACTGGGAAGGTGTAGAATTACCCTATTCTCTGAACACTTCTTTACAGAGAAATGCTGAACACTGCCTAGGAGACACTGCCTCTCTTGATTGTTCAAGGCTTTGTCTTTCAAATATTGAAAATGTTTTCCTGATCTTGATATACACTAGCTTTTGACCAGCTTCTCATCAAGGTCCTGCAGTTTATTAGTGGCAGGAACTATTCTACTATTCCGATTCCTGAATTCCAGTCAAGGAGTCATTCCATTGTATCACTTCATCTCATCTTATTTTTTAAGGCACCCATCATCTAGTGGATATCTTTTTTTTTGTTTGTTTTGTTTTTTTTTGGATATCTTTTTAAAAGGAAGAAAATTTCAGAAGAATCTATACATCCTGTTTTAATATATATATATATATATTATTAAAATGTTGGCTTTTACAACAATGCATGTGGTTAAATTGCAGGACTTGAACATTCATTTCTTACCTGTGGCCTTTGTTAGTCTTTAATGATACTTTAGGCAATGGCAACCCACTCCAGTACTCTTGCCTGGAAAATCCCATGGACCATGGACGGAGGAGCCTGGTAGGCTGCAGTCCATGAGGTTGCTAAGAGTCAGGCACGACGGAGCAACTTCACTTTCACTTTTCACTTTCATGCATTGGAGAAAGAAATGGCAACCCATTCCAGTGTTCTTGCCTGGAGAATCCCAGGGACTGGGGAGCCTGGTGGGCTGCCGTCTATGGGGTCACACAGAGTCAGACACGACTGAAGCAACTTAGCAGCAGTAACAGCAGCAATGATACTTTATATGTTTTCATACTCTCCTTGATTAAAGAGCTCCAGAGCAAGCGAATTTATACTAGACAAAAACTGTGTTTCCTTTATTCCTCCTTCCAGATATTAAAATAAAATTCTTTTGATTTTGAGGTAGTTGAGTTTTTACTGGACACCAGTAACTACAATATCACCTTGCTTTCTTTTCCTACTGTTATAGATGTTGTGAAAAAGAATCATGGGGAGAGTGACAGCAGCTCACTTAGGTGAGGTATTATGCTGTATTCACCTGGAACTATCACTTGTTATTCTTTGAAGGTTGAACATTATTTTTTATAAGGCTGAGTGAGAGACGTATTTTCACAAACATGGAATGCACACCCATCTCCTGCCTGCTTTATTTTTCCCCTTCCTGACCGGCAAAGAGCCATGCTAATCCACTATAAATTGAAGGATAAAGGAAAACTGTAACAAAATTTTATAGATAAAGCTAATTCATAACACTCTTTATAATCTTCTCTGCATAGCTCACTAGGTTAACAGCTTGACATAAGAACAAAGGGATGCGAAAGAATGTCACTGGTGAAAGCACATAGTATTTGATCTTTGTCACAGAAAAAGAAAAAAATATGTAAATGGTATTCTAGATATGAAACATGCTTGGGATAAAAATGAAAATGACTTATATGGGCTTCACATCTATTTATGTTAGTACTATATTTTTCTGAATCTATATAAATAAATAAAACATTTTTTATTTAATTGCCATATGTTTTTTTTTGGCTTCTTATTTTATTTCAATAAGAACACTTAATGTGAGTTGTTCAATATAACACATTTGAAAGTATGCAGTTCATTATTACTGACTGTAGGTATGAAAGAAGACTATAAACATTATACAGTGATATGTTATGACAGGCCAATAACACAACAATGTGATTCTTGTGTGTGTGCATTGTTGGAAAGAGACTAAGAGAAATGGAATAAGTACTTTAAATAAACAAAATGAACCTCTAAAAGTAGTTTCATGTTCCGATATTCTGGGAAGTTATATTTCTCTGTTTGCCAGCTTTTAGAAAATTAAACTATAGTAGATGTATAATGAGAAATAACATGATGATATAATGCTTTCATGGAGTATTAAAGGAATATTTGTCATCATATGAGCTTTTAATCAAGAACATAATGTTTTACAGTAGCTTGACATTAACTGCTATTTCAGTGATATTCAATAATACAAGCTTTATATTCTTTGTTCATCTTCAAACTATCATGTAGACAGATACTTTTGATTTGATATAAAGTAATCATTACTTTACGTGAAGTTGCTCAGTAGTGTCTTTGTGACTCCATAGACTGTAGCCTACCAGGCTCCTCTGTCCATGGGATTTTCCAGGCAATAGTACTGGAGTGGATTGCCATTTCCTTCTCCAGGGGATCTTCCCAACCCAGGGCTCAAACCCAAGTCTCCCACATTGTAGACAGACGCTTTACCGTCAAGTCACTAGGGAAGTCAGTTAGTCAGTCGTGTCTGACTCTTTGTGACCCCATGGATTATATAGTCCATGGAATTCTCCAGGCCAGAATACTGAAGTGGGTAGCCTTTCCATTCTCCAGGGGATCTTCCCAACCCAGGGATTGAACCCAGGTCTCCTGCATTGCAGGTAGGTTCATTACCAGCTGAGCCACAAGGGAAATAAAATTAAATAGTGTTTCTAAATATAGCAGTTTATATATTCATCATATTATTCAAGTATCTCTAAAATGTAATGATTTCGGACAGATATTTCAACGTACTAGGTGAGCATTAAAATTATTTTATTAAATTAACACAATCCAAAATCTCTGATTTTTTTAAGCCTTTATCTTATACACATTTTTTGTTATTAAAGCTATATATTTCTACTTAAGGTCTATGTTTTGAAATTTTCTTTAACTGACCTTGAGCCAAGAAAATGAAATGGCTTAATTGTTACTGATTTATTCTGTCCTTAAAATTTGATATGTGCATGCTAAGTCACTTGAGTCATATCTGATTCTGCAACCCTGAGGAGTGTATGTGGCCCACCAGACTTCTCTGTCTATGGAATTCTCTGGGCAAGAATACTGGAATGGGTTGCCATTTCCTCCTCCAGGGGATTTTCCAAGCCCAGGGATCAAACTCGTGTCTCTTATGTCTCCTGCATTGGCAGACAGATTCTTTACCACTAGTTCCACCTTGAAATTTTATCATTAATGTCAAATATAAATATATAGCATGTTTTCGTTCATCACCTTTTTGCATGATAGGCAGGCAATATACAAGTAGGCTCATTTCCATTTACTATCATCTTGTGATTTCTGATATAAAGTGCAAAATGTTTGTTTACTTAGATTGTTGGACTCTGTGAGAGAATGTTATATATTTTTATTTTCCTACAATGAATCTCATAAAATCTAAGAGGTCGGTAGGCTTGCTGTAACTGGTAGCCAAGACTCAATGCCTCAGTGACCCTGCTGAGCCTATTTTGGGTGAAGCTAAGAAAAAAACTTTGTTAAAATATAACAAGGCAGATTGCTAGGATTCATTTTCAATTAGCTTTTCTATTTTGGAGAAGCAGAGAGTAATTTAATTTTTACTTAATAACAAAATAGTTTAAAGAGTATGATTGAAACACCTTCAAGAGGAAAAAGCATATCATTTTAACAATGAACGAAAGAATAAAATACAGAAGAATTTTGAGATATGTTCTAATGCCTCTTTATTGCCCTTCCAGTAAGATTACAACAGAGAAAACAGGGCAATATCTGGAAATACTATTTTTTTTCAATAAAAGATTTATAAAAACCCTCTAATCTCTTTTATCTGTAAGATATATTTGCATATTTCATATGCTTTGGATGCATATGATTTATATAGAGACCTTACAGTTCTCATCCACTTTCCTTTTACAAATCAGAGCAAGATGATCAATTAATCTTCAAGAAAAGAAAGTGAAGGTGAAGTTGCTCAATCTTGTCCCACTCTTTGTGATCCTATGGATTTTAGCCTACCAGGTTCCTCCATCCATGGGATTTTCCAGGCAAGAATACTGGAGTGGTTTGCCATTTCCTTCTCCAGGAGATCTTCCTGACCCAGGAATTGAACCTGGGTCTTCCTCATTGTAGGCAAATTTTACCATTTGAGCCACCAGGGAAGTCCAAGCTGAAATTAACTCAGCAAGCACATGCTTCTTTATATGCGGGCCACCTTCTGTAATACTACATAAACTTCTTGATGAATTGAAAGAAACTATATTTAGTTACGGAGAAGGTAATGGAACTCCACTTCAGTACTCTTGCCTGGAAATTCCCATGAATGGAGGAGCCTGGAAGGCTGCAGTCCATGGGGTCACTAAGAGTCGGACACGACTGAGCGACTTCACTTTCACACTTCACTTTCATGCATTGGAGAAGGAAATGGCAACCCACTCCAGTGTTCTTGCCTGGAGAATCCCAGGGACGGGGGAGCCTGGTAGGCTGCCATCTAGGGGGTCACACAGAGTCGGACACGACTGAAGCAATTTAGCAGCAGAAGCAGCAGCAGCATATTTAGTTAAGGGAGATTTCAACATACATAGTCTAGAAGGCAATGACACCCCACTCCAGTACTCTTGCTTGGAAAATCCCATGGACGGAGGAGCCTGGTAGGCTGCAGTCCATGGGGTCGCTAAGTAAGTCTCTCAAGCCTCTTGATCTTAATATTTTACAGTAAGTGCTTCCCTGAAGCTCAGTTGGTAAACAGTTTGCCGGCATTGCGGGAGACCTGTGTTCGACGCCTGGGTTGGGAAGGTACCCTGGAGAAGAGAACGGCTACTTGCTCCAATATTCTGGCCTGGACAATTCCATGTATTGTATAGTTCATGAGTTGTAAAGAGTCGAACACGACTGAGCTACTTTCACTAATATGACAGTGATATGCATCAAAAAGTATTCAGCATCTAAAATTTTTAAACTGTGAACTTCCATGATGAAATAGATCAGTTCAGTTCAGTTCACTCAGTCGTGTCCGCCTCTTTGCAACCCCATGAATCACAGCACGCCAGGCCTCCCTGTCCATCACCAGCTCCCGGAGTTCACTCAAACTCACGTCCATTGAGTCAGTGGTGCCATCAGCCAGCTTGCCTCTGTTGTCCCCTTCTCCTCCTGCTCCCAATCCCTCCCAGCATCAGAGTCTTTACCAATGAGTCAACACTTTGCATGAGGTGGCCAAAGTACTGGAGTTTCAGCTTTAGCATCATTTCTTCCAAAGAACACCCAGGACTGATCTCCTTTAGAATGGACTGGTTGTATCTCCTTGCAGTCCAGGGGACTCTCAAGAGTCTTTATCCAACACCACAGTTCAAAAGCATCAATTCTTCGGTGCTCAGCCTTCTTCACAGTCCAACTCTCACATCCATACATGACCACAGGAAAAACCATACCCTTGACTAAATGGACCTTTGTTGGCAAAGTAATGTCCCAGCTTTTGAAAATGCTATCTAGGTTGGTCATAACTTTTCTTCCAAGGAGTAAGCGTCTTTTAATTTCATGGCTGCAGTCACCATCTGCAGTGGTTTTGGAGCCCAAAAACATAAAGTCTGACACTGTTTCCACTGTTTCCCCATCTATTTCCCATGAAGTGATGGGACCAGATGCCATGATCTTAGTTTTCTGAATGTTGAGCTTTAAGCCAACTTTTTCACTCCCCTCTTTCACTTTCATCAAGAGGCTTTTGAGTTCCTCTTCACTTTCTGCCATAAGGGTGGTGTCATCTGCATATCTGAGGTTATTGATATTTATCCTGGCAATCTTGATTCCAGCTTGTGCTTATTCCAACCCAGTGTTTCTCATAATGTACTCTGCATATAAGTTAAATAAGCAGGGTTACAGTATACAGCCTTGACGTACTCCTTTTCCTATTTAGAACCAGTCTGTTCCATGTCCAGTTTTAACTGTTGCTTCCTGACCTGCATATAGGTTTCTCAAGAGGCAGGTCATGTGGTCTGGTATTCCCATCTCTTTCAGAATTTTCCACAGTTTATTGCTGAAGTAGATAGGAAACTTATTATTGTACCAGCAGTAAACTAACAGATCTGTTACTTTGTGACAGTTAGTTGCTCAGTTGTGTCCAACCCTTTGTGACCCCATGGACTGTAGCCCGCCAGTCTCCTCTGTCCATGGGATTTTCCAGACAAGAAAACTGGAGTGGGTAGCCATTCCCTTCTCCAGGGGATCTTCCTGACCCAGGATAGAACCTGGGTCTCCTGCATTGCAGGCAGAAGAGCAGTCTATTTTATAGACTATTGCTTATTATTCTATCCCAAACTGAGAGACTTCTACTATTTAAAATGCCCATCTAAGAAGCTACTAAAGTGAAGATATACCAGTTTTTCACTATGATATCCTCTTTATATATATAAAAATCATCTATATTATACTTAAGTTAAAATGCAGCTTTTTCAAATAGAGTTAATGTATAAAAAGTACTTAGAAAGAATGTTCCATGTTTGTGTCTTTTCATTGTTCATGCTTATGTTTTATTTCTTAAGTATTATAGCAGGATATTACCAAAATAGATAGCATAATACACACATAATATAATATGACAAATATGATCTAAATGTTTGTGTCTTCCCCAAATATATATGTTGAAACCTAACATCCGGTGTAATGGTATTTGGAAGTAGGGTTTTGGGGAGATAATTCAGTCAGGAGTCTGAAGCACTGATAAATGGGATTGATGTTCTTTTTAGGCTTTGAAGGGACCAGAGCACTCTCTCACTCCACCTTATAAGGATAAAAAGAAAAGTGGGCAGGCTGTAATCTTAGAAGAGTGTCCTCACCAGACCTGACTGTGTTGCATGTGTTGGAGACTTTTGGCCTCCAGAACTGTGAGAAATAAATGTTTGTTTAAGCCACTCTGTTGGTGGTGTTTTTGCTGAGCTGACAAAGATGGTAATAAAAAGGCCCTAAGATAAAATATTTCATGTACATAAAGCATTTCATGTATCATAAATAAGAAATATAGATAGATACCATCTATACACGCAGCTGTGACTTAAGTCTGTGAAGTCTAATTTAACTATCCTAAAATTCTCATACTCTAATTTCCTATATAGATTCTATAATTATTGGGCTTAAATTTAAGCCATGTATTTCTGCTCACCAAGTGCTCAGAATTGCTTGTTACTTATCTTGACCAAGAGTTAGTTGTCAGGCTTCTCTTCTTCCCCCAAATCTCTGAACTGTGCCTCACCCCTAAGCTTAATCAAGAAAACATCTTCCTTTAATGACTGATTCTGACTGCAGAAATAAATATTTCTTGTTAAACTGTCTTGATCATGTCTGTTCAGCTTCACCACTCACCCCCAACAAATAAACTTCCTGCTAGCCAAGCTTCTCTCTCTCTATTAAACAATGACTTTTTTTCATCTTTGATTTATCTTATTTGGTACTGCCATTTTGCTTTCACAAAGTATCTTAATACTCTAGACAGAATTTGCTGCATCTAGTTAAGAGTTAATGACCAAAGTTTCTAAACTGAGCAAGTATTATTTTCTAAAAATAAATATGTTGAAATGCAATGGAGCATGTGGCAGAATGAATCAGACCTTTTTCTGTTTGTACTCAACAAAGAGTAAACTCTGACTATGGCATTATGGAAAATTTCATGCTCTCAAATTGAAGAGAAATGGAATTCAGATGTTAGAGCTATAATTAAAACACTGGAAATCCATATGAAACATGTAAGGTGAAAGGAAATGACTCAACACCCTTTGAGGGTCACAAATACATTAAGGAATATGATATCAAACAGTGAAAAAGTGTTCTTCATGTACTCTAAGGGAAAATAAGAGGAAATAATAGTGATCTGTTGTCACACAAAATGAAGTTAGAAATGTAGAAATGTTATTTACATATCCAAATGGAATACAGTGAAACACAACAAGCATCTTGGTTAGGAGAACGGTAAGAACATAATTTTTTTTTCTTTCTGATATCTCCATGTTGATACTGCTTTTATATTAAAAATAACACAATTCAATAGTTTTTTCAAAACAATGATTCTAAAAGTTTGGAAGTCTGATATTTTTTTGAGTGAAATTCTTTTCCTTACTTGTATCTTTAAGATGGTAATGGAGAGATTCCTGTTAGTAAGGAAACATATGTAATTATTATTAAGAAGGTTATTAAGTTCCATTTTACTTTTAAGAGAGTAGCGATATTCAAATGAAATACATTACCACTATTTTTATTGTTTAGACAGAGCTAGTACTCATTTACTTTAATTTATCACACTTCTATTGCTTATTCACCTTAAAGTACATTTCATTGTTTCCATCTTGAACAGTAATAGTGTCATCATCACGAATGAGTTTCTCACATCAAAACGTGTGTACCTGCTGTTTTCCATCTGCTTTTCTTGCTTTTTCACCTTGCTGGGACACCTAAGAAGATTCATAATAAATCAGGCAAATCTTCCTACTATAAGGTATCTCTGTTATAGGATTCTGAAAGAAATCAAGTTAATTTGCAAAATGGGAAAAAAGTGTATGTTTTTCATATTCACAGAGAATCTCTAGCTAACATTTTCTTTGATCATTTAGACTGCAGCATAGCATATAGAAATACAGAATTCAAGAGTACATCATGATGAATTTTTACAAATTTTATGAATTTTGTAATCTATTTCAATAAAACATTATGTATGAGTTATAAGTTTGCAAGCCGAAAAAGCAGAGTAAAGGTCTGTCCTCTAAAAATTTTAGATATTGAGTTTGCTTATGCTTTTGTACTAAAAATTCTATTAGATATATTGCACTTCATTTCAAATTTCCCGAAAGCTTAATCAAAGGTATGCCTGTCTTCACAGGTGCTCTGTTTTTTAAGATATGATGTAAAAAAAATTGTTAATGATTTTTCATTGGATTTGGATGGACAATTTATCCTTGTGGATGTTATTGCTCTGGGAATGAAACTGAAGATCTAAACAGAATGTATACATATTTTAAAAGTATCTTATTAATGCAACCATGAAATAATCTATCTTTTTTTTTTTTTTTTTTTGCTTTTAAAGATAGAAGTGAGTAGTGATAATGTAACATAATTTGCATAGGCAGTTCAATCAAGCCATTCCCCACCACCACCACCCCCCCCAAGATTTTTCAGTTGGGTACTTTGACTCCCATGAAGATATATTGTATATACAAAAATAAATATATGAGTACATATATATAATTTATGTCAATAGTATATTCTAAATGACAGTACTTGAAAAGGCATTTCTCTTCTAATTCACATGTAGTTTCTGATCAAGTAAAAGTTTCACCTAAAAAAGGAAAGAATATTTTCTCAGTTTACTAATCTTTGCCCCACATTTCTCTGACCAAACTTCTGATATCAGATTCTTGATCAGTCCCCTTGCCTCTACTTTTCTCTCAGAAGAGCATTCAAAGTGTCAAATGTTGGCCCCCTGAAACAATCTGTTGATAAAGGAAAGTTGCAATATATTTCTTACCACAAAAGTGGCGATTACTTCTGTCTTTTTTTCTTTTTTCTTTTTACAAAATCCAAACCCTTTTATTCAGGAGTTACTCAAACTGAAATATATTGCATTCAGATGCAGACCTTAATTAGGATTATATTCACAGGCACACAAAGAAGGCAAAAATTAAATTCCAGGGTAACGTTACTTGCAATACAGACATCTTCAAGAGTGGGAAAGGTTAGAGAAAACATGGAAAACTTGCCTGAAAACAAGGAGAAATGCCCTAAGAAGAAACTAACTGAAGGTGGTACAAATGAAGTAAAATGACTAATTATTGACAGAAATTTAAGAACATCTCAGAAGGAAATGGGCCTAGGGTGAATTACTAGAGGTTGGATGGGGAGTGTGATTTATGATGAGACTTTGAATATGAGGTCTTGATTAGACTGGGGAAAAATTCATGACGCAATAATCTAGGATTTGTAGACACAGAGGACTGAGAGTCAAAGACAGGGCTGAGAGGCAACCTTTGTAGAGTCATTAAGCCTATGGGACCTATTGGTTTTTGGCAACTAAATGCTTTCCAAAAGTGTTTGAAACAAATCATAAATGTTCTTTACACTTGCATCTTCCTGAACAAATGTTTTCTGGAATAGTAAGACCTTGTTAATTAATATGAATAACTTCATAGTAGAATGTGTTGCTAAAGACATCAAGGTGTGTGGGTGTAGATAAATTTGACTTTCAATATCACCTTTAATTGCCATTCATCAGCTTAAGCTAAAGAATAGAGCATCAACATCTGTATAAGTTGGCAATCCATTTCTTCTTTTTTGTGAAGTGTCATAATCACATATGAGGTATTTGAGGGTGCTTGTTTCAACCTCCATGATAATCAGATTTCCCTGTTCTTTTACTTGGAGGGTCATTTGTTAGATCATTTGACAGGCCAGCAGCTACACAGGAGTATTTGTGATTCTGGAGATCACACAGTTTAACACTGCAACAAAGAAAATACCAAGAGAAGGATTGAGGTCAGAGCCTGTGAATCAGTTTTTAAGCCATGGTTCAGGAGTGTCTAAATGAAGTTAAAAGAACAGGACCTTAACTCCAACTAGAAAAGCCCTCAGACACATACATCATTGCTATCTAAAATATCTACATTTATGATATTTTCATGCTTCTTAGATTTTTTTAGTATTTTTTTTTTACGAGAGAAGTTTTCATGTCTGGAAAATGCCTGAAGTTTTGAGGAGGAAGATCAAATGCCCTCCACAACAACACAAGCAGTTGTTCATTGAATATGTTCTGCTTGTGCCTTTGTATTTGCCTGATGTTGGAGCATAGAAAAGACAAGGGAATCCCCCAAAAAAAAATATATATATATGTTTATTTATGCTTCATTGACTATGCTAAAGCCTTTAATTGTGTGGATCTCAGCAAACTGTGGAAAATTCTTAAAGAGATGGAAATACCAGATCACCTTACCTGCCTCCTGAGGAACCTGTAGGCAGGTCAAGAAGAAACAGTCAGAACCAGACATGAAATAATGGACTTGTTCCAAATTGGGAAAGGATTACATCAAGCCTGTATACCGTCACCTTGCTTATTAAACTTCTTTGCAGAGCACATCATGTGAAATATCAGGCTGGATGAATCACAAGCTGGAATCAAGATTGCCAGGAGAAATATCAATAACCTCAGATATAGAGATGATACTACTCTAATGGCAGAAAAGGAAGAGTACCTAAAGAGCCTCTTGATGAAGGTGAAAGAGAAGAGTGAAAAATAAGGCTTAAAACTCAACATTCAAAAAACTAAGATCATGGCATCCAGTCCCATCACTTCATGGCAAATGGAAAGGGAAAATGTGGAACCAGTGACAGATTTTCTCTCCTTGGGCTCCAAAATCATTGCGGATGATGACTGCAACCGTGAAATTAGAAGACATTTGCTTCTTGGAAAGAAAACTATGACAAATCTAGATAGCGTATTAAAAAAAAAAAAAAAAGACATTACTTTGCTGACAAACGTATGCTTTTTCCAGTAGTCATGAACAGAGGTGAGTTGGACCATAAAGAAGGCTGAGGGCCAAAGAATTAATGCTTTTGAACTGTGTTTCTGGAGAAGACTCTTAAGAGTCTCTTGGACAGCAAGGAAATCAAGCCAGTCAATCCTAAAGGAAATCAACCCTAAATATTCATTGGAAGGACTGATGCTGAAGCTGAAGCTCCAATACTTTGGCCACATGATTTGAAGAACCAACTCATTATAAAAAACTCGGATGCTAGAAAAGATTGAGGGCAGGAGGAGAAGGGTATGACAGAGCATGAGATAATTGGATGGCATCACTGACTCAATGGATATGAGTTTGAGCAAGCACCAGGATATAGTGAAGGACAGGGAAGCCTGGCATGCTGCAGTCCATGGCATCACAAACAGTCAGACACAACTGACTGACTGAACAACAAAAAAACAAACGGTCTTTGCAGAGAAGGTGGCAGAAACACAGGTGTTTTTCCTGGAACAGAGCTTTTGTCCTTCACTTGTCCCAGTTCAGAGGTCTGAACTCAGTCCCAGCTGATGTTCCTACATTTTCCAGCATAAATAATAGGCAGGTGATGTGTTTATCAATAATACATTTCAGGAGGAATTATTCTTTATATGTTGTACTTCTGTAGGCACAGCCCTTATGAAATATTTTACACATTATACAAAAATCCAAACATACTAAACACCATCTTGATAAGCCAATTTATCTATGGAGGCCTATTCCAAACTGACTGATGTTTAGCTTAATGAACCCTTTGGGCAAGGAGTTCTGTAGCCTTCGCAGTTTTACCTACTTTTCTTGCTATTCTCTGTACTCCAGCAGGTAGCATTCTTCCTACTGTGCAGGCCTCTTCTAATGCAGCATTTCAAGAAGCTCGAGACAGAAAATCTAGAGTTCATCTTTAACTATCAACATTTAAGATTCTTCTATGTTTGGCTTACTGTGGTGTTTGCCTTGGGTGGGTGGAGGAGAATAGTTATTGATCAGTTTTCAAATTATATGGGAATTCAACTGCTAAAAGAATATAGCAACTAGGGAAGTGTGGTGACTCCAAAAGGAAAAGATGCACAAATCAAACAAGAGTCTCATCATTCACTTGGGCCAAATCATGAAAAAATTGCAACCAGTTACTGACTCATACCCAGAAGTGAATAAGAAGATAGTACCCATTTTTTTAAAACCCTTTATTTTGTATTGGAGTATAGCCGATTAACGATGTGACAGTTTCAGATGCACAGCCAGCAACTCAGTCATGAATATACATGTATCTGTTCTCCCCCCAAATCTCCTCCCATCCAAGCCACCATGCAACAGTGAACAGAGTTCCCCATGCTAGGCAGTAGGTCCATATTGATTATCCATTTTTAATGTAGCAGTATGTACATGTCCATCTCAAACTCCCCAATTATCCCTTCAACTCCTTGCCCCCTGGCAACCATAAGTTTCGACAGAACACAATTTTCAAAATATGTGACTTATAGGTAATAGATGTCACTAATTGTCCAAAATTTTAAACCAGTGAAAACAAAAGGAAGTAGCTAGGAAATAATATGCTTGCACATTTAAGTATTACTGTATGTGGCTCTGGCTGTTTGGATCTTGTATGGAATCCATCTACCTCTTGAAGACTATTTGCTCTAGAAAACTTCTAAAAGTCTCCAGCTTGCCAATCTTCAAGTTATTTGAGACTTACTGTGTCTCTACAATGCAAACATTGACACAAGAATAAAATTTTTGGTGTTCACTGATGTGACAGCTTTTAACTGTATATGATAACGTCCTTTCTATCAAGGTTCAAACAGTGTCTTTCTCTGATGTTATTTCACAGGCCAGTTCTGTAAATTCTGTTCATGCAGAGGTGGTTTAGGAAGATGTTGAAGAAAGGCTCTCCACACCTGCTGTCAAAACCAGATAAATCGCACAAGCCCCATGTGATATGTGTTTATTTCTGCTTGACAGAATGTGAAAATTAGAACTGGAGGTGCTATTTTCAGAAACATAAGATGGCTTCCTAGTAATTCTTAAAGGCAGCAATAAACACAGAAGTTGTCACTCTCACTGTCATTAAAGGCAGTAGCAATATCTTAAGCCATAAAAGAGTCTCTGAAAATTTGCTGATTTTATTTTCAGAATTCCATTGGTACTTTCTATCTTTCCCAAAGATTGGAGATGCTAGGGACAGTTAGATGTCTTTTTAATTGATATCTTTACAAAGATAGTTATAACAGTCCCAGTGATTCTGTCATTAGGGTTATTTTGGAATTTCCCAGGTTTAAGAAGACAAAATCCAATAGTGTGTTACTATTAGAGCCACAGTGCTACAGCAAAGAAAACCTCCAGCTTATCCTCAAAGAAGTGCACAATGAGAGGAACATAGTTAAAAAATAAACTTATGGTTACCAAAGGAGGAAGAGGCAGTGGGGAATAAATTAGTAGTTTGGGATTAGCAAAAACAAGCTATTTTATATAAAATAGATAAAAAAAAAAAAAAAAACAAGGTCCTACTGTATTGTGCAGGGAGTTGTATTTAATATGTTGTAATAAAGCATAATGAAAAATAGTAAATAAATAGGTAAATAAAATATATTGCAAATTAGCTGCATGAACTTCAGTGCTGCTGCTGCTGCTGCTGCTGCGTCACTTCAGTCGTGTCCAACTCTGTGCGACTCCATAGAAGGCAGCCAACCCGGCATCCCGCCCCTGGGATTCTCCAGGCAAGCACACTGGAGTGGGTTGCCATTTCCTTCTCCAATGCATGAAAGTAAAAAGTGAAAGTGAAGTTGCTCAGTTGTGTCCGACTCTTAGCAACCCCATGGACTGCAGCCTACCAGGCTCCTCCGTCCATGGGATTTTCTAGGCAAAAGTACTGGAGTGGGGTGCCATTGCCTTCTCTGATGAACTTCAGTAAAAGATGTTAAAAAGGACCCTAGTATTTGGTTTTTGACAGTGTCTTGCCTTTGCAATTTTATTCGTCTGATGACAGTGACAGATAAAATCTATACTCCCTGAAAATTTGGTAGCATTTCACATAAATATTAATTGAAAACAGCTGCCAATTTGTATTTATTGTGATAAAAAGCTAAATAACTTTGATTAATGAGTTATGTTTATGGCCATAAGCAAAAATCAAAGATAGTAAAATTCTCAATTGAGTTTTAGCACATAATATGCAATTATACACTTAGACACATTCCTTGGATCAAAAACAGATTATGAACAGTAAAGGCATTACCTCTTGTCGTAATACATCTTCAGAAAATTTTCACAAAATTTCACCCTATTGGCTCTGATTGATGGATCATGAACTCATAGAAAGAAGAAAGAGAGGAAGAGAGAAAGAAAGAGAAGAAAGGAAGCAAGAAAGAAAATTATTTTACTAATCTTTGTGATTCACCTTGAGTAAGTTTATTAATTCTGAAAATTATAAAATCATGTCAATATATATGTTTTAATTTAATGCATTCATGTAAAGAAGACTGAATTTCTCTTTTGATTGTAAGTGGCTTAACAATATAGCTCTTAAAATAGTTTTGAGTTAATAGTTTTTTGGAGAATGTCAAGGCAAACCTAATCATTTCTTTTATCCTTTACTTTATAACATAAAAGGACATTTTATGTCATTTATATAATTTAAGGTAGCAAAAAATATATATCAATACAATGTTTGGACATTTGGTTATTTTATAGCTATCTTATAATACTCAAGAAAGAGGATGATTAAAACTCTGTATTATTGCCATAGTTTGTTCGTCCTTTTAAAGCCATTGGACTATTTATAAATTATCAGTTACTTAGTTTACATTTATATAGGATATTTACATTAATTTCTTAATTCCATTTACCTTTAATATGCAAATGATCACTTTTACATCAGTTTGTAGTCTAAAGTTGGCAGAGAAATTATAGCAAAATATTGATAAAATAGATGTGTGCTGCATGCTAAGTCCCTTCAGTTGTGTCTGACTCTTTGTGACCCTATGGACTGTAACCCACCAGGCTCCTCTGTCCTTGGGATTCTCCAGGCAAGAATACTGGAGTGGGTTGCCATGCCCTCCTCCAGGGGATCTTCCTGACCCACGGATTGAACCTACATCTGTTACAATCTCGTGCATTGGCAGGAGAGTTCTTGACCACTAGCACCACCTGGGAAGCCATCTGGAAAAAATACCTTTGGATTCATATTTTACTCCAATTGATGTCTACATGCCAAAGACCCCAAGAACATACTTGCAGACAAATGAAACTGGGTTTATTACTTGTTGAAGCAAAGAATACCACCCATGTAAGAAGCCATGGGGATGTCTATTCATTTTTGTGTTTGTATAGTACATTTCTTTCTAGTCTATTGTTAGACATGATTACAAGTCATCTTTTCTGTTGTTATATATATGTTATATCTATGTCACATAGTGTTCTAGTCAGATATTTATTTTCTGTGAAATTGCTAATGTCAGTATGGGAACCACATGAGTATCTGAAAGCAGTTAGGCCAGCTACCAGCTTTTATCTGTCAGGTAAAATTATTTCTTTCTCATTTTCTACCCTGAAAAAAGTTCTACTGTGTTAAAGATAATAATACAAAAGTGAATCAATAACAATATTGTGATAATAGGTATATGTATGTAACTTTGTTATGATAGAAAAAATAGTCCTATGAGACTAAACATTTTGACTGAACACCAAAAATCAAAGATGCCTGCAGACAGCTATGCCTGCGGACAAAGGAAAATCATGGCTAAATATCACACTGCAAACTGGATGCAAGTGTTTGCAGTAGAGATCATAAATAGTTAATTCAAATAAGCATGAATTGCTGTAAGTGAAATAGAATAGGACTAACACCCTGGTGGCTCAGAGGTTAAAGTTCTGCCTACAATGCGGGAGACCTGGGTTCCATCCCTGGGTCAGGAAGATACCCCTGGAGAAGGAAATGGCAACCCACTCCAGTATTCTTGCCTGGAGAATCCCGTGGAAGGAGGAACCTCGTGGGCTACAGTCCACGGGGTCGCAGTCGGACACAACTGAGCGACTTTACTTTCACTTTCACTTTCAACAATCTAACAATGTGAACTGATAAATTATAGAGAAGGAATTATAAATGATGGATAAATATTTGAAAAGCTGCTTACTGTTTTTTTTCATTTTGCCATGCCACGAGCCTTGCAAGATCTTAGTTCCCCAACCATAAAATTGAACCTCGGCCTTAGGCAATGGAAGTGCAGAGTTCTAGCCACTGGATCCCAGGACATTCTCCCCCAAAACAGCTCATTTTCTTACAAAGAGATTTTAAAAGAGTAGTAAACTATTAAACACATCAAAACAACAGTAAATTATTTTCAAAAAAATTGTTGATTGAGTTGTCAAAATATTAGGGACACAGTAATTCTTGTAGACAATATTAATTTATTTGTATTAAAGTTAAAATATATTCAAAGCAATTACAAAAAGTGAAATGTATCACAATTAGGAAACCATGTTATTGCTAATAAAGTTTATCTGTTAAAAAATGTGAGAGAATGTTATAAAATTTAAGTATTACTTATGTATGATGATTCCATAGCCCTTTTATATTGTTTTTCATCATTTTGTTTTTTTCTATTTTGTAATGTGAAGAAAATTAATGATTCACTATAAAAAAAAAACCCACAAGATTGAGTTAATAGACAAAAACCTGTCTCAATGAAGTGAAAATATTCAGCAGGCAAAAGAAAAGCTATTCTAGTTTAAGAAAATTTATATATTTGGTGGGCTTGTATAAAATATAGTCTAAACCACATTGGAGTAACAGGCAAAATTGGCCTTGGAATACAAAATAAAGCAGGGCAAAAGCTAATAGAGTTTTGCCAAGAGAACGTACTGTCAGACCAAACACCCGCTTCCAGCAATACAAGAGAAATCTTTACACATGGACATCACCAGATGGTCAACACTGAAATCAGATGATTATATTTGCAGCCAAAGATCGAGAAGCTCTATACAGTCAGCAAAAACAAGACCAGGAGTGACTGTGGCTCAGATCATGAACTCCCTATTGCCAAATTCAGACCTAAATTGAAGAAAGTAGGGAAAACCATTTGAATGGTCTAATGGTTATTATCTAAATCAAATCTCTTACAATTATACAGTAGAAGTGAGAAATAGATTCAAGGGATTAGATCTGATCGAAAGAATGCTTGAAGAACTGTGGATGGAGATTCCTGACATTCTACAGGAGGCAGTAATAGGGAACATCTCATGCAAAGATGGGCATAATAAAAAACAGAAATGGTATGAACCTAACAGAAGCAGAAGATATTAAGAAGAGGTGGCAAGAATACACAGAAGAACTGTACAAAAAACATCCTCATGACCCAGATAACATGATGTTGTGATCACTCACCTAGAACCAGACATCCTGGAATGCAAAGTCAAGTGGGCACTGGGAAGCATCACCATGAACAAAGTTAGTGGAGGTGATGGAATTCCAGTTAAGCTATTCCAAATCCTAAAAGATGATGTTGTGAAAGTGCTACACTCAATATGCCAGCAAATTTCAAAAATTCAGCAGTGGCCACAGTACTGGAAAATGTCAGTTTTCATTCCAATCCCAAAGAGACAATATCAAACAATACTCAAAGTACCACACAATTGCAGTCACCTCACAAGCTAGCAAAGTAATGCTCAAAATTCTCCAAGCCAGGCTTCAACAGTAAGTGAACCATGAATTTCCAGATATTCAAGCTGGATTTAGAAAAGGCAGAAGAACCAAAGACCAAATTGCCAACATCCATTGGATCATTGAAAAAGCAAGGTCCTTCCAGAAAAAAAAAAAAAAAATCTACCTCTGCTTTATTGACTATGCCAAAACAATTGACGGTGTGGATTGTGGAAAATTCTGAAAGAGATGGGAATACCATACCACTTTTACCTGCCTCTTAAGAAACCTGTATTCAGGTCAAGAAGCAACACTTAGAACTGGGCATAGAACAACAGACTGGTTCCATATAAGGAAAGGAGTATGTCAAGGCTGTATATTGTCATCCTGCTTATTTAAGATTCAAAATTGCCCAGAGAAATATCAATAACCTCAGATATGCAGATGACACCACACTTATGGTAGAAATTGAAGAAGAACTAAAGGGCCTCTAGATGAAAGTGGAAGAGGAGAGTGAAAAACTTGGCTTAAAACTCAACATTCAGAAAACTAAGATCATGGCATCTGGTCCTATCACTTCATGGGAAATATACAGGCAAACAATGGAAATAGTGGCAGACTTAATAATTTGGGGGCTCCAAAATCACTGCAGATGGTGACTGCAGCCATGAAAGTAAAAGACTCTTGCTCCTTGGAAGAAAAGTTATGACCAACGTAGACAGCATATTAAAAAGCAGAGACACTACGTTACCAACAAAGGTCCATCTAGTCAAAGCTATGGTTTTTCCAGTAGTCATGTATGGATGGGAGAGTTGAACTATAAAGAAAGAAGAGTTCCAAAGAACTGATGCTGTTGAACTGTGGTGTTGGAGAAGACTCTTGAGAGTCCCTAGGACTGTAAGGAAATCCAACCAGTTCATTCTAAAGGAAATCAGTCCTGAATATTCATTGGAAGGACCAATGCTTAAGCTGAAACTCCAAAACTTTGGCCACCTGATGTGAAGAGCTGACTCATTTGAAAGGACCCTGATGCTGGGAAAGATTGAAGGCGGGAGGAGAAGGGGACGACAGAGGATGGGATGGTTGAATGGCATCACTGATTCAACGGACCTAAGTTTGAGTAAGCTCTGGGATTTGAAGACAGACAGGGAAGTGTGGCATGCTGCAGTCCATAGGATCACAGAGTCGGACACAACTGAGCAACTGAACTGAACTGAATTGAACTGAAACCACATTTGGCTTATCCATTCATTCATGAGTGGACCCTGTGGTTGTCTCCACATTTTAGCTACTGAGAGTAATGCTATTATGAACACAGGTATACAAATAATTCTTTGAGATAATGCTTTCAATTCTTTGGGGTATATATCTATAAATAGAATGGAAGGATCATATGATATGTCTATTTTCAATATTAAGAATCACCAAATGATTTTCCACAAAGTTGTACCATTGTATATTGCTCTCAACAGTGCACTTTGGTCCCTATGTTTCACTGACTTTTTATTTTATGTTTTATTATTTTTTTTTCTGTTTTTATTTTTTTCCTAAGGGATGTGATGTGAAATCTCATTGTAGTTTTGAATTACATTTTATTATTGATTAGTGATATCAACCATGTCTTAATATGCTTATTATTCAGTTGTGTATCTTCATTTAGAAAATGTCTGTTCAAGGCCTTTGCTAATTTTTGAATAGATTTGTCTGGTTTTTTTTTTTTAATATTATGAGCACTAATCAGTCTTAAAAAGGAAGTACATTCCTACATACACCACAAAATGTATGACCTTGAGGGCACAATGGTAAGTGAAATAAGCCAGTCACAAAAAGACAAATACTATAGGATTTCACTTCTATGAGTTATTTAGTATAGTCATAATCACAGACACAAAAAATAGAATGGGTCTTTGCCAGGAGATGAGGGTGGAAGAAAATGGAATGTTGATATTTAATGGCTATAGAGTTTCTATTTTACAAAATGAAAACTTAGTGGAGATTGTAGCTGTTGCTCAGTTGCTAAGTCGTCTCCGACCCTTTGTGACCCTATGAACTGCAGAACACCAGGCTTCCTTGTCCTTCACTATCTCCCTGAGTTTACTCAAACTCATGTCCATGGAATTAGTGATGCCAACAAACCATCTCATCCTCTGTCAGATGCTTCTCCTCTTGCCTTCGAGCATTCTTAGTATCAGGGTCTTTTCCAATGAATAGGTTCTTTGCATCAGGTGACCATAGTCTTGGACCATCAACATCAGTCCTTTCAATGAACATTCAGGATTGATTTCCTTTAGGATTGACTGGCTTGATCTCCTTGCTGTCCAAGGGACTCTCGAGAGTCTTCTCCAGAACCACAATCTGAAAGCATCAATTCTTCAGTGCTCAGCCTTCTTCATGGTGCAACTCTTACATCCATACATGACCACTAGAAAAATCATAGCCTTGACTATATGGATTTTTGTCAGCAAAGTGATGTCTCTGCTTTTTAGTACTCTGTCTAGGTTTGTCATAGCTTTTCTTCCAAAGAGCAGGTTTTTTAATTTTGCAGCCACAGTCATTATCTGCAGTGATTTTGGAGCCCAGGAAAATAAAGTCTGTTACTGTTTCTATTTTTTCCCCATCTATTTGCCATGAAGTGATGAGAACAGATGCCATGATCTTAGTTTTTTGAATGTTGAATTTTAAGCCAGCTTTTTCACTCTCCTCTTTCACCTTCATGAGACTCTTTTGTTCCTCTTTGCTTTCTGCCAAAAGGGTGGTATCATCTGCATATCTGAAAGAAAGTGAAATCGTGTCTGATGCTTTGTGACCCCGTGGACGGTAGCCCACCAGGTTCCTCCATCCATGGGATTCTCCAGGCAAGAATACTAGAGTGGGTTGCCATTTCCTTCTCCAGAGGATCTTCCTGATCCAGGGATCAAACCCGGGTCTCCCACATTGGAGGCAGACATTTTAACCTCTGAGCCACCAGGGAAGCCAATATCTGAGGATATTGGTATTTCTGCCAGCAATTTTGATTCCAGCTTGTGCTTCATCCAGCCCAGCATTTCACATGATATCCTCTGCAGAAAACTTAAATTAGTGGAGTGACAATATCTATCCTTGACATACCCCTTTCCCAATTTTGAACCAGTGTGTTGTTCCATGTCAGTTCTAACTATTACTTCTTGATCTGAATAAAGGTTTCTCAGGAGGCAGGTAAGGTGGTCTAGTAACCCCCTCTCTTCAAGAATTTTCCAGTTTGTTGTGATCCACACAGTCAAAGGCTTTAGAGTAGTCAATGAAGGAGAAGTAGATGATTATTATTATTATTTGGGAATTCCCTTTTTTTTTCCTATGATTCAGCATATATTTTGCAATTTGATCTCTTATTCCTCTGGCTTTTCTAAATCCAGCTTGAACATATACAGGTTTTCAGTTCATATACCTCTGAAGCTTAGCTTGAAGTATTTTGAGCATAATCTTGCTTGCATGTGAAATGAGTGCAATTGTACAGTAGTTTGAACATTCTTTGGCATTCTTTTCTTTGGCATTGATATGAAAACTGCCCTTTTGCCATCCAGTGGCCACTCCTGAGTTTTCCAAATTTGCTGGCATATTGAGTGCAGCACTTTAACAGCATCATTTTTTTCATTTCTTTTTATTTTATTTTTTAACTTTACAATATTGTATTGGTTTTGCCATATATCAACATGAATCTGCCATCATTTTTTAGGATTTGAAATAGCTCATCTGGAATTTCATTACCTCCACTAACTTTGTGGCAATGCTTCCTAAGGCCCACTTGACTTCATGCTCCAGGATGTCTGGCTTTTGATGAGTAACCACATCACTGTGGTTATGCAGTTCATTAAGACCTTTTTTGTACAGTTCTTCTGTGTATTCTTGCTGCCTCTTGTTCATATTTTCTGCTTCTGTTAGGTCCTTGGTGTTTCTATCCTTTATTGTTCCCATCTTTGCATGAAGTGTTCCCTTGGTATCTGCAATTTTCTTGAAGAGAAATCTAGTCATTGTATTGCTTTCCTCTATTTCTTTGCGTTGTTCAATTAAGAAGGCTTTATCTCTTCTTGCTTTTCTCTTGAACTCTGCATTCACTTGGGTGTATCTTTGCTTGACAATACTGTCAATGTGTTTAATATTAGTAGCACTTTGCCTTTCCATATGTATGTATTGTGGAAGTGATTAGGGGACCAGAGAAGCCATAATATCCATTAAAAAATAGTGTTATTTTAAGTTCTGTCAATATACAGTCAAAATTACTGAAATCTTGATAGCTTTCTTATGATTTTGACAATATTTTGACTGAAACATAAAATTTCCCTTCTCATAATATTGATAAAAAATAAAGGTATCTCATTCAGTTCTGCAGATACTGTCAAAAGATGATGATATTGTAAATATCTCAAGAAAAATATTAGGAGAAAGAGAAATATCACAAATTTCATCTATAAATATACAACATTTTTTTTAGTCTGAAGATTTTTCTCCTACATAAATTCTGTCCCCTCCTGGGTCTCAGTAAATACTGAGACTTTAGGAAGAAAAGACACCTAGAGCACTGTCTATTCTCCCAACATTATCCCTGATTTAGTGAAATATGTAATTTTTATGAAATCAGTTTTACAAATGGTCAATTAGATTCCCATCTTCTCTGCTCCCTTTGCTAAATTCCTTCAATTGTTTATTCTTGGTGCATTTGAGTGAAATAGGAAAATTATTATCAGATAAGCATGCCCTCAAAATTTTGCTCTTTAATTATTCATACAGTTCTTGTTGATTGACTTGAAATTCAAAACTAGGCTGATGATTTAGATTTTTTTCTAATTCTCCTTTCTCATGACTATATTGTAAATGCTAATGACCATAATCCTTAGACAAACTGAAAACAGTTTACTAAAAGTAATAGAATAATCTATATTTATGCTAACTATATCTTATGCAGGAGTTATTCTTTTGAAATAACCACTTAACATTGTGGGCTTTCCATGTATGTTAATGCTAAATCCCAAATTCTATATTTTTACATATTTTTTTTTCAAATAATATCAACTACAAATGATAGATGAACATTCATGCAGAAGAGATTAAACAGTTCTTTTTCAAGAGATTTTCAACAAATCCTGATGACCAGAGCAGCATCTGTAGCAAAATTGTTCATGTCTGTGTGCTGTAAGTAGTGTGAAAATTTAGCATATGTAGTGTTTGATGTTTTAATCATAAAATTGAGATATTAATTAAAGTAAACTTTTTACTCTAGGCAAGTGGAAGACATATTGCTATAATTAAAGTAACAAATGGCATCTTAGTAGCATTTATTCTGCAGATAAATAAAGCTTTTACTAAAGGAAGTGGCCTTAATCTATCTGAGGTTATAATACCAGTCTTCCATTATCACAACTGTAGACTCCAAAGGTGCTGAAATTTAATATTTGCAAGCACTTTTTTGTACTCACAATTGCTTATAGAATAGATGGGAATATTTGTTTTCAACATAACCTTAATTTTTACAATGTTCTTTGCATGTATGGTCTTGTGTTAATGTGAATTGAAGTACATTGCATAGGACATATCTGGAGTGATGTTCATATAGATCCAATCAGCGATTGCTCTGCCAACTGCTTTTCAAGCATCAGTAATTCTAACATTTATTTTCAATCAGCCATATTTTGATATGTTAGTATGTCTTCAGTATGCCAAATTTGACATCTGCTGCACTCCTCATTCATTAAAGAAATGTTGAATGGTTTATTCACTTAAGAAAATGAATGAATCAGATGAAACCAGTTTAGTTACCTCTCTCTTTGATTTATATGTAAGAGGAAAGAAACAGTGAGATATAGAGGGTTAAGTGAATTGACACATGAAGAGGGATAAATATGGACTCGTTTAATTTGTATAACAATTTCCATGTATGTTAAAATATGATAGAAATTTAAAGTAAGAAAAATACATATAGGGTGGAGAAGGAAATGGCAACCCACTCCAGTATTCTTGCCTGGAAAAGTCCATGGACAGAGGAGCCTGGCAGGCTGCAGTCCATGGGGTTACATGACTGAGCATGTGTGCATGAGGGTGGAGGGTCATGGGTTGGTAGCAATAAACTGGTAGAACTTAAAAAAAAAAAAAAAAAAAGAAAAGAAAAATACATATAGGAGATAAGTTCTTTACAAATTGTTATATGAATGCTTCTATATGACATATAAAAATTAAAAAAAAACATGTTTTAAATGATGTGCTAAGCTGTTTTCTCTTCCAATTATTATTTTATAACTAATTTTTCTCTTAATTTCAAATATTATCTGAAATTAATATCAATGACTGTTTAGGCTGTAACATTATATAGTAATTTCTCAGTTAAATTAGCACTGCCATTAGAATATGACACAAATAAGTGTTATTTTTCTGATCTGTTATTGTAACTGATTGTACTGTGACTCATAGAGGTAAGTTTAAGAGATTATGGAGATCATTGTGAATAGCGGCTACTTACAAAGTTGATAAATATTATATAGGATACAAGAATAATGTCTGAGTAAATACTTTAGATCACACATTTTTTTAAACTTTTCCTTCTACTCATTTAAACAAAGGTCTCAAGTTCATAGTCAGAATGATATGGTTAACCATTTGTATTTATCAACTTGAACTTTGTATCACACCAGAGAATTTAATGACAGGGAAATGATAGGAATAATTATTTCCAAACCTTCCAAAGGATATGACTTAACATCTGGCAAATTTACAAGAGAAAGACATTAGAATTTTTATGACATGGAGTCTCCATTCATTCACTGTAACTAACGTTTATGAGCTACACTATGGAGACGTGTTCTGATTCTCTATTCCTCTTACTTTATGTGGATAACATTACTGAAACAAAAAGTTTATGTGTCCATGAAAGTCGTGTTCAACTCTTTGCAACCCTCATGGACTATAGCCCTCCAGGTGCCTCTGTTCATGGAATTTTCCAGGCAAAAATACTGGATTGCCATTTACTCCTCCAGGGTATCTTCCCTACCCAGGGATCAAACACATATATCTTGTGTCTCCTGCATTGACATGCAGATTCTTTACCACAATGCCATCTGGGAATACATTTAAAAGCAAATAAATGTAGATGAATACATACATATATAGTTAGTTCAGTCAATCAGTCGTGTCCAACTCTTTGCGACCTCATGAACCACAGCATGGCAGGCCTCCCTGTCCATCATCAACACCCAGAGACCACCCTAACCCATGTCCATTGACTTGGTGATGCCATCCAACCATCTTATCCTCTGTTGTCCCCTTCTCCTCCTGCTCTCAATCTTTCCCAGCATCAGGGTCTTTTCCAAAGAGTCAGCTCTTTGCATGAGGTGGCCAAAGTATTGGAGTTTCAGCTTCAACATCAGTCCTTCCAATGAAAACCCAGACCTGATCTCCTTTAGGATGGACTGGTTGGATCTCCTTGCAGTCCAAGGGATTCTCAAGAGTCTTCTCCAACACCACAGTTCAAAAGCATCAATTCTTCAGTGCTCAGCTTTCTTTATAGTCAAACTCTCACATCCATACATGACCACTGGAAAAACCATAGCCATGACTAGACGGACCTTTGTTGACAAATTAATGTCTCGGCTTTTTAATATGATATCTAGGTTGGTCATAACTTTCCTTCCAAGGAGTAAGTGTCTTTTAATTTCATGGCTGCAATCACCATCTGATATGATTTTGGAGCCCAGAAAAATAAAGTCAGCCACTCTTTCCCATTTATTTGCCATGAAGTGACAGGACTGGATGCCATGTTCTTAGTTTTCTGAATGTTGAGCTTTAAGCCAACTTTTTCACCCTCCTCTTTCACTTTCATCAAGAGGCTCTTTAATCCTTTTTCACTTTCTGCCACAAGGGTGGTGCCATCTGCATATCTGAGGTTATTGATATTTATCCTGGCAATCTTGATTCTAGCTTTGGTTTTTCCAGCCCAGCGTTTCTCTTGATGTACTCGGCATATAGGTTAAATAAGCAGGGTGACAATATACAGCCTTGACATACTACTTTTCCTGTTTGGAACCAGTCTGTTGTTCCATGTCCAGTTCTAACTGTTGCTTCCTGACCTGCATATAGGTTTCTCAACAGGTGGGTCAGGTGGTCTGGTATTTCCATCTCTTTCAGAATTGTCCACAGTTTATTGTGATCCACACAGTCAAAGGCTTTGGCATAGTCAATGTAACAGAAATAAATGTTTTTCTGGAACTCTCTTGCTTTTTTGATAATCCAGCAGATGTTGGCAATTTGATCTCTGGTTCCTCTGCCTTTTCTAAAACCAGCTTGAACATCTGGAAGTTCACAGTTCAGGTATTGCTGAAGCCTGGCTTGGAGATTTTTGAGCATTAACTTACTAGCATATGAGATGAGTGCAATTGTGCAGTAGTTTGAGCATTCTTTGGCATTGCCTTTCTTTAGGATTGGAATGAAAATTCACCTTATCCTGTCCTGTGGCCACTGCTGAGTTTTCCAAATTTGCTGGCATATTGAGTGCAGCACTTTCACAGCATCATCTTTTAGGATTACAAATAGTTCAACTGGAATTCCATCACCTCCACTAGCTCTGTTTATAGTGATGCTTTCTAAGACCCACTTGACTTCACATTCCAGGATGTCTGGCTCTAGGTGAGTGATCACATATGGTGATTATCTGGGTCATGAAGATGTTTTTTGTACAGTTCTTCTGTGTATTCTTGCCACCTCTTCTTAATAGCTTCTGCTTCTGTTAGGTCCCTACCATTTCTGTCCTTTATTGAGCCCATCTTTGCATGAAATGTCCCCTTGGTATCTCTAATTATCTTGAAGAGATCTCTAATCTTTGTCATTCTATTGTTTTCCTCTGTTTCTTTGCAGTGATTGCTGAGGAAGGATTTTTTACCTCTCCTTGCTATTCTTTGGAACTCCGCATTCAAATGGGTATATCTTTCCTTTTCTTCTTTGCTTTTCACTTCCCTTCTTTTCACAGCTATTGTAAGGCCTCCTCAGACAGTCATTTTGCTTTTTTGCATTTCTTTTTCTTGGGATGGTCTTGATTCCTGTCTCCTGCACAATGTCACAAACCTCTGTCCATAGTTCATCAGGCACTCTATCAGATCTAGTCCCTTATATCAATTTCTCACTTCCACTGTATAATCATAAGGGATTTGATTTAGGTCATACCTGAATGATCTATTGGTTTTCTCCACTTTCTTCAATTTCAGTCTGAAATTGACAATAAGGAATTCATGATCTGAGACACAGTCAACTCCTGGTCTTGTTTTTGCTGACTGTATAGAGCTTCTCCATCTTTGGCTGCAAAGAACATAATCAATCTGACTTCGGTGTTGACCATCTGGTGATGTCCTTGTGTAGAGTCTTCTCTTGTGCTGTTGGAAGAGGGTGTTTGCTATTACCAGTGCGTTCTCCTCACAGAACTCTATTAGCCTTTGCCCTGCTTCATTCTGTACTCCAAGGCCAAATTTGCCTGTTACTTCAGGTGTTTCTTGACTTCCTACTTTTGCATTCCAGTCCCCTATAATGAAAAGGACATCTGTTTTGAGTGTTAGTTCTAAAAGGTCTTGTAGGTCTTCATAGCACTGTTCAACTTCAGCTTCTTCAGCGTAACTGGTCGGGGCATAGACTTGGATTACTGTGATATTGAATGGTTTGCCTTGGAAACGAACAGAGATCTTTCTGTTGTTTTTGAGATTGCATCCAAGACTGTATTTCGGAATCTTTTGTTAGCTATCATGGCTTCTACATTTCTTCTAAGGGATTCCTGCCCACAGTAGTAGATATAATGGTCATTTGAGTTAAATCCACCCGTTCCAGTCCATCTTAGTTCACTGATTCCTAGAATGTAGATGTTCACTCTTGCCATTTCCTGTTTGACCACTTCCAATTTGCCTTGATTCATGGACCTAACATTTCAGGTTCCTATGCAATATTGCTCTTTACAGCATCAAACCTTGCTTCTATCACCAGTCCCATTCACAACTGGATATTGTTTTTGCTTTGGCTCCATCCCTTCATTCTTTCTGAAGTTATTTCTCCACTGATATCCAATAGAATATTGGGTAGCTACCAACCTGGGAAGTTCATCTTTCAGTGTTCTATCTTTTTGCCTTTCCATACTGTTCATGGGGTTCTCAAGGCAAGAATACTGAAGTGGTTTGCCATTCCCTTCTACATGGACCTCATTCTGTCAGACCTCTCCACTATGACCCGTCCATCTTGGGTAGCCCCACACGGCATGGCTTAGTTTCACTGAGTTAGACAAGGCTGTGGTCCGTGTGATCAGATTGGCCTGTTGTCTGTGACTGTGGTTTCAGTCTGTCTGCCCTCTGATGCCCTCTCTCAGTGCCTACCACCTTACTTGGGTTTCTCTCACCTTGAACGTGGGGTATTTCTTCATGGCTGCTCCAACAAAGCGCAGCTGCTGCTCCTTATCTCGGACGTGGGGTAGCTCCTTTTGGTCGTGCCTGTGCACTGTCGCAGTGGCCAATATAACACTATTTTTAATAGATTATACAGCTATCAAAGATACTTCCTGCATAATGTTTAAGCAATCAGTGTGTTGATATTGACTTGAAAAATAAATGTTAACTTTAAGAGAGATTTTGGATAGTAAAACATGGATGAAAAATGGTGAAAAATGCTCAAAATAACGGATGGCTGTTCACATCATCTTTTTATAATGAGATATTATATATGAATACTTATTAAATATTTGAAATATATCATACACAGCAAAAATAAAAATATTGCAAACAGTAATTTGTGATATATTTTCTATGAATTTTTATGTGTACATACATGTGCAGCATTCTCAAAATAAAAACATATATAATGTATGATAGATATATATCATCACTTTTTTATCCTGTAGATGAACGACTTTCACTGATACTGAAAAGATGTACTTTTAGATATATGAGTCTGCAGAGCAGAAACCAGATAAAACTAACAAAAAATCCAGTCATCTCATTGGAAAGTGAACTCTCTGCTCTCAAATAAATGGGGATAAGTGATAAAGATAAACTCTGATCATCAGCTAATCATACAGCACTGACAGCTGAAGGGATCAATAAAGTAAAAGAAAGAGTTATGCATGCTTTTAAAAAATCAGCTGTTTCGAAATATTGAAGATTATGCTTTATAGTTATTTTTTTCTCTTTTTTTTTGATGTTTTAAAATTTATTTTTAATTGAAGGATAATTGCTTTACAATATTGTGTTGGTTTCTGCCAAACTTCAACATGAATCAGCCATAGATATACTTATGTCTCCTTCCTCTTAATATTGTTATTTTTAATTTTTAGCACTTGAAACTATCAATGCCTTTTCTTCTTTTCCTTAACAGTTTTTACTTAATAACATTTAAGGATAGCACCATGACATCTGGTAAGTGATTTCTGTCACCCATCAAGTATGTAAATGGTATTTTAAGTTGAATTTCCTGTTGAAAATATGCTTCTGGAGATCCATCTCCATTAACTCATAAATATTCAATCCAGGAAGAGGAAATAAAATAGACCCAGTGTCAAATCCTTGTCTTCCACTTATTTTATGTGTTGATTCATGCAATCACATTTTGTGGATAATATATGCACTCCAAAACTCATATATGTGGTTTGGGGATTTTTCTTATGAAATTTACACTACATCAAAATAATAAAATGTTTTTGAATAAATGAAATCTATTACTAAATTGCATCAGTCCAATGGATGGAATTTCATTTAAGATTTCTACTTTTTTAATGCTTTACTAACATGCTTTGATTAAAATTTAAGTTACCACACTAAAATGTTATGTTATAGTATTGACATTTTCTCTATGAAAAGATACAACTGCTTGTCTGACGTCATATCACATGATTCGGTGGTTAGAAATCTATGTTGTTTGAAAGAACAGATAAATGTAATAGCAATACTTATTTATACACAGGTAGAGAGACACGACTGAGCGACTTCACTTTCACTTTTCACTTTCACACATTGGAGAAGGAAATGGCAAGCCACTCCAGTGTTCTTGCCTGGAGAATCCCAGGGACTGGGGAGCCTGGTGGGCTGCCGTCTATGGGGTCGCATAGAGTTGGACACGACTGAGGTGACTTAGCAGTAGCAGAGAGACACATACACAGATAGGGAAAGAAAGATGTATATTGAAATTGCATTTATATTATATTTTAAAGTAAGACATATTTGCTAATATTATATTGCAAAACCATAAACTGTAATTCCTTTAGGAAAACATGTTGCAGTGGGTATGATTTGTTTATGTCTTCTAAAGAGCCATGTTATTATTGTACAAGTTGACCAAATTCAAAATCCACACACACAAGTTTGAATAAAAAAATATTCATTATATAAACATTGAATTATTCCAAACACATATTTTTGTATTCATCAAGTGGGACTTTATTTTCACATTGAACAAAGCTGGAACTCAGAATTAGATGAGCACCATTTTTACTCTTCTTAGAGGATTATGAAAACAGTTGCTGTTATGTTAGTGGTTTTCTCACTACCTCATTCAGTATCATTACTGTATTTAAGAAACAATAAGAAACTTCCTTACTATTCAAAACTGTTAATGCAATAGTGACAGTCAAGTGTATGTATGATTAGTTATAAAAGCTATGAAAGAGAGCAAAGGGAAATTTTTGTGTCAGTTTAAATTTAAATGTGTGTAATAATATGAAAAATATCTTAACTACAGAGTTCCTTTTTAATACTTCAGAATTCTTAATATCATATCTACATATGTACTTTTTATGTTTCTCTTCTAAAAATTACGTATGTTGAAAAACCATGTCCACTTTGTGAAAAAAGCATATCTATAAAATACAAAGAACCATATGCTGCTGTCCTTCTGCAATTTCTTGTGCTTTTTAAAAATTGAGTCTTTTTAAACCCAATGGAATCTCATTTTAATATTAATTGTAACATTTTGCACTTAGATGGTGCTTTTCCTCTGAAGAAAGCCAAAGCCCTTAGCAGTGAAAAATCTCAGTCATCAGCCAGAACAGATATGTGAGGAAGAACTCCATCAATGAAAGGCCAATTTAAACTCGGAAGTGATTTGAATTCATACCCCTTTCAATCAGGCAACAGGAAAAGAACCAATTTTTCACCAACCCTCAGGGTTTGCTGCAGAAGAGAAAGGCAAATTCCACTACTGAGGACCTTGAGGTTCGAAAGACATATGGGAAAAAGGGAAGAACAAGAATTACACTCTAAACCTGTCTACACGAGGCTGATAAAATGGATTACACCATGCTAGGCATGGTCTGATTCATTCCAGGAGCAAAATGCCGTAAGTGATACATTTCTGGCCAAAGCATATTGATCACAGTCTAGGAGCACGGCAGAAAACACACACACACACACACACACACACACGTTACATTACATTTACCTGAGTATCAATGGTAGTTAAATGTACACCCTTAGTGTCAGAAATAGCTTTGTTTAAATCCTTATTTACTCAGTGGCTGCTTTAAAAGTTCACAGCCTTTATGCCATCATCTGAAAAGTGAAGACGATGACATATTTCTTGACAGTATGTGAAATTATGAGATAGAATATACAGTTTTTAAGTTAGTATTTAGTTCATTGGAAGTATTTGGTAAAGGATCAATGTCATCAATATTCATATGCAGATATAGCATGTCAAATGACAAAAATAATACAATTTAGTAACAAGTTTAATGTCCTTTATTGAAGAGAAAACAGTCCATGGGTGACAGAGCACAGTGCCTCAGAGGGAGGAGAGCTTTTCCCAAGGGACTTTGGCCAAAGGGAGCTTTATACAGCATTAGAAGGGCTTTCCCAGTGGCTCAGCAGTAAAGAATCTGCCTGCCATGCAGGAGACATAGGAGACATGAGCTGATCCCTGGATCAAGAAGATCACCTAGAGGAGGAAATAGCAACCCTCTTCAGAATTCTTGCCTGAAAAATCCTATGGACAGAGGAGCCTGGCAGGCTATAATCCAAAATGTCTCAAAGAATCAGACAAGACTGAACAACTAAGCACTCAGAAAAGGCAACACCAAAATACAGCTTGATTGCTTAGGAGGTCAGGGGTTTTCTTATAAGGCCTACAGGTCCTATTTTCTAGGGTAAGATAAACTAGCTAAAGCTGAGTTGGAAGACTGTGATTGGTGTTAAGTTTCCTTGACAATGTGCTGTTTCCCACAAGTGCAGGTTGACATACATTTAGATCTGTGATATGGGACAGACCACGAGGGCAGCATCCATTTTGTGAGTCCTGATATATAAATTTACTTTATCAAGCTAAATTAAAAATGAACAGACTTCATATTTGGCTCAGTTTAATAACTTTGATTGAAACACATATTACACATTTTAAAGAAATATTTATATCTATTGTATTAGAAAATAAATATTATTTTAAATAGTGCTATGATCTCCTATTATTGATTTAAGTTCATTACTTAAAATTTAAGTATGCTTCTTAAAAATCAGAACTCAGAGCTCATTTTATTCTATGTATTTGCTCTGTGCAGATAAAAATTTTAAGCATGAATTATATTTTGCTTTAAATATAAGCCTTTCTGTATACAGACACTTATTTTAATGTGTTTAATTTGAAAATCCCTCTATAATATCCTCAATAAAATAAGTTTAAACTTTTCCAAGAAAATGTAGTACCAAAATATATCATCAATAATAGTGAAAATGTTCATATATATTTATCTTGATGAATCGAGTGACTTAATATTAAGAGAAGTAGTATTTTGTTTGGTACTATAAGTAAAAAATATCCAAAAGAAAAAAAAATTACCTTAAATCTCTTTCACATATTCCTTAAGAACAAGATCATTTCTCCTCTCCTGATATTTCTTTCAGTCTGTAACAGAGGCTGAAGATAAATTTACCCTTCAAATCTTCATTCTAAACACTGTTTATTCTCACTGATACCACTGATCAGATTGCTTTGACTAACTTGAAAATGTGATGTAGCAATTGCATTAATTCCTTGTTACCATATTTGGACAACTTGTGTTATCTGGAATTTGCCTCTTTCTAATTTGCCTGTTCACTCGGGTAGAAAATTATTTATTTCAATATATCATTTTATCTTATTCTCATTATATCTTACTCCTCCACACATACCTGTATTGATGTACCATCTAGACATGAGTTTGAGCAAGCTCCAGGAGTTTGTGATGGACAGGGATGCTTGGCCTGCTGCAGTCCATGGAATTGCAAAGAATGGGACATAACTGAGCTACTGAATTGAACTGAACTAGACACTTTTAAATAAAAAAAACATCACTTGCGCTCATGATATTTTAGATTATATTTTGGATCACAAAGTATTATTTTTTTGACAGTGGTCAATGTCAACTCTAACTTGCCATGGAAGTTAGTTTATATCCTTCATTAGTCCATATTTCAAAACACTTATTTCCAAAACAACAGTAATATGGTAGATTCTTTTAGCAACCATAATAACTGTAGTGACTTTGATCTAGGCAAAAACTTAGTTTATGCAGTTGCATTTGTCATGAAAGTGAAAGCGTTAGTTTCTCATTCCTGTCCAATTCTTCTGTGACCCCATGGACTCTAGCCCACAAGGTTCTTCTGTCCATGGAGCTCTCCAAGCAAGAATAGTGGATTGGGTCGCCATTCCCTTCTCCTGGAAATCTTCCCAACCCAGAGACTGAACCTGGGTCTTCTGCATTGCAGACACATTCTGTACAGTCTGAGCCACTACAGAAACCCTGTGCATTTGACATATTAGATCACATTTCACTATTGAACCAATTAACTTTCTCTATAACTCAGATCTTCTCAATTTCCCATGGCAAGTGCATATTTTGCAACTAAAATGATGGAGAACTAATATCAAGAAGTCCACCCTAACAACCCATCATTGCTAAGTAGTAATTTATGAGTCAGAGAAACCTGCAGATCACTGTGCACAAACAGACTCTATAACGAGCCTTGGAGTCTTTGAGATGAATGCAGATAACTCATGTAAATATATCCAGAAAAATGACTGTTGTCTTAAGAACAGTGTACATTGAAACTTTATCATTCTTCTCTTGAGGCTTTATCTGGACATCTATTACTATTAATTTCTTCATCTTCAACATAAAGTGAAAGTGAAGTTGCTCAGTCATGTCCAACTCTTCCTGGCCGCATGGACTGTAGTCTACCAAGATCCTCCCTCCATGGGATTTTCCAGGCAAGAGTACTGGAGTGGGTTGCCATTTCCTTCTCCAGGGGATCTTCCTGACCCAGGGATCCATGGAAAGAGAAAGATATTTTAGCCATAATTTTCTGATACTTCATCAGATGCTGGTACAGAACATTGGATGAAAGAGTTTTCAATGTTAGCTGAGTTTTTAAAAACTATAAATGCTTATTGAAATGTAAAATAGATACACAATACATGAAACTAACCTGATCTTCAAGAAAAATTCAACTCAGCTTGAAAAGTTAAGATTCCTGTTTCCTGAGGTGCTTTATAATTATAAAGTACAATTTGAATTATAGGAAACACTACAACATATTTAATAATGAAAATTATAAAATAGATCAAATAACAGTTACCTTAAATTTCCTTAGCACATTATTCACACAAGCTAAAGGTCTTAAATTTCAAAATGTTTAAGAATAGTGTACAAATAGTCATTGGGCACAAATTGTGTACTAGGTTTTATTCAGTGAACTAGTCACAAGATCACTGCTTTTATGATATATATATATATATTTCAGTGGATATGAATGCCAGGGGCCTTTTGGTTGGAGGGTGGAATAGAAACAATATTTCCTAAAATAAATCATCAAATCTTATTTTGTATCTGAATTTCCATTTTAGCAGCCATAGAAAGTCTATTTAAACTGAAACTTTCAAGAGACTTCTAATTGTTACTGTCTAGCAAGGCTATCAAAGAAGATAAAATATACCATTTTTTATTTTTTTCATTGTTTGAGGATATTTGAGGTTATAATAATGCTCTTATCTGTAAAAGATCAAAAAGGAGGTGCTCCCAATATTAATGTTTGCTATTAAGCTTTTCAGCTGTCTGATAACTCAAGTGATCTATAGTTGAATACACTCTAATGCCAGATGGAATATCAGAGAATGTGTATAAGGCTTTAATTATCTGAAAACCCAAAATGAACTCTTGCCCATGATACCTGGGGATTTTAATGAAGAGCATACATATGTTCTTCTTGCTAATTAAAGATGAGCTTCATTTTAACGGACTTAATCTCTTGAGAATTTAAAACATAAAAAAGAGAAGAATTGAAAAGAACTTTAAACACCCAGAGTAAACTTTTCTAAAACTCTGCATGTTGAATAGGAAATTATTATTAGATTGTTATTATTGGCTTAAAAATTATTATTATTGGCTTATATTGCCAATAATAGTGGCAAATTATTGTATTGAATATGTAAAATATCTATATAGAAGTTCATGAAATAATAGGTATTAATTTTTTATGATTAACAAATGATTCAACCAAAACATTTATGATATAGCTAAATAAAGCATTACATCTACAGATTTAAAGCTGAATATTGAATACATTGTACAAAATCAGGCTGTACATAATGCATTAATAATAGCTAGTACTTAAAGCAGTCCATGGGGTCGCTAAGAGTCGGATACGACTGAGCGTCTTCACTTTCACTTTTCACTTTCATGCATTGGAAAAGGAAATGGCAACCCACTCCAGTGTTCTTGCCTGGAGAATCCCAGGGATGGGGCAGCCTGGTGGGCTGCTGTCTATGGGGTCGCACAGAGTCAGACACGACTGAAGCGACTTAACAGCAGCAGCAGAGTTAGAAAAATTTTAGATATAGAATTTAGAATAATTGAGGTTTTATTTTTGTAAATGACCCTTAGAGAAATTATAACAACTTTAAAAGGGGAGGGGGAAGGAGTGCTATTTGAAAGCAAAAATAATTCAACAAAGTTGAAAGGACAAAATACATATAAACACACTTTAGTGTGATGAAATATATACATTACTTTCAGAGGTCACCATATTTGCTGAGGGATACTGAAAATTAGTTGAAAGCCACGTGCTGAGCTATGTACAAGTCATCACAGGAGCGTATTAGTAGCTGACCCAAATATTGAGTTAGGGATACAAATGTTAAGAACTTCCCTGGAAAAACTGGAAACATAAATATAAATAATCCTGGAGAAGAAAGCAAAGCACAGCAGAAGAGCCTTAGTCAGAGGAAAAATAGTTAAAATCACTACAAGGGAGTTTATGATTTAAACATGAGGAATGGTGGTGAATAGCCAGAGAGAGGTTCAAATGAGTATAAAAAAAAGAAGGGAAAGAAGAGTATATGGCAGGATCCACGTGAGTGCCACCCAAAGTAGTTAGGGCAGTGCTCGCTCACCTGGCAGTTATGGTACTTAACTTGTATTACAGATCAAATGCCATGAGGACTTGATGCCTTACACACTTGCTTGAAGCAACAGTCAATATTTTGTTTGCCCATTCATCAACTGCTGACAATGACAGATACCTATATGCTGCCTGTGCTGGACAAATATATTTATTGCGGACTGTTTTGCTTTTTTTTTTTTTTTAATCAAATTGCTCTCTTCAAGTAACATAAGTACATACCCTGAATGTGCTCAACCCTGGGCCTCTGATGAGATCAGTTTTTTGGCTGAAGGCTAAGCAGTGGGATCCAAAACAGGAGATGATTGTGTTACCAGATACGTAGAATGAGGAAGCTGGTAAGTACAGATTGTCATCTTTGGGGGTTTGATAAGTGGGAAATTAACTTGAATAACTGCCTGAGGATTTGACCATTTTGAGATTTCAAATATGGATTAAAAGAGCTATCCCATTCTTTGGATGGAGGTATCAAGCACACATTATCCAATGATAATCAAAGATACATTATATGTATGTATATATATGTATATGTGAATATACATACATATGTACAAATATATACATATATATGTATAATCAAACATATATTATCCAATGATGCAACTCAATCATGAAGTAGAACAAGCTAGCATGTAAGTACATGAACATAAGTGAAGTGAAATCGTTCAGTCGTGTCCGACTCTTTGCGACCCCATGGACTGTAGCCTACCAGGCTACTCCATCCATGGAACTTTCCAGGCAAGGGTACTAGAGTGGGTTGCCATTTCCTTCTCCAGGGGATCTTCCTGACCCAGGAATCGAACCAGGGTCTCTTGCATTGCAGGCAGACGCTTTACCCTCTGAGCCACCAGGGAAGCCCATTCAAGTAATTACAAATTACTACCAAGAATGTTTATTTCCAAAGCATTTAGAATAAAAAATAGGATGATACAGACATAGTACCTACCTGAACCTGTTTAAATATTAGTTAGCTTGAGTCTGAATTAGTTTATCAGTTCACTTCAGTTAAGTAGCTCAGTCGTGTCCAACTATTTGTGACCCCATGGACTGCAGCATGCCCCGCCTCCCTGTACATCACACACTTCTGGAGTTTACTCAGACTCATGTCCATCGAGTCAGTGATGCCATCCAACCATCTCATCCTCTGTTGCCCCCTTCTCCTCCTGCCTTCAATCTTTCCCAGCATCAAGGTCTTTTCCAATGAGTCACCTCTTCTCATCAAGTGACCAAGGTATTGTAGCTTTAGTTATCCATCAGACCATCCAATGAATATTCAGGGATGACTTCCTTTAAAATGTACTGGTTTGATCTGCTTGCAGTCCAAGGGACCCTCAAGAGTCTTCTCAAACACCACAGTTCAAAGGCATCAATTCTTCGGCACTAAGCTTTCTTTACAGTCCAACTGTAACATCCATACATATCTACAGAAAAGCCATAGCTTTGACAAGACAGATGTTTGTTTGCAAAGTAATGACTCTGCTTTTTAATATGCTGTCTAGTTTGGTCATAACTTTTCTTCCAAGGAGCAAGCTTCTTTTAATTTCATGGCCACAGTCACCATCTGCAGTGGTTTTGGAGACCAAGAAAATAAAGTCTGTCACTGTGTCCACTGTTTCCCTATCTATTCGCCATGAAGTGATGGGACCAGATGCCATGATCTTAGTTTTCTGAATGTTGAGTTTTAAGCCAACTTTTTCACTCTCCTCTTTCATTTTCATCAAGAGGCTCTTTACTATTCTTCACTTTCTGCCATAAGGGTGGTGTCATCTGCATATCTGAGATTATTGATATTTCTCCCAGCAATCTTGGTTCCAGCTTGTGCTTCATTCAACCCAGCCTTTCTCATGATGTACACTGCATATAAGTTAAATAAGCAGGGTGACAATATACAGCCTTGACATACTCCTTTCCCAATTTGGAACTAGTCAGTTGTTCCATGTCCAGTTCTAACTGCTGCTTCCTGACCTGCATACAGATTTCTCAAGAGGCAAGTCAGGTGGTCTGTTTATCCCATCTCATTCAGAATTTTCCAGAGTTTGTTATGGTCCATAGAGTCAAAGGCTTTGGCATAGTCAATAAAGCAGTAGGTATTTTTGTGGAACTCTCTTGCTTTTTTGATGATCCCATTGATGTTGCCAATTTAATCTCTGCTTCCTCTGCCTTTTCTAAATCCAGCTTGAATATATGGAATTTCATGGTTCACGTATTGCTGAAGCCTGGCTTGGAGAATTTTGAGCATTACTTTGCTAGCATGTGAGATGACAGCAATTGTGCTGTAGTTTTACCATTCTTTGGCATTGCCTTTCCTTGGGATTGGAATGAAAACTGACCTTTTCCAGTCCTGTGGCCACTGCTGAGTTTTTCAAATTTGCTGGCATATTGAATGCAGCACTTTCATAGCATCATATTTTAAGATTTGGAATAGCTCAACTGGAATTCCATCACCTCCACTAGCTTTGTTCATAGTAATGCTTCCTAAGGCCCACTTGACTTTGCATCCCAGAATGTCCGGCTCTAGGTTAGTGATCATACCATCGTGATTATCTTGGTCATGAGGATCTTTTTTGTACAGTTCTTCTGTGTATTCTTGCCACCTTTTCTTAATATCTTTTTCTTCTGTTAGGTCCTTACCATTTCTGTCCTTTATTGAGCCCATCTTTGCATAAAATGTTCCCTTCGTATCTCTAATTTTCCTGAAGAGATCTCTTGACTTTCCCATTCAACTGTTTTCCTCTGTTTCTTTGCATTGATTGCTGAGGAAGGCTTTCTTACCTCTCCTTGCTAATCTTTGGAACTCTGCATTCAAATGGGTATATCTTTTTTTCTGCTTTGCCTTTAGCTTCTCTTCTTTTCACAGCTATTTGTGAGGTCTTCTCAGACGTCCATTTTGCCTATTTCCATTTCTTTTTGTTTAGGATGGTCTTGATCTCTGCCTCCTTAGAATGTCACAAACCTCCGTCCACAGTTGTTCAGGCACTCTATCAGATGGAATCCCTTGAATCTATTTCTCACTTCCACTGTGTAATCATAAGGGATTTGATTTAGGTCATACCTGAATTGTCTAGAGGTTTTCCTTACTTTCTTCAATTTAAGTCTGCATTTGACAATAAGGAGTTCATGATCTGAATCCAGTCAGCTCACGGTCTTGTTTTTGCTGACTGTATAGAGCTTCTCAATCTTACGCTGCAAAGAATATAATCAATCTGATTTTGGTGCTGACCATCTGGTGATGTCCATGTGTAGAGTTTTCTCTTGTGTTGTTGCAAGAGAGTGTTTGCTATGACCAGTGCATTCTCTTGGCAAAACTCTATTAGCCTTTGCCCTGCTTCATTTTGTACTCCAAGGCCAAATTTGCCTGTTACTCCAGGTTTTTCTTGACTCCCTACTTCTGCATTCCAGTCCCCTATAATGAAAAGGACATCTTTTTGGTGTGTTAGTTTTAGAAGTTCTCTTAAGTCTTCATAGAACCATTCAACTTCAGCTTCTTCAGCATTACTGGTCAGGGCATAAACTTGGATATTAAATGGTTTGCCTTGGAGACAAAGGCAAACCTTTGTCTTATATTAGTTTTATATTTTTGTTTTATATTAGTTTATAGATTGGAGTAGTTCATAAATTCTAGAACACCAAAACAAAAGAAATTGGGTAAACAGATGACAAGATAATGAATTCAGGTAGACAAAATGTTGAAATAAGATATTTATTTTTAGCTCTCTTAGAGTGCTTATTCCAGTTTAGCATCTTACCATTTGAGGAAACAAATTGATTTATCATCCTAATAATATATGACTGAAACAAACAGAAAATTAAAAGTTTTGCTTTTAAAACCTCTTCTTGGTTATATATTATAAATCCATAACCTGCTTTTTTATAATTTCGGTTAATGTATATATATTCTTTGGCAGGACTGATGTTGAATCTGAAGTTCCAGAACTTGGGCCACCTGTTGTGAAGGGCTGTCTCATTGTCTCTAAGATCCTGATACTTGGAAAAATTTACTCCAAAAGAAGAAGGATGAGATGGTTAGATAGCATCATTAATTCAACGGACATGAATTTGTGCAAATTCCAGGAGACAGTGAAGGACAGGGGATCCTAGTGTGCTGCAGTCTGTGAGGTTCCAAAGAGTTGGACATGACTGAGCAACTGAACAACAACAACATATTTGACCCCTGGTAATTATTATTCCATCCTGTCTGGAAATTTTATTTTACTCTCTTTCTACGTAACCAGAAAAGTCATAATCTATTATATCAATATGTTTTAAGACAAATACATGTATATAGGAATAATAGATCATTTTAACTTCCAATAAAGGTTATATTTTAGGTCATCTAACTCTGTATAATTTTCTTAAGTATGTGTATGTAATCATTTATGCCTGTAAGTTTTCTCCCAGTTTTATTGGACTCTTTTTCCAAACCTGTGTTTTTCATTATTGCTACTGAATCAGAATGAGGACTTTTCAAGCACAGGCAATATGAAAAAGAAGGGTAACGTGTGAAGACTGCTTCCATTTTTCCAGACTAAATCTGAGTCTCAGGCAGGACTCACACTGGCCCACACAATGGTCCATGGCCTAGAATGTCCCCTCATTGCTCCTAGAACCAGGCTTGTGAGAAGGAGTCACAAGTTCTGAAAACATTTATAGGTCTGAAAAATTAAAAATCATAGTAAAAATAAATAGAAGCACTCAGGAATTATTTCCTTGAACAAATATACTCATCTAACTATATATCAATCCATATTCATTTTCTGCCTTGTTGTTGTTCAGTCACTCAGTCGTGTCTGACTCTTTGCGGCCCCATGGACCACATGCAGCATACCAGGCTTCCCTATCCTTCACAAAAATTGATTTCTCAGTTTGTATTCAGAACCCCATTCTTCATACTTTCTTAAGAACTTTGCTACTGGAAATATGTCTTTTTACTAGAACATCAATTGCTAATCAATAAATCCATTAATATATTAATATGTATGAATATTATATTTCTTCTTTATTATAAGATATCCTCCCTTAAACTACAGAACTAATGCCCATTTCTTTGTCCTTTTCACAGTAAATCTTGAGAGATCTTTATGTTTGTTGTTTCGTATCCTCATTTCTAATTCTCTTCTCAAAACCTTCAGATTCTGACTCCTCATCTCTTCTCAAATTGCCATTTACAAAATCTCCAAAACTCTCCTGCCTTCATAGTCTTTCCCTTCTTCTCAGAATGGTGACTCGATGACAGTGCCTTCTTCTAGAATTCTCATTGATAGTTTTCCTCCCACCTCACAGGCTATGCATTTTCAAGTTTCCTTTTTGGCTTTTGTTCTCCAGCATTCGTGAAGTTGATATGATTAATTTTGTCATTTCTCCATAATTTCTTCTAGCCCACTAGTCCAGTGCATTCATCATTTATGTATTAGTGATCTTTCCATTGATATCTTGGAATCAGATATCCCTCTGTCCTCCAAACTCATGTATGCAACTCCATGTAAATAATTTTCTCAAATCATTTCTTTTCCTCCAGTTAATGTTCTTTTCCTCTACTTTATGATATTCATAGAACCTATAGCTGTGAAAAATCTTACTGGAACATCAATTGCTAATCAATAAATCTATTAATATGTTAATATGTATGAATATGATATTTCTTCTTTTAATTTCCAGCTTATTTTCCTAATTCTACCCACTAGAATGTGAGTTCCATGAAAGCAGAGAAATTTATGCTTTATTACTAATACTTTACCAGCTTCTAGAAAAATAAATAAGTAGGAATTTTAGCTAAATAACTGGGAATTCACACATGGCTACTCAAGTAAAGATGTGATCCTTGGAATGAATTGGAAGTGGTTTTCCATGGGTATGAAGTTTCAGCCATGAAAGACAAATGAGTTCTAAAGATCAGTTGTACAACACAGTGGCTGTAGTTAACAGTATGATACTGCTCATTTAAGAAATTTTAGGAAAGTGGATCTCATGTTAACTGTTATCATGTGAATAAAAAATAAATAGTATTCTATTTATTAATTTGTATTTATTAATACAAAAGGAAACAAAGAAACTCTGGGAGGTGTTAGATATACCTGTTACCTTGATTGTGGTGATGGTATTACAGGTATATACATATATCCAAACATCAGATTTTATACATTAAGCATGTACATTTTTTGGTATACAATTACATATCAATAAAGTGTTAAAAATTAGGAAATATCCTTGCAGAACTATTTCTTTGCAGGGTAGCTAATTTCTACATGCTTAGGCACATTTTATAAAATACCAAAGAATATCAGGCATTGCAATGGCTAAAGTATGTTTAATAAGTTTATTAAAAATATACATTAGAAAATCTTTCCTAAACCTGATCCTTTCCATCCTTGAAAAGTATCTTCTCATGTTTATATTTATCAAATATAAATTATTGATGATATAATAAGAACTATGTTTTATGAATTATTTCATTGAATATACACAAGCTATTTGATAACTAAATTATATATATATAAATATATATATGTATGATTATATGGATATACACACACATATATATATATATATATATGTACATATATATTTATGGAGTTGTCATTTAGTCTCTCAGACTGAGGCTTAAAGAGATAAAATCTTCCAGCCAGTAAGTCCTGGGAATCATAACACAAGAAAAAGTATACAACACTTTCTTAAAGATTAGGAATTACTGGATAACTTCTTTTTATATTGGATTATTTATTTAATAGATTATGGAATACACTATGGATTCCTTTCTACATAACACAATTTCCAATAACATAAAGATCATTTTTACCATTCTTTCAATTCATTTGTTTTGCTTTTTTTATATAAAATGCCAAATGCAGTTTGCAAAACTGTTAAACATTTTCATTTATTTTACTTTTCCTAGAGAAAGAATGTCCTTAAGCATAAGTAATTCTCTCTCTAACATGGCTATTTAAGTACTTCATTTATTTAGGTTTTCTTCATGAATCTTTAGCACATATTTTAGGGGAAAATTATAACTCATCTATACAGTGTATTTTATATCTGGATATAGACAGGGTTTTTATATTAAAACTTGGAGTTTCTGTTCAGTGTTATTTTATTATGGCAATAAAACTTCATTAGTTTTGATCAGATGACTACACAAATAACCTATTTGAAACTTCCAGAGTATGCAAAAGAAGCAAGCTTACAATGTCAAGATAATAAAACACTTTGAAACAGGAAAAAAATTCAAGGTTGGTAGAAAGGAAAGTTATGTGTAAATCAGTTTAAATAGTATTAATATTCTTTTTCATTGAACCATCACAGAGTTGGCAAATTAGCAGAAAGAAACAAATAAAAGTTTAATATAAGAATGAATGCTTGGCCAGAAAAGAGCACAGCAGCCTGCAATATGAACTTCTTAATTAACACAGTTGCAGCCACTGGTCTAGAGAAGTTGGATGGAATCTTTGAGACCTTAAATACATGACTTCTGGCTCCAAGTCTTATGGTCTTTTCCCACCTCAAAAGTTTTTTTTTTTTTTTTTTAAGAAACAGGAGAGGCATATTAACATCACACTTTATTAGAAAAATGCTGGTAAAAATTGAGGGCAAGAGGAGAATGGGGCAACAAATGATGAGATGGTTGGATGGCATCACTGACTCAATGGACATGAGTGTGAGCAAACTCAGGAGATAGTGAAGAATGGGGAAGGCTTTAATGTCATCTGGTCCAGTCACTTCATGACAAATGGACAGGGAAATAATGGAAAGAGTGACAGACTATTTTCTTGGGCTACAAAATCATTGCAGATGGTGACTGCAGCCATGAAATTAAAAGACACTTGCTCCTTGGAAGAAAAGCTATGACAAACCTAGACAGCATATTAAAAAGCAGAGACATCATTTTGCCAGGAAAGGTCCATACAGCCAAAGCTATGGTTTTTCCAGTAGTCATGTATGGATGTGAGAGTTGGAACATAAAGAAGGTTGAATGCCAAATAATTGATGTTTTCTAACTGTGATACTGGAGAAAACTCTTGAGAGTCCCCTGGACTGAAAGGAGATCAAACCAATCAATCCTAAAGGAAATCAACCCTGAAGATTCATTGGAAGAACTGATGAGAAAACTGAACCTCCAATACTCTGGCCACCTGATGCGAAGAGCCGGCTCATTTGGAAAAGACCCTGATGCTGGGAAAGATTGAAGGCAGGAGGAGAAGGAGGTGACAGAGGATGAGATGATTGGATGGCATCACTGACTCCATGGTTGAGTTTAGGCAAACTGGGAGATATTGAAGGACAGGGAATCCTGGTGTCCTTGGCATTTCAGAGAGTTGGACATTACTGAGAAACTGAATAACAATAACAATCAGAAGATAGTGGAGGATAGAGGAGCCTGGTGTTCTGCAGTCCAAAGGGCAGCAAAGAATTGGACAGGTTTTAGCGACTGAATAGCAATAACAAAAAGCAGATTAACAATGTTGTGATAATTTCAGGTGGATAGCAGAGCAACTCAACTGTACATACTCATGTATCCATTCTCCTTCAAAGCCCCCCATCCAATCCAGGCTGCCAGAGAATAGTGAGCAGAGTTCCCTGTGATATACACTAGGACATTATTGTTTATCCATCTTTAATATAGCAGTTATGAAAACTTAATTTTGAATTTCATCTAATTTCAATACATCAGGAAAATTTAACTCCATTCAATCAGAAAAGAATGTAGAAACCATTCTTAACCATTCTGAACTACTGCAGTCCTTACAACAACAACAGCTCCCTGGATTTGGCCAGCAGATCCTAGATTGTAGAACCTCCTCTGCATGAATGAAATCACTATCTCTCCCCGTTACCTTCCATAAAATGGAGTGGATTTTGTTTCCAGTTGTTTCTGTTAGATGCTTAAACAGATATTTTATCTAAACAGATAGAGATAGATTATTTAAACAGTTATTTTAAGATTCAAAAAAGCACAGCATGTTCTTAAGCTGTGAAGAAATTTAATTAATTTCAGTAGACTTTGTATTACATTTCTTATCATTGACACTGTTTTATATTTAATATGCGGGTGACTTTTATTTCAGAGAAAATAGCATGACTAATTATGTCTAATTTACTTGTAGCTTATGAATTTTCAGGAATTGCACAACTGGTCTTATCAAATCTAATACCTTATCCATCTTTAGTATAATGTGTTACATCTTGCCACTTAAAGTGTGGTCCTCAGAATCATCTCAGATCACCTGGTATATCATTAAAAATACAGAATCTCAGTTTCCAACCAGGCAGACGCAATCAGAATCTTAATTTTAACAATGGATTCCTATGTCCAGCACAGTTGAGAGGATGTCTTCTATCATAGAGTGAACACTATGATATTAAAAACAAATTGCAAAAATATGTCTTACTTATATAATTAAGTATCAAGCAGATATGTTTACCTAAAAATATTGTAAACTTATGAATTACTAAAGATATACAAGTATCAAGCTTGCCTCTACTCCAAGGTCACCTACTTAAGAGCATTGGAACTGAAACCCATATATTGTAGCTATTTTGTGGGCAAAGGAAAATGTTCAGTTTATAAAAATATTCTCATGAAAATGCATGCAAATGATATTAGTGTGGAAGGCTGCACGATGTCTCAGGACCATCCTATCCCAAGTAGCAGTATTCTAAGGGTCCAAACAGAACATGACAAAGCCCCTCTGCTTTTAGAGCCAAATATACTTAGAGTCGGACACGACTGAGCCACTGAACTGAACTGAACTGAACTGATCCTTAGCGTCTTACTTTCAGGTTAGTTCAGTTCAGTGGCTCAGTCGTGTCCGACTCTGCGACCCCACGAATCGCAGCACGCCAGGCCTCCCTGTCCATCACCATCACCTTAACCCTCACTAAATTTTGTTCTGGAATGAGGCATTCAAGTCACATAGAAACCAAACATCTGTAAAATCATTATTAATTTCTTCCTTTCTATAATTCTCTGAATTGGAAAGGACAGATTTTCCATTTTCTCTTCCCTTTGGGAAAAGTATGATGAGAGTCACATTCTACCTTAGGTTCTCCCTGGCCTTTGATATAATAAAACATTATGATCAATTATCCATATGGCCTGTCCTTCATATACTAACAAGAGCTACAATTTTTCAAAAATATCTTTTACTTCTTTCCTAGTAAATCTCAAAAGGATGATTTTATTATAGAGTTGACAGGATATTGACTATTTGATCTTTAATGTTTTTTTTTTCATAAACTGATAAATGTCATTGATTAACTATCAGGAAGCCAATGTAACAGGATTTTGAGGAAGGAAAAATACAAGAGAAAATGTAAATGCTGATGTCATAGGATATTAGATCATTCTAAAAGTTAAACTAAAACTAAGATATAAGGAAGGCAATTACGTTTTCAGAACTTTGATTTTCGGTTGCTTAGTTTATAATAAAAGTTGAACTTTTGGAATTGAAACAGATGGAAGTGTGTTTGATAGGATCTTCTTATTCTACCACTCCACAGTCATTTGTGCAGATTTTGATGGGTTTGCAGAGCTGTATGAAGCAACATATATTATGATGTAAATGCCATCATTATGACATATGCTTAAACTTCTGCTGAGAAATAAATAAAATATCTTGAAATGCCTGCTGTTTATCCCAGCTGTTTATTCCTCACAGCCCATAAATGGAAAAGTCACACAGTTTAGCATTTATATGCTAGAGAGGCATTTGGAAATAATTAAAACTCTTTCAGAGAGTGCTTTCTTTTTGTTCTGAATTAGAATTAACTCATAATTTAAAGAAAAGAAGGCAAAAGCATTATTTGAGACTAAAGTATATATATTTTTATTTAGGAAAATAAAGAGATAGTCAAGATTTGCTTTTTTCTCTCAAATTCCCAATAGTGGGGTAAATAAGTGAGAGGACATATCTGAGAACAATCTATAAGTCTGCCTGCATTTCCAGAGGAGAAACAAATACCAGTGGGAAACTTGCTTCCATGGGTAAATTGGGTTGATTGCAATGATCTGACTTAGACTGACGCTAATACAGACATATAAGGGAAAGCCAAGGGAGTCGATTTCCCTCATTAAAAACTGGTGCAACAGTTATGAAATTAAAAAGCAAATGACTTCTACAAATACAAAATAAAAACTTAGTATTTGTATATAAATATTTTAATAATTATTGTTTTTTATGAATGTGCTACAGCCATGTGTCCACAATATAAATAGCCCAATTTGTTTGACAAAAGATTTAACAGAAGATTTACTTGAATTTTATGAAAAATTTTATGAATTTTATGAAAAATGTTATGAAAAATATCAAATTCAAAATGAATTCATTTAGAATTTGATATTAATGCAATGGCTAAATAAGCCAGTATATTTTGTCTACCTTCTAACTCCAGTAAGCTATTTACCACTAGATAAGATAAAATTCTATCACAATGACAGTACATGTTAGTTTAGAGAAGGCTTACATTTTAAAACGTGATATAGTATCAGATTTTTTTTTTAACATTGCAGAAGCAAAAATACTATGAAGAACCTCTCAAACTTTTTATTCATAGTTGAGGACCATAACCTAGCCATCAAAGCACATTCTAATTATACAAAATAACTGGAGAGAAAATAATATTTGAATTATTTTTGCCATCAAATTGTTTTCAAAATTACATACCAAGACTTTTATTTAAAACAATTTTGACATACCAAGACTCTTATTTAAAACAATTTTGATCAATCAAGTTGCATATAATAAATATTGTATATCTAATTTATATTCATATTATACCTGTATGAAATAAGTTTTAGTATATTATATAATTTATATTATTATAAACTATGTATTATATATAAATGATCATTTAAGACTTACTACGCTTAATATCTTCAATTCCTCAATTCATGATTATCTAGTTTCTTGTGTATAAGCAGGTTAAATATTGATTTTTTAATGTTACTAGCAAATCATCAACCAATAAAGAGTGGTTTATTTTGGATATGTGTGCATGTGTTGTGGTAATTGTGTCTCTGCAAATTAAACTAAATGGTTAGTTTTTAGTAGAAACATTTACTGATATCTTTTTAATATTAATGAAGACATCTTTGTTAAATCTTTTGTTTTATAAGGACTGGTATTTATTATCTGGGCTTCCCTGATGGCTCAGATGGTAAGAATTGGCTTGCAATACAAGAGACCTGTGTTCTGTCCCTGGATTGCGAGGATCCCCTGGAGAAGGGAATGGTAACTCACTCCAATATTCTTGCTGGGAGAATTCCATGGACAGAGGAATCTGTTATTTATTTGGCCACACCCTGCAGCATGACGGATCTTAGTTTCTTGACCAGAGATTGAACCTGTGCCCCTTGCAGTGGAAGTGTGGAGTCTTAACCACTGAACCACTAGGGAATTCCCGATATTTTCTGAATCTTGAAATTATTCTTCATGTGTTAAAAATGGCACTACTTATTTACTGATATGAGAGTCACATATGATGTGCTCCTAAATCGAATCCCTTATGACTAACAGTAGAAGTGAGAAATAAATTTAAGGGACTAGATCTGATAGACTGAGTGCCTGATGAACTAGGGATGGAGGTTCATGACATTCTACAGGAGACAGGAATCAAGACCATCCCCAAGAAAAAGAAATGCAAAAAAGCAAAACTGCTTGTCTGAGGAGGCCTTAAAAATAGCTGTGAAAAAAAGGGAAGCAAAAAGCGAAAGAGAAAAGGAAAGATATATCTATTTGAATGCAGAGTTCCAAAGAATAGCAAGAAGAGATAAGAAAGCCTTCCTCAGTGATCCATGCAAAGAAATAGAGGAAAAGAAAGGAATGGGAAAGACTAGAGATCTCTTCAGGAAAATTAGAGATACCAAGGGAACATTTTATGCAAAGATGGATTCAATAAAGGACAGAAATGTTAAGGAACTAACAGAAGCAGAAGATATTAAGAAGGGGTGGCAAGAATACACAGGAGAACTGCACACAAAAGATCTTCACGGCCCAGATAATCACAATGGTTTGATCAATCACCTAGAACCAGACATCCTGGAATGTGAAGTCAAGTGGGCCTTAGGAAGCATCACAATGAACAAAGCTAGTGGAGGTGATGGAATTCCAGTTGAGCTATTTCAAATCCTGAAAGATGATGCTGTGAAAGTGTTTCACTCAATATGTCAGCAAATTGGGAAAACAGCATTGGCCACAGGACTGGAAAAGGTCAGTTTTCATTGCAATCCCAAAGAAAGGCAATGCAAAGAATGATCAAACGACCGCACAATTGCACTCATCTCACATGCTAGTAAAGTGATGCTTAAAATTTCCCAAGCCAGGCTTCAGCAATACGTGAACCGTGAACTTCCTGATGTTCAAGCTGGTATTAGAAAAGATAGAGTAATCAGAGATCAAATTGCCAATATTCGCTGGATCATGGAAAAAGCAAGACAGTTCCAGAAAAACATCTATTTCTGCTTTATTGACTCTGCCAAAGTCTTTGACTCTGTGGATCACAATAAACTGTGGAAAATTCTGAAAGAGATGGGAATACCAGATCACCTGAGCTGCCTCTTGAGTAACCTATATGCAGGTTAGGAAGCAACAGTTAGAACTGGAAATGGAACAACAGACTGGTTCCAAATAGGAAAAGGGGTACGTCAAGGCTGTATATTGTCACCCTGCTTATTTAACTTATATGCAGAGTACATCATGAGAAATGCTGGGCTGGAGGAAGCACAAGCTGGAATCAAGATTGCTGGGAGAAATATCAATAACCTCAGATATTCAGATGACGCCACCCTTATGGCAGAAAGTGAAGAAGAACTAAAAAGCCTCTTGATGAGAGTGAAAGAGGAGAGTGAAAAAGTTGGCTTAAAGCTCAACATTCAGAAAACTAAGATATTGACATCCGGTCCCATCACTTCATGGCAAATAGATGGGGAGACAGTGGAAACAGTAGCTGACTTTATTCTTCTGGGCTCCAAAATCACTACAGATGGTGATTGCAGCCATGAAATTAAAAGACACTTACTCCTTGGAAGGAAAGTTATTACCAACCTAGACACCATATTACAAAGCAGAGGCATTACTTTGCCAGCAATGGTCCATCTCGTCAAGGCTATGGTTCTTCCACCAGTCATGTATGGATGTGAGAGTTGGACTGTAAAGAAAGCTGAGCGCTGAAGAATTGATGCTTTTGAACTTTGATGTTGGAGAAGACTCTTGAGAGTCCCTTGGACTGCAAGGAGATCCAACCAGTCTATCCTAAATGAGATCAGTCCTGGGTGTTCATTGGAAGGACTGATGTTGAACCTGAAACTCCAATACTTTGGCCACCTGATATGAAGAGCTGACTCATTTGAAAAGACCCTGATGCTGGAAATGATTGAGGGCAGGAGCTAAAGGGGACAACCAAGGATGAGATGGTTGGATGGCATCATTGACTCAATGGACATGGGTTTGGGTGGACTCTGGGAGTTGGTGATGGACAGGGAGGCCTGGCGTGCTGCGGTTCATGGAGTCTCAAAGTGTTTGGCATGACTGAGCGACTGAACTGAACTGAACTGAACTGAAAATAGGCAATAATTACATAGGTTCATATTTTGAAACTTTAAAAACGAACCCATACTGCTAGTTTTTTTAAGCTTATCAATTTTTAATAATATAAAAAGTCCAGTCACACAATTTTTTCTTCAGTAATTTGTTCTGGTTCCTTCCATGGAGATGATCTAAAACAGCAATACGGAGGCAGAACTTGTACATGCTTGCCAAGTTGCTTCAGTTGAGTTCAACTTTTTGCAACCCCATGGAATACAGCCCTTTAAACTCCTTTATTCATGAGGTTCTCCAGGCAGGAATACTGGGGTGGGTTGCCGTGCCCTCCTCCAGGGGATCTTCCTGACGCAGGAATTGAACCATTTCTCTTATTTGTCCTGCGTTGGCAGGTGGGATCTTTACCACAAGTGCCACCTTGATAGCCCAGGAACATACATATTTACATGACAATTCAATGTGGAAATCACTCTTCAGTCATTTTGAAAAGATTTCAAAAACTTTAAATGTGTAGTCCTTGAGCTCAATGTCTGAACAACTAGAGAAACGAATCTTTTATATGCAAAATTCACAAAGGTTAGAATGTGCAAACACTGGCATATAAATAGTGTCTCTGTATTTCTAATAATTTTGTCCTTAGAAAACCTAGAAAACTAAATTTACATCCTCTCTAAACTAAGAGAAAATTGAGACTGAATCACTTATTATCATAAATATGCTTAAAATATCACTAGAATTTTCAGTGTAATCATGAATGCATTCATTTTTTCAAATACTCATGCTCAGATAGGCAGTAAATTTTCCCAAAATTTTAGTTATTTAAAATCATTATGATCACTGATTGAATAACATATTAGTCAAAATCAAGAATATTTTCAGTTTAATTAATTATATTTTTCTGTTTATCCTTGGAATAAATGTTTAATTTTAATGTGTATTTTGAAATCATTAGATTATTTCTCTTTTAAAATGTTATATTTTAGGTGTGTGTGTTTGTCTTGAGAGATATACATTTAAGAGTTGAATAGGTTAAAAGAGGAATTTAAATCCTATGTTGTGGCATATATCCTGGCCATTTCAATTAAAGGGGGTTGATTTTGTCATGATACTAACAGTGCCAACTGAGAGAAATTTTCTTGTGATCTTAATCTTCCACAAATTCTATTGAAATTATATGGAGAGAACATTCTGCCTTAATATTTAAGTATTTCTGAAAGTACTTGCTCTGTATCCTACATTTTAGCTCAAACTACCTTCAGCTTTCACCTAAAGTAATAGAAGAATTAATAAAAATCTAATTTTTTAGAAAGTTACTTCTATTAGCTTAGGTGAAAGCTGAAGGTATTATTTCACAAAACAAACAGTATTTTGTGTTTCACTTTTAATGTAAAATCCTTTCAATTTCCCATTATTCTTAGGCTTAAAAGTAAAAGAATCTTAATATCTTCTCTGAAGATCCCTATGTCTAGGTCTTACTTCTGTCTCCTTCTCTAATGTGTTATCTCTTGCTTTCTTAATTCTAGCTCCAGCAGTCCTCTTTCAGATTCCTAGATCCCTTCACCCCTGGGCCATCCTCCATAATGCTCCCTCTTCAGATAAACAGTTCAGTTCAGTCGATCAGTCATGCCCAACTCTTTGCAACCCCATGGACTGCAGCATGCCAGGCCTCCTGGTCCATCACCAACTCCCAGAGTTTACTCAAACTCATGTCCATTCGTCAATGATGCATCCAACCATCTCATTCTCTGTGGTTCCCTTCTCCTCCTGCCTTAAATTTTTCCCAGGATCAGGTTCTTTTCCAATGACTCCATTCTTCGTATCATGTGGCCAACGCATTGGAGTTTCAGCTTCAACATCAGTCTTTCTAATGAATATTTAGAACTGATGTCCTTTAGGATTGGCTGGTTGGATTTCCTTGCTGTCCAAGGAGCTCTCAAGAGTCTTCTCCAACACCACAGTTCAAAAGGATCAATTCTTCAGCGCTCAACTTACTTTATAGTCCACCTCTCATATCCCTACATGATCACTGGAAAAACCATAGCTTTGACTAGACAGACATTTGTTGGCAAAGTAATGTCTCTGCTTTTTAATATACTATCTAGGTTGGTCATAACGTTTCTTCCAAGGAGCAAGGGTCTTTTAATTTCATGGCTGTAGTCACCATCTGCACTGATTTTGGAGCCCCCCAAAATAAAATCTTTCACTGTTTCAATTTATTTCCCATCTGTTTACCATGAACTGGTGGGACCAGATGCCTTGATCTTAGCTTTTTGAATGTTGAGCTTTAATACAACTTTTTCACTCTTCTTTATCACTTTCATCAGGAGTGTTAAGCTCTTTAGTTCCTCTTCACTTTCTGCCATAAGGGTGGAGTCATCTGTATATCTGAGGTTATTGTTATTTCTCCTGGAAATCTTGATTCCAGCTTGTGCTTCATCCAGTCCAGCATTTCAATAACATACTCTTCATAAAAGTTAAATAAGCAGAATGACAATATACAGCCTTGACATAATCCTTTCCCAGTTTTCAACCAGTCTGTTGTTCCATTCCAGTTCTAACTGTTGCTTCTTGACCTGTATACAGATTTCTGAAGAGGCAGGTCAGGTGGTCTGGTAGTCCCATCTCTTTCAGAATTTTCCACAGTTTATTGTGATTCACACAGTCAAAGGCTTTGGCATAGTCAATAAAGCAGAAATAGATGTTTTTCTGGAACTCTCTTGCTTTTTCCATGATCCAGCAGATGCTGGCAATTTGATCTCTGGTTCCTTTGTCTTTACTAAAACCAGCCTGAACATCTGGAAGTTTATGGTTTACACTGTTGAAGCCTGGCTTGGAGAATTTTGAGCATTGCTTTGCTAGCATGTGAGATGAGTGCAATTGTGATGTAGTTTGAACATTTTTTGGCATTGCCTTTCTTTGGGATTGGAATGAAAACTGACCTTTTCCAGTCCTGTGGCCACTTCTGAGTTGTCCAAATTTGCTGGCATATTGAGTGCAGCACTTTCAAACATCATCTTTCAGAATTTGGAATAGCTCAACTGGAATTTTATCACCTCCATTAGCTTTGTTCATAGTTCTGCTTCCTAAGGCCCACTTGACTTCACACTCCAGGATGTCTAGCTATAGGTGAGTGATCACACCATTGCCATGATCTGAGTCATGAAGATCTTTTTTGTATAGTCCTTTATGTATTCTTGCCACCTTTTGTTAATATCTTCTGCTTCTGTTAGTTCCCTACCATTTCTGGCCTTTATTGTGCCTGTTTTTGCTTGAAATTTTCTCTTGGTATCTCCAATTTTCTTGAAGAAATCTCTAGTCTTTCCCATTCCTTTCTTTTCCTCTATTTCTTTGCATGGATCACTGAGGAAGGCTTTCTTATCTCTCCTTGCTATTTTTTGGAACTCTGCATTCAAATTGATATAGCTCTTTTTCTCCTTTGCCTTTCACTTCTCTTTTTTTCACAGCTATTGGTAAGGACTCCTAAGACAACCATTTTGCCTTCAGATAATTCTTTAATCTTATATCTGTCATGTTAATACTGCAAAGGATCCTATTATTGGTTTAAAAAATGAATCAACTTCTGAACTCCATAACCAGGTTTAATCTTCTCTATGGTTTTGTAATACCCAGTAACTTCTTTCCCATATGTCTTTTCACTGTTGTATGTTTGAGATATCATGTTTTACTGCCCCAAATGGAACTTCATTCAGGATCTTTACTTGATTTTCCTTAATGTGGTTCCCCAACAGAGAAGTTGATAGGAGACACAGTAACAAAGTAAATAATCATAAGCAGCTTGAAATTGGGTAACACAGAATGGAATCATTTTATAGGAGAGCAGCAATTCCAGTGACAAAATTATAAATCAAGAAGAAATGGATTCCTTCTCAAGATTAGAACAGTGACAATGTTTTGGGAGTACCCATATTTCACTGAGGAAGGTTTTCTGCCTTAACTTATACAATTTCCAAAAGCAAATTATTAACAAAACCTATTGACTGTGCCAAAGCTTTTGACTGTGTGGATCACAATAAACTGTGGAAAATTCTGAAAGAGATTGGAATACCAGACCATCTGACCTGCCTCCTGAGAAACCTATATGCAGGCCAGGAAGCAACAGTTAGAACTGGACATGGATAACAGACTGGTTCCAAATAGGAAAATGAGTACATTAAGGCTGTATATTGTCACCCTGCTTATTTAACTTATACGCAGAGTACATCATGAGAAATGCTTGGCTGGAGGAAGCACAAGCTGGAATCAAGATTGCCAGGAGAAATATCAATAACTTCAGATATGTAGATGGCACCACCCTTATGGCAGAAAGTGAAAAAGAAGTAAAGAGCCTCTTGATGAAAGTGAAAGAAGAGAGTGAAAAAGTTGGCTTAAAGCTCAACATTCAGGAAACTAAGATCATGGCATCCAGTCCCATCATTTCATGGCAAATAGATGGGGAAACAGTGGAAACAGTGGCTGACTTTATTTTCCTGGGCTCCAAAATCACTGTAGATGGTGATTGCAGCCATGAAATTAAAAGACGCTTACTCCGTGTGCACTTGAGAAAAAGAAATGAATCGCCAGTCCAGGTTCGATACAGGATACAGGATGCTTGGGGCTGGTGCACTGGGATGACCCAGAGGGATGGTATGGGGAGGGAGGTGGGAGGGAGTTTCAGAATTGGGAACACGTGTACACCCGTGGCAGATTCATGTTGATGTATGGCAAAACCAATACAATATTGTAAAGTAAAAATAAATAAATAAATAAGAAAAAGGCAAAAAATGATAATAATAAATAAATACCAGTGATAATAAAGACTTAAACTCATCATAAACAAACAAACAAAAAAAGACGCTTACTCCTTGGGAAGAAAGTTATGACCAACCTAGACACCATATTAAAAAGCAGAGACATTACTTTGTCAACAATGGTCCATCTTGTCAAGGCTATGGTTTTTCCACTAGTCATGAATGGATGTGAGAATTGGACTGTGAAGAAAGCTGAGCGCTGAAGAATTGATGCTTTTGAACTGTGGTGTTGGAGAAGACTCTTGAGAGTCCCTTGGACTGCAAGGAGATCCAACCAGTCCATTCTAAAGGAGATCAGTCCTGGGTGTTCATTGGAAGGACTGATGCTGAAGCTGAAACTCCAATACTTTGGTCATCTCACATGAAGAGCTGACTCATTGGAAAAGACCCTGATGGTGGAAATGATTGAGGGCAGGAGGAGAAGGGGACGACAGTGGATGAGATGGCTGGATGGCATCACCAACTTGATTGACATGGGTTTGGGTGGACTCTGGGAGTTGGTGATGGACAGAGAGGCCTGCTGTGCTGCAGTTCATGGGGTTACAATGAGTCAGACACAACTGAGCAACTGAACTGAACGGCAACCTCAAAAATCTCATCCAACCATGCTACAAGCTCAAAGACACAAAGCCAGATCATCAAATCAAGACTTTGTGAGTGGAACTTTTGATACAGACCCTCAGGGACAGTGTCCATGACCTAAAATGACAACTGATCTTGGAATCCATCCCCATATAATATACAATATGAGATAGTAACTTTGTTTCCTGCAGCTACTGTAACAAATTCAACTTGCTTGGTGGTTTAAAACAACAGAAATTTATTCTTTCTCAGTTGTGGATGCTGGAAATCTGAATTAGGTCATGGCTGTGGTCATTCTGAGGTCTCTCAGGAGAATTTGTTGCTTCCAGCTTTTTGTGGCTACTGATATTTCTTGCCTCAGCCTACCTCTCTTTCTGCCTAACTTTCCCTTACTTCATATGTCTCTCTCTCATCTCCCTCTGTCCTTTTTGTGGGAATACCTGTGATGAGTCAGCATACTCAGACAACTCACGGTAAGTTTCCTCTCTCAAGATCCCTATCTTATTCAAAACCTTTGCCAAAAAAGACAAATATTACTTTTGCCATAAAAAATGATACTCATAATTTGGGAATTAGGATATGGATATATATTGGGGTTGGAGGACACCATTCATCCCACTACATATAGGAAAGGGAGAGTTTCAGTAAACATTCTTATTTTTAAAACACTGGAATGGAAGGCACACAATAGGCATATCAAAAGTCCCTCTCACAAAAATTATTGTTTCACAGTAATTCTGAAATTGGGCTTGGCATGTTACCAATTCCCCCTGCTCTGAAGGAAGCTAATGAACATTGCTTAGGATGCTGATCTGATCCATCAGAATAGTTAAGTTCCTAGCACCAAGCTTGGACTCTTACTTCTATTTTATTATTCATTCTTATTTGCTTTTATTTTCTTCCCACAAAGAATAGTCTTATGCTTCAGTCTTAGTAGTATTTCCTCCTTTGGAGGACCTGAGACTCCTTTTCATTTTAAAGTGCCTCTGTCTCTTTTAACCTTAACTGTTGGTACTACTGTCTACACAATTCTCCTAAAAACTCTGTGGATGTCTTAATGTCATTCTCTCTATTAAACAGAAACCATACCAAGAAACCTTTCTGAGACAGGGCACTTTGGGCTAAGGGTCAGAGCACTGTGTCACTTATTGCTTATAATCTTTGCAGTCCTTTTCGAATAGCTAAATGAGTCCATAATGCAAGACTTTTATTTTTTAGTAAAATGTTTTATTAAAAAGTCCTTAAATTGTACCATTAGCTTTACCATGATATTTTGCTGGCATTGCCTCTGACTAGGATTTTTATTTGATGCTAAGGCCTTTTTTTTAATTTGAAAAGTATTTTCCTACTCCTGCCAGCTAAGCTGAGTGTGAGAGAGTTTTATTCTTCAACATCACAAGCACTAAGTTAGATACATTTTCTATAAGCCACATTAAGTGGACATAGTGTTGCAAACACTCCTCCATACATAACATAATCCACCTTATTTTCAGCCTCCATAAACAATATTCTTATTGCCTTTCCAATTTCCTTCAACTGTTTCTTCATAGGCAATGCTAAGTAAGATAACTTAGATTTTTGTATAAGATAAGGTTCATTCAGGGAAGCAGAACCTAAATATGTATTATGGAATAAGGAATTTACTATGAAACCTTGTACAACTGTGTCAGAAGTTGAGCAGCATGATAAATCAGGGGAAGAATCAGTAAGAAGTCTCCTGAAAGAGCAGTATAAGCAGCTAAGTCAGAAATTGAAAGGGAATCTCGGAAACCATGTCCATCCCCTCACTGAAGTGCGGAAATTATGTGGGTGCGGGGTTGCAGAAAAGCTTACACAAATGTGCCACATCTGGAGAGCTACCTCACTTCCAGGACCAGCTAAGTGCCCAGTGAGGAGTTTAGAACTGCTATGGTCATCATATTTGGTTTTTATCATTCTGTACGTGTGATTTCTAGTAAATATCAAGTTGGAGAGATCTAGCAGATCATTGGAAATATACGGCTGGGACAAAGTCAGGGTTAGAAGTTTTGATAAGAAATTCAAGATCATAAAATAGGTAATTGAAAGCATTGCTTTATTTTAGAATATCAACAGTGGGAGACTTAAGTTGGAAGTGAGGGAAAGAAATACTTAAAAAAAAAAAAAAAGAAAAGATGGAAGCTAAGTGGGTTGGTGAATTTAAAAGAATTAAGGGAAGATTCCAAATTGAAAAGAAAAAAGTAGTATAACTCTTCACTTTATAACTTTACTGGTAGAAAATATTGAAAATTCCACAAAGATCTGTTAGAACTAATAAATGAATTCAGGAAAGTTGCAGGATATAAAATTAACACAGAAACTCAGTTGTGTTATTATACGTTAGCAATGAGTAATCTGACAAAGAAATAAAGAAAATAATTCCATTTACAATCACATAAAAAAGAATAAAATACTTAGGACTAAACCAAGGTGGCAAAAGAATTGTGCCCTAAAAACTACAAAACTTTGCTACAAGAAATTAAAGAGAAATTAATAGAAAAAAATATCCCTTGTTTATGAAATTGTGAAACTTAATGATATTAGATATCAATATCATCCAAACTGTTTAATCTATAGATTCAATACAATTCTTATTAAAATCCCATTGATATTATTTTGTAAAAATAGAAAAAATCTAAAATTTATAGAGAATCTCAAAGAACTTCAAAGAATGAAAACTTTGAAAAAGAACAAAGTTGGAAGTTTCACATTTTCTGATTTCAGTTAATTAAAAGCTGACCTAATCAAACAGCATGGAATTGGCATAAAAACAGGTATAAAGATCAGTGAAATAGGATAAAGAGCTCAGAAGTAAACCCTCATGTGTGTGACCCAGTGATTTTTGACCAAGATCATTTAATGGGAAAAGGAAAGTCTTTTCAACAAATGGCATTGGGAAAATTATATATCCACACTGGAAAAAAAAATAAAGTTGGAAATTTACTTTAAACTATATAAAATTACTAGTTCAAATGAGTCAGATACCTAAAAATAAAAACTCAAAACTACAAAAATCTTAGAAGAAAACATGGATAGTCGTTTCTTCACATTGGATTTGGAAATGATTTCTTGCCTGGGACATCAAAAGCACATGTCATAAAAATAACAATAATAATAATAGGTGATTTGGATTGCATCAAAATTTAAAACTGTGTACATGAAAGTGACATTTTACCGTTAACTGTGTCTCTACCAAGAAGATCTTGCTTCCGGACCAAGGACCAGGCTTGATCACTCAAGAGCTTTTGTGTAGCAGTTTTATTAAAGTAAAAAAAGAGACAGAGAAAGCTTCTGACATAGACATCAGAAGAGGGATGGAGAGTACACCCCTCGCTAGTCTAGCAAAGGAATTATATACTTTTTAAATTGATTATTACAATAAATCAAAAGAATGTCTCAAGGTTGTAAAGATCTTTCTAGACCCACTCCCACAATTTACATTTGAAGATGACAGGATTAGAGCTAACAATAGAAAGATCTTACCAGACCCACTCCCATAATATACATTTTAAGATAACAAAATTAGTCAGAAGGTTTTCAAGAAGGAGAAATTTCCTCAAGCAAGATACATTGTTGTTATATAATCCTTACTAAGGAATGTAAAGAAAAAACAATGTTTGTCTTTTCCTCCTCCTTGAGAATTCCAGACCCCTATCTCCACCTCAGGGACCCCGGACTTCTTATCAACCTGCCGAGGAATTGACTCTCTCAAAAGGACACAATCAGCAGACCAAAGGGCTGCCCATGGTCTGGGAGAAAATATTTTCAAATCATATATAATATGCTAAGAGCTTCCCTGGTGGCTCAGATGGTAAAGCGTCTGCTGCAATGCGAGAGACCTGGGTTTGATCCCTGGGTCGGGAAGATCCCCTGGAGAAGGAAATGGCAACCCACTCCAGTACTCTTGCCTGGAAAATCCCATGCATGGAGGAGCCTGGTAGGCTACAGTCCATGGGGTTGCAAAGAGTTGGACATGAGAGTGACTTCTCTCTTTAAGAGCTTCCCCAGTGGTCCACTGGTTAAGAATCCACCTTGCAATGCAAGGGACAGGGGTTTGATCCCTGGTGCTGGAGATCCCACATGCTGTGGGGCAAGTAAGCCCATGAGCAACAACAACTGAGCCTGGACACTACAGCTATTGAAGCCTGCGTGCCTAGAGCTTGTGCTCTGCAACAAGAGAAATCACTGCACTGATAAGCCCGTGCACTGCAATGAAGAGTAGATCACTCTCACCACAATTAGAGAAAGCCCACATGTAGCTATGAAGACCCAGCACAGCAAAAATAAAATAAATATTGTTTTTTAAAAAGAGGTTAATATTAGGATATGTAAAGAACTCCTAAAAAGTTGACAGTAAAACTAAACTGCAAAAAAAAAAAAAAAGTCCAGTTAAAAAATGATCAAAGGACTTGAATAACTATTTCTCCAAAGATGTACAAATGTCCAAGAAATATGTGAGAAGGTGCTCAACATCACTAATTATTAAGGAAATGCAAACTAAAAACACAATGAGAAGTTACCTCATATCCACTAGGATTGCTACTACCCTAAAAACAAAAAACAGTACGTGTTGCTGAGAATGTCTAGAAACTGGGTCCACTTTATGCTGCTGGTGGGAATATAAAGTGGTGCAACTGCTATGGAAAATAGAACAGTGGTTTCTTATAAAAACTGAAAATATCATCTCCATATAATCTAGCAATCCCATTCTGGACATGTTTCCAAAAATAATTGAATGCAGGGACTCAATCATGTCTACTCAGGTACACAGCAGCATACTTCACAACAGTTAAAAAATAGAAACTACCTGTTGCCCACCAACTGATGAGTGTATAAACTTGTGTTGTGTGTACATATTATAAAAAATTATTGTAAAGTAATTAGCCTCTAATTAAAATAAATAAATTTAAATTAAAAAATTAAAAAGAGAAAAGAAAAAAAAATATTCAGCCTTTAAAAGGAAGAAAATTCTGACTCATGGTACAACTTGAATGTTCATTGAGAACATGATAGAGTGAAATAAACTAATCACTAAAAGATGAATATTGTGTGATTTCAATTATATGATTTAATTTGACTAACCAAATTCTTATAGACAAAAGACTAGTGGTTGCCAGGGGCTGGGAGAGATTGGAATGGGAAATTGTCACTTAGTGGTTATAGAGTTTCAATTTTTCAAAACAGAAAGAGTTCTGAAGATTGGTGATATATGTAAATATAGCAAACACTACTAAACTGGACACTTAATGGTGAAGATAGTAAATTCTATTTGTATTTTACCATTATTAAAAATAAGGAACACTTCAATAGAAACAGAACAATTAGGAAAGTAATGTATGGAAATCAATATTAAATGTGTTATTAAGAAGTTAATGAATATGATTTTAAGAATATAGAACTGAGGGATCAACTTCAAATCTTTTTCATTGAAAGATTATATATTTAGCTCTAGATATGCAATCTGTGAGAGGATATTTCTTAGAGGTAATATAATCAGAAGGCTTTCCAGGTGGAACTAATGGTAAAGAACCTGCTTGCCAACGTAGGAGATGTTAAGAGATGCAGGTTGGATCCCTGGGTGGAGAAGATCTCCTGGAAGAGAGCATGGCAACCCATTATATTATTCTTGCCTGAAAAATCCCATGGACAGAGGAGCCTGGAGGGCTTACAGTCCATAGGGTCACAAAGAGTCAGACACGACTGTAAGCCACTCAACACTCACTCAATATAATCAGAAGACTGAAAATAGACGATTATCTTTGTCAGAGTAGTTTCAGTGGTGACCTGAACAGAGAAAAGAAAGTGAAAGTTAGTCACTCAGTCGTGTCTGACTCTGTGATCCCAGGACTGTAGCCTCCCAGGCTCCTCTGTCCATGGGATTCTCCAGCCAAGAATACTGGGGTGGGCAGTCATTTCCTCCTCCATGGTATCTTCCAGAACCACATCTTTCACCTCTCCTGCATGGGCAGGGGGTTTCTTTACCACTAGTGTCACCTGGGAAGCCTGAAAAGGGAAAGGAAGGATGAACTTGTTTGGAAAATGAATTGGGGGTTAGAAATACATATTGATGCAGTCTATTATGGATACTCTTAGAATGGAAATACAGCTTAAGGAATCATAGGTGTAAAATCAAAGGCAAATATTACTCAGAGTTTACCCAATTGACTAGGGCTGTGTTTTACAGTTTTATAGGCTGCCAATGAATGTTGCTTTGGAGAAGGCAATGGCACCCCACTCCAGTACTCTTGCCTGGAAAATCCCATGGACCGAGGAGACTGGTAGGCTGCAGTCCACAGGGTTGCGAAGAGTCTGACATGACTGAATGACTTCACTTTCATTCATTGGAGAAGGAAATGGCAACCCACTCCAGTGTTCTTGCCTGGAGGATCCCAGGGATGGGGGAGCCTGGTGGGCTGCCATCTGTGGGGTTGCACAGAGTCCACAACTGAAGCAACTTAGCAGCAGCGATGAATGTTGCTTAGTAGCACTTTCTCTAGGAAGTAGTTACTGACCTTTCCATTGTCCTTGATTTGGCTAGATCATCCTGATATGTTCTTTCTATTTAATCCATCATAGAACATATTACTGCAGAAGGCAATGGCACCCCACTCCAGTACTCTTGCCTGGAAAATCCCATGGGTACAGGAACCTGGTAGGCTGCAGTCCATGGGGTTGCTAAGAGTCGGACATGACTGAGCGACTTCACTTTCACTTTTCACTTTTATGCACTGGAGAAGGAAATGGCAACCCACTCCAGTGTTCTTGCCTTGAGAATCCCGGGGACGGGGGAGCCTGGTAGGCTGCCGTCTATGGGGTCGCACAGAGTCGGACACGACTGAAGTAACTTAGCAGCAGCAGCAGCAGAACATATTACAGGCCTCTATAATTTTTGCTTATTTTTCCTCCTGAAGACTTCTGCTGAAGGCAGAGTTTACGTTCATTGTGGTTAGCATTGTGCTCAACAAAACACAGACAAAAAGAAATAAACAATTATGGTTTCTAGTTTAAGAACAATATGCTTGAATTAAGAAAGCCGGACACGACTGAGCGACTGAACTGAACTGAACTGAAGAAAGCAGAAGGAGATTTCTGGAAATAGCCTTCATTTATAAGAGACTGTCATTCTAGAGCAAAGGATGAAGGTGAGAGTGAACTGAAAATGTTAATGAAAATGTGTACTAAATTATTTACTATATACACAAGGTAATTGTGACAGGAAATAGAATTTGCTGTCAGTTGCAGAAAGATTCTGAGTTCTTTCAAAATTCAGCTAGAGTACAGTACAGTTGAAAGATTTGACTAAAGCTGAAAGTGAAATATTAATAGAAATTCTGATTTATGAATTGGCTGTGGAGAGTTCAGCTTAAGTTACAAAAGTTTAATGAAATAAAGGAAATCAAAAACTATAAGCCAAGATCATTTTAAATGTTATCAACAGAGAATTTAAAATCTTCAATAAGACAACAGAGTTATAAAACTCTACATCCTAGTTTTCCACAGGTGAATATGCATGTTTAAATAGGTTTAGATGGCAAGAGTAAAACCACTGGAAATACCTGTTACATTTAATGTACCACTTGTTTTTATGTATATGGTTCTTTGTTCAATTTTTTAAGGATTGTTTTACATTAACAGATTTAAGTTTGTTTGTCCAGGGTCAGAAAAAATAGCATATTATATATTTTTAAGCCAATGCAATGTGTAGTACACAAGTATTTAAACAAAATAAAAATTAGGGGGAACACAGTCCTAAATAAAACAAGACTATCCTCCCTTCTGACACTAATTTCAAGTCCAGGACAGAACTCACTAGAGTCTGCTTATAGTTCATCACAAAGAATGGATACAGATTAAAATTAGCTGAGAGAAAAAAAAAACACATAGAGCAGTGTTTAGAGAAGTAAGAAATGCAGAGCTTCCATAGTCCTCTCTCTGTGCAATCAGGATGTGCTGCTTTGCTGGTATCCAAATGAGACAGTTCCCTAAGGTTTCAGGGAATCAGGGCATTGTGAACCAGGGCAGCCCACCCAGGCATTCAGCTTCAGTATTCAGTCACTGCTGGGGTTCCACTTGTCCCCTGGTTGATCTCAGTCTCCATTTCAAGTGATATTTTAGAACCCAAAGCCCTAATCTGAACCGCATCATTGGTCTTTCTATCCTGTCAACATCAGCCTTAATCTGCTGGGGTCAAATGCTCCTGTCAGGCATAGCATTTCAAAGGAGATAATCTCCTAAAGTCAAGGGCAAAGGCCAGATGTCTTTCAGTGTAAAATTAAATTCCCTAGGAGAAGGCAATGGCACCTCACTCCAGTACTCTTGCCTGGAAAACCCCATGGACGGAGGAGCCTGGAAGGCTGCAGTCCATGGGGTCGCTGAGGGTCGGATATGACTGAGCGACTTCACTTTCACTTTTCACTTTCATGCATTGGAGAAGGAAATGACAACCCACTCCAGTGTTCTTGCCTGGAGATTCCCAGGACTGGGGAGCCTGGTGGGCTGCCGTCTACAGGGTCGAACAGAGTCGGACACGACTGAAGTGACTTAGCAGCAGCAGCAGCAGCAGGATACAAGTACATTTACCAGAGTCACATTTTTATTATCAGCTTAAGGATTTGCAATAGTGATTCCTAAAATTTCAGACAATATTGTTTGTAAAGTCTCTTGTCCTTTATATCCCATTGAAATAATGACACCTGCTTACTTTATTGTTGTTCAGTTGCTAAGTCATGTCTGACTCTGCCAGGCTCTTTGCCATGACTTTGCCAGTCATGTCTCACTGTACCATATCAGGCTCCTCTGACCTCCTCTATCTCCCAGACTTTGCTCAAATTCGTGTCCATTGAGTCAGTGATGCTATCTAACCATCTCATCCTCTGCCACCCTCTTCTTTGCCTTCAATCTTTCCCAGCATGAGTCTTTTCCAATGATTCGGCTCTTTGCATTAGGTGACTAAAGTATGGGCTTCCCAGTGGCACTAGTGGTAAAGAACCCTCCTGTCAATGCAGGCGACATAAGAGAGACAGGTTTGATCCTTGCGTTGGGAAGATCCCCTGGAGGAGGGCATGACAACCCACTCCAGTGTTCTTGCCTGGAGAATCCCCATGGGCAGAGGAGCCTGGAGGGCTACAGTCCATTGGGTCATAAAGAGTTGGACACGACTAGAGACTTAGCATACACACTCATGAGGCCAATAATCCTTTCAACGAATATTCAGGGTTGACTAGGAATGTGAAAAAAAGTCCTATCTCAAAGGAAAAGATGATACTTGGACACAATTCCAGTTACATGTCAGCTCTAAAATGTGGCTTGTCTTTTTACTATCCATGATTTATCACAGAGTTAATTAAATTTTGTGCTCTTCTTATATAATCATTTGTACACCTCCTATGATTAATCTTACACAGCCATTTTCCACAACAATAAGCAAAATTTTAGAATATTTAGCTGAGTTTTATTGTATGTATTCTGTGATTAGAAAAATGTCAATTTATAGAAATTAAATCTAAATATATTTTTTATCCATAAATCTTATGTTTATTTAGTATAGGCCTTGCCACTGTGGAATATTTTTCTATTAGAAACCTTGACAAATGTGTTGTAACCTTAGAAATGATTTGCGAGACAGCAGGAATAGCCAAAATAGATTAAATTAATGTATTAGGTTTAGTGTTCACACAGCATGCTTTACTTTAATTGATTACTCTATGGCCAAACTTAAATTACTAATATCAGTGCTGATAGAAGAAAATGAATATTTAATAAAACACTCTTTGTATCACAGTAGCAGATTAATCTAAGTGAAAAAGCCATCATTTGTAATAAGCTGTTAAGGCTACTGTGATATATTGAAAACATGCAAGGTTAAAGAGCTTATAAATACAAAGAGCAAGATAAGTTGGGATAATTTAACACAAAGTCTTTGCAATTAACTTTGAATTATGATGCATTTGGACTTAAAAATTAGGTAATACACTTACATTGAGAAGACATGGCAATACATTTTTTTTCTAGTTTTGAATTGCAACAGATTCATTTATCAATAAAATTATATCAATAGAAAAAAACATAAAGAGCAAATGGTAAATAATTAATTTAGCATTAACTAACTCTTAGAGTCATCAGTGCTTACATGTAGATGATCCTAATACAAATAATTAATAGATAATGTGCATTTAGCCCCCCATCACCAGGCATCATCAACATAAGAAAGTTTTTGAAATAAAACTCATATTAATAGCAAGAAGAAATAGCACATTACTAAAATGTAAAACAATTATATAACTAACAAAAAACTTTGTAAGATAATATTGAGAGTAAAATCAGAATAAAATTATAAATAAGTAAAAAAGTTAAATTGTATGCATTTTAAATATATTATTTTACTCCCAAACATAATTTGACTTTTAAATCATTTAAATTTCTTAATGTGGAGATGTGCTTCAATAAAGAATCTTGTATACACTATTAAATCAAAAGTATCTAACACCTTAGAAGTTTATTTTGACTATTGAACTTCAATTATGGCTTTGGCTCCGTAGATTTTACTTCATTGTATGTTAAAATTGAAAATCATTGATTGCAAAAGCAATTAAATCCCATTTTTCCCTCATATTTCTCTTGAAGTGGCTGAAGTAGGAGATGGAAACATTACCACTGAAAAAGGAGCTACAGGAAGAGCCAACTTTGTGGAAAAATACTCAGTGCAATCAGTCCCAGACAAAAGGACTAAACACTTGATGTAATGCTCTACTGTTACTGTCTTGAAATTCTGAGGAATTTTTGATTAAAGAGCACTGCATTTTTATTTTTAACTGATTATGCATAATCATAAATAGAATCAAACCTGTTGGTGATATCAATGTGGAAAATCCTTTCTCTGGGTCAAGGAGAGACTGATTGGGCATAGCTGCCAGCTATGTACTTAGACGAATATTTGGAGAGATCATATATAAAACAGACAAACAACAAGGATTTACTGTATAGTGGAGGGAGCCATATTCAATATCTTTTAATCTATAATGGAAAAGACTTTAAAAAGAATACATATATTCATTTATTCATATAAAAATATAACTGAATCAATTTGACATACACCTGAAACTAACACAATATCATGAATCAAATATATTTCAATTTAAAAAAGAATACTTAGAGAGAAAATGACTATTCTCTGAAACTTGGGATAAGTTCATGACATTGGGTTTCATTCCTTTTCTGTATAGCCTGAATGTGCCAAAGAGATTTTGACAGGCACAAGGGTGAAGAGATCTTTCTTTACTTAACAACAACAACAAAAAAATAACAACAATAACCAAAAAAAAAGAAGGATGGGCAATAGCAATATTAAAATGGAAAAATTCATGATCCACAATTATCTCACCTCTCAAAATGATTTCAAGAAAGTTTATAGACAATTAAAAATGATATAGATTTTGAAGAACATAGACTTGTTAAAGTCTGAGTTAATAGATTTATACTGAAATTTAAAATTAAACTAGATAAACATGTAAAGAACTCCCAAATGTCTTAAAAACATTCAAAATTTATGTTCTCAAAGCAATAGATAACCTTTAATCAATTATTAAAAGTAGATAAAGACCACAGTTTCTGGCCTCAGTGCAATAACTTGAGAAATTAATAAGCTTAATAATACAATAACCAGTAGGAAATTATAGTACAGAACTCCTATAAATAGCTCTAATTATTCTGAAAGAAAAACAATATTACAGTGCCTATTTAGAAATTAAGGACTTGCAGAACCAAACATAACAAGGTATGTAAAATATACTGAACCTTTATACAAAAAGAACATGAGAAGCTATAAATTCTTTCATTATTAGGAAGAGAGCCACAGTCCACAGAGTTGAAAAGAGTGGGACACAACTGAGTGACTAAGCACAGCACAGCACAGTCACCATCTGCAGTGATTCTGGAGTCCAAGAAAATGAAGTCTGTCACTGTTTCCATTGTTTGCCCATCTATTTGCCGTGAAGTGATGGAACTGTATGATCTTTGTATTTTGAGTGTTGAGTTTTAAGCCAGCTTTTTCACTCCACTTCTTCACCCTCGTCAAGAAGCTCTTTCGTTCCTGCTTGCTTTCTCCCATCAAAGTGGTATTATCTGCTGAGGTTGATGGCATCATCTGATGTTGTGGATATTTTTCCCAGCAATCTTGATTCCAGCTTGTAACACATCCAGCCTGGCATTTTGTATAATATACTCTGAATATAAGTTAAATAAACCGAGTGACAATATACAGTCTTTTCATATTCCTTGTTATATTACATGTTTTAATGAATGACAAAATAGATTTAAGAAAACATGAAATCAAATTGCATTGGACTGTTATCCTATACATACATGGAAAGAGATTTTATTCTTTTTATCTTAATCTCACTCTTCGGGGACAAAAACTATTGTTCAGCAAATTTTATTTTAAGCTATGAAAATCACGTTAGCCGCTCTCTCTGTCCCTAGATATGTTTGTTTGTTTGTGTTTTGGCAGGTGGGAAAGGGAAGTACTTTGGAAGCAGACGTAAATGGATTCAACGAGAGATAGCAATCCTGGAATTATAACAAGGCACATGTCCATGGAGACTGGAAAGTAGAATTTATGGAGAAAGACACACAGCAGCTTTATTCCATTCAAGATGTCACCACCATTACCTCTGCCAAGACCACAGCTGCCATGCTGGGACTTCCAGGGCAATTACTGCTGTCACCATGGTGATGACCCAACAATACAAAACACTCCGAATTCTCGAGCCAAAAGACACAATCTGAAAGGCCATATGGAAAGGGTGAATGTGCAGTTGGTTGAGCTTGAGTCACATGTCTGGCCATAACGCAGACATGTGACTCTGTTTCTTCCCTTCTGTATGAGGCTATAAGGTGAAGAATGTATTAATATAATGGAAACTGGAATCTTCATGTATCAGCACCACAAACATGGTCAAAGAGGAAGAAGACCAGTAGGTGATTCTAGCAGCACACATATGCACAAAAATGCTCACATTTAAAATACATGATTTTATGTTTGTTTTTCTTGCTTTAACTGAGATTTACAAGAGTAGAAATTATCTCACAGTTTTCATCACCTGTTACCTAAATTACTTTTTCTTGAATTTATCCATGCATTTGATATAAGCATGTTGACAGAATTGATGCATATTTTAATAAATTAATGAATAATCAAAAGTATGTTTCTCTACCAAACAAGCAAGACACAATTATTAGAGACATCACAATGTAATAAAATGTAAAGTTTAATGTATGTCTTTTTTTTTTTTACAATGTGTAACTAATGAAAACAACTTATAGTTTGTCTTGACTGTCATCAAAATTAAAAGAAAAATCTATTCACAAAGCATGCAAAGCATGTTAATATATTGCTCAGGTGTTGTTGACATCATGAACTATTTCCTGCAAAATGAAGAATGACAAATTGCAAATAACACGACCTGTGAAACACACTATCATTTATGGCAAACCTTCCTTCAAGGATTTTATATAGTGGGATAAATAGGCTGTCAAGAAAAGAAAGAAGTGGCTTATAAAATTGTCATCTAGTTGAATGGCAGGTTTTTGTATGAACACTTTTTTGAATAAGAATGCTGTGTTATATATAAAATTTTAAAGATCATGGGTACTAATTCTAAATCCTTGCAGAGAAAAAAGCATGCAGAAAAGAATGTCTGCTTTGAAAATGTGGTTAGTTCCTATCTTTCTTCATATTGTAAATATATATGAGCTTGAATCTACATACGGACTGGATTTGAAAGGAAAAGTTTAAAAGTATTATTCTGTTTCTTACAATCACGTGAAGAGAGAAAAAAAAAATTTTTTTTTATACATGAGAATGGGAGATGCATGAATGGATTATTTCTAAATACCCCTTTAAATAATTTTTGATAAAATCTTTTCAATATTCAGAATTCCACACTCAGTCAGAAAAAAAAACCCAATAAAACCATGTGGAAAAATAAAATAAAACAGGGAAAATATAAAAGCCATGATTTCAAATCCTTTAGTGATATTGTATAGACAGTGTGTATAAGCAAATAATATGTAATGCTTTGCACTAGTATGTAGCTCTAGCAGTGTTTTCATCCAAGAATTATCCTTTTTTTATACTTGCTGTTGTTCAGTTGCTCAATCCTGTCTGACTCTTTGCAATCACATGAACTGCAGCACGCCAGGCTTCACTGTCCTTCACTATCTCCCAGAGTTTGCTTAAACTCATGTCAATTGAGTTGATGATGCCATCCAACCATCAGGGTCTTTTTCAATGCATCAGTTCTACTCACCAGGTGGCCAAAGTATTGCAGCTTCAGCTTCAGCATCAGTCCTTCCAGTGAATTTTCAGGGTTGATTTCCTTTAGGATTGACTGGTTTGATCTCTTTGCAGTCCAAAGGACTCTCAAGAGTCTTCTCCAGAAACACAGTATGAAAGCATCAATTCTTCAGTGCTCAGCCTTCTTTACGGTCCAACTCAACTCTGTCCATGACTACTAGAAAAACCATAACTTTGTCAGCAAAGTAATGTTTGTTTGTTTGTTTGTTTGTTTGTTTTAATATGCTATCTAGATTTGCCATAGTTTTCCTTTCAAGAAGCAAATGTCTTCCAATTTCACGGTTGCAGTCACTGTCCACAGTGATTTTGGAGCCCAAGAAGAGAAAACCTGTCACTGGTTCCACTTTTTCCCTTTCTATTTGCCATGTAGTGATGGGACAGGAAAGTTACTTACTTGGAAGTAACTTATTCCTTGGAAGGAAAGTTATGACCAACCTAGATAGCATATTCAAAACCAGAGTCATTACTTTGTCAACAAAGGTCCGTCTAGTCAAGGCTAAGGTTTTTCCTGTGGTCATGTATGGATGTGAGTGTTGGACTGTGAAGAAGGCTGAGGGCCGAAGAATTGATGCTTTTAAACTGTGGTGTTGGAGAAGACTCTTGAGAGTCCCTTGGACTGCAAAGAGATCCAATCAGTCCATTCTGAAGGAGATCAGCCCTCGGATTTCTTTGGAAGGAATGATGCCGAGGCTGAAACTCCAGTACTTTGGCCACCTCATGTGAAGAGTTGACTCATTGGAAAAGACTCTGATGCTGGAAGGGATTGGGGGCAAGAGGAGAAGGGGACGACAGAGGATGAGATGGCTGGATGGTATCACTGACTCGATGGACATGAGTCTGAGTGAACTCCAGGAGTTGGTGATGGAAAGGGAGGCCTGGCGTGCTGCGATTCATGGGGTCGCAGAGTCGGACACGACTGAGCGACTGATCTGATCTGATCTGATGGGACAGAATGCCATGATCTTAGTTTTTTGAATGTTGAGTTTTAAGGAAGATTTTTAATTCTTTTCTTTCACCTTCATCAAGAGGCTGTTTAGGTACTCTTCCCTTTCTGTTGTTAGAGTAGTATCATCTGCATATCTGAGATTATTGATATTTCTTCCAGTAGTCTTGAGTCCAGCTTGTGATTCATCCAACCTGGCATTTTTCACGATGTACCCTACATAGAAGTTAAATAAGCAGTGTGACAATATTCAGCCTTGATGTACACTTTTCTCAATTTTGTACCAATCTGATGCTCCAAGTCCGCTTCTAACTCTTGCTTCTTTACCTGCATACAGGTTTCTCAGGAGTCAGATTATTTGATCTGGAATTTCCATCTCTTTAAGAATGTTCCAGCTTGTGTGACCCACACTGTAAAAGGCTTTAGAGTAATCAATGAAGCAAAAATTTTCTGGAATTCTCTTGTTTTATAGTTATCCATGACTTTTTTACATTTGAATTCTGCTTTAGGGAATTTACACTGAAAATCTTTAAATTACTTTGAAGATGAATCAAGTTAATTAATTATGTTAACCATCCACAGAAAATATTTCACAATGAAATAAGGGGATACATTTTGTTTATTTTACTAATGCAGAAGAACACACTGACTAATTTTGAAACTTTCAGTCACAAGAAAAATTGTTTCTTTAGGAACTCACTTGACCTCCTCTTTCTTTTTGATTGCTTGAAATGATATAAATTCACAAACATATTTTCAACCATCAATTGGATCTTTTGAAAGACTTATTAATATATACATTAAAATGTAATGTTGTGAAGAGGCAGTACTGGCCCTGTGCAGAAAAGTGGAATTGGCTGCTTGGTAGACTTAGGGATTAGAAAAAACCCTGATGCTGGGAAACAATGAAGGCAGGAGGAGAAGGGGATGACAAGGGATGAGACGGTTGGATAACATCACTGACTCAATAGATATGAGTTTGAGCAAGATCTGGGAGATGGTGAAGGACAGGGAAGCACAGTGTGTTGCATTCCATGGGGTCAAAAAGAGTCAGTCATGAATGAGAGACTGAACAACAACAAGACTTAGAGATGAGCTATGGGAAAATCACACTCCTCTCTTTCCTCCAGTCAGTAACTCTTCTTGCCTGTTCACTGGACGGCAGCTCCTGTGTGCCAGCTATTGTATTATACTACTGTAATTTCAGGGTACTGTCCTATAAGATTAAAAATATTTTCTTTATTTTTTGTATTTATTTTTATGTATTATTTGTGTTGAAAGTATTATAAACCTATTACAGTACAGTGCTATATAGTCAGTTCTGTTAGTTGGGTACCTAGGCTAGCTTTGTTGGGTTTAACAAATTGGACTTGTGAATGTGCTCTCAGAATGAAACTCGTTTGTACATAAGGGACTTACTGTAATACCAAACAGAAAGCAGCCACTACTTTTAGCTGCTTGGTTTATACTTCAGTTTAGTTCAGTTCAGTCAATCAGTCGTGTCCAACTCTTTGCAATCCCATGGACTGCACCATGCCAGGCCTCCCTGTCCATCACCAATTCCTGGAGTTCACTCAAACTCACGTCCATTGAGTCAGTGATATCATCCAACCACCTCATCCTCTGCGGTCCCCTTCTCCTGCTGCCCTCAATCTTTCCCAGCATCAGGGTTGTTCAAATGAGTCAGCTCTTTGCATCAGGTGGCCAAAATATTGGAGTTTCAGCTTCAACATCAGTCCTTCCAATGAACACTCAGGACTGATCTCCTTTATGATGGACTGGTTGGATCTCCTTGCAGTCCAAGGGACTCTCAAGAGTCTTTTCCAACACCACAGTTCAAAAGCATCAATTCTTTGGCTCTCAGCTTTCTTTATTGTCCAACTCTTACATCCATATGTGACTACTGGAAAAACCATAGTTTTGACTAGACAGACCTTTGTTGGCAAATTGATATCTCTGCTTTTTAATATGCTATCTAGGTTGGTCATAGTTTTTCTTCAAAGGAGCAAGCATCTTTTAATTTCATGGTTGCAGTCATCCACAGTGATTCTGTAGCCCAAGAAAATAGTCTGTCACTGTGTCCATTGTTTCCCCAATTATTTGGCATGGATTCCATGATCTTGATTTTTTGAGTGTTGAGTTTTAAGCCAACTTTCTCACTCTCCTCTTTCACATTCAACAAGAAGCGCTTTAGTTCTTCTTTGCTTTATACCGTTTGAATAGTATCGTCTGCATATCTGAGATTATTGATATTTCTCCCAGAAATCTTGATTCCATCTTTTGCTTCATCCAGCCCGGCATTTCACAAGATGTACTCTGCATAGAAGTTAAATAAGCAGGATGACAATATATATCCTTGATGTACTCCTTTCCCAATTTGGAACCAATCTGTTCCATGTCCATTTATCTGTTGCTTCTTGACCTTCATGCCAACTTCTTAGGAGGCAGATAAGGTGGTCTGGTATTCCAATCTCTTTAAGAATTTTCCACAGTATGTTGTGATTCACACAGTCAAAGCCTTTGACATAGTCAATAAAGCAGAAGTAGATGTTTTTCTGGAACTCTCTTGCTTTTTCGATGATCCAGTGGATGTTGGCAATTTGTACTCTGGTTCCTCTGTCTTTTTTAAATCCAGCTTGAATACCTGGAAGTTCTCAGTTCATGTAGTACTGAAGACTGGCTTGGAGAATTTTGAGCATTACTTTGGGCTGGAATGTGAGAAGAGTGCAATATTATGGTAGTTTGAACACTCTATGGCATTGCCTTTCTTTTCGATGGAAATAAAAACTGATCTTTTCCAGTCCTGTGCCTACTGCTGAGTTTTCGAAATTTACTGGCATATTGAGTACAGCACTTTCACAGCATCATCTTTTAGGATTTGGAATAGGTCAACTGGAATTCCATCACCTCCACTAGCTTTGTTCATAGTGATGCTTCCTCAGGCCCACTTGACTTTGCATTCCAGGATGTCTGGCTATAGGGGAGTGATCACACCATCATGGTTATCTCGATTATGAAGATCTTTTTTGTATAGTTCTTCTGTGTATTCTTGCCATTTCTTCTTAATATCTTCTGCTTCTGATAGGTCCATACCATTTCTGTCCTTTATTGAGCCCAACTTTGCATGAGATGTTCCCTTGTTATCTCTAATTTTCCTGAGGACATTTTTAGTCTTTCCCATTCTATTGTTTTTCTCTATTTCTTTGTATTGATCACTGAGGAAGGCTGTCTTATGTCTTTAGTAATGATATCAGTGCCAGAATTCCTCCCTCACTCTCATGTCTCAAACACAGCTCCCCATCCTGATCTGAGGCTGAGACACTCCTGGAGGTGTGTGACTCTAGCAGAGAAGTTGATTGAGGTTCCACAGGAGGATGCCCACTGTCAGAGGACTGCCTCCTGTCTGTAGAGAAAACTCATGGGGAGCTACATTTATGGTGAGCAGGTGGGTGCTGACCCCACAGGGAAGTAGCTGGGACACCCACTGAGATGCTGGTTAACTGAGGTCCCACAGAACTCGCTGAGAAACTGCCTGCAGGATGCACTGAGTCTCACTCTAGCTTTATTATTTAAAATCTTATTTTTTATTACAAATGTTATATGAAGTCATTACTGGGAAAAATAATATGGAATCAAAATAGGGTAAAACAGGAAAAACCAAAGCTCTCAAAAGCATTTAAAGAAACTTTTATATAGCACGTGTATCCTACACATAGATTGTATATTAGTAGATGTACAGAAGTTGTAATTTAGATGATGAAAACACAATATGTATTAGAATAAGTCCCTAGGACATCAAGGAGATCAAACCCTTCAATTCTAAAGGAAATCAACCCTGACTACTCATTGGAAGGACTGATGTTGAAGTTCAATACTTGGGACACATTGAAAAAGATTCTGATATTGGGAAAGATTGAGGGCAGAAGGAAAATGGGGCAAAAGAGGACAAGATGGTTAGATGACAACATCGACTCAACTAATATGAATTTGAGTAAACTCTGGAAGTTAGTGAAGGACAGGGGTGGCTGGCATGATGCAGTGAATAGGGTCACAAAGAATTGGACATGATTTAGCAACTGAAAAAAGTAGAGTGATATTCATTAATATATATATCACTCCATTTTTCTATTTAATAGGGTAATCTTGACTATGTTTGGCTATCTGATTTTTCATGTAAATATTATATTCAACTTGTCAGTTTTCACACAGAACACACAAACACGATTGGATTTTGAATCTTCTCTTACTTTTGGTCATTTACCATTAAAACAGAGCTTTCAGTGGTAAAAAATACCCCTGCCAAGCAGGAGGTGCAGATTTGATCCCTGAGTCAGAAAGATCCCCAGGAGAAGGAAACTGCAACTCACTCCAGCATTCTTGCCTGGGAAATTTCATGGACAGAGGAGCCTGGTTAGCTGAATTCCATGAGGTGGCAAAAGAGTTGGACACAACTCAGTAACTAAACAACAAGATTAAAATAAATAAATTGATGGCCTTTATTTTCTTATACACTGTATATGGATCATTTTATAACCATAGAATAATATACCTTGTGAAATAAAAATTACTACTTCCTAGTTTTCTGTTTTCAGGTTTTCATTTTCAGTAATGATGATAAACAGCTCTATGTATAAAGGTAACTGTTATGAATTGATTTTAAGGTTTTTTTCACCCTGGGATGGAACCAGCATCTCCTATCCGCATCTCTGGCATTGGCAGCAGATTCTTTACCACTTGAGCAACCTGGCAAGCCCCTATAAACTTGAACTGAGAGGCAAAGGGCATGCATTATCAAAACTCATAGAAAATTACTGAGATGTGTATCATTTGAAATATTTTCCATTTTAACCATCAATATATATGAGTATACCACAGTCTGTCTCTAAGAAAGTACATCATTGCATTCAGATGAGATCAGATCAGAACAGTGGCTCAGTTGTGTCCATCTCTTTGCGAACCCATGAATCACAGCACGCCAGGCCTCCCTGTCGATCACCAACTCGCGGAGTCCACTAAGATTCACGTCCATCGAGTCAGTGATGCCATCCAGCCATCTCATCCTCTGTCGTCCCCTTCTCCTCTTGCCCCCAATACCTCCCAATATCAGAGTCTTTTCCAATGAGTCAACTCTTCGCATGAGGTGGCCAAAGTACTGGAGTTTCAGCTTTAGCGTCATTCCTTCCAAAGGAGAAAAGGAAAGATATAAACATCTGAATGCAGAGTTCCAAAGAATAGCAAGAAGAGATAAGAAAGCCTTCTTCAGCGATCAATGCAAAGAAATAGAGGAAAACAACAGAATGCGAAAGACTAGAGATCTCTTCAAGAAAATCAGAGATACCAAAGGAACATTTCATGCAAAGATGGGCTCGATAAAGGACAGAAATGGTATGGACCTAACAGAAGCAGAAGATATTAAGAAGAGATGGCAAGAATACACAGAAGAACTGTACAAAAAAGATCTTCAGGATCCAGATAATCACGATGGTGTGATCACTGACCTAGAGACAGACATCCTGGAATGTGAAGTCAAGTGGGCCTTAGAAAGTACCTATGAACAAAGCTAGTGGAGGTGATGGAATTCCAGTTGAGCTATTCCAAATCCTGAAAGATGATGCTGTGAAAGTGCTGCACTCAATATGTCAGCAAATTTGGAAAACTCAGCAGTGGCCACAGGACTGGAAAAGGTCAGTTTTCATTCCAATCCCAAAGAAAGGCAATGCCAAAGAATTCTCAAACTACCGCACAATTGCACTCATCTCACACGCTAGTAAAGTAATGCTCAAAATTCTCCAAGCCAGGCTTCAGCAATATGTGAACTGTGAACTTCCTGATGTTCAAGCTGGTTTTACAAAAGGCAGAGGAACCAGAGATCAAATTGCCAACATCTGCTGGATCATGGAAAAAGCAAGAGAGTTCCAGAAAAACATCTATTTCTGTTTTATTGACTATGCCAAAGCCTTTGACTGTGTGGATCACAATAAACTGTGGAAAATTCTGAAAGAGATGGGAATACCAGACCACCTGACCTGCCTCTTGAGAAATTTGTATGCAGGTCAGGAAGCAACAGTTAGAACTGGTCATGGAACAACAGACTGGTTCCAGACAGAAAAAGGAGTACATCAAGGCTGTATATTGTACACTGTTTATTTAACTTATATGCAAAGTACATCATGAGAAACGCTGGACTGGAAGAAACACAAGCTGGAATCAAGATTTCCGGGAGAAATATCAATAATCTCTGATGTATTGATGACACCACCCTTATGGCAGAAAGTGAAGAGGAACTCAAAAGCCTCTTGATGAAAGTGAAAGTGGAGAGTGAAAAAGTGGGCTTAAAGCTCCACATTCAGAAAACAAAGATCATGGCATCCGGTCCCATCACTTCATGGGAAATAGATGGGGAAACAGTGGAAACAGTGTCAGACTTTATTGTTTTGGGCTCCAAAATCACTACAAATGGTGACTGCAGCCATGAAAGTAAAAAGACACTTACTCTTTGGAAGGAAAGTTATGACCAACCTAGATAGCATATTCAAAAGCAGAGACATTAGTTTTTTTTTTTTATTATTATTATTTTTTAAATTTTATTTTATTTTTAAACTTTACAATATTGTATTAGTTTTGCCAAATATCGAAATGAATCCATCACAGGTATACATTGCCGTTTCAAAAAATCCTGTGAGTTATAGAATCTTTAGACTTTGAATGGAAAAGATATTGCAGTTGTTTGTGTGTGCTGTGTTTGTGAGAGCAAGAGAAACAAAGACAGAGAGATACTAAGGACTGTAAAATAATTGTGACTTTACCTCATTTTTAATTTTTAGTTACATAAAGAATCAAAATACTAATTATTTTCTGAAAAATCTGAATGATGTTGTGAATGACACAAATTACAATTTCATAAACTTAATATAATTTACTATTTTTGTTGTTTTCAAATTGTATAATTCATACAAAGTTAATCTGCAACTTTTTTTCAGAACTTCATCAACTAGATTATTTCATAGCAACTGATTGTAATGCAATAATTCAAGGAATTTTTTTTTCTTTAGAAAGCACAAATTTGCGTATGCAAAAACAGTTTCAAATTTTATTTTCCTTGGATGAAAGCTTCTTTTATAGTGCAAATGTATTTTAATTAGAAATCTACACTTAAAAATCAAATGAAAGGAGAACTAATTTTTTTTCTTTTTTACTGCTATATGCCAGGGGGAAATAATATTAATGTTAAATACATGTCTTTTAAGAAAAGATTAAAATGGACTGTGATATGTCTTTGTGTAAGCACAAAGTTCCAACACTCTGCAATTGTCCTTTGAATGAAATTTGAATCATATTTTCTTTATTCTAGAATTGAATCAGAGCATTTAAAGAGGTAAACATTGATTATTTGATGCTTCACTTAAAAGCATTCAGAAGAAATTAATCAAATTAACCCATCCTTCTTTCTACTGGTAAATATATATATAATATAATATATATCTTATATATATATAGGTAAATATATATATTTTATTTATATTTTTATATGTTGTATATATATATTTATATATATATATATATATATATAATTTTATATTTTATATTAATATATATATAATATATATTGGTAAATATATATATTTTATTTATATATAATATATAAATATATATATTGGTAAATATATATATTTTATTTATATGTTTTATATTATATATATATTTATATATATACAATATATATAAATAAATATATATTATATATTTATTATAAATATATATTATACATATATATGTATATATAATATAATATATATATATAATATAAAATTATATATTATATATATATAAAAATATATATATATTCATTGCTTTAGACTCAGGGCATCTCACAAAACCCTAATGAGTATTGAGAAGGAAAAAAACAAGTACTAAATGATGGCATTAAGGAGGAGATTGTAAACTACATAAAATCTTTTTTTATGCCAGATTGAGAACATAAATGAGGAACAGGCCCCAGGTGGCTGGAAACATTGCAAAGTGCATGGCCCACCTAAAGATGTTAGCTGCTACCCAGCAACCATGGATCACTGCCATGGAATTGCCATGGAATTCAGATCCAGGTTTGGCAGATATTCCAGTGTTGGTGAAAAAGACAGAAATTCATATTTTAAAGCGAAATCTCTAAATTTTTGAACGTTGTTGTTAACAACAACACAAAAAAGTCTTGTGAGGTGAAACAAGTAAGTAAGGACGTTTCTCCTTACTAAATGAACAGAAAAAAAGCATTACATACTGGACCTTGGACTTGTCAGCCTCAATTTTATTCAAATCTCAAAGGGTCAGACACAAATGAGTGATTGAACAACAAATTTTCTTCAAAGTCCTTAAAAGCATTTCAAAATTATTTAAGTGACAATTATTTTTAATGTCAATTTTGCCTTCATTTCAGTTCAGTTCTGTCGCTCAGTCATATTCGACTCTTTGTGACTCCATGAATCGCAGCATGCCAGACCTCCCTGTCCATCACCAATTCCCAGAGTTTACACAAACTCACGTCGATTGAGTCAGTGATGCCATCCAGCCATCTCATCCTCTGTCATCCCCTTCTCCTCCTGCCCCCAATCCCTCCCAGCATCAGGGTCTTTTCCAAAGAGTCAACTCTTCACATGAGGTGGCCAAAGTATTGGAGTTTCACCTTCAGCATCAGTCCTTCCAAAGAACACCTGGACTGATCTCCTTTAGGATGGACTGGTTGGATCTCCTTGCAGTCCAAAGGACTCTCAAGAGTCTTCTCCAACACCACAGTTCAAAAGCATCAATTCTTCGACACTCAGCTTTCTTTAGAGTCCAACTCTTACATCCATACATGACCACTGGAAAAACCATAGCCTTGACTAAACAGACCTTTGTTGGCAAAGTAATGTCTCTGCTTTTTAATATGCTATCTAGGTTGGTCATAACTTTCCTTCCAAGGAGTGAGCATCTTTTAATTTCATGGCTACAATCACCATCTCCAGTGATTTTTGGAGCCCCAAAAATAAAGTCTGACACTGTTTCCACTGTTTCCCCATCTATTTCCCATGAAGTGATGGGACTGGATGCCATGATCTTCGTTTTCTGAATGTTGAGCCTTAAGCCAACTTTTTCACTCTCCTCTTTCACTTTCATCAAGAGGCTTTTTAGTTCCTCTTCACTTTCTGCCATAAGGGTGGTGTTATCTGCATATCTGAGGTTATTGATATTTCTCCCGGCAATCTTGATTTCAGCTTGTGCTTCTTCCAGCCCAGAATTTCTCATGATGTACTCTGCATATAATTTAAATAAGCAGGGTGATAATATACAGCCTTGATGTACTCCTTTTTCCTATTTGGAACCAGTCTGTTGTTCCATGTCCAGTTCTAACTGTTGCTTCCTGACCTGCATACAGGTTTCTCAAGAGGCAGGTCAGGTGGTCTGGTATTCCCATCTCTTTCCAGATTTTCGACAGTTTATTGTGATCCACACAGTCAAAGGCTTTGGCATAGTCAATAAAGCAGAAATAGATGTTTTTCTGGAACTCTTTTGCTTTTCAATGATCCATCAGATGCTGGCAATTTGATCTCTGCTTCCTCTGCCCTTACTAAAACCAGCTTGAACATCTGAAAGTTCACGTATTGTTGAAGCCTGGTTTGCCTTGGGGAGCATCAAAAGAAAAAAATTTTTCTTGCCAAATCCATTGGTAGAAAACCAAGAAACTTTAATCCTATTGTTTTTACTGTTGTTGTTCAGTCCCTCAGTTGTGTCTAACTCTTTGCAACCCCATGGACTGCAGCATGCCAGGCTTCCCTGTCCTTCACCATCTCTAGGAGTTTGTTCAAACTCATTTTTATTGATTTGCTGATGTCATCCAACCATCTCGTATTCTGTTGTCCCCTTCTCCTCCTGCCTTCCATCTTTCCCAGCATCAGGGTCTTTTCTAATGAGTTGACTCTTTGCATCAGTTGGCCAAAGTATTTGAGTTTCAGCTTCAGGATCAGTTCCTTCAATGAATATTCAGGACTGATTTCCTTTAGGAGTGATTGATTTGATCTCCTTGCAGTCCAAGGGACTCTTGAGAGTGTTCTCTAACATCACAGTTTAAAAGCATCAGTTCTTCATTGCTCAGCTTTCTTTATCATCCAACTCCCACATCCATACATGACTACTGGAAAAACCATAGCTTTGACTGTATGACATTTGTGGACAAAGTGTCTTTTTTTATGCTGTCTCGGTTGGTCATAACTTTTCTTCCAAGGAGCAAATGTCTATTAATTTCATGGCTCCTGTGACCATCTTTAGTGATTTTGGAGCCCAAGAAAATAAAGCCTGTCATTGTTTCAATCATTTCTCCATCTATTTTCCATGAAGTGATGGGACTGGATGCCATGATTTTTGTTTTTGTGAATGTTGAGTTTTAAGCCAGCTTTTCCACTCTTCTCTTTCACCTTCACCAAGATGGGCTTTAGTTCCTCTTCATTTTCTCCCATAAGGGTGGTGCCATTTGCATATCTGAGGTTATTGATATTTCCCCCAGCAATCTTAATTCCAGCTTGTGCTTCATCCAGCCCTATAGCTAATATGCTGGTTTACATATCTCCCAATAATAAAATATTGTTTCTCAGTTGATAAGGCAAGAGAGTATTTAAAAGATTATATTTTAGTAACAGCAGTACAGGTATTCTTTAAAACAAAAGAAGATTGTTTTCAATACATTTTTTGCCTAAAATAGGTGGTCTTTTTTCCATATCTCTTCCAAATCTAATTCAGAATTGTAGCAGCAGTGATGGTTAAATTATATCAGCTCCATATCCCGACTCTTAGATACTGAATCCACTTCCAGTGTTGCTAGCTGTTCCACCTTGTGTGTCTTACCCAAACATCTTGAGTCCCAGGTTCCTCATCTAGAAAGTAATGGTCATTTGAGAACCAATTTTTTAGGCTTATTATGAGAATTTTGTAAGGAAATCTTTAAAGCTATCAGCTACAACTGAAAAAAAATAGAAAATGTTCTTTACATTTGTTATTATTATGTCCTTTGAAGTCATTCTTTTTTTCCTGGTTTACATGGAATTATTACTGAAGATGTCAGAAGATATATATTTCTGCCAGTTGAAATATCATACATTTGTACCAGTTGTCTTCTTGGGGGGAAATAGAATTCTTATTCACTTTTGCACATATTTAATATATTTTTGAGATTCTCTGGTCTTCTTTAAGTTATTGTAAAATTTTAAACATCTTTGGCAATTATGTAGTTACTAGACACACATGGCACCCCACTCCAGTACTCTTGCCTGGAAAATCCCATGGACAGAGGAGCCTGGTGGGCTGCAGTTCATGGGGTCGCTAAGAGTTGGGCACGACTGAGCGACTTCACTTTCACTTTTCACTTTCATGCATTGGAGAAGGAAATGGCAACCCACTCCAGTGTTCTTGCCTGGAGAATCCCAGGGACGGGGGAGCCTGGTGGGCTGCCGTCTATGGGGTCGCACAGAGTCGGACACGACTGAAGCGACTTAGCAGCAGTAGCAGCAGACACACATGGACATGGGAACTAAGAGAAATTGAGTGATTTGCCATGGACTAGTGAATAAACAAATAAATAAGGAAGTGGCAGAACTAGGGCTAAAATTTTGTTTTCCTGTCATTATTTCTACCTAAATATATTTCAGTTGAGATTATGCATATTTAAAAAATTGAATGCCTCAATTCATAGATTTTTTCCTCCATTAAATTGGAAAGAAAAGGCTACATTAACAAAGAAAAAAAACCAGTCTTTTATAGGGAAATTTTGTCGTTTAAGCTTCAGTGTGCCAAACATCTGAGTACCTGTCAACCAATTCTACATGACTGATATAGTTTGCACTCATATAAAGATATTTCTGCAGTTTGAGTTCTAGTTTTACATATTGACAGTTTAATATAAATGATCAATAGAAAATCATTTCCATGGGTGTTGTGAATAAAAGTCAACAAATTTATTTTATTTCCTCTAAAAAAATAGTTCTTAAATATCACATTTGCACAGAACTAAAAATTTTAAGCAAATACTTGTGAAGTTCACGTCTGTGTCATTGTTGATTGAATATATTATCTCGTCTCTTTCTAATGAAGAAAGCAGAGTAGTTACCAACTTTATATGAATGAAAGGAAGTTCTCTGACCACATATGATGTCATTTCAAAATAGATTTCCTTTGGAAGGATATTATGCTAAAATAATATGAGATTTATCTTTACTGCCCACTAAAGAAATAAAGAGAATACAGTGCCGTGGAAATGGTTCTTTTAATGTTGTATTCAAAGGAATGAAAGTTAAATATAGAACTTTGAATTGCTTTTCTTCTCTCCTCACTAGTAGTATATGTACATATTCTGGAGATTGGGAATTTCAACTTCACACAATATATCCAGCTAATAAGATTACAGAAACATTGTGCTCTCCATCATTTCCTTATCAGTGACAGTCAGTCCATTAAAAGCTCTAGCCCCAAGAAGTGAATTTCAGTTTTAAACTTCTGCATTCTGAAAACGGTCTTCCCAAGACCATTAATAGATAAGATAGATGCCACATTTGGTGACAGTTTAAGACACTTACCCTTCTAGAACTGTTCTGAAACCAAAAACAGACCTATTATCTTCTCTGACAAAAGACATTTTATAGTGCTATTTAGTGAATTGCGAAATTCTGAAGGAAGTTTTATTTACCTGTGTTTTTGTTTCCTTACACAAAGCAGTAAAATATGTTCAATACTGGTATGCGCTCAACATTTTAATTGCATCCTTTCAGAAAAATTGAATGGGTCTACTAGAAACAATTTTCCTTTCCAGAGTGACACTATTTGTCCTTCTGAGAAGAAAGATGACAATTTATTCCTGGATCCTTAATAGTTTTGGTTGCAATAAGTTCGTCAGGTTCACAATTGAATGTCAGGTTTGTAAAATAATAAAAACAGTCTTTCTAAACTTAGTGTGGAGAAATTGAACAAACTCAAGCACAAAGGGGTGAGTTTACCTCCTGACAAGGAAAGAGAAGAAAATTCCTGCCCAGGTTGATGTTCCCAGGAAACAACCACGATTGTGAGGCATGACATCCAGGGGGAATTAATGTCATACTATTTGAGGTAATTTTTAAAATTGTAAATGTTATAATGTTTCTTTCTGTGAATGTAGTCAGAACATGTCAGAAAAAGAACGGAAATCAACTTTAAGATTCAGTCTCAGAGGTTTCAGAAAATAGGAAGGAAGATCACCTGAAGCAAGTGGGCTTTTGAGAAGATTGGCATCTAGGTCACTGCTCTAGCTGTTCCTCAGGAGAATTGGAAATAAAGTTACAAATCTAGGTGTCTGCAGCTGTCCAGTCAATTACTAGTGCCTTTGAAATATAAAACTAAGGAAATAATCAATGCAAATGTAGGATAATTTGGTGATACAAAAAGCGCAGAAATAAATATGCCTCAAAAAGGAGATACAGATACTGCTCTATAGTACACAGAAAATAGGATCCACAGAGTAGAGGGACAAATACATGGTGTGCTGAAGAGATGAACTGTGTTATCCTGTCAGGTACCGAAATTACAATCTGTTTAAAAAATGCAGCAAAAGGGGGTGACTTTCTTTGGAAAATTTTATGTACATCAGAGAATGCTAAATAGAAACAGGATCAAAGATATATTTGAATGAAGTATGCTGTATATGGGAGAAGGCAATGGCCCCCCCCTCCAGTACTCTTGCCTGGAAATTCCCATGGACGGAGGAGCCTGGTAGGCTATATAGTCCATGGAGTTGCTATGAGTCGGACACGACTGAGCGACTTCCCTTTCACTTTTCACTTTCATGCATTGGAGAAGGAAATGGCAACACACTCCAGTGTTCTTGCCTGGAGAATCCCAGGGACTGGGGAGCCTAGTGGGCTGCCGTCTATGGGGTCGCACAGAGCTGGACACGACTGAAGCGTCTTAGCAGCAGCAGCAGCAGTAGCATGCTGTATTTGAGGTGCAATCAAGTCCCATCTTTAGTAAAACTCGTTCCCATACATCTCAGAAGCTAGGAACACTCTAGAGAGATTGGGTTACTTACACTAAAATTAACATTAATATTAGGTGATACATTTTGAACATTTTCTATTTGTAGTAGTATGCTTTCTGTGTCTTACATTATCTAATCTCTGCAATTAATCTATGAGGAGTCACTTTATTTTGTCAGCTTCACAGATAAATAAATTGAGTCTAAAATAGATTTGGTATCTTTTGTCAAGATTACAAAATTAAAAGCATCAGAGTAAGAATTTTCAAACTCTTATTTAGCAAGGCAGTGAATACTTCATGGTACATGTGATAAAAAAAAAAAAAAAGTTAACTCATAATTTATGCATGTGTTCTTTAATACTGACTCAACCTATCTGTCTAAGGGTACAGGTAACAGTACATGCCTTTTTTCCCACCCTAAATTTTCAGATATAATGTTTTTAAGTGAATCGACTCTAAATAAAATTTTACTTATCACAATATGCTAGAAATATAGTTTAAAATGTTTTCCATAATTCAAGGTGATTTATATAAATTTATATGATATTTACATTAATTAAAGCATGGTCCCTGGGTACCGTGTGTGTGTGGAAAGTCACTTCAGTTGTATATGACTTTGTGAGACCCTATAAACTGCAGCCTGCCAGGCTCCTCTGACCATGGGATTCTCCAGGCAAGAACACTGGAGTCAGTTGCCATACCCTCCTCCAGGGAATCTTTCTAGCCCAGGGATCGAACTCATGTCTCTTAAGTCTACCTGTATTGGCAGGCAGGTTCTTTACCACTAGGGCCACCTGGGAAGCCCAGTAACTGGGTATACATATGGATAATTAGAGTAAGTTGGTAAGCTAAATTTTTTGTGTCTAACATAGATTATCGGAGAAGGCAATGGCAACCCACTCCACTACTCTTGCCTGGAAAATCCCATAGATGGAGGAGCCTGATAGGCTGCAGTGCATGGGGTCTCAAAGAGTGGGACACGAATAAGCGACTTCACTTTCACTTTACACTTTCATGCATTGAAGAAGGAAATGGCAACCCACTCCAGTGTTCTTGCCTTGAGAATCCCAGGGACGGGGGAGCCTGGTAGGCTGCTGTCTATGGGGTAGCACAGAGTCAGAGACGACTGAAGCGACTTAGCAGCAGCAGCAGCAACATAGATTATAAATTTGAGTGGACAAGAAAAATATGTTGCAATATCCATTTGAACAACAGCAGCTTCCTATTAATATTACAAACATCATGCTTAATATAACCATCCCTAAACATAACTGAAAATCATCTGATTATCATTTTTGCCTTTTGCCTTTTTTTAGTAAACAAAAGAGATATTAAATTTCACAATGATGAGCTATGGCTAAAGCTGCTTATTCTGTGTGTCAATAGGATAAGTGGTATGTAAATATTCTCAAACTTAGTTCTCTATCTTCACAACAAAGTGCAGTGATAAACTAATGCTTTGTAATCTGAAAATATTTGTCACATTTTTCTTTCAGGATGTCATACTAAAAACATGTATAGTTTATGGTCTGTGCTTCAGTTACAGTTGAAATCACGTCTACAAGAAAGAACTTAATGCCTATAGTATTCTTTTTCACATGAATATTGTTTTCCAAGCACCATAGCTTATGCTTCTTATTCTTACTCATCTCCCTTCTTGCCTTTTAGATTAAATTTCTTTAACAAATGTTTTTTGCCCCATTTGTACCTTCTATTTAAATAAATTACTATTCCCCACTCTTGTAGCTTGTTACAAAGTCTCCTTTTTGGATTACATAAATGTTTCATGATATCTGGTCCTGCGTTAGCTAACGTGATTTCCAACATAGCATCTATAGGATGAATACAAACACCTCAAGGATAGATAGGTGTAGAAAGATCAAGTTAACAAAAATTGACACATATAATATGAAGACAACTAGAGCAAATGCAGTGCTTAGCAATATACTGTAAAGAATATGAATATTGCAGTGTCTGTAAATGTTGTCATTCAAATAGAATGCAGTGAAATCATTAGTCATTGAATTAGTATAGCTAGGTTTTGATGGCTAAGAACACTCTCCCAATAGTCATCTTGATTTTTTCCACTGAAATAGGATTGGAATTTCAGTTTTCAAACCAACTTGGCATAATTAGCCAGTTCTCAATTTAACACCTCTCCCCACCGATGTTCATACATTTTGCATACACTCTGATTTCATTGGATTATTCATTATTTTGGACTTGACTTTCTATTCCAGGGAAAAAAATTTTTAAATTTTATATTGTAGTACATAATTTTCATTGCTAGATCAAATACATAAATTTACCTTCTTTTCACATTTATAATAATAAATCTGTTAATTTCCAGAACATTTTGGAATGTAGGTAGATTGAGATATGTGTTCTTGTCATGTTTAGATATGTCTGTTGCTATTTATACTTTCTTTGAATTTTAATAAACATTGAACTGAACTTATCAAGTATAAGATATATTTTCTCTTGCGGTTTAATTGCTATTTACTATGGCAACCCACTCCAGTGCTCTTGCCTGGGGAATCCCAGGGACGGGGGAGCCTGGTGGGCTGCCGTCTCTGGGGTCGCACAGAGTCGGACACGACTGAAGCGACAGCAGCAGCAGCAGCAGTGATACTTGAGATTTGTTTTATAAAATAATGCTATTCAATCTGTAGTTTGACACAATGAAGTCCATTTCAGGCAATAGCCCAGAACTATTTAAATACTATGAGAATTAGTTGATTTTAGTTATATGAACAATTCCCTTCTAAAGACATGTGATTCTTGTACATTTCAATGTGGTAGTTTATGTAATTTTTTTTAATCTTCATTATTATAGTACTATTCAGCATCCTTCTCATACATTCAGTTCAGTTCAGTCGCTCAGTTGTGTCTGACTCTTTGCGACCCCATGAAGTGCAGCACACCAAGGCCTCTCTGTCCATCGAGAACTCCCAGAGTTTACCAAAACTCATGTCCATCGAGTTGGTGATGTTATCCAGCCATCTCATCCTCTGCCGTCCCCTTCTCCTCCTGCCCCCAATCCCTCCCAGCATCAGGGTCTTTTCCAATGAGTCAACTTTTCACATGAGGTGGCCAAAGTATTGGAGTTAGCTTTAGCATCAGTCCTTTCAATGAACACCCGGGACTGGTCTCCTTTAGGATGGACTGGTTGGATCTCCTTGCAGTCCAAGGGACTCTCAAGAGTCTTCTCCAGCACCACAGTTCAAGGATGGGGAACATGTGTACACCTGTGGCGGATACATGTTGATGTATGGCAAAACCAATACAATATTGTAAAGTAAAAAAATAATAATAAAAAAATTTTTTTTAATTAAAAAAAAAAAAACATCAATTCTTGATGCTCAGCTTTCTTCACAGTCCTACTCTCACATCCATACATGACTACTGGAAAACCATAGCCTTAAGTATGTTGAAAAAACAGGAGACAGAAAGGTGGATAAATTTAGAGCATAGTTACACAGAAATATCAGCCTATCATTTAGTGAATTACCTCTATTTCATATTTCTATTACCTTCTTGTTAGTTGCATTTTTTTCATACTGTAGATGTTTTAAATTAACTTCTCTTTCACTTTCTAATCATTTTTTTCTAATAATGGCTTCATACTAATCATATCCTTAATTTTGACTAGTATATTTATAAATATCAATTGATATTTCTTTTATTCTTCATGACTTTTAAAATATTTTCTTATATATAATTATTTATTTTTAATATTTTAATCAAATATTTTGGTAATTTGTTTCTGTCTCCACTCTCATCTTTAACACTCAGAATTTATAGCTTGCTTTTGATTCAGGAATTTAACAAAAATTAATAATAATTATTATAACTGCGACATTACAAGCATATTGTTTCTCACTGTCTTAGGGCTTCTAGGGTGGCTGTAACTTTTAGACTTTGTTTTTCCTTTCCTAGTATTATTTTTTAATCTCATCTAAACTCATTTTTGACTCACTATTACTCTTGCATTTCAGCCTGTTCTTCCCATCTAATCAGTTACTGCTGTTTTATAGACTTAATGCATTTTTATGTGACTATGACAACAAAGAATTTCCTGAAATTCCTCCTAGGTCACTGAGTCTTTTTTTTTTTTTTTGACACAAATGTACTGGGCTTCTACTATTTTCTACAAGTGATCTTGAAGATAGATTAACTGGAAAGAGAAATTTGAGTTCTTGAACATGAAAAACTTGAATTCTGGCATGGGCAGGGGAGGAAACCAATAAAACTATGGAAAATAAAACAGTGAATTTAGTAGATTAAATATTCATGCTATGAAAACAATCTAACAGACCAAGGGTTTTCAGAGTATTTTGGAGCAGTTGATGGAGAGTGGTCAGGTGTGGTCTCCATGAAGGTGGAAGTGCAGGAGTAAACCAGGTAATTATATGGGGAAGGCCACTTCCAGACAAACATATATCTTATGCAAAAGCCTTAAATCAGGTTTAAGATAAAATACAACTTCTCATCTTTGGCAAAATGTTATTTTCACACACATTTGCGTCTTTACACTGTCAAAGTATCGTTATTTAGTTTAATACAGTCATTGCTCCAATTATCACAAATGAATATAGAAATGAATTAATTATTTCTTTGGATGAACATAATCTGGATACTTTATCAGAATATTTTAAGGCATATCATGAACTATGACTTGTTAATGTAAAACTTAAAGAAGCAGTTAAAATTTTTGAAGTTTATTTATTTATTTATTTTGTTTGGGAGAAATATCAATAACTTTATTTTTTTCTTTTTTTTAAATTTTATTTTATCATTTCACATGCTTACAGTTAATTTAGAAATTACCACTCAAAGAAAGAGACTTTTAAAAAGCATTTGATCTTCAGAAAACACTTTACTAACTCATTATAAGCTCTTAAAATCACTTTCCTTTGAAAAGAAAAACGTGTTCTTTTGCGTAATCCATCTTAAACTTTTAAAGTTTTTCATTCTAGGCAAAAGATGTTTGCTCAATGTTTTCTGAAATAAATATTTCTAGATGCACAACAGTCAATAAAAGAGTAGAATTGGGTATTATTGAATAGAAAACTAAAAATTTATTATAGCATTTTATTTTCCTTAAGAATGATTAGAAAATTGATGTTCAAAGGTTAGGTCTAAAGCAGTAAAGCCAAATCAAAATACTTACAAAGTGTTTAAAGTTAAATAAACAACTTAAATAGTTTTATTAGCAATTTTAAATAAATATTCACAATTTACAATTCCATGAGTGTACGTTTACTTATGTGTCTTCTTTCATGTGTGCAATCAGTATACAAAAGTTTGATTGGATTTTAATGCTGAATTTATGCTGAAATACCAGTTTTAGAATGATTAGATAAAGATGTCTACAAATGTCACTTAGAAAAGAGCAAAAAGCAAACACTTCTAAATACTTCAATATTGTGTCAGGTAAATATTTTACTAAGCTATCTCAAATAGGAAACTTTGGCTGAGTTTCCATCCCATGTATACTTTTTATGTACTGTGCACTTCTAGGTTTTCAGCTGATGAAAATCACTGATGAGTTTAGTGGATCTCAAACATAATTTCTCTGATACTTTACTCCTCTAACATATTCACAATTAAAGTTTTTTTAATATGTTTCCTAAATTCATGCTGATGCATCAATAAAAATGATTCTTAATCACTCAATACAATTTCCCAGGTGAATCACATGTAAATGGTTATATTATAAGATTGTCATCCAAAGGAAAATCACAAAATTTCAAGACAGGACAAATCCTTATTAGCCTTCAATTTCTATAAATGATTAAGTTCATATTTTACTAATAGCAACTTTGAAGGAAATTGTAACTGTGATTTTCAGAGCATTGTCTTATACCTTTGTAGGATCAAACCATAAATGTGATAAAAGTTAATGTTAATTTTTCACATATAGTTTGACTATCCTAAACAAGTAGATGATTGCTTATTTCAAGCAGTACAGGAAAAGATGGTATGAGCATTGCAAGATCTATTTCAAAGTCAAAGGAAAGAAGACTCAAGTAGACACTAAGTATAAACAGTGCTGACATAAACAGACTGGCTTATTGGTAGCCAATAGCTGAAAAATATTTATTTTAAAGTGGAACAATTTTTAGCAAACAGCCTTGTAAGTAGAAGTAACTGCATAGCCACATACACACACACACAAGAAAATAAACATTCTTTACTTGCACTTTTTAAGGCATAGTTTAGCTTTTTACAGAAGAATGAAACTTCTATATTATGAGGAAAATGTTTTAAAGACCAAAAAAAAAAAAAAATGCCCCTCGGATATTGCTAAATACCAAGGAGGTTAACCTCCTTCAATGTTCAGTAATATTCTGAAATATGTTATGGGAGTAGTGTAGACAAAAAAAAAAAAAAGAAGATGAGGGAATAATAGTAGAATCAATGCAAATATGCCCCTTAAATTTCCAAGCTTTACTCTTAAATAAAATAATTGCTGTTTGCTTTAAAAGTAATGATCACAGTTTTTCTTTTATGTCATGACTTTTCAAAACTTTGGTGTTGTAAATTTCAAAATTTGGTGTTGTAAATGCCTGCAAGGTGGAAGACATGGGTTCGGTCCCTGATCTGGGTTCGATCCCTGGGTTAGGAAGATCCCCTGGAGAAGGAAATGGCAACCCACTCCAGTACTCTTGCCTGGAAAATCCCATGGACAGAGAAGCCTGCAGTCCATGGGGTCGCAAAGAGTCGGACATAACTTCACTTTCACTTTAAAAGTAATGATCACAGTTTTTCTTTTATGTCATTGTCATAACTTTTCAAAACTTTGGTGTTGTAAATGATTAATACAGTAATATTATTATAAGAAATATCTGACTGTTACTTTGTTGTTTTTATTGTTCAGTCACCCTGTTAGATCCAACTCTTTGCAACCCCATGGACTGCAGCATGCCAGGCTTCCCTGTCTATAACCATCTGCTGGAGTTTGCCCAAGTTCGTGTCCATTGCATTGGTGATGCCATCCCATCATCTCATCCTCTGATGCCCTCTTCCCCTTCTGCCCTTAATCTTTCCCAGCATCAGGACTTGTCCATGAGTCTGCTGTTTGCATTTGGTGACCAAAATATTGGAGTTTCAGCCTTGGCATCAGTCCTTCCAAAGAGTATTCAGGGTTGATTTCCTTAAAGATTGACTAATTTGATCTCTTTGCAGTCCAAGGAACTCTCAGGAATCTCTTCCAGCACCACAGTACAAAGATATCAATTCTTTGGTGGTCTGCCTTCTTTACAGTCAAGTGCTCACAGCCATACATGACCACTGGGGAAGACCATAGCCCTGACTGTATGGATTTTTGTTGGCAGAGTGATGTCTTTGTTTTCTAACACAATCTAGGTTTGTCATAGCTTTCCTGCCAAGAAGCAATCATCTTCTGATGTCATGGCTGCTGTCAAAATTTGTAGTGATTTTAGAGCCCAAAAAGAGGAAATCTGTTACTACTTCTACCTTTTCACCTTTCATTTGGCATGAAATAATGGGACTGGATGCCATGATGTTAGCTTAGGCTTCCCTGGTGTCTCAGACTATTATTTAGTCAAGCTAAATGATACATATGTAATAAAAAATTTTATTGAGCAAGACCAAGTTTCAGTTGCTACTTATAAATAAAATACTAGACACCTTTTCTCTCTTGAAAAAGAAATTATAGGGATTTCCCAGGTGGTCAAGTGGTTAAGAATATGCCTGCCAATGCAGAAGACACAGGTTCAATCCCTCATCTAGAAAGATTCCACATGTCAAAGGGCAACTGAGCCCATGGGACACTATTACTGAGCCTGCACGTACTAGAGCCCACGCTTCACAACAGGAGAAGCAACCAAAATGAGAAGCCTGTGCACCCCATCTAGAGAGTAGTCCCCACTCATCACAACCAGAGAAAGCTTGCACATATCAATGAAGACTCAGCACAGCCAAAAACAAAAAAATAAAAGTTTAAAAATTCCTGTTAAAAATTATCTATCTACATACATCTAACTACATATCTATCTAAATAAAATGACATATACATACACACATATGTATGACCAGTCCATCCTAAAGGATATCAGCCCTGGGTGTTCATTGGAGGGACTGATGTTGAAGCTGAAACTCCAATATTTTGGCCACCTCATGCAAAGAGTTGACTCATTGGAAAAGCCCCTGATGCTGGGAGGGATTGGGGACAGGATGAGATGGGGATGACAGAGGATGAGATGGCTGGATGGCATCACCGACTGGATGGACATGAGTTTGAGTGAACTCCAGGAGGTGGTGATGGACAGGGAGGCCTGGCATGCTGTGATTCATGGTGTCGCAAAGAGCTGGACACGACTGAGCAGCTGAACAGAACCCTGTATATCACCAATGCATTTATTTATCAGTTTGGCAACATAAAAATTGGTTCTTAATAGTTAAAAAATATTTCATTTTCTTACTAAATAGTTGATTAACCTATAGATAGTTCCATTTGTCACAGCTATTGTGTGGAAAGTAGATATTTCTAGGTGTCCACCTGGTATAAAAATCAGCTCTTTACTTTGTTTCTACTTGCCATATACCAGCTTTGGACAAATTTATCAACATTACAGAGCACGGGTTAAGAAATAGACTTTACTGAAGAAATGAAAACTTGCATAAAGAAATGAGCTGCCAAGGTAAAGGAGGCTAAATCAAAACCACAGTGAAATGCCATTCTGTACTATTTAGGATGGCTCTAATCAAAAACAAAACAAAGCAAAGCACAACAAAGAAACAAAAACAGAAAATAACAAGTTGATAAAGATGTGTAGAAATTTTAAGCCTTGTGCATTGCTGATGGGAATGTAAAATGGTACAGCTGCTATGAAAAATGGTATAACTGTCCCACAAAAATTTAAACATTACTATATGTTCCAGCAGTTTCACATGAGCATATGCCACAAATAAAAGTGGGATTCAAAGAGCTATCAGTGCACCCATGCCCCTAGCATCATCATTCACAATAGCTGAAAGATGGAACCAACCCACTTGCCTGTCAACAGATGAATAGGCAAAAATATATACAGTGAAATATTATTCATTCTTAAAAATAGAATAAAATTTTACTCCTGCTGTAACATGGGTGTATCTTGAAAACAATATGCTAAGTGGAATAAGCTAGATATAAGAAGGTAGATATTATATTATCCCATTTATATAAATACCTACAGTAGTGAAATTTATAGAGGTAGAAAGTAGAAGGGAGTTTGTCAGAGGAAAGGGGGAGATAGACTGATGAGTTATTATCTCATGGTACAGAATTTTGATTGGGAGAAGATGAGAAAGTTTTGGTGTTACATATATTTTATCACAATTAAAAAGAGGGAGATGCACAGACCTCCTTCCCCACTACCACAGGGAGAGATGTATGGCCAAGCCAGAGTGCTGCCGGGCCAGTATATCAGTCTAATCTTTGTTGGAAAACCTCAGCCCTAGTTACTGTTTCTTTTTACAGTTCAAACATGAAAGTTTGTCATTTTTAAATAAGCAGACTGCTTGGTGTCAAGAAGTCTAGTTGCTGACCACTTACAGAAGTTATTTGGATAAATGAGTGTCTCAGCATCTAGAGATATTTTGGGGCCCAAAAGATTGTTATAGATGTTCTTGTCAGGAGATAAAGCCACACTTTGCATGGCAAGAGCTGAGCAGAAGAGGAGACTCCATTCCCAGTAGACTCCCTGTCCCATTCTCCCAGAGTGCACTCCTTGAGTTTCTCCAGATAATCCTACTCTTGTTTGGCATGAAGAGAGAAAAACATTTCCTAAGGAACATGACATGTAGCCTAACTTAAAATTCTGTTTTAAAACTGTAATGTTTTGTCAAAATAATACGTGAAGATACTAACCAGCTCATAATTTTTGCATTATTTTACTGTTACTTCTTTTTCTCATCTTTAGATTTTAATGCCAATACAAACTCCAAATTTTCTCTTTCTCATTGTCCCTGTTGGTCAATTTTATCTTACAACAGTTTCCTCAATAAATATATGAAGTTTTTTTTATTCATCCTCATACTTTTATCCCTTTTATGCTATGATTTTATTTATAGATTTAGATATGATAAAATTACAAGGGTATGCTTTTTCAAAATGATGATTCTAACAAGTTTGTTCTCTCTTTTTTCATATATTCCAGTAAAATGATATTCATTGCTAAAATGATACAAAATTACAAAAGAGGGAAAAAGAGAAGGAGAAGAATGGATAAGATAAAATACAGACACAAAGCTGATAGAAAAAAATACAATGACAGAGAAAGTAGAGAAGAAAATTTTCCTTTTAGAAGAGATAGAAAAGAATTCAGATTTGAGTGCTAAATAAATCATAATTTTATTGCCATTAACTACCAGAAGTTTTTAATGCAACAACAGAAAATCAAAACACAGAGAGAACTGCAGATTTATAAGAAAAAGTAAAATTACAAGGTAGCAGTTCTCACACTTTGGCTTCAGAAACAGGATTATCAGCATCACTTAGGACCTTGTTAGCAATGAAGATTAACCAGACTTCTCCAGACCCACTATTTCAAAAACTTAATCAGCAACCCAGGGTTAAAACAGCTTTCTGGAAATTTCCATTGCATGTGAGCATTATGACTACAGTGAAGTGTTTATCTACACTATAGAGTCAGGGATGTTCACTAATGGATTGGTATATTTCAAGCTTTGTTTAAAACACATATATGACAGGAGATAAGATATTCATTTTAAAAAGATTATTTTTACAGTCTTAACTGTGGATGGATTAAAAGTAGAGGTTTATTGAGTCAGGGACTTTTATAGTCTAGACAAAAATTATTAAACACAAGAAAGGGGGCAATTGGAAAATCTGTATTTTATACTTTAATTTTTTTTCATTAGCTTAAACTTCTCTGAGGGTCTGCCCTGGTGGCTCAGAGATTAAAGTGTCTGCCTGCAATGTGGGAGACCTGGGTTCGAGCCCTGGGTCTGGAAGATACCCTGGAGAAGGAAATGGCAACCCACTCCAGTATTCTTACCTAGAGAATCCCATGGACGGAGGAGCCTGGTGGGCTACAGTCCTTGGGTCACAAAGAGTCAGACTGAGTGACTTCACTTCACTTAAACTTCTCTGAATCAAGGCTATATATTGTTACCCTGCTTATTTAATTTATATGCAGAGTACATCATGCAAAATGCCAGGTGAGATGAAGCTAAAGCTGGAATCAAGAATCAAGATTGCTAGGAGAAATAGCAATAAACTCAGTTATGCAGAAGACACCACCCTAATGGCAGAAAATGAAGAGGAAATAAAGAGCCTCTTAATGAAAGTGAAAGAGGAGAGTGAAAAAGCTGGCTTAAAACTCAACACTCAAAAAGCGAAGATCATAGCATATAGTCCCATTCCTTCATGGCAAATAGATGGGGAGACAATGGAAACAGTGACAGACTTTATTTTCTTGGTCTCCAAAATCACTGCAGACAGTGACTTCAGCCATGAAATTAAAAGACATTTGTTCCTTGGTAGAAAAACTATGACAAATTGAGGCAACGTATGAAAAAGCAGAGACATCATTTTGTGACAAAGGCCCGTTTAGTCAAAACTATGATTTTTCCAGTAGTCATGTATGGATGTGAGAGTTGGACCATAACAAAGGCTGAGTGCTTTAGTGCTTTCAAACTGTGAAGCTGGAGAAGACTCTTGAGAGTCCCTTGGACTGCAAGGAGATCCAACCAGTCAATCCTAAAGGAAACCAACCCTGAATATTCATTGGAAGGACTGATGCTGAAGCTAAAACTCTAATACTTTGGCTACTTGACGCAAAGAACCAAATCATTAGAAAACACCCTGATGCTGGGAAAGATTGAAGGCAGGAGGAGAAGGGGCGACAGAGGACGAGATGGTTGGATGGCATCATGGATTCCATGGACATGAGTTTGAGGAAACTCTGGGAGATAGTGAAGGACATGAAACCCTGGTGTGCTGCAGTTTATGCATTTGCAAAAAAACCAGAGAGGACTAAGTGACTGAACAACAACAGAACTGTTCTAAAAATAATCTATTAATTTAAAATATTAAGAAAAAGAAAGTCATTTAAATCATTTATTAGTTTTTCTTAAAAAAAATATATATATATGTATGAAATAGTGTTCTCCATCCTAGATTTTTTTTTCCCTAGAAAGAGTGCTGAGCTATGTAACTTTTGCAAATTTGAGTGGGTTATTCTTTAGATACTAATTTCTAGTACTGAATCTTCTCAAATAGAGCTTTTTAGGACTGTATTTGTTCTTTGTTGTTTCTTTTTTGAATATTGCCCTTATTTTGCAGAAAATGCTTGCTGATTGTCTTTGGTTATTTTTTTCAGAAAAAAAATAGCCATTATAGGTTTAACAATAGAAGAGGTGATTATATATGCTCAAAATAAACACATTCTAGTGGGCATAACAGTGAAATTTCCATTTCAATTAAAATCTGTTGTCCTCAACTAAGAATTTATTTTGTCCTTAACAGCTCAACTATAAGTATGATAGCTGTCACAAAAAAGACCTGAAAAATACTCTAAAACAACAATGCAATTGCAAGTATGCTTTTTATTTCACTAAATGAGTTGAATTTATTAATTCTAGTGTGTCAAATCCTCCATATACTGAATGAAATGAAAGAACCAAAAGTTTCTGGACCTTAGCAAACAAAACTTTATTATGATCAAGTAATGGCGATTTAATAGGCCAACTGAACTTTGTTTTCATACTTAAAATCATCCATAGCATATAAACACAACCGAGGACTACATTGATACTGCCGATGATGGGTGGGTGCTTATTTTTTGATAAACAGTAGAGCATACATTCCTTTTCTTTTTTTAAAGTGAAGTTAATAAGATTTTTTTTTCTTAATCTATGATACTGTCATCTTGTACCTAGATCAAATCAACACTGGTAGACATAAACAAAAATAGTGAATATTTTAAGGAAAAGCTTTGGTTTACATGGAAGGTGATGACAAGAGCTGTAATCTCTTTCTAGTAAGCCATGTTAGATAAGCATTGAGTCTTCCAAATGTCATAACTGGTAATCATCCCCTGTAGACTCTCAGTTCATGCTGCACAGATTTGGAGTGTTTATTTATGTAAGGCATTCAGCATGCGACTGTGATACGACCTGGCCTCCAGGCACCCAGTCTTTGTTCACACACTTCCAGAGGTGACTGTTCCCCATCACAAAGTCTAAGAGGAAGCAATACTTGGTGTTGGGGTCCAGGCTAGACATACTCAAAACCAGTACTGGGAACATCATCTTGCTGTCCCTGGTGACCATTATCTGGTTGGTGAATTCTTTGAAGTGCAACCACATGTGACTTTTCTTGGCTGACACTGGAGTCACCCTTCTCCCTGCCAGTTGGAACTGTCACCCCAAGGAGCTCAGCTGGTAGTCCAATCAGTACTTCAGTCTCTTCTACAAGTTCTGGATCCAAGGAACCTATCTTCCTGTCAATGTCTCTTCACTGGCCCTCAACTCAAACTCACCCACCCAAAAGCCATGTTTAATTCCATTCAACAGGCACTGTTCCATGAAAAGGAGCTGCAGTGACCTGAGAGGAGGGAAAACACCAAGTTTGGGAAGGAGATGGGCAGTGCAGAGGGGTGAAGATAGATGGTATTTCCCTCAAACTCCTGCAAAGTGTGACAAAAATAACTCTTTGTAGCGTCAGATTTGCTTTAAACAAATAAGAATTAGACTATCGACTGGCACACAATTATTTATAAAATGTGCAAATAAAACTATTGATTTTTGAAACCCTCTTGCAAACAAAAGGAGCATTTATAATGTATTAGAATATAAATTATGTGTGTTTGCATGCTCAGTCACTTTCGACTCTTTGTGACCCCATGGACTATAACCCATCATGCTCCACTGTCCATGAAATTTTCCAGGCAAGAATACTGGAGTGGGTGGATTGCCATGCCCTACTCCAGGAGATCTTCCCTACCCAGGGATCGAAGCTGGGTCTCCCTCATGTCTTGCAGAGCAGGCAGAATTTTTACCACTGAGCCACCAGGGAAGCCCTACATTTTATGTATCTCTGGATTGTTATAATATTTCTATAACAAATTGTTAGATTTTTATCCTGCTTTTAAAATGCTGACCACAGATATATCAAATTTGATAGATATTTGTAAAATTTCTTTAAAGGACTCTTTAGGAGAGCTGAAATTTTTGACAGTTTTGAAGTTTGCAGACCTTTTGGCTAGCTTCTTGGTAAAGTACCACATGCTATGAGCATTACTTTTTATGCTTTCCAAATGGACACGTGGATGTCTGTGAACCTGACCTGCACAGAGTAGTTATTTTGGTTCTTTAAACTGCCTGCCAAACTGTGGCAGCAGCGTTTTGATATGGGCAGATGGCCACTTCAAAACAACTCAAAATATGGTATTTTGTCTCTGAATTTACCTTTGAATTCACATCTTTGTATATGAATGCTAGCTCAGATTGAATTTCAGCTCTGACTAATTGTTTTGATGTTCCTAGGCAGTTTACATGAAACATTTGATCAAATAACTAACATGGACTTCACTTCTTATTTGTTGTATAATGTCCCTTCTGGTGGTGTGATAAATGCAATAAAAAAGTTGAGAATAAATACTAATATGTAGCTCTTACCCAGAATATGATGAACAAAATATGTATCAAAAAGAGACAATGATACATATCTGAGGTTAAGCACATAGTTTACTGCTGAATCTAATTTATGCTAAGTCACTTCAGTCATTTCCGACTCTGTGCGACCCCATAGACGGCAGCCCACCAGGCTCCCCCGTCCCTGGGATTCTCCAGGCAAGAACACTGGAGTGGGTTGCCATTTCCTTCTCCAATGCATGAAAGTGAAAAGTGAAAGTGAAGTCGCTCAGTCGTGTCCGACTCTTAGCGACCCCATGGATTGCAGCCTAACAGGCTCCTCCGTCCATGGGATTTTCCAAGCAAGAGTACTGGAGTGGGTTGCCATTGTAATCTAATTTTTTAACAACATAACAATAGCATAGACTTCAAACTTTGAAAGATACTTCAAAATTCATAATTTCTGGTCAAAATTTAAGAGAAATCTTAATATGAGTAAAATAGGAAAATATAATGCTTTTTTTGTAAACAAGGTAGCAATGGCACAGACATCAAAATCTGACACAGATTTTAAACAAAGGTAATTACATTGATTTAAGCAGTTCTTTCCCATTTTTTCACATATTTTATCATCTTAATTCATACCTTGCCTAATTTATTTCTTTCCTTCCTTCTTTTCTTCCCTTTCTTCCGTCCCAGTTCAGTCACTCAGTCGTGTCTGACTGTGACTCCAGGACTGCAGCACGCCAGACTTCCCTGTACATCACCAACTCCCAGAGCTTGCTCAAACTCATGTCCATCGAGTCAGGGATTCCATCCAACCATCTCATCCTCTCATGTCCCCTTTATCTCCTGGCTTCAATTTTTTCCAGCATCATGGTCATTTCCAATGAGTCCTTTCTTCGCATCAGTTGGCCAAAGTATTGGAGTTTCAGCTTCAGCATCAGTCCTTCCAATGAATATTCAGGACTGATTTTCTTTAATTGACTGGTTGGATCTCCTTGCAGTCCAAGGGACTCTCAAGAGTCTCCTCCAATATCATGGTTCAAAGGCATCAATTCTTCGGTCCTCAACTTTCTTCATAGTCCAACTTTCATATTTATACATGACTGACTACTGGAAAAACCACAGCTTTGCCTAGATGGACCATTGTTGGCAAAGTAATGTCTCTGCTATTTAATATGCTTTCTAGGTTAGCTTTTCTTCCAAGGAGCAAGCACCTTTTAATTTCATGGCTACAGTCACCATCTGCAGTGATTATTGAGCACACAAAAAAATAAAGTTTCTCACTGTTTCCATTGTTTCCCCATCTATTTGCCATGAACTATGGGACTGGATGCCATGATCTTAGTTTTCTGAATGTTGAGTTTTAAGCCAACTTTTTCACTCTCTACTTTCACTTCTATCAAGTGGCTTTTTAGATCTCCTTCGCTTTCTGCCATAAGGGTGGTGTTATCTACATATCTGAGGTTATTGATATTTCTCCCGGCAATCTTGATTCCAGCTTGTGCTTCATTCAGCCCAGCATTTCGCATGATGTTCTCTTCTTATAAGTTAAATAAGCAGAGTAACAATATACAGCCTTGACATAATCCTTCCCTATTTGGAACCAATCTGTTGTTTCATGTCCAGTTCTAATGGTTGCATTTGACCTGCATACAGATTTCTCAGGAGGCAGGTAAGGTGGTATTCCATCTGGTATTCCATCTCTTGAAGAATTTCCCACAGTTTGTGATCCACACAGTCAAAGGCTTTGGTGTAGTCAATAAAGCAAAAGTAGATGTTTTTCTGGAATCTCTTGACTTTTCAATGATCCAACGGATATTGGCAATTTGACCTCTGGTTCCTCTGCCTTTTCTAAATCAAGCTTGAATGACTGGAAGTTCACTGTTCATGTACTGCTGAAGCCTGGCCTGGACAATTTGAGCATTACATTACTAGTGTGTGAGATGAGTGCAATTGTACAGTAGTTTGAGCATTCTTTGGCATTGCCTTTCTTTGGGATTGGAATGAAAACTGACCTTTTCCAGTCCTAGGGCCACTGTTGAGTCTTCCAGATTTGCTGGCATATTGAGTGAAGCACTTTCACAGCATCATCTTTTAAGAGTTGAAGTAGCTGAAATTCCATCACTTCCACTATCTTTGTTCATAGTGATGTTTTGTAAGGCTCACTTGACTTCACATTCCAGGATGTCTCGCTCTAGGTGAGTGATCACACCATCATGGTTATCTAGGTCATGAAGTTCTTTTTTGTATACTTCTGTGTATTGATGCCACCTCTTCTTAATACCTTTTGCTTCAGTTAGATCCATACCGTTTCTGTCCTTTATTGTACCCACCTTTGCATGAAATGTTCCCTTCAATTCAGTCACTCAGGCTTGTCCGACTCTTTGCGACTCCATGAATCGCTGCACGCCAGACCTCCCTGTCCATCACCAACTCCCAGAGTCCACCCAAACACATGTCCATTTAGATGGTGATGCCATCCAACCATTTCATCTTCTGTCATCCCCTTCTCCTCCTGCCCTCAATCTTTCCTAGAAACAGGGTCTTTTCAAATGAGTCAACTCTTCGCATCAGGTGGCCAAAGGATTAGAGTTTCAGCTTCAACATCAGTCCTTCCAATGAACACCCAGGACTGATCTCCTTTAGGATGGACTGGTTGGATCTCCTTGTAGTCCAAGGGACTCTCAAGAGTCTTCTCCAACACCACAGTTCAAATGCATCAATTCTTTGGGGCTCAGCTTTCTTCACAGTCCAACTCTCACATGCATACATGACCACTGGAAAAACCATAGCCTTGACTAGACGGACCTTTGTTGGCAAAGTAATGTCTCTGCTTTTGAATATGCTGTCTAGGTTGGTCATAACTTTCCTTCTAAAGAGTAAGTGTCTTTCAATTCATGGCTGAAATCATCATCTGCAGTGATTTTGGAGCCCCCAAATTAAAGTCAGCCGCTGTTTCCAGTGTTTCTGCATCTATTTGCCATTAATTGATGGGACTGGTCACCCTGCTCATTTAACTTATATGCAGAGTACATCATGAGAAAAGCTGGGCTTGGAGAAGCACAAACTATGGTGGAGGTAATAAAGATAATAGTGGCCTCCTTTAAAAGGTCTCCTGCATGTGCTGCTGCACTTAGTGCCCCCAACCCTGTAGCATGCCACTGCCAACTCACACCTCCATTGAAGACTCTTGGACACTCACAGGCAAGTCTGGGCCAGTCTCTTGTGAGGTTACTGCTCCTTTCTCCTGGGTCCTGGTATGCACAAGGTTTTGTTTCTGCCCTCCAAGAGTCTGTTTCCCCAGTCCTGCTTAAGTTCTGGCTGCTCTATGGTGGTGTTAATGGTGATCTCTTCCAAAGGGGCTTATGCCACATTCAGGTCTGCCCCATCCAGAGCCCCTGCCCCTGAGGCAGGCCACTGATGACCCAAGCTTCCACAAGAAACACTCAGACACTCAAAGGCAGGTCTGGCTCAGTCTCTGTGGGGTCTCCTCATGCACACAAGTTTTCATTTGAGTCCTCTGAGTGTCTCTGGAGAGTATGGGGTTTGATTCTAAACACAAGTCCACTCCTCATATTGTCTTGCTGGGGCTTTGCCTTTGTCCTTGGACATGGGGTATCTTTTTCAGCAGCAAGATATTATTTTGGAGTTCTCACAGGAGATGAGCACAAGTCCTTCTACTCGGCCATCTTGTGGGTCGGACGACTGTGGATGAACCATGACTTACACTAACTTTAAAGTGTAGTCCTAAGGAAAATGGATGATTTAAGATTAACCTAATTAATTACAATTAAACAGCCACTTCTGTCATTAACCCAGGATACTTCCCGGGGCCATTCATATCTTAATATATATTTTGCCCTTTCAATGGAGTAATGTTTGTTGTAAAATACTGCACTTACCTTTGTATTAAATCATTTTAATGAGAAAAATGCAAATTAAAACCACAACCATTACTGACCTATAAGATTCAAAACATGTGAAATGTTTGATAACACTCTGTTGGTAAGGCTAAGAAGGAAAAAAACAGTCTAATATTTTGTTTCTCAAGATGTAAAATGGGACAATATCTATGGAGAGGATTTTGTCAATGTCTAACAAAATCAGAGATCTATTTAGCCTTTGACCTAGCAATTCCTTTTCCAGAAAACTGTCACACAGCCTCAAAAGTACACTGACATTAACTTGAAACCACATGCATTAAATGTTCTTCAATGTAACATTATTGCTACTAGTAATAAAATTGGAATTACCTCCAATTTTTTTTTTCAACCCCAAATCCACTTTTTATTGTACATTGTCTTTTGCTAAATTATGTCCAACTCTATGCAACCTCACAGATTGTAGCCCACCAGTTTCATCTGTCCATGGGATTCTCCAGGCAAGAATATTGGAATGGGTTGCTGTGCCCTCCTTCAGGGGATATTCCTGACCCAGGGATTGAACCCATATCTCTTATGTCTCCTGCATTGGCAAGCAGATTCCTTACCACTAGCACCACCTGGGATACCCATTGCTTATTCCATCAACTCTGGTCACACCCCTGGGGGTAAATTTAAATGTTAGAAATGGTCAGTATAATACTTTGCATGATTTTTGTCATTGTTCAGTCACTAATCTTGACCAACTCTTTACAACCCCATGGACTGCAGCATGTCAAGCCTCCCTATGTCCTGGAGTTTGCTGAAATTCATGTCCATTGAGTTGAAGATGCTATCTAAAATCTCATCCTCTGCCATCACCTTCTCCTTTTACCTTCAATCCTTCCCAGCATCAGGGTCTTTTCCAGTGAGTTGACTCTTCGCATTAGGTGGCCAAAATATTGGAGCTTCAGTTCCAGTATCAGTCCTTACAATGAACAGTCAGAGTTGATTTCTTTTAGGATTGACTGCTTGGATCTCCTTACTGTCCAAGGGACTCTCAAGAGTCTTTTCCAGCACAACAGTTTGAAAGAACCAGTTCTGAGACATGCAGCCTTCTTTATGGTCCAACTCTCACATCTATACATGACTACTGCAGAACCATAGATGTTTGTTGCCAAAGTGATGTCTCTGCTTTTTAATATACTGTCTATATTTGTCATAGCTTTCCTTCCAAGAAGCAAGAGTCTTTAAATTTCATGGTAAAAATTATTTAAAATTTACTCTATATATTCCCAGTGAAAAGTGGTTCTTATTGTGGCTAATTTAATGAAATGATATTTTATGCAAAGCATAATTTTTTTAAATTGGAAAGTATAATTAATTAAATTAAGAACACAGTTGAGTTGTGAGTGTGGCCACCTAAACTGTGGATATAATCAATGTATAACAACCCACTTGGTGAAAATTTAGTCTAATTGAAGACCAATTACTTTATTTGCTTGTAATACACATGTCATCTACTTAAAAATAGAAGTAGCTGCTAGTCAAGTAGCTAGGAAGAAACAAAGAGACTTGGGTAGCTGATATTTCAAACTCAGTAGTATAAATCAAGGAAAAATAACATATTTTATCATAAAAATGCTATAAAAAAGTTTTACATGCATGATTTTATAAATTACTTCTATTCTATTGTTCATATCAATTCAACAATAGCTATCTTCCTATCTTATGTCACTATTACTTATAAGTAAGTAGTGTTATAGTTTTAAAATATTTGCTTTTATCAAATAATATATGCCTATTTAAAAATCACATGTTAAAGATTTTTTTATATTAAATGTGGATAGGGTCAGGCCACAGCTTCACTTCTAAGTCTACCCTCCAGGAAACTTTTCTAAAATTGTTTATATTTTGCTTTTGTCCCATCCCAAACAATATATAAAATAAGTTATTTTCTAAATTGATTAATATCATAACATTTATTGTTCCCTCATTATCAAATCCAGAGAAGGCAATAGTACCCGACTCCAGTACTCTTGCCTGGAAAATCCCATGGGCAGAGGAGCCTGGTGGGCTGCAGACCATGCAGTCGCTAAGATTCGGACACGACTGAGCGAGTTCACTTTCACTTTTCACTTTCATGCATTGGAGAAGGAAATGGCAACCTACTCCAGTGTTCTTGCCTGGAGAATCCCAGGGATGGGGGAACCTGGTGGGCTGCCGTCTCTGGGTCGCACAGAGTCGGACACGACTGAAGCGACATAGCAGCAGCAGCAGCAGCAATATCAAATCAAATATAAATATTTAACTCACTCAGGTCCTCTTCTCCATACCTATTTTGGTCAATTATGTTATTCTTTTGTTTTTCAGTCAGTTATCTTTAGTATAAACAATGTAATTAACTTCAATCATTTTTATTCAGTTTTCATACTTCATATGATGATTTTAGTGGTATTTCTTTTCTATACAATTTTGTTCTTGATATGGTTTGTATACATTACACTTTTGCATTATGACAGTTCTTGGATTGTTATTCCATCCTTAAATAACATCTTATTTTTCTTTCCATGACCTAAGGATTGACTCAAAATTGAAAGTCAATAAACAATATTTTCATCATTATGCTGGCAGACATGTTGAGTAATAAAATGCCAATTATCTTCCCATCTTCAGGAGTTCAAAATCACCATCCAGTGACTCTTGAGGGAGAATTATAGGCTGAAATAATTTTCACAGTCAATTAAAAAAAAATCTTGAAAATTGAAAATCTTGTTTGAAAATCTTGCTTGGAAAATAATTTTCATCCTCTGTTTCTGTCACTTTTGGAGGTTATAATAACCATTAAGTCTTGCATGTACTACCTTAATTCTCAACATTTTTCTGTTTTAAATCATGTTTATCATTATGTTCTACTGCTTTTATTTCTTAAAAGTATCTGTAATGATCTCTACCAAAATTTCATTACCTTCTCTGTTGGGTTTTCTCTTTGTTTTTCTTTTATTATAATTTTGTTTTGCTTAATTTACATATTAGTTTTTATTCCCCCTTAGGTCATAATGAAAGATCTTCCTAAACTATGAAATTAACAAGTAACATTTCTGATTCCTAAGCACTATAATGTTAATTTTAGAGCTCAGGGATTTCTAATTTCCTGAAGATGAAATATATGCATGCATAGAGACAGTATGTGTTCCTCCAGCTGCTTGGTAAATAGGTCTGTATTCTAGTTAGGTTGTACTCATGCAAGTTATTACAGAATGAGAGGCTGCACAGAATAATCTCTTCTTTTCGTAAAATCACAGCAATCTTCCTAGCTCTTGATAACACAAGCACCAAATTGACAAAGGCTTTATTCTATGAATCAACATTCGACTTTTTCAATCTTATTTAGGATGTAAATGCTGTATTTAAAGTTTTTTAAAAAGGTGAGTTTTGAAGTAATTGTAGATTCATTAGCAGTAATAAGAAATAATACAAGGGGATTTCATGTACTCATTATCCATTTTTCTCTGTGTTGACATCTTAGACTATAGTACAATATCACACCCAGGATATTAAATTTTACATAAGATGTGTGATTTAGATAAAGGCCCTAACATTTCTTTTTGAAGTTTTATTGAATTTGTTACAACATTGTTTCTGTTTCATGTTTTGGTTTTTTGGCCATGAGGTATGTGATCTTAGCTCCCCAACCAGGGATCTTACCCTCACCTCTTCCATTGGAAGGTGAAGTCTTAACCACTGGACCACCGGAGAAGTCCCCCCAGGCTCACTTTTTTTTTTAACCTATCAAATTTCTCTAACACAATTGACTAAAAAGGCTACCTTTTCTTTGTTGAGTTGCACAGAGAAGAGATGACCATTTACAAGCCTCAGGATTGTGAGAGAATATATTCATCTTATTTAAGCTGCTTAGTCTTTGATATTTTGTTATGATAGCCTTTGCAAAACTAACACAGTTACCAAGTTGAAACTTCCAATCTATAAACACTAAATGTCTTTCCATTTAGAATCTCTTTGATTTTTATTAGTGTTTTATAGTTTTTCAATGACACATCTTATAAATAAATTGGTTATTTGGATATATTTCAGTTTTGAGTGAGTATAAAAATCTCACTATTTGTTTGTTAATTCCTATCTTATAGGAATGCAATTAATATTTTATGTTTGTTATATATTGTGTATCTGTGCTGAGCGTATTAACTCTAGAATTTTTTTTGAGTATATGTGTATTCCTAGACTTTAGTTTGTATATAATCATCTCATCTGCAGTTAGAGACAATTTTAGTTCTTACTTACCTACATATCTGTCTTTTAACTATTTTTCTTGCCTTACTGCACTTGCTAGAACATCTCATACTATTATAAATGAGAACCATAAGAGTGAATATCTTTGCTTTGGTTCTGATCTTGAGAAGGGAAATAATTCAGTATGTTAACTATGAGACTTTTCTCTTTGGTTTTCTTGTTATTTATTTATTTATTTTCTTTTGGTTGATGCTATTTATGAAGTGGGAGAAGTTACTCTCTATTCCTGTTTTTCTGAAGTTTTTTGTTTATTTGATTTTATTATGTGAACAGTTGTGAAATTTGTCAAAGTCTTCTTCTACACTGAATTATAAGACCATGTAATCCTTTTTTTTTTTTTTTTTTTGTCTTTAGGATTGGGTGAATTACATAAATAATTTTTTAATATTGAACTAATTATATGTTGAGAATGAATATCAATCAATAACAGTGCATAACTAGTTTTATATATTACTAATTCTATTTATTAGTTTTGCTGAGGATTTCTACATTTATTTTATGATGGAAATTGATCTGCATTTTTTCTTTTGTGTACTGTCTTCTTCTTGTTTTGGTGTTACTGTAAGAGTACTTATTACTGTAACAGAAATAAAAATCTAATATTTTGCTTCAAAAACTGTGACCCTCATGAATAAGATCTGTGATTTCTGTCATTAAAGATGTGAGGACAGGGTACCTATAAGCAATTACTTTTAAATTTACACTAGGCATTTATTCTCTGGAATCATATCATTTATAATATGTGATGGTCAATTAGCTGCTTTTTACAGCTGCAGTAAAGGGTGATAGGAAAGTGCAAAAAGATTCTTCTAATATCAGACACAAAACTGAATTTCTGTGTAATTTAGAACAAGTGGCTTTAACCTCATGGAATTGAAATTTTTGTGCTGTGAAATGAGAATTATGATGCCAACTATTAATAGTACTGGAGAAGTCAAGTGAAATAATATAAGTAACACCTTGTAAGATAATAGAATTTTTAATAACCTCAGTGTGAAATTATATCTCTAGTTCTTTATCTATTATCTATATATAGAAACAGAGAAAAAAAAAATAGAAAGGGACTTCCCCTCATGGTCCAGTGGTTAGGAATCCACCTGCTAATGCAGAGGACATGGGTTCAGTCCCTGGTCTGGGAGGATTCCACATGCAACTAAGCCTGAGGGCCGCAACTACTGAGCCTGTGTATTGAGACTACTGAAGTCCACAAGCCTGGAGCCCGTGCTTCATAAAAAGAGAAATCACCACAAGGAGAAGCCTGTGCATTGCAACAAAGAGTAGTCCCTGTTCATTTCAATGAGAGAAAGCCCATGCATCACAACTAAGACTCACCATGGTCAGAAAAAAATAAATACAATTTTAAAAATGAAACAATAGAAAGATGGATGTGGGCCAGGGATAAACAAGATTTCCATTTCCAGAACTGTGTCATTAAAGAGGATGTAGACTAGGTTTTGGTGGGTTTGACTGGAAAGCCAGAATCCAAGTTGCCCATAAGTAGTTCACAGAAAGAATGAAGATGCTGCTTCAACTTCTTTCTGAATGGTATTAGGTGACTTGATTCTGAAAAAGCTGTGAGCATAGAAAAAATGAGCTTTGGACTCTGTCCCCACAGAAGGAGACTTGCATATAAACAAGACTCTTTATATGGGGACAGAGTCAAACTTAACAGATTCTGCAACCCAAAGAAGGCTGGCTGAATATTTTCACTACTTTTGCTCTAATTATTGTGACCACCTCACTTACATTTCTGCCACTTTAATTAAATAAAAATTAATCTTTTTATTAAATGTGTTAGCATGGGTGTCTATTCCAACATTTTAAAAAATATCCCTTAGTTCTCATTACCTAATCAGTTAATTTTGGCATTATTTCTCCATTTTTCCTACTTTATCACCATCTAGCCTTCTGCCCTAGGAGATTCAGACCTTGCTATTCATAAATGACATACTTTTCCTTTATGCTCAAAAGTTTTCTCTATAATCAAAAGATAACTTAGCTGATTATAAAATTCTTGCATCACATATTCTTCCTCTCAGTGTATTTTAGATACTGATCAAACTGTCTCCTTGCATGAATATTACTCTGAAGAAGTCAAATTCAGCTTGATATTTCATGCTAGTAGGGGACATGATTTTTTTCCCCACCTACTCCTAGGATTCTTTCTTTGTACCTGATTTTTAACATCCTTTCCAGAATATGCTTTGAATTGGAATGCTAGGTATAAATGTTAGGTTTCATTATTTCTTGGAAATGTATGAGCGCCTTCAGTCTGCACATTTTCTGTCTTTATTTCAGAAAAAAATGTTATAAATAATTATACTTTAGACTCGCTGTATTTTATGTTCCATTTGCTTATTTCTTTAAAATATCCATAATATATGTTAGATATACTTTCTTTTTAAGTCTATCATTCTTTGTATGATCATATTTACATTCCTCTCTCCTTCCCTCTCTTTCTTCCTGAGTCATCCTCATAACTACTTAGAAACATCTAGCTTTTTTCACCTATAATGCTTTAGCTTTTCATTTTTTGACATATTGTGACAGTTTGCAACTCACTTCCATATTCTTTGGACTTCCTACAAAGTCTTTTTGGAATACTTGTTCTCATTGTTCAAATTTCACTTATTACTTATAAAGATGATATTATCTATAAATCCTGTGAGAATAATGAGAAGCATTTCCTTCATACCCTTGGTTTTACTGTAACCATCTTTTCATTAGAAATGTACTTTACTGATTTAAAGAAAAATGTTTTGTGCATAGAGCTCATTTTCTTTCTAAGTATGATCCATCTTTGAATTTTTTTTTGCTGCTTGTCAGAGATGTTGGCAACTGTGGTAACTGGGGCCTTCTGGGGTGTGGATTCAGAGGTGCTGTTTCCAAACTTCCTCAAAAAATTGCTTTGTTGATAGAAAATATTATCTGGTTTCAGCATACACTTGGTGGACGTGATTCATCACATAACAAAACCCTTAGCTTGAATCAGTTAAGTGTCCATTCCAATGAGGAACACCTTTCAGTATTTGCTGCTGCTGCTAAGGCATTTCAGTCGTGTCCGACTCTGTGCGACCCCATAGACGGCAGCCCACTAGGCTCCTCAGTCCCTGGGATTCTCCAGGCAAGGGTACTGAGGATGGAGAAATTTATAGCTAACCATCGGTTGCAAGAGTGATGGAGTGGCTAGAGGTGTTAAGTGAAGAGGCAGGCTGTTCTTCACAGATCAAGAAACTGTCCCTGCCTTTAGGCTACAACTCATCTGACCATCTTGGCCCCAGAGTTGCTGACAGTATGAGGTGCAAGCTGTCTGTGTCTGCTACTGTGGTTAAGCAAAAACCAGGAGCCCATTCTCCCATTGCTGCTAAACTACTCTCAAAGCTACTGGCATTCACTGCTGCATAAAATCACCTTTAAAAAACAGCTTTATAAAATGTAGGTTAAATATTAGAAATTTCAGCCATTTCAGCGAGCATATTGTTCAGTTAATTGTTGTATATCTGCAGAGCTGGTCTGCCTTTTTCTGCCCCCAACCTCTGCATACTCTCCTCATAGAATGGAGGCTCCATTCCAGGAAGAACATGATCAAGATGCCTTTTTTGCCCTTATGGTATTACTACTCTCACAGACCCAGGTGCTGACAGAATCTGAGAGCAACAGCAAAGTAATATTCTGTTTCTTCTTTCTTTCTTCTAAATTCTATTTAGTGCCTCCAATTGGCAGAAATCAAGAGAAATTTAGCAAGCTAGGGTGTCTGAAATATGTGGCTTGCAAGTTTACACCTCAGAAGAATGAAAGAAAGTGAAGAAAGGAAAATGTAGTACTGAGAACACATCTTATTGAAATCCACAGTATCCAGAGCATCCCTCAACTCAGAAAGTCATGGATTGGTCCCTCTGTTTTTCTCTTAATCTGTTCAGACTGCTATAATGAAGTACCGTAGACTGAGTAGCATGTAAACAAAAGAAACATAGTTCTCGCAGTTCTGGAGGCTGGGAAATTCAAGAGCAAGATACTAGCAGATTTGGTATCATTCATGCATAAGGGGTCCGCTCTTAAGATTACCAATCAAAGGCCCTATCTCCAAATACCATCCCACTAAAAACTAAGTTTTAGTACATGAACATTTAATCTATGGAAATACTCTTCTTTTGTCCTCTGTTTAGCTTTCACTGAAGCAACTATGAGGCTATGAAAGAAAAGGTACAAAGGTTTTGTTTATTTTCACTAGTTTTTTTGTTGTTATTGCTCTATTTTTTTTTTTTTTCCTTTCAGGGTACCTGCTTTTCTGTTTGAAATATCTAGGTCCCAACAGGATATATTCCATGGTACTCCAGCCTTCCAGTAATGCTTAATGTCTTAGCTGTAATTTTGAAGAGATTATGCTGGATAAGGAACTCACTTTTTTTTTTTTATATATGGATGTCTTGGGAACTGAAGAAGTTTGTGAAAATAAACATCACACACTCCTGTTTAGGTTAATATTTCACAATTTTGGCTATTATAATTCTGTTTGTATCTTGGAATTATGTGTTTTGTTTTTTTCCATTGTATTAAAGCTCTAATCTTCTACTATTCTTTTGTTCTTTTGGGTATTTTCCAGGGGTTGAGAAAGATAAAGTGAAATAAAATGCTTTTATTTCGTTATTTTTAAACAGAAAATTTGCATTCTCCAACTACAGCCTGTCAAACCAGTTTTTAATCTTTCAGGAGAAACAATATTGTACTTCACCCAATACTTTTTGTTGTTGTTATTGCAAAGCTCCCATTATGAATCTGTCACAGAAGCAAAATCATAAATTGCAAGTCATAAACATTTAGCAAATGTCCATCTGTATAAGAATATCACAAAGAAATGTTTCTTCAGTTGGAATATCAGTGGTAAATCTATTGCATATAGTACAGGTATTAGTATCCTAGGGCTGTTACAGCAAATACTGCAAGTACATGACTTTAAGCAACAGAAATGTATTTTCTCACAGTTCTGGTGGCAAGAAGTCTGAAATTAAGGTGTCAGCAGGATCATGCTCCCTCTGGAGACTCTAAGAATCCTTCTTTCTTCTCCCTAACTTGTCATGATCATAGGCAAATTCTTGGCATGACTTGACTCAAAGTTGCATCCCTCCAACCCCTGTCTCCACCATCACATGGCCCTTTAAACTGTGTGTTTACCTGTTCCGTCTCTTTGTCCTTACAAAGACACTAGTCATTGGACTTAGGGCCCACCTCAACCCAATACAATCTTGTGCTTGTGCTCAGTTCTATCAATCCAATCATCTCATCCTTTGTCATCCCTTTCTTCTCTTGCCCTCAATCTTTCCCAGCATCAAGGTCTTTTCCAATGAATCAGCTCTTTGCATCAGGCGGCCAAAATATTTGAACTTTAGCTTCAGCAGCAGTCCTTCCAATAAGTACTTAGGGTTAATTTCCTTTCAGATTCACTGGTTTGATCTTGCTGTCCAAGGGACTCTCAGAAGTCTTCTCCAGCACCACTTCATGGCAAATAGATGGGGAAAAAGTGCAAACAGTGACAGATTTTATTTTCTTAAGCTACAAAATCACTGTGGACAGTGACTGGAGCCACAAAATTAAAAGATGCTTACTCCTTGGAAAAAAAAAGAAAATAGCTATGAAAAGCTATGATGAAGCTTAAAATATCCTAATTAGAGAGCCTAGTTGACGTTGGGGGACAAAGTCTTAGTTTCTGTAACAGTAAATTACTCATATTTTGAATAACAGCTTCTTATGCCACTATGTCCTATTTAAACTTGACTCTAGTATTTCAGGTGATCCTGTGACTAGAGCTACTTGTCATCAACTGGGCATAATCATATCATTAAGCCATAAATCAAGTGCTCACAGCAGAAGTTGACTATATAATGAAAATGATACATTCAGGATTAGGCCAAACATTTATGAAGGGATCCAACAGCAGCATGTATAAATTACCTAGATTCCTGAGTCACCTGCAACAATGTAGACTATTGCTTTTTCATTGACTATCTTGACTTCAGTTCACTTCAGTCACTCAGTCATGTCTGACTCTTTGCAACTCTATGAATCGCAGCAAGCCAGGCCTCCCTGTCCGTCACCAACTCCTGGAGTTCACTCAGACTCACGTCCATTGAGTCAGTGATGCCATCCAGCCATCTCATCCTCTGTCGTCCCCTTCTCCTCCTGCCCCCAATCCCGCCCAGCATCAGAGTCTTTTCCAATGAGTCAACTCTTCGCATGAGGTGGCCAAAGTACTGGAGTTTCAGCTTTAGCATCATCCTTCCAAGAAATCCCAGGGCTGATCTCCTTCAGAATGGACTGGTTGGATCTCCTTGCAGTCCAAGGGACTCTCAAGAGTCTTCTCCAACACCACAGTTCAAAAGCATCAATTCTTCAGGGCTCAGCTTTCTTCACAGTCCAACTCTCACATCCATACATGACCAGTGGAAAAACCATAGCCTTGACTAGACGGACCTTTGTTGGCAAAGTAATGTCTCTGCTTTTCAATATGCTATCTAGGTTGGTCATAACTTTTCTTCCAAGAAGTGAGCGTCTTGACTTGAGTCCATTCAAAGACTCTGGCTGGATACTAGCTTTAAAGGGTGTCCATGATGGATGGTAATCGTACCTGCTCTCTCTTATTAGAGAAGAAATGATGGCAACTTTTTCTCTCAACAAAACAGGACCCCTTTTGTGACATGACAGCTAGAACTCCTAGAGAAATAAGATATTTAGCGTCACAAATGGTGGCATGTTTCTGTATACCACTGTAGGAACACTGTTTTATTCGCTTTTATTCTACCCATCACTGAAGGGAACTGTTCTTCAGCAGAGAAGAGTCTCATCTCAACAATAGATGGGTTTTACCATCCACCACGTGAATTCTCATGTTGACTCCAAGGCATGAAGTAACATTTAACCAAAGGTGACCAGACCAGTTCATTTCACTATTTCCTGACCTTTCTTATTTTTAACACCAAAAGTCTCTCAGACACCCCCTCAGTCGCATGAATACGAGGATATTTAATCATTCTAAATCCAAACTGTCCACTTCATATAGGAAACATATTATGGAGTAAATTTTAGAAAAGTATGGAATGGGAGCTGATGTATCAATGCTTTCTCTTTTTGCTCCCTAATCCTGAGATACCTTCAAACATCTTCTCATACAGTCCCTTGGAATCATGCAAGCAGCAACCCATAGTGTTGAAAATATTCATAATATCTCTTTGCTTTGGCCTTCCTTTGAATTCTGCTTCCTTCATTATATTTTTCACCATTGTTCCCTGAGATCACCTCCTTCATAATGTATTCACATGTACCTTTTAAAAAATTATTGTTTTAGGCTTCCCTGGTGGCTCAGTGGTAAAAATATCTGCCTGCCAATGTAGCAGACTTGGGTTCTATCCCCAATATGCAAAGATCCGACATGTGGGGAAGCAACTAAGCTCGTGTGTCACAGCTATTGAGCCTGTGTTCTACAGCCTGAGAGCTGCAACTACGGAGCCCATATGGCACAACTGCTGAAGCCTGCATCCCCTAGAGCCTGTGCTCTGCAGCAAGAGGCCACCTCAATGAAAGCCCACACCTGCAACTAGAGACTAGCCCCCACTCGCCACAACTAGAGAAAAGCTTGTGCAGCAACAAAGACCCAGCACAGTCAGAAATAAATAAATAAATATATACAATTATATAAAAATGTTCTTTCTTAGCAAATTGCTATAAGTCGCCTGCTATCTTAAACAAATAAAATTTTATTTGGATTTGAAGTACTAAAAAGAAGCTGAAATGATAGTGAAAGCCATGGTGATTTTCAGATAGAAATTTATATTATTCGAATACAGGTTTCTTCTTAGATGTAACTATGAAGTTAAGTAGATTTTGAAGGAAATATTTAAGGGAGCATTATCTATCTATCTATAAAGTGGCATAATTGAATTGGAATGGAATCTTTCTTGAAAGATCAGAGAATTAGATCACCTACACTTCCTCCCACATCTCCACCCATTCTCTTCCCAACTTCATTTCTGTTACTTAAGTTTTTCTGCTATTGTCTTAAATTCCACAGTTGTTTTACATAAATTAAATTTTAAAATAGACTAAAGTCTTTCCTCCATATAAGGCCAAATAAAGATTGATTTAGGATATACATTACTTCATCTATAGCTGTTTTAGAAATTATTCCAATAATTAAAAAAGCATAAAAATGCTAGAATGTTTCTGATGTTGTCCATTATTACATCAACAGTAATTCAAACGTGTTGAAGTCTTATGCTTCTTAGTTTTCCTTTGTAGTGGAAATGTTTGAGTCCTTGTATTAATGGCCACCAGTTTCTTTGTCAAAGCTTCTCCAGTCATGAGTTATTTTGTCTCAATTATTTCTGTTCATTGGATTTAACTGTCTAATTGTTCCTCTGTTAGGAGTATCTGTTAAAACTATTTGCAGGTGTCTGAGTTTCTGCCTGTTTGTGAGTGCCTGAGTGTTGCTTTTATCCAGTTAAAAAAAAAAAAAAAAAACTGGATAGAAAGTTTTTATTTCACACTTTTTCTCAGAACTTTAAGACATAACCCTTCTGTCTTCTCTGCTTCTCTGAATAAATATCACATTAGTCCTTTGTTTGCTTCTCTATGAGTCTTTTGCTCAGCTGGATTTTTCTTCAAGAAAGACCAATGTCTCTCTCTTTTTTTAAGCTTTCAGGCTTGACGATGTATATGTTCTGGTTTCATGACTGAACAAGACCTTAATTAGGCGTAATATGCTGCTGTTGTCGTTCAGTTGCTCAGTTGTTTTCTACTCTTTTGTGACTGCATGGACTGTAATGGTCATATTTTATTTACCTGAAGAAAATGTTGATGGCTCCTTTATCTTCTGGCTTTAAACGGCACTCACAAGAAATCTGGGCCCAGCTTAAATTTCACCCCATGAAAGCAAATTGCTATTTTCTGCCTGGTTGCTTAATTTTTTTTTTTTTTAAATTCCTGAAGTTTTGCAACTTTAAATGGATATATCTCAGTGTCAATTATCTCTGTCATTTCCCAGTGTGCTCTTGTATGCTTCAAATTCAGTTATTCCTCCTTTTATGAATTTCCTTTCAGAAAAAAAATTTTATTTTAAAATATTTTTCTTCTCATTGTTAAGGTATCCAGAAATACCAATTATCTTTCAATTGGAAGATTTCTTTTTTTCTGTCTTCAATATCTGTTACTCTCTTCCTAATTTATTCAAATTATATATAATTTTGTAAGTTTTTACTTTTCTTTTTTGTCAGTGATTTCATTTTCAGCAGTATCTATTCTCTTACTTGCCGTGTCTAATCATTTATTAATTTTATGAGAGAATTGCTTTATTCTCTATGGGCTTCCTTTTCAATTTTGAGTCCCTGTATTTTGGATTTATTTTATCATTAAGTCTCTAGGGGATATTTCTTCTGTTTCTTGAATTAGGTTTCCTCTAACATGTGGTTCGTTTCTGCCTTTTTCATGATAGTTTTTCTTAAAAAAAAAAAAAGGTGAAAGAATATTATTCTGTAATTGTCAGCCAATTTCTCTTCTCTTTGGCCATACTTGTGGAGAGTTCTGTTTGTTTCCAAGTCTAACCTCCTCCTACTTGCTGCAGGACAGGCCAATACATCAAGAGACCAGGTGTTGGGCAAGCAAATTTATTCTAAAAAACAGACCAAGAAGATGGTAGGCTAGTGTTCCAAAAAAGTCATCTTACTTGAGTTGGAATTCAGGCTTTAAAAGAGGGGATGTGGTTGGTTATTGAAAACTGCTTGTACCTGAATCCTTTGTTCTTACAGCTGTCCTTATAGGTCTGGTCACAGTGTTCCTATAAGCTTCCAACAAGATAAATATTTGTCTTTTCTGTTATGTAATTTTTTGTCTCTATATAAATGGGAAAATGTTATACTTTTACATATCAGAGCCTTGAAAATGGGCTATGTATATTTCAGGCTGTAGGCAACATTCTTTTAGTTATTACTTGTAGCAAAAGCAATAGAACACAAATTTTAAGGTTAAAAAAAAATAGAAAAATGGAATCAGATTTGCTCTGCTCTACTATATATTCATATGTTCCATTTGCTAGCATATTATCATTAATTTTCCTTGACCCTCCCTTTCAGTCTTAGCTGAGACATTCTTTGTTCTCTTTCTGAATCATTCTAAGACTTACTTAGAGAAGTTGGATGTTTAATCTTTTGTGATATTGTTATTATTTTAGTATTGTGAGTGAATTCATTTGTTCATTAGTGTTGTGTTAAATCTCCTGCAATATGAATGCATTGGGCCCCCATGACTCATGCTTTTGTGAGAGAGTTCCTTCTACTTGTTCAGTGAATCTTCTCTGCTGTCTGTTCACTGAAGCCCATTACATTTGTATACGGCCACATTCATACCTGTACCACTGAATGGTAAGGATAACCAGGGGTATAGCAAATTTTGTTATAGCAAATCAACCACAGAAAGAATGTGAAAGTGTTAGTCACTCAGTCATGTCTGGCTCTTTGCAACACCACAGACTGTAGCCCACCAGGCTCCTCTGTCCATGAAGTTCTCCAAGTAAGAATACCGGAGTGTGTTGTCATGCCTTTCTCCAGGAGATCTTCCCAACCCAGAGACTGTACTCTTACTTCTCCAGCCAATTCTGGTTCTTTACGGCTAGCCACCAGGGAAACTCAGATCCCTCAACCATAGAGGAAAGAGGGATTTTCAGTACTTTCATCATGCCTCTATCTTCACACAATGTCCTTTGTTCTCCAAGGAGCTCTTTAGAAATGGTCTGTCAGCCCTACTTTCTACTCCCAGCTCAAAAGAGTCCTGAGGATTCTCTAGGCTGCAGGCAGAAATGTGTTAGTACTCTCTAGTTGCCTCTACTCCTCTGCTGCTGCTGCTGCTAAGTTGCTTCAGTTGTGTCCGACTCTGTGTGACCCCAGAGATGGCAGCCCACCAGGCTCCCCTGTCCCTGGGATGCTCCATGCAAGAACACTGGAGTGGGTTGCCATTTCCTTCTCCAATGCATGAAAGTGAAAAGAGAAAGTGAAGTCACTCAAGCGACCCCATGGACTGCAGCCCACCAGGCTCCTCCGTCCATGGGATTCTCCAGGCAAGAGTACTGGAGTGGGGTGCCATTGCCTTCTCCATGTACTCCTCTAAATCTGATAAATAATAAATGTCACACTTACCTCCTTAATGAGTTTTATCTTGGGACATTTAAGTAATACCAAACCTCAAGTGACTAAAAAAATTATAAATTTGAAATATAATGTAGCAAGCCTGTAAGTGTTGAAACAAAATTAATTAAAAATAAATATTCTGAGGTGGAAACGCATAGTGAAAGTGAAAGTTGTTCAGTCATGTCTGACTCTTTGTGACACCATGGGCTATACAGTTCATGGAATTCTCCAGGCCAGAATACTGTAGTGAATAGCCATTCTATTCTCCAGGGGATCTTTCCAACTTAGGGATGGAACCCAGGTCTTCCACATTGCAGGCGGATTCTTTACCAGCTGAGCCACCAGGGAAGTGCATGTCTAATTTATGATGATCTGGAGAGGTAAACATTGATAATAACAAGGGGCAAAAATGATCAATTGAGTGCCAGCCAAAGGGCACTTGTTTTAAACATTAATTGAAGAACAATATGAACAAATAAACTTTAGTTGAATAATAAAATTATTTATGAATAATTGCTTTGATGAAATAATAGATTAAATTTTCTGGCCTAGAGGGAGTTAGTGCTTATATATCTCATCTCATTTAAATCTTTTTCATCTTTCAGGCACATTTTACAGATTAAGGTATTTAGGTAGAGAAAAGCAAACAATTCAGCCAAAGGCACCCGGATTATTAAATTAAGTCAGGTTTTCAAGGAGGCAGGCTAGTTCCAGAGTCTATACCTCGTCTTGCACTTCTCCACCCCTTTGTGGAATGGGTGAATTTATACCCCAACCTATAACCTCGTGTCTCACTTACTTCGTTTTTTTCCTCATATATTTCTATAGAATCATTGCCACATAATCCTTTCCTTACACACCCTGGGCTAATATGTCATAGTTTGACCTTATCTATTTTCCCTAATTTTTGCTCACATTCACTATGCAGTTTAGGTGTAACACTCCTTGAAACTAAAAGGGGAGATAAATGCGTTCATTTTAAACCCCAAATCATAGCTAAATCAAAACTTATGTATTAGCATTTGTCTTTTACATAAATCTGTTGAGGTATGTGCAAATGTTCATCACTTAACTCTAATTTCCTTGAAGATATAGACTATTTTTTCATTTTTATTTTATTCCTAACCCCCAAATTTGCCTGCCACTTGGAACTCAGCTCCTGTTCAGAGGATTTGATTAAATGACTATGCTGCTGCTGCTGCTGCTAAGTCGCTTCAGTTATGTCCGACTCTGTGTGACCCCATAGATGACAGCCCACCAGGCTCCCCCGTCCCTGGGATTCTCCAGGCAAGAACACTGGAGTGGGTTGCCATTTCCTTGAGAAGATTCTAAATAATAAATAAATATTATATGACTAATAAGCCCTTTGATATTAAGGAAACCAGCTTGAAAAGAGCCTAATAGTATCAGTTGGAAAGAAAAATGAGCATATATTTCTTCAGCAGAAACTTAAAGACTTTTGTATTTTCCATATACTTAACTCCCCCTCCCCCCAACAAACACTTTCTATTCATCAATAATCAGGAATTTTCAGTTACTTTCTCCAAAGTTATTTGGTTCTAATTGGAACTCAAGATAACATATTTGCTATTCCTCAAAGAAAGGTTGAATCTGCTTACCCAATAAGGCAAATATTCTTAGTTGTTCAATGAAATTGATAAATTAAGTGATTAAAACACAAACTTTCAATTCAGTTCAATCACTCAGTCTTCTCTGACTCTTTGTGACCCCATGGACTGCAGCACACCAGGATTCCCTGTCCATCAGCAACATCCTGAGATTGTTCAAACTCATGTTCATCCAGTTGGTGATGCCACATAACCATTTCATCCTCTGTCGCCCCCTTCTCCTTGGGCCTTCAATCTTCCCAACATCAGGGTCTTGTCCAATGAGTCAGTCCTTTGCATCAGGTGGCCAAAGTATTGGAGTTTCAGCTTCAGCATCAGTCCTTCCAATGAATATCCAGGACTGATTTCCTTTAGAATTGACCTGCTTAATTTCCTTGAAGTCCACAGGGCACTGAAGAGTCTTCTCTAGCTCCACAGTTCAAAAGCATCAGTTCTTCAGTGCTCAGCTTTATGGTCCAACTCTTTATGGCCCAACTCTCATACCTATACATGACTACTGGAAAAACCATAGCTTTGACTAGATGGACCTTTGTTGGCAGAGTAATGTCGCTGCTTTTTAATATGCTGTCTAGGTTGTTTTTTCTTCCAAGGAGCAAGTGTCTTTTAATTTTATGGCTGCAATCACCATCTGCAATGATTTTGCAGTTCAAGAAAATAAAGGCTTTCATTGTATCCATTGTTTCCACCATGAAATGGTGGGACCAGATGTCATGTTCTTAGGTGTCTGAATGTTGAGTTTTAAACCAACTTTTACACTGTCCTCTTTCACTTTCATCAAGAGGCTCTTCAGTTCCTCTTCGCTCTCTGCCATGAGTATGGTGTCATTTGCATATCTGGGATTATTGATACTTCTCCTGGGAATCTTGCTTTCAGCTTGTGTTTCATCCAGTCTAGCATTTCCCATGCCCTACTCTGCATACAAGTTGAATAAACAGGGTGACAATATACAACCTTGAAGTGTTCCTTTCCCAATTTGGAGCAAGTTCATTGTTCCATGTTCAGTTCTAACTGTTGCTTGTTGACCTGAATACAGATTTCTCAAGAGTCAGATCAGGTGGCCTGGTATTCCCATCTCTTGAAGAATTTTCCACAGTTTGTTGTGATCCACACCGTCAAAGGCTCTAGCATAGTCAATGAAGCAAAAGTAGATGTTTTTCTGGAATTCTCTTACTTTTTCTATAATAAAACAGATGTTGGCAATTTGATCTCTGGTTCCTTTGTCTTTTCTAAATCCAGCTTGAACATCTGGAAGATATCAGTTCATGTACTGTTGAACCCTCGCTTGGAGAACTTTCGGCATTACTTTTCTAGAGTGTTAGATGAGTGCAATTGTGTGGTAATTTGAACATTCTTTGGGATTGTCTTTCTTTGGGATTGGAATGAAAACTGACCTTTTCCAGTCCTGTGGCCAGTGCTGAGTTTTACAAATTTGCTGGCTTATTGAGTGCAGCACTTTCACAGCATCATCTTTTAGGATTTGAAATAGCTCAATTGGAATTCCATCATCTCCACTAGCTTTGTTTGTAGTAATGCTTCCTAAGGCTCACTTGACTTCACATTCCAGAATGTCTGGCTCTAGGTGAATGATCACACCATCATGGTTATCTGGGTCATGAAGATCTTTTTTGTACAGTTCTTCCGTGTATTCTTGCTACCTCTTCTTAATATCTTTTGCTTCTGTTAGGTCCATACCATTACTGTCCTTTATTGTGTCCATCTTTGCATGAAATGTTTCCTTGGTAGCTGTAGTTTTCTTGAAGAGATCTATAGTCTTTCACATTCTTTTCTTCTATTTTTTTTTTTCATTGATCACTGAAGAAGGCTTTCTTATCTCTCCTTGTTATTCTCTGGAACTGTTCATTCAAATGGATACATCTTTCCTCTTCTCCTTTGCCTTTTGCTCATCTTCTTTTCTGAGCTTTTATAAGGCCTCCTCAGACTACCATTTTACTTTTTGCATTTCTTTTTCTTGGTGATGGTCTTGATCCCTGTCTCCTGTACATTGTCTTGAACCTCTGTCCATAGTTCATCAGGCCCTCTATCAGATCTAATCCCTTGAATCTATTTGTCACTTCCACTGTATTTTCGTAAGGGATTTGATTTAGGTTATACCTGAATGGTCTAGTGGTTTTCCCTACTTTCTTCAATTTAAGTCTGAATTTGTCAATGAAGCATTCTTGATCTGAGCCACAGTCAGCTCCCAGTCTTGTTTTTGCTGACTGTATACAGCTCCTCCATCTTTGGCTACATCGAAAGTAAGTGATCAACATACAAACTTTATTCATTATACAATTGAGGAATTGGTCCCAGAGTTGCCTTCAATTTCAGTCACTCTGAAAAACAGGATGACATATATCATTATTTTCCAAAAATAACAATATACTTAGAGGTAAAATATGTCCTAAATCAATATTAATCTTAAAATACAATGAGAAAAGGTGCTAAACTAACATTAATGTTTATTTTGCAGGTTGCTTTGAATTCGACTTCTTATCATCTAACTGCATTTTTTCCTCTTTTCTATCATCACCCAAGATAATCTTTCCTATAACTATTCCTAAATGGTTTCTTTATAATTCTATAATGGCAGCTTTGGTATTAATTTTGGAAAGGATAATAGCAACAACTATATATAGGGCACTCCAGTGATTTCTGAAGTGCCATGGTCTCTTGATCTGAATGAAAGTCAACCGGAAATGGAAAGAGATGGCACAGCTTCTGAATGTTTTTATGATTTCTGGGAAATACATGGTTACCATATAGCTCAGTCAGTAAAGAATCTACCTGCAATGCAGGAGACCCGGGTTCGATTCCTGGGTCAGGAAGATCCCCTGGAGAAGGAAATGGCAACCCACTCCAGTATTCTTGCCTGGAGAAACCCAGGGACAGAGGAGCCTGGTATGTTCCCAGTTCATGGGGTCGCAAAAGTTGAACATGACTTAAGCGACTAAACCACCACCATAGAAATTCAATGCAGAGTCACATGAAGGGGTTAAAATATCTAAGCAACAGCATTAGTATATTGTATAAGAGAAAACCTGAATTTTGTTTATAATATCTAAAGTAACACATTTGAATTAATATGCTCGTCAAAACCTGTTTGGCATTGCAATCTCTTAAGAACAAAATTATCATAAACTTCAAAGAGATAAATTTTCACAGCTTAAAAGCAAACAAACAAAAAATTAGGCCTTAGGTTAGGATTCAATGGGGCTTTATTCAATTTTGGAAAACTTATGAATTAATAGGAGTTAAGAAGTAGAAGTTCAGAGGAGAGAGTGCTACAGGATTTCTTTTTAGGGGTGATGTAAATGTTCCAAACTGAGATAGTGGTGATGCCTGCTGTACTTTGTGAAAATATCAAACACTGAACACTTTACTACTAATGCTAAACATTATACTCTTTAAAGTGGTAAAATATATGGTAGATAAATTATTTCAATAAAGCTGTAATTTTGAAAAAACAAAAAACTTATGATAGACAGTCTCTTTTTGGGTTCCAGAACTGTTTAAAGAGTATTTATTATCTAGTTCCCGAAATATGACCACTTTTCTCTCTAATTAAACTCAGGAGTATATTTTTCTCTTTGAAGACAATATTAGCAAAATTTTAAAAGTAAATGATTCAAAACTTAATTTAACTTATACCAGCACATGAATATTTTTAATTTGTAATAAATTTTAAAAACTGATTAAGTATGTAACCCTTACATATTTGGGGTTTCCATCATGGTGCAAGTGGTAAAGAACCCCCTAGCCAATTCAGGTGATGTAAAAGACACCAGTTTGATCCCTGGATATGGAAGATCCACTGCAGAAGGGCATGGCAACCCACTCCAGTACTCTTGCCTGGAGAATCCCATGGACAGAAGATCTAGCAGGCTACAGTCCATAGGGTCTCAATGAGTTGGACACAGCTGAAGTGACTTAGAACGCACGCATGCACACATTTTGCTTCTTTATCCATAAAATGGGGGCATTTATCATATAATTAAAACAAAAAGCATGTAAAGCAATTAGAATTTTTCCTAGTGCCTAGAAAGTGCCGTCTATGGGGTCACCCAGAGTTGGACATGACTAAAGCGACTTAGCAGCAGCAGAAAGTGATTTGTACATATTATTATTAATAACTACTACCCAGGGCATATTTACTTATCAAATACAATATTTTTATACTTCTCCAAATAAATTTCATACTCTCCATTAAGTGTTGCTTTTTTTTTTAACTTTTTTTTTTTCACAAGCTGTCAACTCTAGAGAACATAAGAATTTTAAATACCAATCTTCAGCTCAGTTAGTTTATACAGTAGGTGTGAATCACAAAGCTTTAGGATTTTTTTTTGTTTCTCAGAAATCACAGATCTAAGGAGATAGGAGATATAATTACATATGAAAACCAAGTAAATTACAGTTAAAAGAATATATTTAACTGACATAAATATTGAAATATTTGTTAAGGTAGAAATCTTCATTTTTATAATTTAGTTAATTCTAATTTCACTTTTACTGTTTGCACATCTAAAATCTTGATATTAATCCAATTCCTCATGTTCAGTTCAGAAATGACTATGCATTCTCATAAAATTTGGTACTTACCCAATTCTCGCTGTGAATGGATGGGTGCTGCAATCCTAGTCAGACAGAGGGGTGGTTACCAAGGTTTCGGTCTCTTTAGAAATTTAAGTTTGGGCTACAAGAGAGCCAGATTCATAGGCATTAGACCTGGGCAGTCCTGTAGTCAAATGAAAGGCCCCACACTGATGCTTGGTTTATTGCTCTGATGTCATAGTCTTGAAATTCTTAGTAATTTTATTTATTTATTTTTAAATTCTCAGGAATTTTTGAACAAGGAGTCCTGAACTTCATTCTGCAATGAACACTTCATATTATGTAGCTACTTCAGGATCACAAAGTTGGATAAGCTACCAAGTGTGTGATAATAGTTAAGGGTGGGAGGAAATTATAGGTGATTGAGAAGGGAGAGGATGAGCATTTAATGTACTCTGAACAGACATACAGAAGTGGCAACTTTACATCTTCCCACTAACTTCTCATAAGTTTCCCCTTGAACTATGGAGGAGCTGTTTTCCAAACATGATAGAGAAGAGAACCTGTGTGAAGCAAGGGATGGAGAGAAGTGTCCTGCTTCTATCTTTATTCAACAAAAAGTTCTGCAGGAAGGATAGCTGGTTGACAACATCCAACTGCCCCAAGATTGGCCAGTGTGTTAAATCCAGATTATGCTTACCCAGTGACTAATTGCTTTGATGTACTAGAATCAGAATATTCCTGCCCACCTCTGCTGCTGCTGCTGCTGCATCGCTCCAGTCGTGTCTGACTCTGTATGACCCCATAGACGGCAGCTCACCAGGCTCCCCCGTCCCTGCCCACCTCTAGAGTCCTATAATCCCTGTAATGGTAGACTTTGCTTAAGGAGTTTCATTATTGAGTCAACTAGTTAGTGTCCCCTCTCTCTCTCTGTCACATTAGAAAAGGACCTAATGTTGGAAAAGATTGAAGGCAGGAGGAGAAGGGGACTAGAGAAGATCAGATGGTTGGATGGCATCACTGACTCAATGAACATGAGTTTGAGCAAGCTCCAGGAGATGGTGAAGGACAGGGAAACCTGGCATGCTGCAGTACATGGGGTGGCAAAGAGTCAGAAACAAGTGATCAACTGAACAAAACACCAACACTATTTTAATTATATATAATTGTTATTGAGATCATGGGTAATTTTATGTTTCATTCACCTTACTTTGCTTATATGTATATTTTCTCTACAAATATATGTGGTACTTTAATGACATAATATAATTGAAATTCATCAAGAATAGTACATTTTGCAGTCTTTTTAATAGGAAAAAATTTATTTCACCCACCTCCATTTACTTACTACTCATAAAATGTGAAGCCTCATCTTACTTGTATACTAACATCAGGAAATGATTCCAGTTTTGGTGAAAATTCTGCAAGACTGAAGAAAAGCAGTCTCATGCATACTGCATGATTGCTTTAACATGAATTACTGCTGCAAATCCATGGGCAATGTATGTGAACAAATACTCAATGTTTTAATGCTTTAAAAAAAATAAAGTTAGATTGTATTGGTTACGCTTTCACATTTCATAATGTCTTTTAGAATTATACGTGTTTTTTTTTAATTTCTTTAATGTCACAAACTATATTTTGAGATGTTCAAACATACAAGAAAAAAGCTTATTAAGAGAAATATTCTGCAAGCAATCTTTCTCAAGCTACTTATACCATGATTACATGAAAAGTAAAATTACTGCTTTTGAGTACTAGGGAAAAAATAGATGGCATCTTAATTTATGCATGTGTGCCCAGTAGTGTCCGACACTGTGACCCTAGGGAAGATAGCCTGCTGGGCTCATCTGTCCATGGGATTTTTCCAGACAAGAATACTGGAGTGGGTTGCCATTTCCTCCTCCAGGGGATCTTCCTGACTCAGGGATCAAACCCACGTCTCCCGCATTTTCTGCATTGGCAGGTGAATTCTTTACCTCTGAACCATCTAGGAAGCCCCTATCATAACTTATAGGCTAACTTTATTAGGAGATATTGAGGTTAACTCTGAAATTTCAATGTAAATAAGATTTTTTAAATCTCGATGTGTAGTTATCACAAATATATGTGACGAGTTAAGCTTTGAAAACCAGTAAATTGGAGTGGTTCTTGAATATTCCTTTGGCTATCCCTTCCCTTCATTTCAAATCAATCAGAAAGTCCTGTAGACTTGATGTCTTAGATCTTTCCTGAAGGCCCCCTGCCACCCTATTTCTTCTGGCTTTGGGCTAATGCTCATTAATTCTTCATTTGAGTACTCATATTCTGGACTTCACTGTGACCATCCTCCGCATTGCTGCCAGTTTGATTGTTCTGAAATGGAAATATGGTCATTCCTCTGTAATTCACTTGTGTCATTGACTTCCCAGAGCCTACTTTGAAGTAAAATGCTTGTTGGCAGCATTTTCAAGGACTTTTGTGATCTTGTCCCTGCTTCCTTCTCAGGAGCATACCTTGTCTGTCTGCAAAACCTCTCAGTTCCAGCTCTACTGAATACTTTGTCATCATTCAAAGGTTTCATGAGTTTTCACTGCTCTGCAAGTTGCATCTTCTATTGTCACTTCCTGGAATATATTACCTCTGCTTGATCCTGAAAAGTAGAATTCATTTCTCTTTTTTTATTTGTATTTTTTTCTAAAGTTCATAATTAACAAGAATACATTGTCATTTGAAAAACCTCAGTGCAAAAACATGTACTTAATTTATTGACCATATAATAATTTTATATTTCTTTGTAAATGTTCTTTTATTTCCCATTTAAGAATTACTAAATGATAATATCACATCACTTATATTCTCAGATGATTTCACTAATGTTCTCCCAGCAAGCAAGCAGATAAAAAACAAATGACACTCCTTAAGTTAAACATTTCCTCCTCTACCCCTTGCTGGGAGCTGAATAAAGCTCTAATAAACATCTTCAGGTATTTTATGTGACAAACTGCCTGACATGCCCAGGAAATTCTTCAAGCCAGATACTTTTTCATTCCTTAAATGTGTTGAATGATAGTTGCTACATGACAAGTACTCATATAATATTTGTTTAGAAAATTAAAGATGGCAAATAATTAAGAATACACTGAATTTTGATTTTTTTAGTGTTATTTAAAAATTTTAATAATAATGACATGTATTCAGTTAACATCTAGTCTTGGTCATGTTCTTGCTTAAATTGTATGGGTATTAACATACAGTTCACTCCAATACTATTTTTCTCTTCCTGTGTATTGGATACTTTGTTATTTGTTTGGGGGATTCAGATAAATACAACACGGACTATTTAGTCAGTGTTTTCATATTATAAGTGATTGATGACATAATAGTTTGTACTCTGTACAAATAATTGTACTTTGTACAATTTAATCAGCTAATAAGGTACTTTATTAGCTGAAGTTTAATAATCTTATTTTGTGTGTGTATAAAATAAAGTGTAAAATAATCAAAATACATTCAAAATATGTATTGCATAAGAACAGGGAAGCCTGGTGTGCTGCAGTCCATGGGGCTGGATCAGACATGACTGAGCAACTGAAAAACAGCAAACATTTCCTAGTAAATCATATCACTATAGATCAAATCATAGAGTTACAATAATATAAAAGTTAATAAAATCAGTGTTTATTGAAATTATAGTGATTCTTATAAGATTTTTGAGTAATTTCCACTGGTGAAAAACTATGAAGTAGTAGGTTTTAGTTTTCATTCCGATCGCAAAGAAAGGCAATGCCAAAGAATGCTCAAACTACTGCACAATTGCACTCATCTCACACACTAGTAAAGTAATGCTCAAAATTCTCCAAGCCAGGCTTCAGCAATATGTGAACCGTGAACTTCCTGATGTTCAAGCTGGTTTTAGAAAAGGCAGAAGAACCAGAGATCAAATTGCCAACATCCACTGGATCATGGAAAAAGCAAGAGGGTTCCAGAAAAAACATCTATTTCTGCTTTACTGACTATGCCAAAGCCTTTGACTGTGTGGATCACATTAAACTGTGGGAAATCCTGAAAGAGATGGGAATACCAGACCACCTGACCTGCCTCTTGAGAAATCTGTATGCAGGTCAGGAGGCAACAGTTAGAACTGGACATGGAACAACAGACTGGTTCCAAATAGGAAAAGGAGTATGTCAAGGCTGTATATTGTCACCCTGCTTATTTAACTTACATGCTGAGTACATCATGAGAAAGCCTGGGCTGGAAGAAGCACAAGCTGGAATCAAGATTGCCGGAAGGAATATCAATAACCTCAGATATGCAGATGACACCACCCTTATGGCAGAAAGTGAAGAGGAACTCAAAAGCCTCTTGATGAAAGTGAAAGTGGAGAGTGAAAAACTTGGCTTAAAGCTCAACATTCAGAAAACGAAGATCATGGCATCTGGTCCCATCATTTCATGGGAAATAGATGGGGAGACAGTGGAAACAGTGTCCGACTTTATTTTTTGGGGCTCCAAAATCACTGCAGATGGTGACTGCAGCCATGAAATTAAAAGACGCTTACTCCTTGGAAGGAAAGTTATGTCCAACTTAGATAGCATATTCAAAAGCTGAGACATTACTTTGCCATCAAAGGTCCGTCTAGTCAAGGCTATGGTTTTTCCTGTGGTCATGTATGGATGTGAGAGTTGGACTGTGAAGAAGGCTGAGGGCTGAAGAATTGATGCTTTTGTACTGTGGTGTTGGAGAAGACTCTTGAGAGTCCCTGGACTGCAAGAAGATCCAACCAGTCCATTCTGAAGGAGACCAGCCCTGGGATTTCTTTGGAAGGAATGATGCTAAAGTTGAAACTCCAGTACTTTGGTCACCTGATGCGAAGAGTTGACTCATTGGAAAAGACTCTGATGCTGGTAGGGAATGGGGTCAGGAGGAAAAGGGGACGACAGAGGATGAGATGGCTGGATGGCATCACGGACTCGATGGACGTAAGTCTGAGTGAACTCTGGGAGTTGGTGATGGACAGGGAGGCCTGGCGTGCTGCGATTCATGGGTGCACAAAGAGCCAGACACGACTGAGCCACTGAACTGAACTGATCATACTTCCAATGTGAAACCCACTCACAAAGAACTATCCATAGTGGCACACACTGTCTACTCTAGTTGCATCTCATGATACTTATTTTCCCTTCCCTTCCCTTATTAAAACACTGAGTTCTTAGTTATTTTTCAGGAGCCTTATCTCTGATCTTTGCATAATAATTTGATAAAAGTAATTTTTTGTAATATTAATCTGTTAGAACATGTTAGGCAAGTGTCCTAAATTGGTTCTCTTGTATTACTATGATTATTGGTTTGGTACTGTTGCCATAATGAATTGCCACAAATTTAGAGACTTAACACAGGCATTATCTCTCAGTGCAGTTAGTCTGAAGCGTAGCTTGTTTGGGTCTCAAAGGCTAAAGTCAAGGTGTCTACAGGGCTGTGTTTATTTGTTGTTGTTCAGTTGCTAAGTTGTGCCCAATTCTTTGTGTTCCCCAGTGGCTCAGTAGTAACAAATCTGCCTGCAATGTAGGAGACACAAGAAACATGGGTTTGATCCCAAGTGGGGAAAATCCCCTGGAGAAGGGGATTTTCTCACCCCAGTATTTTTGCCTGGGAAATTCCATGGCAGAGGAGCCTGGCAGGGTACAGTCCATGGGGTCCCAGAGTGTTGGAAACAACTGAAGCGAGTGAGAACACTGAGTACTTTGAGACCCTGGGGACTGTGCTCCCTTCTTGACACTTTAAGGGAGAATCCACTTCCAGGCTTACGCGAGTGGTTGGTAGCATTCACTTCCTTGTGGTTGTGAATTTAAGGTCCCTGTTTTCTTAATGGCTATTGGCTGGGGATCAGGGATCCTTCTCAGATTCTAGAGACTGCTAGCTTTCCCTGGCTCCTGACCCCATTCTTTCATCCATCTTCAACCCATCAGGAATGGGTAAATACACTTCCGTTACTTAGATCTCTCATGCTTCATCTCTTTGACTGACTAATGTCTTCTTTGGTTTTTATGGGCTCATATGATTACATTCAGTTCAGTTCAGTTCAGTCATTCAGTCGTGTCCAACTCTTTGCGACTCCATGAATCGCAGCACGCCAGGCCTCCCTGTCCATCACCAACTCCCAGAATTTATTCAAACCCATGTCCATTGAGTCAGTGATGCCATCCAGCCATCTCATCCTCAGTCGTCCCCTTCTCCTCCTGCCCCCAATCCCTCCCAGCATCAGGGTCTTTTCCAGTGAGTCAGCTCTTCGCATGAGGTGGCCAAAGGACTGGAGTTTCAGCTTCAGCATCAGTCCTTCCAATGAACACCCAGGACTGATCTCCTTTAGGATGGACTGGTTGGATCTCCTTGCAGTCCAGGGGACTCTCAAGAGTCTTCTCCAACACCACAGTTCAAAAGCATCAATTCTTCAGTGCTCAGCCTTCTTCACAGTCCAACTCTCACATCCATACATGACCACTGGAAAAAATCATAGCCTTGACTAGACAGACCTTTTTGGGAAAAGTTATGTCTCTGCTTTTCAATATGCTATCTAGGTTGGTCATAACTTTCCTTCCAAGGAGTAAGCGTCTTTTAATTTCATGGCTGCAGTCACCATCTGCAGTGATTTTGGAGCCCCAAAAAATAAAGTCAGACACTGTTTCCACTGTCTCCCCATCTATTTCCCATGAAGTGATGGGACCAGATGCCATGATCTTCGTTTTCTGAATGTTGAGCTTTAAGCCAAGTTTTTCACTCTCCACTTTCACTTTCATCAAGAGGCTTTTGAGTTCCTCTTCACTTTCTGCCATAAGGGTGGTGTCATCTGCATATCTGAGGTTATTGATATTCCTTCCAGCAATCTTGATTCCAGCTTGTGCTTCTTCCAGCCCAGCCTTTCTCATGATGTAGTCCAAAAATAAGTTAAATAAGCAGGGTGACAAAATACAGCCTTGATGTACTCCTTTTCCTCTTTGGACCTAGTCTGTTGTTCCATGTCCAGTTCTAACTGTTGCTTCCTGAAATTTTAGGTCCATTCAGATAATCCATGATAACCTTCCTCATATAAATCAATGGGTTGGTAACCTTAATTGCAGGTACAAATCCCGTGTATCAAAACTCTTCTCAGCAATACCTGTATCAATGCTTTACTGAACAGTTACAGAATACAAAATCTTGGGGAGACAGTTTTACAGTTTTGTCAACCACATCATGCAATGATTTTTTTCTTCTTCCATAAAGCATATTTAATAAGTTAGCCATAAATATTGAGCATTTTTTGAGCACTTTATCCTATGATTACATCCTTTCTTAAAGAAAGAGTGAAAACAAGGGAGAAAAACACTAAAGAACACCCTTCGTTACAAGTCTCTCTCTTTCTCATTCTCCTCTTCTTCCTCCTCTCTCTTAGATATTTTGTTGTTGTTTAAGTTATTCTTAAATATATAGCTTCTGACCATTGTCATTGAAGTTTCAGGCACTTTCTAGCTTCCTCCTCTGCCATTTTTAGCATGTGGATTTCATTCCCCTATTCATAGAAAGGCTGATGATCTTCTGACAACCTGCCATTATTCCAAGCATAAAGAAGAGGAAAGGGTGGGAAAAAAAAGTGTCTAAGAGCACAAACACAAATGCAGATTTATCAAGCCTTGCCATTCTTCAAAACATTCCCCAAATCTGTTCAATAACTTGTTTTCATCTCATTGTTGGAACTATGCTTCAGTGCTTTCCCTAGATGAAAGAATTTCAACTAGGGAAAGAGTGGGCTGAATAGTCTGGGCTGATAAATATTATTGTGTTGACAGACTGTAGTCTACAAAAGACATTATAATTTATATTGATTATTTCTTATCTTACATTGGATAGACAAAAATAATAATAATAATAATAACTCACTTGACTGAACTGAACCTTGGTGTCCTGAAATTCATTTCATGAAGACTGAAAAAACCAGTAATCACTAAAATTCAGAAAAATAATTCAATTTTTTTTTTTTTTTTTTTAGTAAATCTTGCTTGTGTGCTCAGTTACTTCAGTCATGTCTAACTCTTTGCAACCCCTCAGACTACAGCCCACCAGGCTGCAGAGGGTTGTCACGTCCTCCTCCAGGGCATCTTTATGATCCAGGGATCCAACATGTATCTCCTGCATTGACAAATTCTTTACCACTGAGCTACCTGGGAAAACTTGGTAAATCTTAGTCCGTATGTAGTATTTTGTTTTTGCAGTCACTCAGTCATGTCTGACTCTGCAACCCCATGGATTGCAGCATATCATGCTTTCCTATCCTTCACTGTCACTCAGAGTTTGCTCAAACTCGTGTCCACTGTGTTGATGATGCCATCCAACCATCTCATCCTCTGTCACTCCCTTCTCCTCCTGCTCTCAGTATTTCCCAGCATCAGGGTCTTTTCCAGTGAATCAGCTCTTCACATCAGGTGGCCAAACTATTGGAGCTTCAGCTTCAGCACCAGTAGTTTCAATGAATATTCAGGGTTAATATCCTTTGGGAAATCAGGATTGACTTGTTGGATCTCCTTGCAGTCCAAGGGACTCACAGGAGTCTTCTCCAGAACCACAGTTGGAAAGAATCAATTCTCTGGCACTCAGCCTTCTTTGTGGTCCAATTCTTACAACCAGACATGAATACTGGAAAAACCATAGTTTTAACCGTATGGAGCTTTGTTGGCAAAGTGAAGTCCCTGCTTTTTAATACACTGTCTAATTTTCTCATAGCTATTCTTCCAAGGAGCAAGTGTCTTTTAATTAAATGGCTGCAGTTACCATCTGCAGTGATTTCAGAGTCCACAAAAATAGTCTGTCACTGTTTTCATTTTTGTCCCATCTATTTGCCATGAAGTGATGGGACTGGATGCTAGGATTTTAATTTTTTGAATGTTGAGTTTTAAGCCAGCTATTTTCACTCTCCTCTTTAATATTCATCAAGAAGCTTTTTCATTCTTCTTTGCCTTCTGCCATAAGGGTGGGGTCATCTGCATATGTTAGGTTATTGATATTTCTCTCTACAATCTTGATTACATCTTAATCTTCATCCATGTAATATTTGTGTTGTTTTAAATTAATATTTCCAAAAATGAAAAATTTTATTGTTAACTTTATAGGATTAAGTGAAGACACTGAGTGTTAGAAATCCGATGCACTGTATATTTTGTCAACAAACATCTGTATCGTCAAAGCTATAGTTTTTTCCAGTAGTCATGTATGGATTTGAGAGTTGGATAGTAAAGAAGGCTGAGGGCCAAAGAATTGATGCTTTTGAACTGTGATGTTGAAGAAGACTTTTGAAAGTCCCTTGGACTGCAAAGAGATCAAACCAGTCAATCATAAAGGAAATCAGTCCTGAATTGGAAAGACTGATACTGAAGCTGAAGCTCCAATGCTTTGGCCACATGATGCAAAGAACTAATTCATTAGAAAAGACCCTGATGCTGGGTAAGATTGAAGGCAGGAGGAAAAGGGGATGACAGAGAATGAGATAGTTGGATGGTGTCACCTACTCGATAGACATCAGTTGGAGCCAGCTCCAGGAGTTGGCTATGGACAGAAAAACTTGGCATGCATGTACAAAGAGTTGTACATGACTGAGTGACTGAACAGAACTGAATATATTTTGAAGTGCAGAATAGAATGAATTTATGATCTTTTTTCTTAGCACAAATGATAATAAGCTTTTAACTTGACTTTCTGTCATGTTCTTTTCTGTAGTTTTCCTAAAATTAGGATAAGTTGAGTGAAGACAGAGGAGAAGGTAGTGGCAGAGTTTGAGATGGTTGGATGGTCCATTGGACCAGCTCTGTGGACATGAGTTTGAGCAAATTCTGGGCAACTGGGAAGGACAGGAGAGCCTGTCCTGCTGCAGTCCACTGGGTTGCAGGAATTGGACACAAGTTAGCAACTGAACAACAGAAACAGTATATTCAAATCCATTTAAGAGTTATGCATCTGATTTGTGGATTTTTGTGACTAACCTTCAAAATAGCATTCCTATAACAGAAGCTGATTAATAGCAACAGCAAATTTAAGGCATATTATTTTATACTTTCAGTGATCTTAGTCCTTGCACTTAAAAAAAAAAAAAAAAAAAAAAAAGCTCCATATCAATAAACACTATTGAGACGACTTTGCAATGTAACCAAAATATCAACAATGTTTTTTTACTTCACCTTTCTCTTGTCTGGGTGGCATAGTGTAGATAATGAGTCCTAAAAAATTGATATTCAAAGCAATTATTTTCCAAACTACTTGGCACTTAAAAAATTGTAGTCATTTGGAAGTATTTAAGACTCTGAACCAAATGCAGTTACTATTATATAAAATGCCAGAGTCAAAATACATAATAGTTATCCTTGAATTTCAAGGACAAATCATTTAGCTACAATAATTTTAAGTCCTTGAACGTTTACTGTAAAGCATACTAAAAATGGGAATATGCAACTGACTATATATCCCCCAACAAAACATTGATTTTCAGCTATTTCAATAATGGAATAGATCTTAGTGTAGGACTGCTCTGTGATAGAAGCAATCATTCTAAGTGAGGTTTGGACTTAAAGCTATGTCAAGTTGTGAGGAAATTACTAAGTACTTCTGCTAAAAAGTTTCCTTTTTAATCTGTTGCAACTTTGTTTATAATATTCCAAGGGTATTTTATTCCAAAGGTCTTTCATCATAAAATATTTTCAGTGTAACATGTATTATTATGTGACAATTCAAGCAGGTAATACATAGGGAAGAATTTACAATTCATCAGAGTCAGATGTGAAGTTGTCTTTCTTAGAAAGTGACAACTAAGACATGACTAAGGCTCCAAATAACACAATAGTACTGTTACATGTAGATAAAACATGTCCTTAAAACAAGACAAAACTAAACAAAATTGGTAGATACAGCATGTTCTTTAAAACAACACAAAACAGAAACAAATTGGCAGGACTCTAAAAGGCAGATACTTAAAAATTGATGAGTGCCAGCTGCAACGCCATGTGAAACAAACTAGGGGAGTTTACATGCCCTGAAAGAATCTTGCTTCATGAACCCCATCGGATTCCCACAGCAAAGGTCACCTAGAAGTGCTTATAATGATTCAGACTTGAGAGGGGAATACAGCCCTGTGGATGGGACAAGTATACACATCTTAATCCTTCCTTTATTCCACCACAAGACCTCTTCTTAATCTGAATATTCATTGGAAGGACGGATGCTAAAGCTGAAACTCCAATACTTCAGCCATGTGATGTGAAGAACTGACTCATTGGAAAAGACCCTGATGCTGGGAAAGATTGAAGGCAGGAGGAGAAGGGGATGACAGAGGATGAGATGGTTGGATGGCATCACCGACTCGATGGACATGAATTTGAGCAAGCTTCAGGAGTTGGTGATGTACAGGGAAGCCTGGAGAGCTGCAATCCAGGTAATCACAAAGAGTCTGACATCAATGAGCGACTGAACTAAACTGAACTGAACTGTGATAGGTGTAATGATTGTTTGAAGGTAGAAGCTGATTAATTATATTTATTAAAAATATAACAATGTATATTCTAAATTCACAGGAAATCACTACAAACTTTATAAGAGTATATAAGTAATAAGCCAATACTGGAAGTAAAATGATATACTAAATAATGTTTGTTTAATGCAAAAGAAGGTAAGGCAAGTATATAAAGATTAAATTCAGTTCAGTTCAGTCTCTCAGTTGTGTCTGACTCTTTGCGATCCCATGAACTGCAGTACGCCAGGCCTCCCTGTCCATCACCAACTCCTGGAGTTTACCCAAACTCGTGTCCATCGAGTTGCAGATGCCATCCAACCATCTCATCTTCTGTCGTCCCCTTCTGCCTTTAATCTTTCCCAACATCAGGGTCTTTTCAAATAAGTCAGTTCTTCACATCAGGTGGCCAAAATATTAGAGTTTCAGCTTCAACATCAGTCCTTCCAATAAACACCCAGGACTGATTTCCTTTAGGATGGACTGGTTGGATCTCCTTGCAGTCCAAGGGACTCTCAAGAGTCTTCTCCAACACCACAGTTCAAAAGCATCAATTCTTCAGTGCTCAGCTTTCTTTATAGGCCAACTCTCACATCCATACATGACCACTGGAAAACCATAGCCTTGACTAGATGGACCTTTGTTGATAATGTAATGTCTCTGCTCTTTAATATGGTGTTTAGGTTGGTCATAACTTTCCTTTAAAAAAGTAAGCATCTTTTAATTTCATGGCTGCAAGCACCATCTGCAGTGATTTTGGAGCCCAAGAAAATAAAGTCAGCCGCTGTTTCCACTGCTTCCCCATCTAGCCATGAAGTGACGGGACCAGATGCAATGACCTTAGTTTTCTGAATGTTGAGCTTTAAGCCAACTTTTTCACTCTCCTCTTTCACTTTCATCAAGAGGCTCTTCAGTTCCTCTTCACTTTCTGCCATAAGGATGGTGTCATCTGCATATCTGAGGTTATTGATATTTCTCCCGGCAATCTTGATTCCAGCTTGTGCTTCTTCCATCCCAGCATTTCTCATGATGTACTCTGCATACAGGTTAATAAGCAGAGTGACAATATCAGCCTTGATGTACTCCTTTTCCTATTTGGAACCAGTCTATTGTTCCATGTCCAGTTCTAACTGTTGCTCCCTGATCTGCATACAGGTTTCTCAAGAGGCAGGTCAGGTGGTTAGATATTCCCATCTCTTTCAGAATTTTCCACAGTTGATTGTGATCCACACAGTCAAAGGCTTTGGCATAGTCAATAAAGCAGAAATAGATGTTTTTCTGGAACTCTTGATTTTTCTATAATCCAGCAAATGTTGGCAATTTGATCTCTGGTTCCTCTGCCTTTACTAAAACCAGCTTGAACATCTGGAAGTTCATGGTTCATGTATTGCTGAAGCCTGGCTTGGAGAATTTTGACCATTACTTTACTAACATGTGAGATGAGTGCCATTGTGTGGCAGTCTGATCATTCTTTGGCATTGCCTTTCTTTGGGATTGGAATGAAAAACGACTGTTTCTAGTCCTGTGGCCACTGCTGAGTTTTCCAAATTTGCTGACATATTGAGTGCAGCACTTTCACAGCATCTTCTTTTAGGATTTGAAATAGCTCAACTAGAATTATATCACCTCCCCTAGCTTTGTTCATAGTGACATTACCTAAGGCCCACTTGACTTCACATTCCAGGATATCTGGCTCTAGTTGAGTGATCACACCATTGTGAGTATCTGAGTCATGAAGAACCTTTTTGTATAGTTCTTGTGTGTATTCTTGCCACCTCTTCTTATTATCTTCTGCTTCTGTTAGGTCCATAACATTTCTGTCCTTATTGAGCCCATCTTTGCATGAAATGTTCCCCGGTATCCCTAATTTTCTTGATGAGATCTCTAGTCTTTCCTATTATGAATACAAAACATCTAGTAAGGTTTTGATCCAACTATATCCATAATGACACTGAATATGAATGGTTTAAGTATAATATTTTTAAGGCTAAAATTGTCAGATTGGTTCAAATGTCAAGATCCACTTCTACATTGTCTGTTAGAAATGCAGCTAATATATACTGTTAAAGATAAGCTAAAAGTAAAAATATGGAGGAAAAATAATGCTTTGAAGATATCACCCCAAACCTGGAATAGCTATATTAATACCAGAAAAAGCAGTCTTTGGAGCAAAGAATGGTATTACAAATAAAAATGGGACAGTGTATCATCATTAAGTGTCAACTCTGTAATAAGGCATAATTATTGCAAATATATATATATTTGTAACAGCAAAACATCAAAATAAATGAGGCAAAAAAGAATGTTAGTAAAACAAGTAGGCAATTCAAAAATATATTTGGAGACATCAACAATCGTTTCCTAGTAACTGACAGAACAAATAGTCAGAAAGTCAAGGTGAGTATAAAAGACTTGAATGCTATTAACCAAATAGTCCTAATTGACATTTATAGAACAAATCACCCAACAACAATAGACAACACCTTATTTTCAAAGACATAATTATTCAACAGGACAGACTACATTAAGCCATTAAAAATATCTCAAACAATTAAAAAAAGTAGAAACCACAGCTATATTTTAACAGCATAATAAAATTTAAATCAAAGGGAAATGTATATAAAAAATTCTGAAATATTTATATATTAAACATCCTATTTATAAATAATATAGGGTTAAAGGGGAAGTTTAAAAGAAATTAGAAAATTGTATCAGATATAGTTAGCAGATCAAAATATGTGGGATACAACTAAAGCAGTGTTTCCTGGGTATTTTATAGTATTAAATATTTATATTAGGAAAGAAGGAATGCCTCAGATCAATAGTCTAAGAAAGTTGTAGAGAAGAGTAAAGCAAATTAAACCCAAAGGAAATAGAAAGAAGAAATTCTAAAGAATGGAGAAGAAAATAATTAAATTGAAGATAGAAAAAATAATATCAATGCAAGTAATATTATATTCTTTGAAAAGTTCAATAAAATTGACAAACTTCTGGTTACAGTGACCAAGAAAAAAGAAAGAATTTACCATGAGAATGAAAAATTACCAATATCAAGAATGGAAAATAAAGGGACATTACTACTGACAGCATGAGTTCTAAGAGGAATCCATTTTTTGGTAAATTGGCTTTAGGGACAGCCTGTGACCTCAGCATTATCAGAGAGTTGGATTTCAGAGTGGTAGATTTGGAGTTCTTAGTTAAATTAATTCCTGGATTTTGGAGGAAAGTGAAGACAATTCTCATGATCACAACTTTGAAAATCTCCATGTTATACAAATCAAAGGAAGATTGGCTGTTCTAGATGACCAGTGAATTCAATCCATGATCTTTTATCAGATCTTGGATTAGAACTAACCAATAAAAACAACTAGAAAAATATTCGATGGCATATTTGGGGGAAATTGTTTCATTGAACATATGACATATATATTAAAGAACATTTTGTATATCAGGCTTAAATTTTCTGGGTGTGATCATTACATTGCAATTAGATAAATATCTTTTTTTAATGAAATACAAGCTAACATATTTTTGTGAAATTTCAAAAACTTAATTTTAAATAATTGATAAATACATAATTCAATAGAGAGTTTGGAATGGCTATGTACACATTGCTAAATTTAAAATGGATAACCAACAAGGACTTACTGTATAGCACATGGGACTCTGCTCAATATCATGTAGCAGCTTGGATGGTAAGGGGAATTTGCGGGGGGGAATGGATACATGTGTATGTGTAGCTGAATCTCTTTGCTGTTCACCTGAAACTGTCATAGCAGTGTTAATCGGATATACCCCAATACAAAACAAGAAATTCAAGAAAAATTTGTGATTCAAAATGTGCACTGTTGTCAGTGTATATGTTTAGACAGATAGTGAAAAATAAAGGATTTCATATAGTAAACAGTGAAATCTGGAAAATCTAGGTAAAGAATATAAAAATGTAAACTTCTAATTTTTGAAGCCAGATGCTAAAGAATCTGCCTGCATTATGGGAGACCTGGATTCAATCGCTGGGTCAGGAAGATCACTTAGAGAAGGGATAGGCTATCCACTCCAGCTTTCTTGCCTGGAGACTTCCATGGACAGAGGAGCCTGGCGAGCTACAGTCCATCAGCTACAGCTGATGATGCAGTCAGACATGATTGAGCAATTAACCGTTTTAATTTCTTTCTTTCTTTTTTTAATGAAATCTGGAAAATCTAGGTAAGGGATATAAGAATGTAGACTTCTAATTTTTGAAGGTCACATATTTTTATACTAAAATTTGAGTTAAAATAGCTACTGAATACAGTACATTCTTACAGTTAGCAGTTTATAAAAAGCCAACTCACTTCACAGTCCTTATAATTATTTTTGTTATCATACTGCTCAAGTGTCTTAGCCATTATGAATCTCAACCTTTTGTATTCCACCTGTGTCTCACTCAGATTACAGGTAAAAGGTTTAGTGATTGTGGTGCTACATGGTGTCCTTATTCCTTTCAGTTGAAGATAAAATTCAGTTCCAAAATTCCACCCTGAAGATTAGCATTCTAAGTACAAACTAGTAGTTTAATCTTTTCAGAAATCTGGGCCTGAGGCAGAGGAGTTATCTTAAATTCCAGAGAGCAGAAGTAAAAGAAGGAAGAGAGAGACAATACAAGCATAGATTATTGAATTGCCTACCACTAAGTATGAATTGCAGAATACTATGATTACTCTTGAGAATCCATAATATCTTCATTCAGGATCCTTCTATTAGAAGGGATAATAGAAATTAATTTATCCACAAATTCATGAATCTTACTGTTCAAAGTCAACCGCATGGGGCATTAACTCCCACATGCTTCCAGGTTGTGCAAATGAACCTGCCAAAGAGGTCCTGACAGCTCAGAGAAGTCCTCAGACAGGAAGTAGGAGAAGCCCAGCTTGGGCATTTACCAAACACTGTCAAGTCGTGCACCTGTGAAGATGTTCATGGTTCAAGCAGAGTTAATGGTCACCCTGGGAACAGAAACAAGAGAAAGTGAGGGGAGAACATGTGAAGGATGGGGCAATGCACATATGTGTGTGTGTCCGGGAGGAGGGCGTGTGGGTGGCAGAGACTGGCACCTGTGAAGATTTTCATGGTTCAAGCAGAGTTAATGGTCACCTGGGAACAGAAACAAGAGAAAATGAGGGGAGAACATGTGAAGGATGGAGTGATGCACATATGTGTGTGTGTCGGGGAGGAGGGCATGTTGTTGGCAGAGACTGGATTTGCGTCCCCTTTGTAACATGCAACAGTGGACACAATCAGTTGTCATTTCTGAGATTAGGCTGTAAAAAGACTGGTTTCTATCTTGGGTTTCTCTCATATTATTTTGGGTTTGATCACTACACTGTGGCATGTAGTAAAGCTGTCCTTGAGAAGTCTCATGTGTCTTGAGGGACTGAGTCTTACTAACAAGCACATGAATGCATTTGTAGCTGGGTTTATTCCACCCTCCCCCACCTTGAGTCTGTAGGTGTGACCACAGCAACAGGTGGCCTACAGCTTGACGATAATTTCAGGATTGATCTCTAGACAGAGGCACTTAACTAAGTCACTCTGATTCCTCATCCCCAGAAACTAGTAGAAAATACCTATTTATTGTTAAAGGCCATTAAATCGGGGGCTTACAAAACAGAGACATTACTTTGCCAACAAAGGTCTGTATAATCTAAACTATGGTTTTTCCAGTAGTTATGTATGGATGTGAAAGTTGGGCCATAAAGAAGGCTGAGCACTGAAGAATTGATGCTTTTGAACTGTGATGTTGGAGAAGACTCTTGAGAGTCCCTTGAACTGCAAGGAAATCCAACCAGTCAATCCTAAAGGAAATCAATCCTGAATATTCATTGGAAGGACTGATGCTGAGAGCTGAAGCTGAAGCTTCAATACTTTAGCCACCTGATGCAAGGAGCTGACTCATTGGAAATGACTCTGATGCTGGGAAAGATTGAAGGCTGGAGGAGAAGGAGAAGACAGAAGACAGTTGGATAGCATCACCAAGTAGATAGACATGAGTTTCAGCAAGCTTTGGGAGATGGTGATGAACAGGGAAGCCTGGTGTGTTGCAGTCAATGGGGTAAAGAGACAGACACTATGGAGTGACTGAACAACAACAAATTGGGGGAGGGCTATTTCTTATATAGCAGTAGATCATATACTGTTCTATCTCATCCCCCTTTATGGTCTGTGTCCCAGGCATATTGTCCTAGGCTCTCAAGTGAGCCCTGTTTCCCCTCATGTCTAGAGCTTTCAAATAGTGCCACCCAAGTGAAATAATAGTCATTAATATTAATACTTCAAGTTAATTGCAGTTGTTCTTTAAAATCTGAACTGCTTATTGCATGCCTCATGCCATACTTTGAAAATGTTCTCTATTTTCTTAATGGAACCTTTCACAATTTGGAATTATATTTTTTTATGATTATTTAGCAAATGTCTGAGTTTGCCAGTTGGATTGTAGGCTTACTGAGGCAAGGTTTCCCTTTTTCTTTTTTTAACTCAGGCACTCAACATAGTGCTTGACACAGTTCTTGATCAGTATGTATTTTTCAATTAACGTATGATTATATGATTAAATGAGAGGCATCAGTGGTGCAAAATTTCCACTATTTACAGATATATTGCCTGGCAATCATAGTAATTAATAAAAAATATAAGTAATGTGTTAAATTGGCAATCCAATTACATATCAAAATTAATTTTTCTAATAAAATAAATAAATAAATATATATATAAGGAAACAATTCTTTGTTGCAATAGAATAAAAATTTAAAATTAACAGTCGAAAACTGCAGACATTGGCAATTTGATCTCTGGTTCCTCTGCCTATTTTAAAACGAGCTTGAACATCTGGAAGTTCACGGTTCACATATTGCTGAAGCCTGGCTTGGAGAATTTTGAGCATTACTTAACTAGCATGTGAGATGAGTGCCATTGTGCGGTCATTTGAGCATTCTTTGGCATTGCCTTTCTTTGGGATTGGAATGAAAACTGACCTTTTCCAGTCCTGTGGCCACTGCTGAGTTTTACCAAATTTGCTGGCATATTGAATGCAGCACTTTCACAGCATCATCTTTCAGGATTTGAAATAGCTCAACTGGAATTGCATCACTTCCACTAGCTTTGTTTGTAGTGATGCTTCCTAAGGCCCACTTGACTTCATATTCCAGGGTGTCTGGCTCTAGGTGAGTGATCACACCATTGTGATTATCTTGGTTGTGAAGATTTTTTTGTACAGTTCTTCTGTGTATTCTTGCCACCTTTCCTTAATATCTTTTGCTTCTGGTAGGTCCCTACCATATCTGTCCTTTGTTGAGCCCATCTTTGCATGAAGTGTTCTGTTGGTATCTCTACTTATCTTGAAGAGCTCTCTAGTCTTTCCCATTCTATTGTTTTCCTCTATTTCTTTGCACTGATCACTGAGGAAGGCTTTCTTGTCTCTCCTTGCTATTCTTTGGAACTCTGCATTCACATGGGTGTATCTTTCCTTGTTATTATAGTTAACTCTTATAGCTAGCATTGCTGCTGCATTGTCAAATCTAATTAGCTATTTGTGTTAAGCATTTTTTCTGAGTGGTAAATGAGTACACAGTGTCTTTGAAAAGTGTTTTTCATTAGAATTACCCCAGGATTCTTGTTAGGAATTTAGTTTCTTGTGAATCCCATTAGGGTATTTGGAATTGAGGACCTGGAACGCATATTTTAAAAAGAAATCCAAGTGATTTTTCACCCACACTCGAGTTATAATTTGTAAAATTCACCGTATTAGCTTGTGAATTAAAGTTGCATTCTCTGTGGGATTTCTATTCTACATCCAATTTAAATCTAGGATATGTCTATTTCTAATTCATTTCAAGCCAATTAACTTTCCTTATTTACTAATAAAATTCACATTTACTTTATTAGTGTATTTTTCTTACTTAATTTAAGAAAACCACTTTTAATGTGAATGCATTAATCAAAGCTTTCATTTTAAATAATGATAAACTAAATTCCAGAAAATTGGTATGTTATTTTATTAAAAGTAATTATAATGAAGTTTACATATTTACATACATAACTCAGAGAACTGTAATGTATATTAAACCCTTATTGCTATTAACTGTTTTTGGTGTTCCTTCACTGTGATAATACTATACCTAAAAGGAATGTGAGACTTAGGGGTTTGAAATGGCTAAAAGTGAATGTGCAAGTTGCTCAGTCGTATCCAACTCTTTGCTACTGCAGTCCATGGAATTCTCCAAGCCAGAATACTGGAGTGGGTAGCCTTTCCCTTCTCCAAGGGATATTCCCAAGCAAGGGATCGAACCCAGGTCTCCCACATTGCAGGCAGATTCTTTACCAGCTGAGTCACAAGGGAAGTCCTTGAAATGGCTAAGAGCATGTGTTAATCTCTTCATTCAAAAATCACATTGAAATTACAGAATGCTCACAAAATAAAATAAACAGTTAAAGACTTGGAGGTCCTGAAAAATCAAGAGGAGTCCCTTATAAAACTAATTATTGAGTTATTTCTGAAGGATACAGAGCCAACAAGATCAGATTCATTTTAGAGGATAACCTAATCTGAAGCTCAATAAAAGCAAAATTAAGAAACTTCAAAATAATTGTGATTCCAAATATCCTAAAATGCATTAGGTCAAAAAATAGTTGGGAAACTAGAGAAGATTGTCTTATAGCCAAGTATGAAATATATTACTTGTACCAGTAATTTCTTATCATTTTCTGTATCTAGACAATTTGCCCCAGAATACCCTCCCAAAAGATCAAGTATGGCAGGTTCCCAGAGTGTTGAAGCTGGAAGGAGAAGCTAAGAGGTGCTTAGGAAAACTTCTGATGATTAACATATAAATGGATATTTCTTCCTGCTCAACAGAAAAGTGAGACCAGACTCAAATTCATAATTGCAACCACAGCTAGAAATCAAGTAAAGTAAAAGTGCATCTGCTGTTTGGAAAAGAAAGAAACATTTAGTGTTGTGCTGAGTGAATAAAAATAAGCCACTTCAACTGCTAATATTGATCAGTGTTAACTATTGTTATGAATTTACACAGAAAAATCCATAATGACCAAACATCTGGGATAACATAGAAAAGGAGCACTAGCTGGAGCAAGTGAAATAACTATTTTTTTTCCCTTTTTTTAAATTGTATTGTATTTTTTAACTTTACAATATTGTATTGGTTTTGCCATATATCAACATGAATCCGCCACAGGTATACTCGTGTTCCCCATCCTGAACCCTCCTCCCTCCTCCCTCCCCATACCATCCCTCTGGGTCATCCCAGTGCACCAGCCCCAAGCATCCAGTATAGTGCATCGAACCTGGACTGGTGACTCGTTTCATATATGATATTATACATGTTGAAAGACATTAATAGAAAAAATATAAAATAGAAAAAATAGCAAAAATTAACAGAAAAAAATACACAAATAATAAGTATCTTTATTTAGTAGTTTTGAGAAGGTAGAATTTCTGCAAAACATGAATATAAAACTTTTTAAAGGGAGCTTAGAAATTTAAAATACATGCAAATGCAACCTCAATAATATGGATCCTACTGAGGATCATTGCTGTTTGGTCACTAAGTTGTGTCTGACTCTTTGAAACCCCATGGACTGCAGCACTCCAGGCTTCCCTGTCCTTTACTACCTCCCAGAGTTTGTTCAAATTCATGTCCATTGAGTCAGTGATGCTGTTGAACAATCTCATCCTCTGCCACCTGAGGAACAGATATAATATAAGAGAAAAAGGATTAGGATACATGTGAAAGAATCCTGCACTGAAGAAACTGTGAGTGTCTACATGTCCTAAAGGACTCTTTCTTCCAGAACCTCATTGGCCTCTCACAGCAAAGGTCTGAATATCAACTAAGAAGTGCTTATGGTGATGTAGACTGAAGAAGGAAAAAAATAAAGAGGGAATTACATCATAATAAAACCTGGATTTACTCTATATTAAAAATTATTAGGTAGAGACATCACTGTGCTTACAATGGTCCATATAGTCAAAGCTATGGTTTCTCCAGTAGTCATGTACACATTTAAGAGTTGGAACATAAAGAAGGCTGACTACTGAAGAATTAATTATTTCAAGCTTCAGTGCTGGAGAAGACTCCTGAGAGTCCCTTGGATAACAAGGAGATCAAACCAGTCAATCCTAAAGGAAATCAACCCTGAATATTCATTGGAATGACTGATGCTGAAGCTGAAGCTTCAATAATTTGGCCACCTGATGCAAAGAGCCGACTCATTGGAAAAGACCAGATGCTAGGAAAGATTGAAGGCAGGTGGAGAAGAAGGTGACAGAGGATGAGATAGTTGGATGGAATCATCAACGCAACTAACATGAGTCTGAGCACACTCCAGGAGATAGTGAAGGACAGGGCAGCCTGACATGCTTCAGTCCATGGGGTCGCAAAGAGTCAGACAGGACTTAGTGACTGAAAAACAACAACAAAAATTGTCTACTGATGCCCCTGTATATATTGGCTTCCCAGGTGGCACAAAAGTCATAAAGAGCCCACCTCCCAGTGCAGGAAACATAAAAGAGGCATGTTCCATCCTTGAGTTGGGAAGAGCCTCTGGAAGAGGAAATGACAACCCACTCCAGTATCCTTGCCTGCAGAATCCCAAGAACAGAAGCGCCCAGCAGTTATAGTCTATAGGGTCATAAAGAGTTGAACAACTTGTGTCTGAGACATGAATATCATTCAGTCTATTCAAGCAACTATAATGTCTTCACACATAGAATAAAAGCACTAAAATATTCTTTCTAAATTTGGATAAATGGCAACCATATGGATTATGAGCCAATGAATATATAATGAAAAAAAAAAAAAGTTCCCAGGAAGACATTGATGTTTAAAGAAGTAACTAAAAACTAAGAAAAAAAAATTAGCTAAGCTTTCAGTCAAGAGGATAACATAAGAATAATTTTCCCAAGTCATAAAAAGTTTCCACAATAATTCAGCAGAAACGTTGCTTAAAACAAGCAAGTAAAGTGAAAGTTCAAGTCGCTCAGTCATATCCAACTCTTTGCAACCCTATGGACTGTGTAGTCCATGAATTCTGCAGGCCAGAATACTGGAGTGGGTAGCCTTTCCCTTCTCCAGGGTATCTTCCCAATCCAGGGATCAAACCCAGGTCTTCTGCATTGCAGGCAGATTCTTTACAAGCTGAGCCACAAGGGGAGCCCCTGCAAAAAACAAGCAAACTATATTCCATTTATTCTCTCACAGTGCTGGAGGCCAGATGAAAGTCAGTATTACTTATTGGGAATCATGGTGGCGGCAGGACCATGGTTCCTCCAGAGACTCTAAAGCAGAATGTTTTCCTTGACTCTTCTAGCTTCTGTACTGTAGGCATCCTGTCAAATATGGTCCATTGCTCCAGTCTTCATGGCCAGCATCTTTATGTATCTCTTGGCTCCATCTTCACATTGCCTTTCCTCAACTGTGTAAAATCTGAGTCCTTCTTGCAAGGATACATGTGATGGCATTTAGAGCATACTGGTGGCGCTAGTGGTAAAGAACCACCTGCCAATGCAAGAGACATAAGAGGTGTAGGTTCCAGCCCTAGGTCGGGAAAATCCACTAGAGGAGGGCATGGCAATCCACTCCAGAATTCTTGTCTGGAGAATCCTATGGACAGAGGAGCCTGGTGGGTTATAGTCTATGGGATTGCAAAGAGTCAGACACAACTGAAGCAATTTCATATATGCATACTCACTGTAATCCATCATAATTTTTAATCACAAGATTTCAATTTATTCACATATGCAAATACTCTTGTCTTTTTCCAATATAAGGTCACATTCACAGTCTTCAGGGATGAGAATGTGTGTATTTGGGGGGCAGACATTTTTCAGCCTACTATGATGCAGCAATATTGATAGATTCATAGTGAAGTAATATTTTAATTTTAACTAGCATTGAACATATTCAATATTTACTTTCAAAATATTTTAATGAACATAGGAGAGGATTAGAAAAATGTTTCCTTCAACTGAGAATGTGTATTAATAGAAACCTTCACCATCATTCTTCACTCTGGTCCTGTGATAAGACAGATAATGTAAATGAATGAACTTTGAAATATCTGTACAGATAAATGTTGCTAAAAATCTACTGTTTCTACTGGAACTTCAAGGATGTCAAAATACCATCCTGATGAAATTATAACAAACTGACAAAATAAGAGGGAATTTATTGAGAGAATAATAATAGAAATAAAAGAAATCTTTTATTTCTTAGAATTAGTTATCAAGATGAACAAAAGTCCTATGTTACTAGAACTGAATATTGGGAAAATTAGAAAAAAATAGAGTACTGGTCATATTTTAAAGTCTACAGGTAACCCTGAATTAGGCCTCAGGAGCTAGAATTCATGGTTATGGAGTGGAATTCCATAAATAGTGATCAAAAATACATACATACATAAATGAATAAATAGAAACTTTTTCAAATACCAAACAAAGCTTTCATACTGTTCATTAATCTTACTGAATGAGCACCTGATCCTCAGAGAAATGGTCTCAATCTCATCAAGTTGAAGCAGCTGCCATTCCAAGGAAAATAAACAGAGAGGAAGAAAACATTCTATTTATAGGAGTATTTTAAAAGAACGTCCATCAGAAGCTCTGTGGCTTGAACAAGTACAAAAATACATCTATTACATTTAACTGGAATAGGGCAGAGTGAATCAGTTCCCCAGTTCTGAAATGTTAAAGGGCAGACATTTCATTCTATTTCTTCCTGGCTTCTCTACATCAAAAAAAAAAAAATCCATTCTTGACAGATGGCAGCAGTAGAAGACCTTGTTACAACGTACGGTCATCTGATGAATGACACTGATTACACTGGGTACTGGTGCTGTGAAAATCAGGTTAAAAAAATATAAGAATGGTTTCTTTTTAGTAAGGAAAATACCAGGAAATTCTCTCATAAAAGAAAAGAAATTCATTCCTATGAAAGTGAGAGAAAAAGCTTAAGCATCCTTATTTTACAAGAGGTAAAGGCTTTAACAAGAAATGGATTTTTTTTCTTTTTTTTTTTGTTTTTTGAGATTTGAAAGATATTCTTTCTCTATTTTTCTTTTTTCTTAACTTAAATCAACCTAAAAATTTATGTAAGAAAATAATTTATCTTTAGTTCTTTGAATTGAGTCTGTTTTAGAAAGAGCAACAAAAAAATTCTTTACAAGAGATATGTTGGTATCATTAAGATTTATAAGACTGAGCTGCATAAGTTTAGGATTGATTTTTTTGGAAACTTATAGAAATTCCACAGCCTAGAGAAGGGCCTGCCCCTAAATCAGTTCAGTTCAGTTCAGTCGCTCAGTCATGTCTGACTCTTTGCGACCCCACGAATTGTGGCACGTCAGGACTCCCTGTCCATCACCAACTCCCGGAGTTCACTCAGACTCACGTCCATCGAGTCAGTGATGCCATCCAGCCATCTCATCCTCTGTCGTCCCCTTCTCCTCCTGCCCCCAATCCCTCCCAGCATCACAGTCTTTTCCAATGAATCAACTCTTCACATGAGGTGGCCAAAGTACTGGAGTTTCAGCTTTAGCATCATTCCTTCTAAAGAAATCCCAGGGCTGATCTCCTTCAGAATGGACTGGTTGGATCTCCTTGCAGTCCAAGGGACTCTCAAGAGTCTTCTCCAACACCACAGTTCAAAAGCATCAATTTTTCGGTGCTCAGCCTTCTTCACAGTCCAACTCTCACATCCATACATGACCACTGGAAAACCCATAGCCTTGACTAGACGGACTTTTGTTGGCAAAGTAATGTCTCTGGTTTTGAATATGCTATCTAGGTTGGTCATAACTTTGCTTCCAAGGAGTAAGCGTCTTTTAATTTCATGGCTACAGTCATCATCTGCAATGATTTTGGAGCCCAAAAAACAGCATTCAATAAATTTTGTTGAATGAATTAATGATAATTGATATTTAGTTTGGACTAAATGACCCTTAAGTAAATTAAAATTAATAAAACAGATTGTTTTATTATTAGCTCAGCTCTGTCTCTCTGGGGCCCAGTGAATATTAGATAATATATATTCTGGGACTATGGTAATGGATTTCTAGATGGTATCCTATTTCTCAATAAAGGATATCCTTTTGGTTAAGTGGTTTTCATTGCTTTAAACAATGAAAACCACTATGTGAAAATGATTAGCATTGAACTACTCAGTTCATGGAACACTATTATTAGAAGCATTAAAAAATATGCTAAAATTCATAGGCTTAAAAACATAACTTGATGAATAAAAAGTTAGATTGCTTCAGGAAATAAACCAGGACTAACATTTCAGTTCAGTTCAGTTGCTCAGTCATGTCTGACTCTTTGCAGCTATTTATTTAAAAGGAAATTCTTCTTCCCACACTGCAATACAGCAGTACTTTGAGCTATTGGCTATTCACTTAAAAGTGAATGTGTGTTGTACTTTGTTTATTAACAGAATGTGCATTAAAATATCTTCCTTCAGACCTAATCTCTTATTAATGAATTTATTATGATCATATCTATAATATTGATTTTATTGATTATGGTTTTTGAATCTGTCTGTTAGCCAGTGAAAAAATTTCCAAGTCATTGCTAATGTAAAAATGGGCCCAGTTATTAAAAAACAAGCCCATAAATTCTGAAAGCATAACTCCAGTGATCTTAATTCTTGCATTCAGACTGAAGTATACCAAAGCCTGAAAAATTAGGCCCCAAGCTGGGCATATTAGAAAGACATATCACACTATGAAGTTTTCTCCAAATAAAAATCTAAAACTTTTCAAATATACACACACACACACAGATGGGAGTAGGGGTAAGATGGAACTAGAGAACCTCTTTAAAAGGATAGTTTATGAGATAGAAAACATTTCATTAATTTTTTCTATAAATTAAAAGATTTACATTGAACACACTGCTGCTTTTAACATGTTTATAACATCGCCAACTTTTTTTCATAAACTGAGACATACAATTATATGTATTAGATATGTTGGAAAAGCTATAGTAAATAAATATTTGTTGATAGTTACTGATTTTAAGAATTTTTTTTTCATTCATTTCATGTATACTTATTTCTCCTGTAGATTGCTAGGCTCCTCTGTCTACCCCATGGACTGTCTACCCCACCAGGCTCCTCTGTCCATGGGATTTCCCAGGCAAGAATACTGGAGTGGGTTGCCATTTCCTTCTCTGGGCAAACTTCCCAACCCAGGGATCCAACCCAGGTCCCGTGAGTTGCAGGCAGATGCTTTATCATCTGAGCCACTTGTAACTAGACATAAAGACCTTTATTGAAAATTTTAAAAAATAAAACCTATAAGAATTTTTAAGATAAAATTATTAGAAAATATTTGTGTATAAAAGTGTCTTCCTTAGAACATCAGAATATATGAAATCCTACTGTGATACATTTATTTGGAAAAAGCAGAGAGTAACTTCTTAAAAATAAAATAAAGAAAAAAGGCATAAAATATTTTCAACTTCAAAATAGCTTAATTGTTTAAAAAAATATTGAAAATAACAAGAGTACAAGAGAGATAAGCAAAGGTAATAGAACCAGAAATAGTGTCAAACTTCTGTTTTTCAAATAAATGCATTCCCAAAGTTCTTAAATTGTGTGGAAAATTGTAGGAGCTTTACAAATGCTTGTCCTTGCTGTTGTTTTTAATGCTATGTTTTTTATTTAAATTATAAGTATTTTTAGATTTATCTTATGTTTATATTCCTAAAGAATTAGAATATATCTTAAACATATAATTAGAGAGAACTCTAATTTGAATGAAAATTTTGTTATTCACTACTAACCATTTTGCTGAAGCCTGGCTTGGAGAATTTTGAGCATTACTTTACTAGCATGTGAGATGAGTGCAATTGTGCAGTATTTTGAGCATTCTTTGGCATTGCCTTTCTTTGGGATTGGAATGAAAACTGACTTTTTCCAGTCCTGTGGCCACTGTTGACTTTTCCAAATTTGCTGGCATATTGAGTACAGCACTTTCACAGCATCATCTTTCAGGATTTGAAATAGCTCAACTGGAATTCCATCACCTCCACTAGCTTTGTTCGTAGTGATGCTTTCTAAGGCCCACTTGACTTCACATTCCAGGATGTCTGGCTCTACATGAGTGATCATACCATCATGATTATCTTGGTCGTGAAGCTCTTTTTTGTACAGTTCTTCTGTGTATTCTTGCCACCTCTTCTTAATATCTTCTGCTTCTGTTAGGTCCATACCATTTCTGTCCTTTATCAAGCCCCTCTTTGCATGAAATGTTCTGTTGGTATCTCTAATGTTCTTGAAGAGATCTCTAGTCTTTCCCATTCTGTCATTTTCCTCTATTTCTTTGCATTGATCGCTGAGGAAGGCTTTCTTATCTCTTCTTGCTATTCTTTGGAACTCTGCATTCAGATGCTTATATCTTTCCTTTTCTCCTTTGCTTTTCACTTCTCTTCTTTTCACAGCTATTTGTAAGGCCTCCCCAGACAACCATTTTGCTTTTTTGCATTTCTTTTCCATGGGGATGGTCTTGATCCCTGTCTCCTATACAATGTCACGAACCTCATTCCATAGTTCATCAGGCACTCTAGCTATCAGATCTATAAATCTATTTCTCACTTCCACTGTATAATCATAAAAGATTTGATTTAGGTCATACCTGAATGGTCTAGTGGTTTTCCATACTTTCTTCAATTTCAGTCTGAATTTGGCAATAAGGTGTTCATGATCTGATCCACAGTCAGCTCCCACTCTTGTTTTTGCTGACTGTATAGAGCATCTCCATCTTTTGCCACAAATAATATAATCAATCTGATTTCAGTGTTGACCATCTGGTGATGACCATGTGTAGAGTCTTCTCTTGTGTTGTTGGAAGAGGGTGTTTGCTATGACCAGTATGTTCTCTTGGCAAAACTCTTTTAGCCTTTGCCTTGCTTCATTCCATATTCCAAGGCCAAATTTGCCTGTTATTTCAGATGTTTCTTGACTTCCTACTTTTGCATTCCAGTCCCCTATAATGAAAAGGACATCTTTTTTGGGTGTTTGTTCTAAAAGGTCTTGTAGGTCTTCATAGAACCGTTCAATTTCAGCTTCTTCAGTGTTACTGGTTGGGGCATAGACGTGGATTACTGTGATACTGAATGGTTTGCTTTGGAAACGAACAGAGATCATTCTGTCATTTTTGAGATTGCATCCAAATACTGCATTTTGGACTCTTTTGTTGACCATGATGGCTACTCCATTTCTTCTAAGGGATTCCTGCCCACAGTAGTAGATATAATGGTCATCTGAGTTAAATTCATCCATTCCAGTCCATTTTAGTTTGCTGATTCCTAGAATGTCGATGTTTACTCTTGCCATCTCCTGTTTGACCACTTCCAATTTGCCTTGATTCATGGACCTGACATTCCAGGTTCCTATGCAATACTGCTCTTTACAACATTGGACCTTGCTTCTATCACCAGTCACATCCACAGCTGGGTATTGTTTTTGCTTTGGCTCCATCCCTTCATTCTTTCTGGAGTTATTTCTCCACTGATCTCCAGTAGCATATTGGGCACCTATGGACCTGGGGAGTTCCTCTTTCAATATCCTATCATTTTGCCTTTTCATACTGTTCATGGGGTTCTCAAGGCAAGAATACTGAAGTGGTTTGCCATTTCCTTCTCCAGTGGACCACATTCTGTCAGACTTCTCCACCACCATGACCCGCCTGTCTTGGGTGGCCCCAAAGGGCATGGCTTAGTTTCACTGAGTTAGACAAGGCTGTGGTCCTAGTCTGATTAGATTGACTAGTTTTCTGTGATTATGTTTTCAGTGTGTCTGCCCTCTGATGCCCTCTTGCAAAACCTACCATCTTACTTGGGTTTCTCTTACCTTGGATGTGGGGTATCTCTTCATGGCTGCTCCAGCAAAGCACAGCAGCTGCCCCTTACATGGACAAGGGGTATCTCCTCATTGCCTCCCCTCCTGACCTTGAACATGGAGTAGCTCCTCTAGGCCCTCTTGCGCCCATGCAGCCACTGCTCCTTGGACATGGGGTAGCTCCTCCCGGCTGCCAAAGTCCTGGAGTTTCAGCTTTAGCATCATTCCTTCCAAAGAACACCCAGGGCTGATCTCTTCTAGAATGGACTGTTTGGATCTCCTTGCAGTCCAAGGGACTCTAAAGAGTCTTCTTCAACACAGCAGTTCAAAAGCATCAATTCTTTGGCGCTCAGCTTTCTTCACAGTCCAACTCTCACATCCATACATGACCACTGGAAAAACCATAGCCTTGACTAGACGGACCTTTGTTGGCAAAGTAATGTCACTGCTTTTGAATATGCTATCTAGGTTGGTCCTAGCTTTTCTTCCAAGGAGTAAACATCTTTTAATTTAATGGCTGTAGTCACCATATGCAGTGACTCATTGGAAAAGACTCTGATGCTGAGAGTCATTTGGAGCAGGAGGAAAAGGGGACAACAGAGGATGAGATGGCTGGATGGCATCACCGACTCAATGGATGTGAGTTTGTGTGAACTCTGGGAGTTGGTGATGGACAGGGAGGCCTGCGTGCTGCAGTTCATGGGGTCGCAAAGAGTGGACACGACTGAGCGACTGAACTGAACTGACTATCCATTTTGAACAGATTTTTTAATTATTCAAATAGAAAACTTATTAGCCAGTATATTTCCTGAAATATATTCTTGTTAATCAACTAAGTTACAGCAATTTAGTCATATTAATATAATATGCAATGTTTGTAATATTATGGTTGAGCATATGTGAGAAAAATATACTTTAAAATATTATAAAACCACTTGAAAATACAGAGGAAAAATATTACCTTTTCCTAAACTTAAAATTAGAAAACAGAGCAAGGATAAATGTTTATTTAGATGCCCACAAATAAAAGGATTGGAAAAGAAATAAATTTTTATCCTAACTATGCACTGTGTGTTGTGTTGTGCTCTGTTTCTTCAATTGTGTCCAACTCTTTGTGATCCTATGGACTATAGCTTGCCAGGTTCCTCTGTCCTTGGAATTCTCCAGGCAAGAATACTGCAGTCAGTTGCCATGCACTCCTCTAGGGGATCTTCCCAACCCAGGAACTGAACCCGTGGCTCCTGCATCTCCTGTGCTGCAGGCAGATTCTTTACTGCTGAGCCACTGGACGAAGCCCCAACTATACTTTATGTCAGGTATTATATATAAACATAAGAGGTATTATTAAGATACGCTGAATATTCTAAAACTATTAGTTTTATAATGAAGCAACAACAACAAAAAGCTCAAGTTATACATGTGACGGAGAATGAGTCAACTCAAAGCTCAAAAATGAGTTATTTAAGATCTGAATGAGGGTGAAAAAAGTCAAGCTGAATGCAATCTTTACCACAACAGAGGTGATAATTATTATGGGACTAAGATTGAGAAATGATTATTATATCAGGGGATTTAGTTGGGCTTTAGAATAAAAGAGAAGGCAATGGCAACCCACTCCAGTACTCTTACCTTGAAAATCCCATGGACAGGGGAGCCTGGTGGGCTGTGGTCCAGGGGGTCGCAGAGAGTCAGATACGACTGAGAGACTTCACTTTCACTTTCACTTAGAATAAAGGAGGGAGCATCTGAAATGAAATTTGAGGTGACAATACCATCAGGGAGAAATTTCAGTAAAGCAGGTTAACCAGCTGTAGAATGTGCATTAATCAAAGGGGAAATGCATACACATGGACAGCATGTTGGGAAAGTGAAAACAGTTGTTGAGGAATTCTTTGTTTTTATTATAGATGCTAGTTGTTATAAAATGCTCCTAGGAAATTAAATGCAAAATGAAAAATACTATCACTAGATGGGAGTCTAGACTAAATGTAATCTCTAACATTAGTAAAGTACACACAATACTTTAACGTGTGTAAGGTTGCATTCTAAGTGTTTCTCATGAATTAATTTATTCTTGACAACAGGTATGAAGATCTACATATACATATACATGTCTCCACTTTAGGTATGAGGAACAAAGACCCATAGATGCTGAATAACATACTGAAGTAAATACAGTCTAAAAAAGGCAGATGTATTAAGCTCACCCAAATATTCTGACCTCAGATCTCTGCTCTTAACAATTACATTTAAATACAGCTTCTCCATTTTTTAAGTGTGATGTCCTTGAACAAATACAATAACACTTCAAATTCACATTGTACCAATAAGAATTCAGGCTATGCCATTTGGTATAAAATTTTATTTTTCCAAGGATACCAAATTTACTAGAATTCTTATAAATATTCTTAAATGCTTATTCTCAATACCCTCTCTGTTGTATTTTTAAACCCAAATATGTAATGTGAGTGTAAAAATAACAAACTCATTTTATTTGAAGAGTAGGGAACATGCATGTAAATAAGGCTGCATTTAGACATTCATCATTCTTGCTCTAGTTTAGTGAAAAATATTTATTGATAAACAGCAGACTCATTGTTGCCAGAATTCAGTGAAATAAAGTCTATGAATAAAAACAAGCAATCTGAAATATATATATATATATATTACACACGCTGGGTACTAAAGAATATATGGATTTGATTCAAATCATGCTTTTTTTTTTATTCTTGGACTGGGCTATTTTTGTTCATTTACATTTAAATCTACTTTAGGAAAAATATATTATTTATTGAAAAAGTGCTTGAGTCTATTCAGCAGTCAAATTCAGAAAAGTTGAAAAAATTTGCAAACATTGATTTAAAAGAAAAATCACCCAATAGTTCTTTTGAAGAGAGGCACAGCAAATGTTTGGATCTGACAGTTGGATTCTGTCAGTTTTAGTAATTGTTTTCTTAGACCATCCTGAGATCACTGATATTAACTACATCCTGAGGTCTGGAAAGTGAATATTTGTCAGCTGCCCAATTTGTTCTGAAAATGTTAGCTCTCAAGAGAAATCTCCGTCTTTCAGACCTGTCTTTTTTCACATCAGCCTCTAACTGCCAGTGCCAAACTATGTATACATTCCTGAAAGTGAAAGTGAAAGTTGCTCTGTCGTGTATGATTCTTTGTGACCCCAGAATTCTCCAGGCCAGAATATTGGAGTGGGTAGCCAGCCATTCCCTTCTCCAGGAGTTCTTCCAAACCCAGGGATGGAATGGAAGTCTCCCACATTGCAAGCGGATTCTTTACCAGCTGAGCCACCAGGGAAGCCAAAGAATCCTGGAGTGGGTGGCCTATCCCTTCTCAAGCAGATCTTCCCAATCCAGGAATCCAGCTGAGGTCTTCTGTATTGCAGGCGATTCTTTACCAGCTGAGCTACCAGGTAAGCTGGTATATATTCCTAAGAGACATCAAAGATCCTATATCTCCTAAATAGCTAGAAGGGAATATCAGAGAGTTTTTTCTCAATCACACACACAAGCACACACACATAGTTTGTAGTCAGTAAATTGTGAATATGGCATAGTATTTGCAACATTGCTTATATGATTTCTTCTTAAAGTTTTCAACTTTTGCAGAGTATCAGTTGTAGATCATTTTGTGAAATAATCAAAACACGCCTTTAATGTCTTTGTTCTGACACAGAGTAAGTTGCTCTTTTTTGAAATGCAGCTTATTCTATCTAATTCTTCTGTTACTCCATGTCTTTTATGAACTTTTCCTCCTTCAAATCCCTCCCTCCTGTTGCGATGACACTTACATAAAGATCTGAAAAGCTCACACATGACATGTATGTTAATATCTTACTAACTTCAGAGTAGTTCTTATTTTGTATCTGCTTTGCATGTTCCATCATCATATACGCTAGAGCATCATCATTTGCTTCCTGAATAATCTTAGCTTTTTTGACCATAGATGTATGAGTTTATATCTAGACTCTCTATTCTGAAGCACATGTAGTAAAATTGGAGTGATACATAAAAGATTAGCATGGCCCCTGTGCAAGAATGAGATGCAATTTGTGAAGCATTCCATAGTTTTAGGGCTTCCTTGGTGGTTCAGATAGTAAAGAATCTGCCTGCAATGCAGGAGACCTGGGTTCAATCCCTGGATCAGGAAGATACCCTGGAGAAGGGAATGGCAACCCACTCCAGTATTTTTGCCTGGAGAATCCCATGGACAGAGGAGCCTGGTGGGCTACAGTCCATGGGGTCACAAAGAGTTGGACACAGCTGAGCAACTAACGCTTTCACTTTCCCTATTCTGTTTGTTTATCCTTATGCCAATATTACACTGTTTTAATTATAGTAGCTTTATAATTAGTCTTAAAATTATACAGGGAATGCTCTCTTCCAAAATTGTTTAGCTATCTCAGATCATTTGCATTTATATATAAATTTTAGAATGTTTGATTATTTCTTCATTAAAAAACTCCATTAAGTCTACAGAGGAACAATTAAGTCTCTATTTTAGTATTTTTTTTCTAATTTATCTCAGTAATGCTTTATAATTTATAATTCTCAGCACTTAACATATATTGGATCAAATATATCACAAAATATTCATGTTTGTTGATGCTACACTAAATGACATTTTTCAAATGTTCAGTTTCCAGTTTTTCCTTGCTAGAACACAGAAAGACAATGGACTTCCATATATTGATATTGTACTGTTTCCTTGCTAAACAAATTTGCAAGTTTTAATAGCTTTTTTAATAGATTCCTTAAGATATTCAATGTACACAAACATGTCAACTGTGAATGAAGACAGTTTTGCTTTTTTCTATCCAATTTGCATAGTCTTTATTCATTTTGCTTACCTAAGTCCACAACTAGTACTTCTAGATCATTATTTAATAGAATTAGTGAGAGTGGAAAAAACCTTGTGTCCAATCATAAAGTCAATTTTATAATTTCACCAAAGCAACACTAGCTGTTGCTTTTCTAGTTTAGAAAGCTATTTTTCATTCCTAGTTTTTACTGTATAGGTCTATGATGCATTCCGAACCAATTTTCTGTTTGATTAAGGTAAAGATTGAGTTTATTTATTTATTTACTTATTTCATATGGATATCTACTCATTCCAAAAGAATTTGTTCTAAAAACATCCCTTTCTCCATTGGTATTTTTGTTGAAAATTAACTAATCATTTATGAGCGTATATATATCCTGATCTTCTGCTACATTAATCTATATTTCTATATTTACACCAGTAGCATACCAATGTGATGAAGTAGATTTATGGTCACTCTCAAAATCAGGTGCATGTGTTTCGACATTGGTTTTCTCTTTGAAAATCATTTAGGCTTCTCCAGGCTCTCTACATTTTTACAAAATATTTAGAATTATTTGTCAATTGCTACAAAATAATAAATATTTTATTCCATATTAATTTAGATTCTATTAAATGTTCTTCTTGATTTATTGATGATGCTATTTGGAAAAATACATTTAATAAAAAATATTCTCATGACTTCTTATAATAATCATCATACTACACACAATGTATATAACAAATAAAACATATACAACAAAACAAACTAGTTTTGTTGGTCATAGTCATTGATATGAAATATTGTGATTCATCAAATTACAATGAAGTGTTTCTTGAATATAGGTCGGATGATGACACAAGGGTTTGTTCAGGCTTCTGTGGTGTTCCAGTGGTTAAGATGCAGAGATTCTAATGCAAGAGGTAAAGGTTTCATCCCTTGTCAAGGAACTCCACATGCTGCATGGCACAACCAAAAATTTTTAAAAATTAAAAAATGAAACTATGGAGATAATTGAGGATACCCCTCACACCTTTGAAAAGATAATATAAAATAGCATTTTTAGAGGAATCTAATAAGGGAAGATACATTCATATAAAATTAAGAAAAATATAAAAATTAGACGAGCAGAAGTAGTCATCACTTTCGTAGAGAAAAAAAGCATATACAGATGAAAATAAATAAATAAGAGGAGCATGGAAATTGTCATTCTCACTATAATGTGGGAGAGGTAGGTGAGAGATATTGGTGAGAAACAATGGACCTCCTAGCTTACATAAGCTCAGTTAACTTGTCCTAGCACAATAGTTTAAAAACTGTGGAAAATTCTGAAAGAGATGGGAATACCAGACCACTTGACCTGCCTCTTGAGAAATCTGTATGCAGGTCAGGAAGCAACAGTTAGAGCTGGACATGGAACAACAGACTGGTTCCAAAAAGGAAAAGGAGTACGTCAAGGCTGTATACTGTCACCCTGCTTATTTAACTTATATGCAGAGTACATCATGAGAAACACTGGACTGGAAGAAACACAGGCTGGAATCAAGATTGCCGGGCAGAAATATCAATAACCTCAGATATGCAGATGATACCACCCTTATGGCAGAAAGTGAAGAGGAACTCAAAAGCCTCCTGATGAAAGTGAAAGTGGAGAGTGAAAAACTTGGCTTAAAGCTCAACATTCAGAAAACGAAGATCATGGCATCCAGTCCCATCACTTCATGGGAAATAGATGGGGAAACAGTGGAAACAGTGTCAGACTTTATTTTGGGGGGCTCCAAAATCACTGCAGATGGTGACTGCAGCCATGAAATTAAAAGACGCTTACTCCTTGGAAGGAAAGTCATGACCAATCTAGATAGCATATTCAAAAGCAAAGACATTACTTTGCCAACAAAGGTCCATCTAGTCAAGGCTATAGTTTTTCCTGTGGTCATGTATGGATGTGAGAGTTGGACTGTGAAGAAGGCTGAGCACTGAAGAATTGATGCTTTTGAACTGTGGTGTTGGAGAAGACTCTTGAGAGTCCCTTGGACTGCAAGGAGATCCAACCAGTCCATTCTGAAGGAGATCAGCCCTGGGATTTCTTTGGAAGGAATGATGCTGAAGCTGAAACTCCAGTCCTTTGGCCACCTGATGCGAAGAGTTGACTCATTGGAAAAGACTGTGATGCTGGGAGGGATTGGGGGCAGGAGGAGAAGGGGACGACAGAGGATGAGATGGCTGGATGGCATCACTGACTGGATGGACGTGAGTCTCAGTGAACTCCGGGAGTTGGTGATGGACAGGGAGGCCTGGCGTGCTGTGATTCATGGGGTCTCAAAGAGTTGGACACGAGTGAGCGACTGAAGTGAACTAAACTGAACTCAAACTTATAGCCTTTAGATACAGTTGGAAATTCATTTGGTGGGAATATGGATAAATTGACTTCTCAATTAATGAAATTACTGTAACAATTCCCTTATAGATACTTAGATTTAATGTATGCTAGCATTTTTGCCTGTTTTGTACTTCTTATAACTTTTAATTTATCCATTATTCATACATGAAAATTGAGTCAGAAAACATTCATACTCATTAGAGGTAACAAACATATCATTCCAAATTTTATTCTATGGGTAGGTTTGAAACTTTACTTTTGTTATTTTTCCCTTCTTTTGTCATTGTAATTTGACTTAACTCATTAATAAAATGTTTTTAACTTAACTACACTTCCTATATTCTCTTAATTTTTCTTTACAGTTTATTTGATACATTTTGTTCAAAAACTTAGGGATGGTTTAAATGATCAAATGTGACATTCATTCTTGTTAAACACATTTGGGAATTAAAAATGACTGTGCTCATTGACTTCTCTTTTCTGTTAGCAGCTGGTGTAAGAATCAGTTTCTGCCTAAATGTAGCTTGAAACTGGGATATGTGAATAACCAATAGAAGAAATATGAATTAGCAAAGATCATTAACTAGCTTTGATGGAGAATTCTGTTTCAGTCAGAGTAAGACTAAATTAGTTTGTCATCCTTATAAACCTGGAAGAGGAAATGACAACCCTCCCCAGTATTCTTACCTGGGAAATCCCATGGACACAGGAGCCTGGCAGGATCCTTTGGGGTCATGAAGAGTCAGACATGAATAAACAGCTGAGTGTGCATACATGCATCCTGTAACAGTAAAGAAGTTAATCGTTATCATGTTAGATTATTCCACTTATATTCAATTATTTTATTATATTATATTTATATTAGATTATTCTTTTTATATTAGTTGTTCTATTTACATTAAGTAAGCTATTCTATTTATATTACCCATACTAGTTGTTAATCCCTGAACATTGTCAGGCTCACTTCTTTCCTTATTATACTTCAAAATTGCCTAGGACTTCCCAGGTGGTACTAGTGGTAAAGAACCCATCTTCCAGGGCAGAAGACATAAGAGACTCTGGTTAGATTTCTGGGTCAGGAAGATCCACTGGAGGATGAATTGGCAACCCACACCAGTGTTTTTCCCTGGAGAATCCTATGGACAGAGGAGTCTGACAGGCTAAGTCCATGGAATCTCAAAGAGTCAGACATGACTGAAGCAACTTAGCACTGCACACAGAGTTCAGATTGAGCTGCCTCTCCCTAGCTTTTCATCCAGAAAAGACCACAGACCTCATTGATTCTAGATCTTTTACCCCAAAGTCTATAAAGCCATTTATTTTTTTAAACTTCCTGACTTACTGGTTAAAAGATGTATGAATTGAGTTAACTATGCTAGAAGCTTCTCTTCTAGCTCAGTCGGTAAAGAGTCTGCCTGCAATGCAGGAGACACAGGTTCAATTCCTGGGTAGGGAAGATCCCCTGGAAAAGGATATGGCAACCCACTCCAGTATTCTTGCCGGGGGAATCCCATGGATGGAGGAGCCTGGCGGGCTGCAGTCTGTGGGGTCAAAAGAGTCGGACATGACTAAGCATACACAGCATGCTAGAAGCAGAACTGTGGCTTAGAACATGGTTTTGATTCTGCAGTTTAAGATGCTGGGAGCAGGAGGGTATAAGTATTCTCCACAATGCCCCACAATTTCTTTGCTTTCCAGGAGTAACTGGAGACTCGATCTCCCATTGGACCCGGTGCCACATAAAGGCAGTTTAGTAGCTAAAACAGGTGTCTTTGTAACCTCTAACCTTGCCAAAGAACTTGAGAGAAACTGACCTGGAGCCTTATCATAGACACATAGGTGTCAAACTGCTGACTATGCACAGTACAGATATTCTCTTGAAGGAGACATCATTTTTAATGATCTTCTGTTAAAACATTAACAACAAAGTGCCTCCAATATACATAGCTCCTTAAATTCAGCATAAAAGAACATCCTTTATTGCCCCTTTTCATTGGTATTGATACATGAACTTCAGTATCATGTAAGGTTGTCTTTAAGCAGGCATGAACTTTTCACTGTTTCATATATTTCTCATTAAAACACTATTCTCTTTGCATTCATTCTAACATTAGGATAGTTCTTTTAAACTTAGGTATACATGTTGCTGAACATGGTGTTAAAAAAGCTAGTTTATATACAAACTAGAACAGCAAGATTATCAGTCACATGTGTCTTTTCTGTATGTGAAAAATAACAAATTGTACACTAAACACTCTTTTATTCTTGGTATGTGAATGTACTGAACAACTCTGTATTTTGCTGCTCTTTGTTTTATCCATTCTCATGGATGGGTGGGGTTGAAATACAATTTATGTACAGCTATACTTTATTACTTGTTCACCATTATGAGATTAAAAGACCAATATATTTCTAAAGGTCATAACTGACAGGTTATTTGCAATATTTTTATAGCTCTACAAGGAGAAAAATTAATTTGCTGCATCTGTTCATACTAGAAAAACTGTTTTTGGAAAATGTAATTGTAAAAGTCTCTTCTGTAGTAAAGACTCATAATTCTACTGTTTTGAATGTGGCCTATAGTCTCAACAATATTGTGAGAGTTGGAATGTAAGTGGGAGTAAAGGCACCAATTCTATGCCTCAGATTATCATTAGGATATGAAATGTTTAAACAGTTTCTACTCCGCCCTCAATTTTATCTTATCTACCTGTCCCATCAATGCTGTGTTTTAGCTTTGGTTTCCCAGAAAGCAGAATATGAGGCAAATCTCACATATTCATTTTTATTGGAGGAATAGCAATTAAACAAAAGCAAAAGTGAGGGAAAAAGTGGAATAGGAAATAAAGTGTGGTGTTTGATAAAATTGAACATAGTCCCCCACCCTCAAAAAAAAAAAAAAAGTGTAGTTGTTCAATTATAGGATATCTCCATGAGATTACAGAGAACCATTGATATCAGGTCAGTTCCTTGAAGGAAGATAGAAAAGCTATTTCTCTGCTAATTGCTTCCCATCTCCTGACTCTTTTAATCAAATCCTTGAGACATTAATTTGCCTAAACTGGGCCACTAGGGCAAGGATTTGCACTTGGACTTGAATCCAGCTCAGGTGGACTGGATGCTGGATTTGCTACAGCTCATGACTTGGAGGGCACACTGGTGGTGTTACCTAATATCCATCCCTGGCCCCACAGCGCCCTGGGAATAGCTTACAGTGTTCAGAGATGAGACACAGTCACTGGAGCCAGGATTTTACAATCATTGCCTTTACTCTGATAATCAGGGAAAGTAATGAAATCCAAGTAACTGTGAGTGATGTATTGACTCAGTTTAAGTTTACCCTTCAAGCCAATTAAATAGCACGTGCTCTTACTGGATAAAAATCTGTTAGAAAAAAAAGGCGCTCAATTCTTAAGAAAGAAGGAGTAAGTAAAATCCCGCAGAATAGAATAGTGGTCAATTTTAATATCCTCCAACATATTGCTTGATGCTACAGATGATCCTAGAAGCTACAAATGATCCTAGAAGGAAAACTGATATTTATATTATACTTCCCTATTCACTCTAGATTTCACTCACCTTTCTACAACATTTTTGATTCTCACTTATTTGTCTGTAGGAATGGTAAGAAATTCATTCTCTTGAAAAGTGAAACTGATCATTGATACGAATTTCCTGCTTCTACCACTCAGTTTGCAAAGGTTAAAGTTGCCACGGGACCCTGTTAGCTCTCTTATTCCCTTTTACAATGTAGTTCACTAAGATCTTGACCATTTGGATATTCCAGAAAACAATATGCTGATTCACTATATTAATGATATCATATTCACTAGACCAGGGAAACAGTAAGTCGCATGTAGTCTTACCTACTAAGATACAGGCAAACTAGAGGGTGAGGGAGAAAGTTGCAAATATTCATCGATCTGAAGTTATTTGTGATGCTTATGTGAGTCTAGTGCTCTGTAACATTGGAGGAAATTCTCCTAATTTAGAATACTTGTTATATATCAAACTTTCAGTTAATAAAAATGAGATGTGTCTTTTAGTGAACTGCTTAAATTTCAGAAGGCTTGTGGATACTGTTTCAGTGTTTTTATATGGTATTTTAGAAGGATACTTGATTTGAGTGAAGCATAAAGAGAGTGCTACATCATAATGCAGACTACTATTTGGGCATATAATCCAGCAGATCTGATGGTAATAAATGTAACTAAGGAAGATAATGATTCTACATGGAGTCATAAAGGATTCCCTACAACCAAAGGTTTGTATAGATATAGGTGGAAAGGAGGAGGCCTGGTTGAAATTTTGGTATGGTCTATTGCCACTATGGAAAATGGATTGCTAGCTCATTACAGTCCCTCCCCTGTTTTCTCTGAGCTGACTCTGAAGGGGTTTGGTGATGGGGAATTCTCCTAATAGACAAAGATCAAGCAATACACTTAGTTATCCAATATGTATGTCCAAGGTGTGGAAATACTCTAAATTCTATGCTGTGGTGGAGAACTCTGTTATGAGGTCCATGGCCAGAAAAGAATAATGGTAGACGTTTAGAACAGAAGAGTTCTGGGAAAAATACTTATGGCTTATACAGAACTCCTTAGTAAGGGCTCCTTATTCTTAGTAAGAATAAATCATGATTAGTGACCCTACCATGAGAAAGAGGAAGCCATGCAGATGGAAGGCTATTCTTGCTGGTTCAAACAGCCAGCATCACAGTAGAGAAAGATATGCTCTTCCAGTCTAAGTATTCTGAATATTAAATTTTCTCTGGATATAGACTGGGGCTCTCATGTTCCCAATTTATACTTTTTTAGAGAGCTAAGTAAACTATTTCTATATACTGAAGACACCCAAATTCAGTATTTAGTATCATTGAAAAAGAGGCAGTTTTTTTCATAAAAGATAGTGATAGAACAGACGAGGATGTAGGAGGACTGTGGGGAAAAAAAGTACCAACCTGGAGGCCAGTCAAGAGTATTTTCAGTTCAGTTCAGTTCAGTTCAGTCGCTCAATCATGTCTGACTCTGAGACCCCATGAATCACAGCACGCCAGGCCTCCCTGTCACCAACACCCAGAGTTCACTCAAACTCACGTCCATCGAGTCGGTATTTTAAAATGATGTATTTTAAAAAGGAAAAACAGTTCAACTATATTGAATGTTGTTGCTAGATCAAATAAAATTAGATGTCAGATCTTAACAGAGCAATATCATTTGAGTGTTAAGAGCTAAGCACACACAGAGATTGATTAAATTGTGGGTAGTGTGCAGGTGAAGACATCCTAAGTCTACTAAGAATCTTTAAAAGTAATTTTCCATTTTATAGTAACTTTTTTTATATTTTGCACATTGACATCATGCATAATTCTGCCATATCTTAAATAATGACTGCTTTACTAAAATCATTTACTCTTTTATCACTCGTTACTTCATCCTTACTTACTTGATGACTTTTGATCTAAAAAAGTTAAAGTGTATATATCATGAGTCTTGACCCATTGCCATTTTCCTACTCTGTTAACATCTTTACTTTCTTATTCCTTCACTATAGATCCACTTACTAATCAATAAAAAATATAAGTAACTAATTGAATAGCACGTGTATCACTTTAGCTATTATTATGTCTCTAACTTAGCAATCTTATAGGAATATAAATTATTTTTACTCTAATTTTACAGATTAATGATCAGAAACTCAAAGTCACAAAATAAATAAATGGTACAAGTGGGTTTCAAACCCATTCCTTCTAATTAAATACTTTTTAAAATCACAGCTCTTTATGAAGCCACTATCAATCATTTAAACTACTTTGCCATTCAAAGTCCTCATACCGTAAAGCTTCCCATGAATTAGCTATTGCAAGCTGTCATCAACATACAGTCACCTCTATGTCACTGCTATCCTCTTTTTCAGCTACTGACTTTACCTTGTACTTCGTTAAAATTATCAAAATCAGAAGACACAAGATAGACATTCTTTTTTTGAAGATCTCATTGTATATTTTGTTAAAAAAATGCAACTTCCTTTGAGTACATGCTTGATTTCCCTCAGTTCCAAAGGCTGGCTGCTCTTTTCTTTTGCAAGGTTGTATCTGTCTCTACATTGGATTCTATCTTCTCCCATCTGTTTCAGTATTGAAATATCACCCTATGCTTAGGTCTTTCTCACTTGTGCAGTTCTAGTTTTTTTTTTTTTTTTTTTTTTGCTGCTCTTTCTTCTGCATATATAAAAATACTTAAATATTTCCCATAGTGTTTTAAAAATAAAAACAACAACAAGAGAATTCTCAAGCCTCCTGTGACTGTTTTTTGTTTGTTTTTTTTTTTTTTTTTTTAAAGTAAAGGAATTATCTAAAGCTGCTGAGTAAATGTAGATGCTGGGAGAAAGACAAACTAACACTTTATATCAATCAGAATGGCTAGGTTGAAAATATTTTCTTTTGTTTCTATTAAGAATCTGGAGATATACTAATTAGTCATATCTTTAATTTTTGACTTTGTATTTCCTTAACTCTAGGAATAATGTAAATTTAAAACCCAAATCCTATAAAATAGCAGAATTATGGTATATGACTTTTCACGAAGTTTGCCTTACATTCTTCATCTACCATTTTAGAAAATTTGTCATGTAAACAAATGCACTTTTTATTTCTTGCTATTTTTTTCATGAAGGTATATGCCTTTCAAAGTCTCAGATTCACTCAGTATATTGATTCCAGTGGACCATCTTGTGTCAGCACAAAATATTGTCTCATATTGTAACTAAGATTATTCCAATCTTGGGATCTGGTATAAATTTACCATCACATGCCTTCAGGGCAGCCATGGTTTCAGATGTTTACCTGTCTGACATTCCACTTATTTTCACTGTTGGCCTCCTACCTTCTAATTTGGAACTAGAAATGTTAGCAGTTGGATTTGAGTCTGAGCTGAATGCATCTGCATATCATCCAGACTGAGAATACATCTGAAGGTCAAATTGCTGCATGAGAATATGCAGAATGAGGAGAAACTATAAACTAGAAAAAAAAACAAAACTATAGGTATGCTCAAATTTAAGATGCAAATGGAGAAAAAAATCACAAAAGATAAAAAGAAATTAAAAGTAGAAAGCTTTTTCAAGATGTTTGTTGATGAAGAAAAGGAGAGAAATAATATGGTAATTCATGTGAGGTTTGCTAATAAGCAGGATTTTTGTTAATTTGATGAGACTTAAACATGAACAAATGCCAATAAGGAGGACTCTATTTGAAGGAGAGATGGTCTCTGAAATACTGCAATATTCATGAGAAGACACTGCAGACAGCTGTATTTTTGTGCGAACTTTTATCTATATATGGAGGGAGAAATAGCCCAAGATTAAGTCATTGTAAAATGTCTCTTTTCAAGGATCGATATTAACAGTTCCTGTACTGTGTGCATGGGCTAAGTCATCTCCCACTCTTTGCCATGCCGAGGACTGTAGTCCACCAAGCTCCTCTGTCTGTTGTATTTTCTAGGCAAGAATACTGGACTGGGTAGCTATTTCCTCCTCCAGGGGATCTTCCCAATGCAGGGATCAAACCTGAATCTCCTCCATTGGCAGGCAGATTCTTTACCAGTGACTGTATGCATTATATGATTGATATTTTACAACATTTTATGTGTGGCACAATATGGATCATTGACCCAAAAAATTGGGTCAATTTCAACATAAATTTTTATTGGTCCTACCAGTTCAAAGAGATCATATTACTCATCACTACTCCACTGAAGGAAGCCATTGTCAAAACTTGAGTATCTAAAGATTTATTTGACAATATTCCTCTCTTTTAGATTACAAGTGCATTAATTCTCTTATAACCAAACCTTGCTCTCCTCCAAAAAAATACCAAGATTACACCAACCAATTAATTGATACATTTTTCAGTTTCTTCTCTTTTTCTCCTTCTTTTGTTCTCTTTAATTCCCAAAACTGTGCCATCTTCTATGGGTAAAAATTTTGCTGATACCAACCATCTATTACTGGCAACTACTCATGCATAACTACCTTCCAAAAGCTTCATGCTTAAGACATGCTAACTTTAACTTTATATATTATTTTCATTTTGAATTGCATTTAATATGCCATTATTGTTAAATAAAGTTGACATTTTTTGACCCTTGTTTTCTTTGGACTCTGACATTTTTTCCTATCTATAGCACGACATTTTCATAGTTGTACTTTCATGGCCGTCCATATTACTCAGTTTTATGTTCTGTATCCTCTTCTTCTAACTGTATACCAATGCTGAGGTTGCTTGTTTAATCTTGAGATACCTCTTCTTGAGAGAGTCACACATTCCCAGATGTTTAAATGTGATGATAGTGATTGCAATGATAGCTAACATTTGTGAATATGTATAAAACTCTAGAAATATGCCAAGTGACTTGCATATAATATTTCATTGAATTTCCACAATGATCCTCTGAGATAAATGCCAAGAGGTGTTATTTTTAAAAATCTTCATTTGCAAGTGAAGAAACTAAGGTAAAATCAGTTTGTTTGGAAAACTAAATGGTCAAGGTTTTAAACCCTATTAAATACCTTTGCTTGTCTATAAGCCCATTTTACTCACATGCTTCCTTTATAGCCTAGACATTTTATTTATTTATTTATTTTTACTTGATAATATCCAGTAGATAACTGGACAGCTCCACTCAAATTTTACATGTCCAAACTTAAATTTTGGTATTATTCCATCAAATTCTCTCTTCTTCCTGAATCTCCATGCAAATAGGATTTACATTCATTATTTTAGTTAGCATATAAGACACCTTGGCACCTCATCTCACCTCTCATGAAGCATCGAAAATTCTTCATTCTATCCCCTACTTTACTTTCTCTATTTCTACTGTCACCTCCTTCCAGCTGCCACCATCTTTCTGTTAACTGTTGAAATGAGCCTTAATCTGTTGAGCTGAATTCTTCCCTTTCCTTTTTTTTCCAATCTAATATTTACATGCAAAGGAAACAATTACAGAAACAGGAACTCATGCTACTGTTATCACATGTAAGGTATTTCCACAAATTCTCTTTTCTATTTAATAGAATCCTAAATGAAAAATAATTTCAGGATTTTTCTTGATATGATCCCTTCCTACTTGTTTAAGATCACTTCATAGCATTCTCTTCCTCTGTTTATATTCATGCTGAAATTTCTTTTTTAGGAACACACTAACTACCTCAGGCCTGGGCTCTAGAAAAGTTTTTATCTATTAGGAAAGTCTTCTTTGCTTGGTTCCAAATGCACCTCACCTTATTTTGGTTATATGTTGTGTTATACCTCTGTGTGGTATAGTTTCCTGGGATGTTTTGGCTCTGATATGAACAGAGTAGGAAATTCGCCATGTGTTAAAGACACAACTTGCTTCAATCCAGTCCTAGAAAATGTGCATATTTCCATGTTTTATGCAAAATAGGGAGGAAATACAAGCCTTGTTGTTCAGTTGCTAAATTGTGTCCAACTCTTTGAGATCCTATGGACTGCAGTGTGCCAGGCTTTCCTACCTTTCATTATCTCCCAAAGTTTACTCAGATTCATGTCCATTGAGTCAGTGATGCTATCTAACCATCTCATCTTTTGCAACCCTCTTCTCCTTTTGCCTTTAATCTTCCCCAGCATCAGGGGTCTTTTCCAAAGAGTCAGCTCTTTTCATCAGGTGGCCAAAGTATCAGAGCTTCAGCTTCAGCATCAGTCTTTCCAGTCTTTTCCAAAGAGTCAGCTCTTCATCAGGTGGCCAAAGTATCAGAGCTTCAGCTTCAGCATCAGTCTTTCCAATGAATATTCAGAGTTGATTTCTTTTAGGATTGACTGGTTTGATCCCCTTGCATTCCAAGGGACTCTTAAGAGTCTCCTCCAGCACCACAATTTGAATGCATCACTTCTGCGGTGCTTAGGCTTCTTTATGGTCCAACTCTCACATCCATACATGACTACTGGAAAAATCATAGCTTTGACTATATGGACCTTTGTCAGCAAAGAGATACATGGCTGCATGCATGCATACTAAGTCACTTAAGTCATGTCCAACTCTGTGTGACCCTATGGACTGTAGCCTGCCAGGTTCTTTTGTCCATGGAATTCTCCAGCCAAGAATACTAGACTGGGTTGCCATGCTCTCCTCCAGGGGATCTTCCTGACCCAGGTATCAAACCTGTGTCTCTTGAGTCTCCTGCATTGGCAGGCAGGTTCTTTACCACTAGTGCCACCTGGTAAGTCTGGATACATGGCTAGCCTAAGGTAAATTGGACTGAACAGTTACCAAATAAGCTGGCAGAAAGAAAGCCAGAAACTGGTATCCCCCATTCTTTGTGGGGAGACTGCATTCTTCTCTCAACCACTTGTTTTTGTAAATATTAATGACACATTTTTTTTCCTACCCTTCTCTTCTTCCTTTCCCTCCTCTCTCTTCTCCGTTTATTGTTATTTTCCATTTGAGTTAATTTCTTTTAAAAATTCATAATATTTTTCTTCAATATACATAGGAGAACTTTGAAATTAATTGAGAAAGAATTTAGGAACATTGAAATAGCTCCCATCACTCATATAGGAATTATAAATATACAGAATTGATCTGATATCAGTGGATTTTTAATGTTTTATAGGAAAATTTTAAACATAATTCTCCCCAGGTCCTTTTCTATCTGTCTCCAATTTAAACAGTGGTGTGAATGTATGAAAATTTCTCTTTAGCTCTGGTATTAGTTCTATTTCATTCACATTTTTGTTTTTCAATGCTCAGCACTTCCTAAATCATTATTATTAAATTTCATTTCATGTAAAATAATATAGAACAATGATAATTTTATTTATTTTATTTTATTTTAATTTTCCCACCACATCTACCCATACACTGCAAGAACTCCCCATTTGACCCATGATGCTAAAACATATATTATTCTAAAGTCTTAATGGGAAAATGCATCATTAAAACACTTTATTACTGTTATGCAAACTTGTTGTAAGAAGGACCTTATAGAAAATGCCATTCTACATAGCCTTAAAGCTGAATTAAACAGCATTTTGATAGGAAAAGAAAAGGAAAAATATTTCCTTAAGATGTTGCCATTCCCTTCAACCTGCTGTAGTTATCAGTGGGGAGAGTTATCTACTGTCCAACATGGACTTTTACACTCTTTCTACACCAGCTCTTCAAATGAGAGTATAGTACTAGAGGCTTAGGATACTAAGTTTGTTACTGTTTATTCATTTTCGTCGTATCTTCATTTGTGACCCCATAGACTGTAGCCCACCAGGCTCCTCTGTCCTTGGGATTCCCTGGGCAAGGATACTGGGTGGGTTGCCATTTCCTTCTCCAGGAAACCTTCCCAACCCAGAGATTGAACCTTCATCTCTTGCACTGGCAAGCAAGTTCTTTACCACTTAGCCACCCCAGAAGCCCATTAGTAAGTTTACTGAAGGAGAATACATTTATATGCAAATCTATCTCTTTTTCCCCTCTCCCATTACATTAAAGAAAATCTTACTAAAAGGGTAAGCAGAATTCTGATTTTTGAGCATTAAACTTGATATGTTGATCTATATTTGAAAAGATAGTTTAAATGATTCAAAATTTGCATATTTTTATACAGTATACCTACCCTCACCCCACCTTTGGCACTCAAAGTGACAGTTAAGAATAGTGGTGGAGAGTAAGTGCTTGGAATGCAGTTAAATGCAGCATAAGTGGATCCTTTTAAAGGATAACAGTTTTAATGGTTACTTAACCTGCCTGTGACTCCATTTCTCCTACAGAAAAATAGGGATAATATTTATCATTCATAAAACTTTTTTAATACATCACCCCATTAATCTCCTATCCCTTTGTATGACCCTGAGAGAGAAAAGCTCTAGATAAAATACAGAGGCTATAATGTTGGCACTCAATTTTAGATATAGAAACTGATCTACCCAAGGCTTGAGCTATTGCTATTTAAAGCTGTTACAGGAGTTGCAATCTTTTACAACAAGCTGAAACTAAATAACCTGGACTTTTGCCTCACTAAGTTACTTAAAAATATAATACATTAGTACATAAGAACACACCAAAGCAATCAATATTTTATGAAATTGCTGGACTATGATATGGCTTTTGAATAGTATTAGTGCTAAATGCATTAACTTTAATGAGGAACTCTGAAATGGTCTCTTAATAACCTTATTGGGATATGACTACTTTTAAATGGCTTTTACTTTGTCCTTGGAATTCATATGATGCATGTGACAGAGGCTTGTTCAGTGTTAACAGAGGATTAGATGAAGGAAATTAATTAAAGCTTCCTTGCAAAGCTTTCCCCTTGAGCTATTCAGTACGCTGAAGTGGTATGACAGGGTACCATCCTTTCTCTAAATCTACTCATTAAATAACTCAATTGGGTTTAAACACACATCCTTTTAAAAAAAAATTAGACCATAATTTTTCTCCTTGTCTTTTTAACCTGACCCCTTCGAGCCACTGCCACCTCTGTGATTTGTAATTACCTTTCAGCTTCTAATAATAAGACAGCTGCAAAGTGTGTCCATGTGTTTCAGAGTCCACCAATTCACTTCTTAAGAGCTGTCTTCAACTGAGATGACAAATTTAAATAGGTTAGGGACATTTGTTTAACTAATCCCCTGGACAAATAAGTATCTAGAATGATTTCCTAGAACTGAAACCAGAGCTTTTAGTTATATTATGAAATATCAGATAAAACACAAGTATAAATTTTTTTAAACACTGTTCATGTCATACTTGAATAATTGTAATACTCATTACTTTCCAATTTTATGTTTTATAAATGAATTATTTTATAAATGAATTATTTTGGCTTTAAATTTTGCACATTGTGATTTGCTCTGTTTTAAAAATATTATTGTTATAAGTGTGTTAATTCTTAACTATAAATGTTAAAAACAATTACTTATAGTACAAAATGAAAATAATATTCATAAAAGAAAACTTAATTTGCATTCTTGAAGAAAAGAGCACATTTAGCTATAGCAATGACATGTGAAAAGCATACTAGAATATAATACATCTTTTAAGCTGAATCAAATTTGATGTTCTCAGTAAACAAATACAAAACTCAGAGTTCCTTACTTTATAATCTCAGTCAAATAAAAGCTCAAGCACTGAAGTGGTACGATTCCTCCTCTTTTGATGTCAGGAATGAAAATATAAAACTATCCCTTTAAAATTAAGGTTAGACTGTGCAGTCTTTCTTCTTTTTTTCCATGAGGGTATTATTTTTCTACACTGATTTTGATGAGGAAAGCTAACCTGGGTAAAGGTACATCAGTTTTGTTTAAAATGATTATTTAGGAAATCAGAAGTAGATCCTCAGTAGCAGGTTTGAATTAATAACATTCTGGTAAAATATAAATAAAACATGTTCACACAGATAAATATAATGGCGATTTTAAAATATTGACATTGTAATTAAACATGCACATGTGTGCACAAGGGTGGATGAGCACATTCACATACACACAAGCAGTGTGTATCTAAACTGTTATATTTTGCAGATTGTATTGTGGTAACAATTCTAAGGAAAGACCAATTTTATTATTCCTCATTAAATTGGACTATATCATCTGAAATTAAAAGAAAATAAAGCTGATCACACTGACAAACTTTACCTGTATTAAAACACTGATGTATGGATGTGAAAGTTGGACTGTGAAGAAAGCTGAGCGCTGAAGAATTGATGCTTTTGAACTGTGGTGTTGGAGAAGACTCTTGAGAGTCCCTTGGACTGCAAGGAGATCCAACCAGTCTGTTCTAAAGGAGGTCAGTCCTGGGTGTTCTTTGGAAGGACTGATGCTAAAGCTGAAACTCCAGTACTTTGGCCACCTCGTGCGAAGAGTTGACTCACTGGAAAAGACTCTGATGCTGGGAGGGATTGGGGGCAGGAGGAGAAGGGGACGCCAGAGGGTGAGATGGCTGGATGGCATCACCGACTCGATGGACATGAGTTTGGGTGAACTCATGGAGTTGATGATGTACAGGGAGGCCTGGCGTGCTGCAATACATGGGGTCGCAAAGAGTCAGGCACGACTGAGCAACTGAACTGCTGACTGACTGACTGAAAACACTGATACACCAATATAAAAATCCTCTGTTTATATGATTGATAATTTCATTCTTCTGCAGTTTCTTCACATTCGATTTTTGAATCAACCTTTCTAATAAATTAGATGTCTAAGATTTAAACATTTACATTAGGTTATAAAGCAAATGTGACCAAATGATATGCATTTGGTGTGTTTCAGGATCATGACAATTAAGATAGATGGTAGCTATTGTGCTAAAATTCAGTAAATGCAATATTTAATGAGATTCAGAAAAATTATACCACATTCATTCAAAATTTTACTCAATCATTAATGAGAAGCATAGTGATTCAACTGTCTTAAAACATGTGCATAATATTTTATTGAGGAAAGGTTCAGAAACATTTAAATTCTCACATGAATCTAAATTTTCTACCTTGTTGTGCATAGTAATGAAAGTTTTTTTTACCTCACCAAAAATGTGAATTGCAAAACTGAAAGAGCTCCTGTAAGAAAATATAATACCAGTTTCTTTGTGTAGTTTCCAATACATCGGTAAAGAATATAATTATAGTTACATCTTTTTGGAAATTAAGAAACAAGTTTACCTAAATAACATAAATAAGAGCTTTGTTTTAACTAAATCACCCAGAAGTCTGTCCTTTAGCTTTTTTTCTTAAATAGAAAGACTCTCAAAATAATTCCAATGAATATAGATAGTGCCCCATGAGACTGAATTACACCATGTATTACAAAATTCAGGAAATAAGTTGGAAGCTGGTAGGAAGCTCCAAATACAGAGGTATTTCTACAGTGTCTGCCTGGATTTAAGTGTGTTTCCAATAGTTATTGTAATTTTAAATCATCTGTCCTCTCCAATAGATATCTGAATATGTAATCCATACACCACTTTCATTAGAGCCAGCAGAAGTACCTTTTTTCAAATGTGAATTCCTAGCTCCCATCAGAGACCCAATTGAAATCTATGTGGTAAAGCACGGATTTGTTGTTAATAACTTGTCCAAGTGACGCTTATACACTTAAAGTTTGAGAATGCAAGCTGTTAATCGTTCAGTCATGTCTGACTGTTTGCATCCCCATGGACTGTAACCTGCCAGGCTCCTCTGTCTATAGAATTCTCCAGGCAAGAATACTGGAAAGGGGTTCCTGTTTCTTCTCCAGGGGATCTTCCTGACCCAGGGATTGAACCAGGGTCTCCTGCATTGCAGGCAGATTCTTTACTGACTGAGCCACAAGGGCCCTATGGGCCTACCTATATGAAATATATATCAAATGTTTCACACAAGCATGTCACAAATAAGACCAGGTGATCAAGTGCCCATAAAATTGGTTTAAATAATGTAACAATTATAACCTGCTTCACAAACTTGAAGTATAAATAAGGAAGGTTAAGATTCAGGGTGTGCCAAGGTCACAGACCTTCTCTTAACCTTGGTGACTTTCAAGCTAGCCTGAAGAGTCCACAGGAGGACATAGGAATCTGCAGATAACAATATCAGAATGCAATCTACTAAATGAGAACCTCTTGGGGCAAAGGTCCGGTAATCAATACATTTCATTGTCTAGTCTGGTGACATTTATTATTAAGGGAGTTTGGGATATAATTCCTAGAACATATCCTGGCTAGTGCTACAAGATAATAACAATAACTTTTACTTTAAATTTTAATATTTCTGAATTGCTAATGTGGCCTTACAGCTTTCATTAGCACAATCACCTTAATCTTTCAAATTATGTCCTCTAATATCTATTAACACCCTATATGTTGTTACTTTTTACTTCTAAAAGATTGACTTACTATTAAGACTGATTTTCTTTCTTTCTTTTTTTTTTTTTTGGACAATGCAGAGTCTTTTATTTTTTTAAATATATATATTTTATTTTATTTTTAACTTTACAATATTGCATTGGTTTTGCCATATATCAACATGAATAAGATTGATTTTAATGACTAATCATTAATGTACTCAATATGTTTACAATATAATCTGTGAGCTGATATAATTTTCCTACTTGAATTTTCAAAAGTTTCTTTGCATATACAAATATATTAATAGCATTCATATCAACAACAGTTAAGGGAAACTGTCATATTTTATAATTTCAATTAGTTGTGATAATTAGGATTTTTTCTCTAAATATTCACTTTTATGGATTTTTCTGTATATTTTCCAGAAATTCAATTGTCTTGAAATATGTGTACTTATTATAGCATGAGACAGATAAACCTAGAAATGATTACCCTCATAGAGTTCACATGTATGATTGATTCAAGGCTTATAATTTGAAAAATAATATAATGAAAATAAGTGAAGACAGAAAAACTAAAATCAGTCATTTCTCAAACTTTGGAAGATAGTGAAGGACAGGGAAGCCTTGTATGCTGCAGTCCATGGGTTCACAAAGAGAGAATGAACAATAGTTATAAAAACACTTGTACATCTCCTTAAAAATAACTGTATTTTTTTCTTTTTTTTTTTTTTTAATTTTTTATTTATTTTTTTTTTTGTTGTTGTTTGGTCTTTTTTTTTTTAATTTTATTTTATTTTTAAACTTTACAATATTGTATTAGTTTTGCCCAATATTGAAATGAATCCACCACAGGTATACCCGCGTTCCCCATCCTGAACCCTCCACCCTCCTCCCTCCCTCCCCTCCCTCTGGGTTGTCCCAGTGCACCAGCCCCAAGCATCCAGTACTGTGCATCGAACCTGGACTGGCGACTCTTTTCATACATGATATTATACATGTTTTAATGCTATTCTCCCAAATCTCCCCACCCTCTCCCTCTCCCATAGAGTCCATAAGACTGATCTATACATAGGTGTCTCTTTTGCTGTCTCGTACACAGGGTTATTGTTACCATATTTCTAAATTCCATATATATGCGTTAGTATACTGTATTGGTGTTTTTCCTTCTGGCTTACTTCACTCTGTATAATAGGTTCCAGTTTCATCCATCTCATTATTTTACACATTTTGAGTTCATTACTCAGAGACTCAACTGAGTCTGACTCTTTTGTGACCCCATGGACTGTAGCCCACAGGCTCCTCTGTCCATTGGATTCTCCTGTCCAGAGTACTGGAGGGGTTTCCGTTTCCTCCTGCAGGAGATCTTCTCCATTTAGGGATCTAATCAGCGTCTCTTAACGTCTCCTACAGGTGGTCAGAGTTCATTACTTTCCATGTAAAAATGAAAAGTTCAGTACATTTCAGTCACTCAGTCATGTCCGACTCTTTGTGACCTCATGGACTGCAGTAGTCCAGGCTTCCCTGTCCATCACCAACCCCCAGAGCTTACTCAAACTCATGTCCATTGAGTCAGTGATGACATTCAACCATCTCATCCTCTGTTGTCCCCTTCTCTTCATGCCGTCAATCTTTCCCACCATCAGGGTCTTTTCCAATGAGTCAGTTTGCATTAGGTGGCCAAAGTATTGGAGTTTCAGCTTCAGCATCAGTCCTTCCAATGAATATTCAGGACTAATTTCCTTTAGGATTGACTTCTTGGATCTTCTTGCAGTCCAAAGGATTCTCAAGACTCTTATCCAACAACACAGTTCAAAAGCACACCAGTCAGAATAGTCCTTATCAAAAAGTCTACAAACAATAAATGCTGGAAAGGGTGTGGAGAAAAGGGAACACTCTTGCACTGTTGGTGGGAATGTAAACTGATACAGCCCCTGTAGAAGACGGTGGAGATTCCTTAAAAAACTAGGAATAAAACCATCAAAAGAACCAACAATCCCACTCCTAGGCATATACCCCTGAGGAAACCAAAATTGAAAGAGACACATGTATCCCATTGTTCATTGCAGCACTATTTACAATAGCTAGAACACGGAAGCAACCTAGATGTCCATTGACAGATGAAAGGATAAAGAAGTTGTGGTATATATAAAAAATGGACTATTACTCAGCCATAAAAAGGAACATATTTGATTCAGTTCTAATGAGGTGGATGAACCTAGCACCTATTATACAGAGTGAAGTGAATCAGAAAAAGAAGGATAAATACCATATTCTAACATATATATATGGAATCTAGAAAATGATACTGAATAATTCACTTACAGGGCAACAATAGAGAAACATAGAGAATATACTTATGGACATGGGAGAGGGGAGGAGAGGGTGAGATGTATGGAAAGAGTAACATGGAAACTTACATTACCATATGTAAAATAGATAGCCAATGGGAATTTGCTGTATATCTCAGAAAACTCAAACAGTGGCTCTGTATCAACCTAGGGGAGTGGGATGAGGAGGTAGATGGGAGGGAGTTTCAAAAAGGAGGGAAATATGTATATCTATGACCGATTCATGTTGAAGTTTGACAAAAAACAGCACAAGTCCCTAAAACAATTATCCTTCAATAAAATATAAATTAAAAATTTAAAAAGCATCAATTATTCAGCACTCAGCTTTCCTTATGGTCCAGCTCTCACATCCATACATGACTACTGGAGAAACCAAAGCTTTGACTAGACGGACCTTTGTTCACAAAGTCATGTCTCAGCTTTTTACTATGCTGTCTAGGTTGGTCACAGCTTTTCTTCCCAGTCTTTTAATTTCATGATTGCAGCCACCATCTGCAGTGATTCTTGAGCCCCCCAAAAATAAACTCTGTCACTGTTGCCATTGTTTCCCTATCTATTTCCATGAAGTGATGGGACTGGATGCCATGATCTTAGCTTTCTGAATGTTGAGTTTTAAGTCAACTTTTTCTACTCTCCTCTTTCACTTTCATCAAGAGGCTCTTTAGTTCTTCGCTTTCTGCCATAAGGGTGGTGTCATTTACATATATGAGGCTATTAATATTTCTCCTGGCAATCTTGATGCCAGCTTGTGCTTCATCCAGCCCTGAATTTCACATGATGTACTCTGTATATAAGTTAAATAAGCAGGGTGACAATATTCCATTTCCAGCTCTAACTGTTGCTTCTTGATCTGCATACAGATTTCTCAGCAGGCAGGTCAGGTAGTCTGGTATTCTCATCTCTTTAAGAATTTTCCATAGTTTGTTGTGATTCACACAGTCAAAGGGTAATTAGATGCAACATTAAAAATGACAGAATGATCTCTGTTCATTTCCAAGGCAAACCATTCAATATCACAGTAATCCAAGTCTACGCCCCAACCAGTAATGTTGAAGAAGCTGAAGTTGAATTGTTCTATGAAGATGTACAAGACCTTCTAGAACTAACACCCAAAAAAGATGTCCTTTTCTTTTATAAGGGACTGGAATGCAAAAGTAAGAAGTCAAGAGATATCTGGTTATTGGGAAGATTTGGGAGAGTGACATTGAAACATGTAGAATATCATGTAAGAAACGAGTTGCCAGTCCAGGTTCGATGCGCGATACTGGATGCTTGGGGCTGGTGCACTGGGACGACCCAGAGGGATGGTATGGGGAGGGAGGAGGGAGGAGGGTTCAGGATGGGGAACACATGTATGCCTGTGGCGGATTCATTTTGATATTTGGCAAAACTAATACAATTATGTAAAGTTTAAAAATAAAATAAAATTAAAAAAAAAAAAAGAGATATCTGGTGTAAGAGGCAAAGGGCAAAGCAGGACAAAACCGAAAAAGCTGTTTCTTAGAAGATTCTCTACAAGAAAAATCTGTGATTTAGAGTGGTGTAGGAGTCCAGCTACCTTCCTTGTTCTTTGCCAATGTTTTCTGTGCTGAGAAGCAGAAAAAACAAAGAATAGCAACATACTCTGATCTTACAAGAGAAGCAGAATGGTAAGATTTGGGAGATGCATGCTGAACTAATTTTGTCACAAAGACTGAATTTGTTTCAATAAGAAAACAAAAAAATTATATCAGGGCACATCCATTTGGAGAACTTGGAACAGCAGTGATCCCCCCCACCCATTATTATTATTTTATATCAATTGAGCCTGTTTAATATATTTAATAATTCTATTATTTCTAAGACCTTCCACAAAAGGTCATTATGGTCCTTTAGTTTATTGCAAACAGATCTTTTTAAAAGGAGTCACCCTTAACATTAAACCTGTAATACAAATTTGCAATTGTTGGCATTATCCTATAAAACGCAATGAGGTACATCTTTCTTAAATAAAAAGATGATAATATTTCACTGGGGAATAAATCCAATAGACTTTCTATCTCTCCACATTTACATTCAATTGTGATACTGTGTGGACTAATTTCTAAACAGATGAAAGTCTTTAAAAAATGATGAAAGCATGTTTTGCTCAGGAATATTATGGTACACATATCATAAGTTGCTTGACAACCTTCAGAAAATAAACACTAAGTTGTGATTTCTTTTTGCCCAACTAGTTGTTTCTCTTCACCCTGGAGAATTTGGGGGCTCTTACTGTAGAGACATTGTAATGTCAAAACCACTTTTCTTCTCAGATAGAAACCACTGTGACAGCACATCCATGTTCTTAAGAGGAAAGACCTAGCAAATAGCTTCTCACAAATCCACAGAACATTACCATGTCCTGCTTGAGAAATTCTGTTTCTTCTTCAATTGTATTGTTAGTTTCAGGTGCTGTATTATTTGCTCATTTCTGAATCAGGTCTTCCTTTTTTCATCTTTGTCTCAGTTGATTTGGATGTAGCTACTATGACTGGAAAATCTGAAGAAGGTAGGCAACAGCCTACTGTTTCTGGTTTTCCAACATTCTAGAACAAACATCCTGCACAATGGTCATTCGTTTCACCCATTGCAATTCGGATGGCAACTGAATACTGTTCTACCAGAGACACCAGTGGTATGATCCTGTTGGTATAGATCCTGTCAATGGCATCATCTTGTATACTAATATCCAATAAGAATCATCAACGCTTTTATATTCAGGTGAGAGAAAGTCCCATCTAGACTGGCCTGGCCTTGGAATTCAGACCTAAGTGAAGAGGATTAAGCTGTCAAAGAGGGACAAAGAAAAGCTGGGATTGGAAGCAAGGGTCATGGGCACAGAAGTAAGCCTTCCAGTGCCTAGTACAGGCATGAAAACTAATCAAATGGTATTTCTAGGTGAAACAGTCTTCCTCCTGGACTAATTAAAAGAACTTCATAGCTCTTTCCCCAGGTTTTCTTAACCTCTAGAATTTAGGCTTTTACTGCTTCCCCCATTATTTTTTTTAAATTAAGTAATGAATAAAATAACATTATTTTATAGTTAAGAAAATGTTAGCCTCAGCAGGAGAAATATGAGGAGTGTTCTAATAGTAATTTCCCTACAGGTGCATAAGAAGGGATCTTTAGAGTTTATGCAAACTTGAATACCTAATAGTGTTTAGGAGTACAGCAGGTTAGATACAGTGCAAAGGTATGGGAACTGAACAAGTAATATTGACCATAACTATGCATTCACATGCAAGCATTTACAGATTTTAACTTGGTCTTTGGTTTAAAAGATAGCTTCTTTGAGTCTGATCAATATCAGCCCCTAGAGATGAAGTAAATGAAATTCAGAAAAAGTTGAATAATGTAAACTATTTTAGACTTGCAGACAACTAAAATAGAAAACCTCTTAAATATTGTGCAAGAGAGGGTAAAAGGTATAAATCCATCTACCTGCCTGGATTATATAATTCATGTTTTTAGGAGTTGGGAGAATAGCATCTTTGGGGCAGGCATTTCACACAACAGATCTAATAGATACAATAGATAAAGAAAGACATACGGGTGCTTGCTCTAAATGCTTTATTTCTTAGAGGTTCTGATATTGGCTTCACTAGTCTTAAAAGAGCTACCAGCTTATGGCTGAATCATGCCCACTGTAGTATTCAGACATGTTTTGACATATCTGAATTAGGATGAAGAAAATTCTTCCAAAATATGGAAGCCTTCTTTTGGCAGGATTTGAGGGGTGGAGATTTATTTTGAATAAAGAGAAAGTGAAGACTGGAAAAATTACTTGGTCAGCAGAGAGAAAAGATTATTCTGAAAATAGAAAGTGTCGTTCCTAGTATTTTGAACCTCAGACTGCATGAAAACTTGGCACTAAGTAAATGGTTATAAAGAAACATATCTAATTACCAATCTGTAATCTACAAGTGACATTTAGAAGTAAGATACCACCATTGCTGATGGTGTAATTGTTGTTTGTGAGAAGGGGTGATGGTATAGCTTATGATAGCATATTTAATAAACAAAATATAAAAGTTTTGTATTGTAATGAAGGTTTAAAACTTAGATTGGAAATCAAGCTTCTCTGGGTACATGTACATAAAAGGAAAATTTATTTTTCCTTAAATCACCTGTATTAAATCACATTAGAGGTAAAGGATGGTTTCCTCGCTTCTTAAATCCTCTAGTGATAAATATGTTTCCACTGGAAGATATTTTAAGTGGTCCCTCACTTATAGGAAAGACCCCAGGTATCATAACAGGGAATCTTCAAGAACCTAAGGAAAATATTTAAGTCAGAATCATTTCTTATATGAGATGATATCAAGTCACTATTAATTTCTATAAAGAATAAGTACCACTGGCATAGACAAATGAGAACAGATGAATAAGCAAGGTAGTTTTCATCAAGGTTTTTTTCTTGGAATATATATCTAGAGCCTGAAGGACACTATTAATTTTCTTTTAATCGCTAAAACATATTTAAATTATATTCATATTCATATATGAATATGAAGCTGAATATATTCATATTCAAATTATGTTCATATTAAAAATGTTTATTTGAAATGTCTTACATAGCATTCTGACACGTCCTGAAATAGTGTAGTTTTCCTTAACTGCTGTAGTACTTCTCTACTTCCTCCAGAAAAATGCAAAAACACCTTATTATATCCTTAATACTTTTAAATTTTCAAAAAACTCTAAAATTACAGCTCATATAATTATGTAACCAATAAAAGTAAAATTATTTTATAAGACTCATTTTAAGGAGTATTTACTAGCTATTCTATTGTAATTCTACAATTTTTTTTCTCATTCTTTCCTTCCATTTTATTTCTGCTCCTCTTTCAGCATACCTTCATAATTCTGTCATCATTTTGCTCATGAGAAAAAAATGTGGCATTTTTAAATATCAACTAATATGTGTTATAGCTTTGCTAAACATTTCATCACCAGTTTGTTGCAAGAGATTTATAAATCAGATTTTCATTAAAAAGGAGAAAGAATCAACACCATATGTTGTGCTAAATCCTATGCAGCTGCTGCTACAGCAGCTCAATAATGTGTAAACGAGAAGGCATTCAGTACTCTGTATGATATACAGGATTGTAACTTCTCTCAAATGTTGTGATTTTTTTTTAATATTAAGATTAAAATCTAAGAGAACATGGTAAAATGGAATAACTTAGAAAAGTTAACATTGATTTTATAGAAAAGAGAGTTATCTTTAAATCAGTAGCTAAATGAATAGAACTGAGATGAAAATACCCAATCTCTTGAAATTGAAATAGAAAAGCGGGCTCAAAGAGGAATGTTGTATATTAATGCAACTCTTCTCGTATTCTTAACTTTATTGCAACATACTTTTGCCTAAATATCAATCTAGTTGGCATTTTTATTACAATTCTGCAAATGGAAACAGAGCAAATGAACCATTTACTGCCTTTATTTTCTAAGTATAATCATGTTTCTGTTTTCCATTTAATGATAGTCAACTTTTTCCCTGCCAACGTAAAACATTCTTGTGTGTTAAAGATCAGTTGTGGTAAGGGCTTACTACTGTATCCCATACTCATTTATATTATAATGTACAGAACGTCAGAATCAGTTATTTATAAACTTTACTTGAGAGGCTGGGAAATAATACCAATGTAAACCCTCGCATATTTTAAATAATATTTGCAGGCCAACTACATTTGAGACATAAACAGTACTCTACATATACATCTTAAATGTATTAGCTTTGAAGTAACAACATCAAAGAGGGAAAACCATTTTAAAAAATAACATAAAGCAAGACTTAGTAAGTTTCTGCTTAAATGTGCTATTTTTATTTTGTTTTTTATTAAGGTAATATGGATTAATGACATTTTATGAGTTACATGTGTACAGCATCTTATTACCTACTTCTGCATACCCTTCAATGTGCTCACCATCCAAAAATTTTTCATCTGTTACCATACAGCTGATTCTATTAAATATGCATCTTCACATGATACAACACATTTCTCTTTCATTGAAAAGAAACACCTCATGAAAATAATGATGAATATCATATGTTAATATAAACTTGCATTATTTCTGCATATATCAAGATAGAAACAAAATGAGTTCATGAATCAGTGTGAAAAAGTCTCCTTTCCATAGAAATAAGACAGGTGGCACTTTTCCTTCTAGTGCAAAGACATTATGAGAACAATCTATAGACTAATATTCCTAATGAATATAGATGAAAAAGGTTCAAAAAATACTAGGAAAAAAGTGAACCTAGCAACATATAAAAATAAGTAGATATGGTCAACTGGGCTTCAGCAAGAATACATTTGCCAATCTCATATGGAAAACTATTCATATACTGTGTTTTTAATAGATCAAATGATGCATAGCACATGATTATCTCAATAGACACTGAGAGACTATTTAATAAAGAGTAGTGACACAACAGAATATTCACAGAACATTCACTTCTTAATACCTGCTTTTTTGTTCTTCAATTGCGTGGTCATGTCTGACTCTTTGCAACTCCATGAACTGCAGTACAACAGGTATCCTTGTCCCTCACCATCTCCTGAAGTTTTCCCAAGTTCATGGCCATTACATCAGTGATGCCATCCAGCCATTTCATCCTCTGATGCCTTCTTCTCCTTTTGCCCTCAATCTTTCCCAGCATCAGGGACTTTTCCAATGAGTCAGCTTTTCACATCAGATGACCAAAACACTGGAGGTTCAGCTTTAGCATCAGTCCTTCCAATGAATATTTACGGTTGACTTTCCTTAAGATTGACTGGTTTGATCTCTTTGCTGTACAAGGGACTTTCAGGAGTCTTCTCCAGCACCATAGTTCAAAGGCATCCATTCTTTGGCACTCTGCCTTCTTTATGGTCCAGTTCTCACTACCTATATGTGACCACTGGGAAGACCATAGCTTTGACTATACAGACCTTTGTCAGCAAAGTAATGTCTTGGTTTTTCAATGCACTCTCAACGTTTGTCATAGCTTCCCTTCCAAGAAGCAATTGCCTTCTGATTTCATGGCTGCAATCGCCATCCACAGTGATTTAGAGCCCAAGAGAGGAAATCTGTCACTACTTCTACCTTTCCCCCCTCTATTTGCCATGAAGTAATGAGTAGAAATTGTAGAGACCTAGGAGATGCTGAAGAGATCAAGAAGAGATGGAAAGAATACACAGAACTGTATAAGAAAGATCTTAATGAACTGGATTAGTATAGTAATGTGGTCAGTCACCCTGAACCAGATATTCTGGAGTGTGAAGTCAGCTGGGCCTTAGAAAGCACTACTGTTAATAAAGCTAGTAGGTGCAATGGACTTCCAGTAGAACTCTTCAAAACCCTAAAGGATGATGCCATCAACATGTTGCACTCAATTATCAGCAAATCTGGAAGACACACAATGGCCACAGTACTGGAAAAGTTCAATCCTCATCCCCGTTCCCAAGAAGAGTAGTAATAAAGAATGTTCAAACCATTGGACAACTGCAATCATTCCCTATGCTAGTTAGATAATGTTTAAAATCTTGCATGCTAGGCTTCAGCATTATGCAAACCAAGAACTTCCAGATGTCCAATCTGGGTTTAAAAAAGCAGAGGAACCCAAGATCAAATTGCCAACATTCACTGGATTATAGAGAAAGCAAGAGAATTCCAGAAAAATATCTACCTCTGTTTCATTGGCTAATCTAAAACCTTTGACTGTTTGGATCATAACAAACTGTGGAAAGCTCTTAAAGAGATGGGAATACCACACCATCTTACCTGTTTCCTGAGAAACCTGTATGCTAATCAAGAAGCAACAGTTAGAGCCCTGTATGGAACAACTGCTTGGTTCAAGATTGAGAAAGAAGTATCACAGTGCTGTCTGCTGTCACCCTGTTTGCTTAACCCATATGCTGAGCACATCATAAGAAATGCTGGGCTGGTTGAGTTACAAGCTGGAATCAAGATAGGTGGGAGAAATATCAACAACATCAGATATGCAGCTGATACCACTCTAATGGCAGAAAATGAATAGGAAAAAAAGAGCCTCTTGATGAGGGTGAAGGGGGAGATGAAAGGGCTGGCTTAAAACTAAATATTAATACTTACTGGGATGAATAAATCAAAAGGATAGATCATGAAACTTGTTGACCAGAATTTTGTGAAAATAGCAGTAGGAATGTAAAATGATATAGATTCTACAGAAAGTAGTTTGGCTGTTTCTCAAAATGTTACAAATATAACTCAGAAATTCTGATCCTAGGTACTTTTCTTATGTAGATACAAATGAATAATAAAAATATATGGCCATCAAAATTTATATTCACCATTTCATAGCAGCAAGCCAAAGTGGAAATAATCCAAATGTCCATCAGCTGATCAATGAGCAAATAAAATGTGTTCTATCCATACAATGAAATTCTATTCATTATAAGAATGAAGCACTGATACAGGCTACAATTTAGAAAAATCTTGTGAATTTTATACCAGATATAAAAAGACATCCACAAATACCACATATTATATGATTCCATTTATACAATATAATTAAATTAGTAATTCACAGAAAGGGGTGTCTTAAAATATTCAAATGTATGTAAACTAAATACTTCACTTACAAAAAACACCTAGGACAAAAAATACTCAGGGAAATAGAAAATATTTTAATGACTACATATGGAAGCACAGTAAGTAAAATTTTGTTCAATACAGCTAAAACCATTTTGAGAAATGTGTCTTTACGTATTTATATTGGAGAAAAAATAATTATAAATACAATGACTTAAATTATTCCCTTCAGATGCTGGAAAAAGAAAATCAAATTAAACCCAAAGAAGGTAGAAGAAAGAAAGTTAGAATGGCAAGAGCTGAAATTAATAAAATTACATAATTATGCTATAATAATATTTAACAATAATAATGAATCAAATTTTTAAAGAGAAAATGCAATAAAATAAACATCTATGAACTCAAAATATTTCATTAAATTGATTTCTATAGTCAACTATTGACAGAATTCACATTTCATTTGTATTCTTCCATTTCTGATGTTGCACATTCCATTAAAATTTATTTAATTAGGTCATCCACACAAGAATAATCTTCATTTTGAGTAACATAGTTAGCTTATTAGTAAAATAACCATAGAAGTGATAACCCAACATATTCACAGATTGTGCACACACTCAAGATAATAAGATTATATAAGTTATTTACATTTATAAGAACACTGGATCAGGTTTCTCAGAAGGATATCTTAGAATTTTCTTTATTATGGTATTCAAATATGAATATGAATGACCATAATTAGTTGTGTATGGACTTTATGTGCTATTTCCATAGTTTATTTATGATTTAAGAAGTTATTTTAGGTATGCTTGAAACATTAAAAGTGTGCTCACTGTTTTAAGGGGTACACTAATTTTGTTAAATATTTCAGTCTAGCAGCCTCTTTTATCCTTGCTTCCAGTAACAACTGCCAAAGGAAATCATTACCCTAATTTCTGACAATATAGATTATTTCTCACAGGCATTTTTGAAGATCCATTTTGGAATTAGCCTTTCCCATTTTTGTCTTTACATCTCTCCTTCTTTTCAATTGCTTCAAAATTAATATCTCAACCTCATCCCACAAAGCATAGCAACAAAAAATACCTTACTTTAGAGAAACTGAATGATTCCTAGAAGCAGAAGGGGAGCAAATTTATTTACCAGCAGTGTTAATCTGCCTAGCACTATCCTTTAGTCGAACATGCTTTTCATTAAGTGCTTGTTATGTCAAATAAATGCACAAATATTGAGTGCAGATAGCATATAAAATGTCATTGTTGTTGCTTGTTTTTTTCCCTATATTTGTTGACAAACACTTTTCTGCTAATACAGAAAACCTGACAGATAAATCTAGCCTCTAATACCATTTACATGTTTATAAATTTGATAAGCTTAATCTTATAACAAATGTTATTTGTTGTTGAGTTTTCATGTACATATTGATACTGAGCAGAACCCTGAGGGGCTCCTGGACACAAAAGCTCTTCTGTGTTCCCCTTTTTTTGATTATAGGAAATAGTCTTCATTCAGCCTCCATAACCTTCCCTGAAGTCCAAAGAACAAGTTCAAATAGCTTAATTAGGAAAGGAAGGGCATATGAAGACAAGGGAGGAATAGTCAAGAAAAACAATAGTGCAGCCTGGGGGCAAGGTCCTGGTTCCCCATCAGAGGATATTTCTGGTTGCTGTTCAGTTGCCAAGTCATGCCCACCACTTTGCAGCTCCATGGACTGAAGCACACCAGGCTTCTCTGTCTTTCACTATCTCCAGAGTTTTCCCACATTCATGTCCACTGACTCAATGATTCTTTTTTTTTTTTTAAACTTTTCATAATTGTATTAGTTTTGCCAAATATCAAAATGAATCTGCCACAGGTATACATGTGTTCCCCATCCTGAACCCTCCTCCCTCCTCCCTCCCCATACCATCCCTCTGGGTCGTCCCAGTGCACTAGCCCCAAGCATCCAGTACCGTGCATCAAACCTGGACTGGCATCTCGTTTCACACATGATATTTTACATGTTTCAATGCCATTCTCCCAAATCTTCCCATCCTCTCTCTCTCCCATAGAGTCCATAAGACTGTTCTATACATCAGTGTCTCTTTTGCTATCTCTTACACAGGGTTATTGTTACCATCTTTCTAAATTCCATATATATGCGTTATTATACTGTATTGGTGTTTTTCCTTCTGGCTTACTTCAGTCTGTGATTCTATCTAACCATCTCATCCTCTGCCACCCCTTTCTCCTTTTGCCTCCGATCTTTCTTAGCATCAGGGTCTGTTCCAATGAGTTAGTTCTTCACATCTGGTGGCCAAAAATATTGGAGTTTCAGCTTCATCATCAGTCCTTCCAGTGAATATTCAGTGTTGATTTACTTTAGGATTGACTGGTTTGCTTTTGTGGAAATCCAAGGGACTTTTCAGAGTCATCTTCTGTACCACAATTCAAAAGTATCAATTCTTCCACTCTCAACTTTCTTTATGGGCCAACTCTCACATCCATAGAAGATTACTGAAAAAACCATAGCTTTAACTATATGGACCTTTGTCAGCAAAGAGATGTCTCTGCATTTTAACATGCTCTCTAGGTTTCTCATAACATTCTTCCCAAGGATCAAGTATCTTTTAATTTCAAGACTGCAGTCACTATCTGCAGGGATCTTGGAGCCTTTAGCATAACAATATCTCTGAGCTACTTTGCAAATATTAAAACTGTCATTAGGTAGGAGAAGTTAAATGTCTGCTGCTCACCAGCACTTAGACCTCAGACCATTTTGAATCAGAATGTTGAAGCTGCTGCTCACTATCAACCAGTCAGAAGAATGCCCACAAGCTAATCATCCCCTCTTTGAATCATTACTATAAGACTCCTCACTATCCCCTTCAGATCTGGACACAGTTTTGAGTGCATTAGCTTATTGTGGCCTTCTTTGTGGGACAAGCAATAAAACTATTATTTTCTACTTTAGTCAAAATTCAGCCTCTGAGATTTAATTTGGTATTGGGTACAGAGGCCAGATTTAACTTCAGTATCGCTCAACAAAATTTGGCCTTTATATTTTCAGAGGAGTCACTATTACTAAACATTGAAGTTTGCAAATGCAATGCACTATTTACTGCCATAAATCTAGCTTGAATAATAAACATAAGAAAGAACAATAAACATTAGAAAAAACATTTAAATCTAGTTTGAATAATAAACATTAGGATCATAAACATGGAAAAGGCAAGAGAAGAGATACGAAAACGTTAAAAAGAGTAAAGAAGTTAAGGAAAATAAGCAGGAAGAAAGGCCTATACTGCTTGAAAAAGTCAGTTGTAATTTAACATCATTAATGTCATAGTACATATTTTATGTATTGATTAATTTTTGTTGTTGTTTAGTCATTCAGTTTTGTCCGACTCTTTGTGACCTCATGGACTGCAGCACACCAGGTTTTCCTGTGCTTCACCATCTTCCTGAGTTTGCTCAAACTCATGTCCATTGAATTGGTGATGCCATTCAACCATCTCATACTCTGTCATCCCAATGATTTTGGAGCCCAAGAAAATAAAGTCTGTCACTGTTTCCATTGTTTCCACATCTATTTGCCATGAAGTGATGGGACTGGATGCCATGATCTTCATTTTTTGAATGTTGAGTTTTAAGCCAGCTTTTCATTCTCCTTTTTCACCTTCATCAAGAGGCTCTTTAGTTCCTCTTCACTTTCTGCCTTAAGAGTGGTATCATCTGTGTATCAGATTATTGATATTGCTCCTGGCAATCTTGACTCCAGTCTGTGCTTCATCCAGTCCAGCATTTTGCATTATGTACTCTGCATATAAGTTAATAAGCAGGGTGACAATATACAGCCTTAACATGCTCCCTTCTCAATTTGGAGCCAGTCTGTTGTTCCATGTCCAGTTTGAACTGTTGCATCTTGACCTGCATACAGATTTCTCAAGAGGCAGGTAAGGTGGTCTGGTATTCCCATCTCTTGCAGAATTTTCCAGTTTGTTGTAATCTACACAGTCAAAGGCTTTAGCTTAGTCAATGAAGCAGATGTTTTTTGTATTGATTAATTTAATCCATGACTAAAGTTAGTATTATTTTATCTTCCTAAGCATCCTGGTGTCCCACTGGTTTTATCAGAATCCTACATTTAGTTTTCCGATTCCTAAGGCCAGGCATCAAAAAACAAATTAATTCTGTTCAAAATGTGTTTTTATGTTTTATCAAATTTTTTAAGGAGGCTTTACAACATGAAATTTTATTTTATATGAAAATAGGTATTTTTTATATGAAGATACCCAAATTTATTGCAGTGCACAGTTTTATTAGATATTTCTTGTTAAGCTCTGCCAAGATTCAGTTTATGATTTTTAATTTATTTTTCATGATATTTATGATTTTTATTCATTTTTTTAATTTTTCCTTTTAAATTTGATTATTTTTATAGTCGTTCATAATTTCTTTTCAATCTTTTTATTTCTCTTTCTTTTTTTCTTTATTTCCTTTTTTCAATATTCTCTATGCCATTATTGCAAATTTTCATGTTGATCTTGTAATCTATTTGACTATACAAAGTCTAGAACTTCTCACAGGATTGAATGAAACCTCTATTTCAACTACAAGTTTCAAACTCTCATTGTTTCCTTTCCTTTATAGGTATTGTTGCTGACAGCACTGTCCAGTATATCTCATGCACATAAATCTGTCTTAGATTTGGTTTCCAGAGGACCTCAATCTAGTGTAGTTTTTAATCCATCAACTCCCTTCTTCCTTATCAAACCTGTATTCCACAGATCAGTGCTATTCCTGACAAATAACCTCACACTCTCTACTTCATGCTTCACCAGCTCTCATTGACAATCATTTAGAAATTGAAAATGGGCACAAGGAGATCACGTCTTGGTAGCAAGAATGTACTTACTACAGCAGACATTCCACTTGGAGCAGAGAGAATGCAGGAGGGTTACTGTGAGCGAGACCATTCTCTCTGCTTCATTTTCTACAAGTGAACATGTAAGGGACTTCCAATAATTAAATGGTTAAATACAGTGGCATGAAGTCAAATGGTGCAAGAAATATGCCTGCCTCCAAATTGGGTCTTTAAAAAAAAAAAAACTAAGAAACCCGAGTGGAAAATAAATTCATAAATTTAAATGATAAAAACGTAAAGACGTTTACTTTAAATTACACATGTGTCATTTTGAAGCAGAGTAAAAATCTACTAAGTCTTATTTTTAAACTTAGAGAATTTCTGCAAAATCTTCCTTCATGTTTCCTCTTCTGAATTACTCTTGCATGGATGTTCCTTCTAGAAATTTCCCTTAAATTCTAGGTCACCGTGCATCACACAATGGTGAGGTTATAAAAAGAGATTATCAAAGTGTTGAAATATTTCTGAAGAAATTCAGAATTTGTAAGAAAATTCTCAGGCAACCTTTAAAGTAAAATATATGATTTGAATTAGTTGAGCATATTAGAAAGTGCTGCCCATGTGAGGCATAAAATGAGGAAAGAAATATTAATTGTTGCCAATAGGAGTAAGCATGTGTGTGTGTGTAGAAGGAAATACAAAAGGGACAAGCAGTAAAAATGACTTAAGTAAAGGTGTGGGTTTGAAAAGTTATAAAATATAAGCATGACTTTGAAAAGAACTTATTCTATCAGTTATGGAAAAGTCTTAGATGCCTAAGGGATTTAGTTTGATGACAAAGGTATTATAAAATAAAGGCATTTTGTAAAATGAATTAAAGCAGGCACACAAGCTCAGAGTAGAGCAATGGAAGGTCTGAGATATAAGTAAACACTGCAGTAGAAACTGAAGTCTTCATCTGGGCAGAGGATAGACCGGAAACTATCTACAAATGCAAAAGAAAAGTCTAGGGAAAAAAAGAGGCACAGCAGTAATAGGAAGACAGCTTTTCTTTTATGACTGTTAAACTTGTGTGGTTAGGAGAGAATTAAAATGAAAATACTTTGAAAGTAACTTTGAGTAGATAACTACAGAAATAAAAACTTAACAGCACTAGTTGTAAATATGTGGGTTGTGGTCACAAAGGTGATGTGTGCATGTGCTCAGTCATGTCTGACTCTTTGCAACACCCTGGACTATAGCCCACCAGGATCCTCTGTCCATGGGATTTTCCAGGCACGAATACTGAAGTGGGTTGTCATTCCCTTCTGCAGGGGATCTTCCCCACCCAGCAATCAAACTCACGTCTCCTGTGTTTCCTGCATTGGCAGGTGGATTCTTTACCATTGATCCGCCTAGGAAACCCATACAGAGGTGATAGTTAAAGAACAAAAGATGAACAATTTGGGAAAAGTATTCAGTAAGAAGGATGGAGCTGTGAGCTTAGATTATTTTTTGGACAATAATCTCAGAAAAAATATCATACACTACTCAAGAGAAACTTGCTTACTAGTGAAAAATCTGTGCCATAGCAAACCACCCCAAGAGTCTACACCTAAGAAAATAAATGGTTTAAACACTTTTACTACCTGGCTGTTATATATTATTAATTGCACTGACTAACTATTTGTGCAACTGGTATAAAATGAACTAAATTTCAGAAATAAAAAATATATGGCATTCATATATTCATTCAAGTAAAGTTGAAATGAAATATGTAGAAAAGCATTCATTTTAAATTGCACTTTAACTTCTGGGGTTGAAAATATTTTTCATATTTATAGAAAAATTCATTCAACTGTATCTATATCAAAGAGAACAAAACCAGAGCAGTAAAATTCAAAAATTGCAGAGTCAGGAAACTTTCTATTTGATACATTTCTAGAATTTGATTAAGAATATCTGGCATAATATAGATGTGACATTTTCATTTTATTTTTGTTTGTATTTAGTACATAGTATTAAAAGACAAGAATACTACATAGTATTAAATGCATAATATTCATGATATTTCAAGTGAAAAATTTAGAGATTTAAAAATTATTAAAAATTAATTATGACTTCTAACTATTAAAACAATAATCATGGCTAATTCAGGTTATGAAATAAGCCTATTGACAGATTTAGCTTTGCAGATACATTATGTATAAGATAAATAAAGAAAATAAGAACACATTTGACCAATTTGTTATTTCTAATAAAGATACACCAGTAACTTGTCTTAATGTTAATGAAAAATGAGTATTTTTGTATCATTGTAAAAAGACTTTGAAAACAGTTTCATAAGTGCACATGGAAATTCACCCTGCCACTACTTCAAATAGGAAAATGGTGAAAAATCATTTACATAATGGACAAATGTAAATTCATTCTAGTTTTAGAGAGAAGCTCCCTGCTGTCTTTATTATATTATGCTTTCCTGCTGCTACATGAGCTCACACAAAACTGAAAAAAAAATAACATTGTTCAGTTATAAGTCTGAAGCAAAGGAACATCAGTGCGATGTTCCATTGATTTCTTCACCCCTAAAATCTCAGCTCATGAATTATCCTTGCTACAGATATTTGACACATAAAATCATTTGCTTGAAAGATAAACTATATGGAATGGCATATATGAGAATCCAGCTTTAACTGCTAACTTTACAGAATTTAAGATAAAGGAAATTACATTTTATTGTGGTTGCTCATGATTGTTTGTTCAATGAGTTGTCACAGAATCCAATTTCCACATTACCCATTTTCTGGGTAACGAATTGATTCCTTTGTTTCATTTATGGGGAAGTGATACTTCTACAGTCTTCTTAACTTATTATAAAATGTATTTCCTAAATCACCAGTCTTATGGAGGATGAAACATATCTGTTTACATAATTGCACTTGCTCAG